>NC_084486.1:107952295-108578064 GCF_030035675.1 Rhineura floridana
CAGGGCCCCATGGCTGCGTTTTCTGCAAATGAGTTTAAGCATGCTTTAAAAAATAAGAAGATAAAGAACATTACATGTAGTTTGGCCCTAAGTTGCTGTTCAGATACATCTGGAAAGGCATGTGATATTTTTAAAAGTACAGCAATAACAGCACCTGTTTCCGTACAACATATATCAGAGTCTCTACTCTATATGAATGATAGCTATACTACATAAATCTACAAGTAATCAAAATGCAAACTTCATATGCAGTTTATAAAAAAAACCCCTTTATATTTAGGACTTGAGAAGCATAATGAAGAGCATATTGTGTTTGTCTCAGCAGATTCATAAGTAATGCAATATTGCTAACTTTTTCTATTTGTTCCCATGCTCTTACTTGCTCTCTCGGTTTTGTAGATCCATTTTTGTAGTTTAATGCACAGAAGCTCAAAGTTGTGTGTTGCAAGGGAAAGGCAGTAATTAGGCAGGTTCTCTTTTGTGGAAGCCTTTTGTAAAACACTACTGTTGTTGCTACCTTGACCTAAGACCCAGAGTTTGTGATTCAGCCAGCCAGCGAGTTACATTTCAGCCCACCAAGGCCTTCTGTTTTTGTTGCTTGGAAGTGAAAAAAACCAGAGGAGGTTGACAAAGCACCTGGCAAGCCTCAGTGCGTAGCTGGTGGGCTGAATTTAGCTTGGCAGGTCAGATGTTGTATAGACCTGATTCAAGACAACTTGATTAAAAAATTATCTTTCAACAAGCAAAATAGTAAAGAAATGCAAGAAGTATGTTCGTGGTGCTTTAATGATATCTTCATAGACGTTTATAAAAAACCTCTTAGGGAACATAAATAGAATCAGCAGCTCTGTTACAAAAGGTTTTAGTTGTTGACATTTGCAAAACTTACCAATGGTGTTAATGAACCTTTGCATATCCTGATGCCAATTACACCTCATCAGTTGCTTGGGTCCTTTATGCAAATGAATTAATCTTCTATCTCAGTAAGCTCTATTTATAACTCTAGTGCTGCTGCTTTGTATTTAAATTGCTAAATAAGGTAAAAGGGTTTAATTAGCTAACAGTTTAGCCAGAGGCTATTTCCTTCTGTGACCATGCTTTAAATCCCAACTTAAAATAAAAAAAGCATTTGAAAAGCACTTAAATTTGTAAGTGAAATTTAACATGAAACTATTTTGGTTTTATCCCTACAGAAATGGTAATTAATTCACAAATTATTGTGAAAGACCAGATGAATAGATTTACTCATAAATATGCAGAATGCAATGTAAAGACATCTCATTCAAAATGTTATAAAGCAAAACCATGTTTTAAGAACATGTCCAGGTTAGGGTTGCCAGGTCACAAGTATCCCAAACCCTGAGATTTCAGAGGCAGGCTGCAGTGATGTCACAGGGGCAGGCCCTAATGATGTCACACAGTGGGGCCCTAGGCATGTCATTAAGCATAATACATTAAGCATCAACCACAGTTGCTTGGAGCATACCACTCAAACAAACAAAAAATTCTCTGATTGGAAATTAAGATAGAAATTTTAGCTAAATGAGGGTGTTCCCAAGACCAGTTGAAATGATGGGATTATTCCCTCTCACCTGCTTAGGAAGGCTGGGTAAGGAACTTCTACTTGCTTCTGGCAAGAAGGGTTTAAGTGCCCTCAGGCCAGGCTAGTCACCAGAAGGCTATTGTAAGAAGAAGGGAACCTAGTGCTGTGGAGATGTTAGATGAGAGCACTCAGACGTAAAGATGGATGCCTCTGAAGGCTGCCATTCTAACCACATTTACTAAGGGACTAAGCCCCATAGAACTCAACAGGACTTACTTCTGAATAGTTATGGTTAGGATTGTGCTATTGGTAAGGCTTGACTAGGGATCCTCTGCAAATATATCCATATCGAAGCAGGGTTGGCAATGCCCTGCCTGGAATGCCCTGCCTGCCTTTTAACTTGGCTGCTCCAAACTTCTTTACAGACTTGACCCTTCACTGCAGAGAGAGGTTTGAGAAATGAGTGAAAGTTAAGAAGATTCTCTACCCTTTCCTGTCTATCCTGTAGACAGCCAACCCAATTCCAGTGAATAATAATTGACAGACAGAAAACACACATGGTTTGGTCTACCTTCAGAGGCAGTAGTTTGGGAACAACAGCAATTGAAGCCACACTTCCCAAAACCATCATGCAAACAACAAAGTGCATCATCAGTGGGTTTAAGGGAGTTGAACTGAGTGCATGGAACCACTGTTGTTTCTTCTATGGATGTAAGGATGTAAGGTCAGAGGTAAATGAAATGCAAATAGAAAAAGAAAAACAAAAGACAGTGATGATTTCCTAAATGAAATACAATACTAACCTCAACAGGATTCTTATGAGTAAGGCAGAAGCCTCAGCATACTACAGCCAGTTAGGGATCCTAACCAAAACCCAAAACTAAAAAAACCTGGCAGCCAGTCAGCCAAGCTCACTGGAATCCCCATGCAGCACAAGCTGATCCAGGAGCTGCAGTTAGTGCAGAATGCTGCAGCAGGATTACTGATATGAGTGAGATCCTGTCAGCATACAATACCTTTGCTCTGAAATCTGCACTGGTTGCCGATTTGATACCAGGCAAAGTTCAAGGGGTGCTTTCCATGTTCCGAGTGCCACATAGTACTTGTTCTGCTCCTGTAAGAAATCAGTCCTTTAGTGCGGCTGCACCTAAGCTTTGGAACTCCCTGCCTACTGACATTAGACACCTGCTAAAAACATTTTTTGTTTAGGCAAGCCTACCCAGTCATGTAGAAGCTATTATGCTTTTTATCTGTTTTTAACTCATTGTTGATTTTATTATTTTGAATGTTTTTAAATACCCGTCTTTAATTGTTTTTGCCAATAATTGTATTGTTTTAATTCCTTCTGTAAACTTTTTATTGAGGTTTTTTTTTTTACAATAAAGCAGTTTATAAATGTTGTAAACAAAATACATAAATAAATTTTGGAGTCACTGTGGCCCTTGGGAACAAAGGAATCTGCCTTATACTCCTGACTCAGGCCATTTGATACTATCTAACTCAGTAATGATAACATGGACTGGCATTGGCTCTCCAGGATTCCAGGTAATAGTCAACAGAGATTGAAATTTGGACCTTTACATATAAAGTATGTGCCCTACCACTGAACTACAGCCCTCCTGTTTAAAAATGTATCTTTTAAAATTGTTCTTCTCAATTCACTAATGAATGCACAGCATACAAGGGCAGATCCACACCATGGATTAAAGCACATTCAACATACATTTGAAGCAAATGAATCCCACCACAGCATCATAGTTTGTTAACTATGTGGAAACTATAACCGTGAGGGGGAAACTACACTTCCCAGGATTCTTCGAGGGAAGTTATGCACTTTAAATGTGAGTTGGATATGCTTTAAATGTATTATATGGATCTGGATTATTTCATGAACTTTGCCTGCATATAAACAATTTTAATTAATTTTTAAAATGCAAATCAGCTACAACGTTTACTTGGTGATCATGGGCTACTCACCATCTCTCAGCCCCTCAGGGTGAAAACAACAAAGGGGGACCATGACCACTTCAAGGAAGAAAGACATACTTAAAATGTGGAGGAAATAATAACATACAACCATAGTGTGAAATCAGATACATATTGAAACATAGTATGAAGAAATATTTACATAAGCAAGAATGTCAAAGATGTTTATTATTTTCAAAATATGTAAAAATATTTATAGTGGAATCCTATGCATGTTTACTCAGAAGCAAATCCCAATATACTGTATTCAGTGGAGCTTACTCAAATAGGGAAGTGTGCACAGGACTGCAATTCAGTGATAAGGAACTTCACTTACCCAACCCAAAATTCAGAACTAGTTTATAAAGTTTGCTATAGGTACAAGAGCCAAACAGTAAAACAGGAGTAGTTTGAAGTTGCCCCCCTTCAGAATTGGAGAAAAAAAGCATTTTAAAATGACAAGCGTTTCCCCCATTCTCCCCCTCCAGGAAGTCTGGGCATACAGCCAAGAGAATAGATTCAAAATAAACAAGTCTGTGTTGGAACGTAAACAATGAAGAGAACAAGAAAAATCTTAGTAAGATCTTCTGAAGGCTCGGCAGTAACCTGGCCAATTCACCTATGAACTGATATGAATATCTGAGAATGTCTATGTTCATAAAACAGAAATCTATGAGAATGGAAAGGGGTGTGTTTGTAAGACTGTCGCATGAGAATGTTTATGACAAATCTGTGGGAATGAATTCATGAGAAAAGACCATGGGAACATACCATCCCATAGAAAAGAGAATGTATAAAAAGCTAGGTTTCGTAGCACTCAGGCCCCCTCAGCTCTGCTGGGGGGGGGACCAAAGAAAACAGGAGAACCATCTATCTGTACCATCCATAACATCTGATGGGTGATGTATCATGACATGTACTCCTATGTCCTTTGTATTTTGGCTCTGTGATATCTTAGAGTTTAATGCAGTTTAACGCAGACCTTCAACTATTGTAACTTGTTTTAAGTAAGTTGTGCCTTCAGAATTTTATACTTTGATGTTAAATGGATATCCAGCAATTTCTTTTGTGCAGATATATATATTTCTATTCTTCTGTTTTCTGTTTCTGCAGTGATGGCTAAGACCACCTAGAATGCATTTTATTAGTTGTAGTGTGCAAGATATGAATATATAGCATATTTTATAAAGATTGTTCTGCTCTCTGAAGTCTGACTCCCAAGTAGAAAATTTCTGGTACCTCCCAAGACTCAAGAATTCTTGAGTGGGGTCTCCTCTATCTTCCGCCTAAACTAGATGACTGCTGTTGATAATCTGTGAGTTTAGGTGACCTAACATTCAACATACAAGGACTCTGTGTAGATACGGGGGAAGGGAGAAAGGAGGAACCCTCAGCCCTATGCATACACTGGCAAGGGGGTAGACTTGCCAGTAACACTATGATCCTACAGGATTTGTAGACTTTGTATGTTTTTAATTATATGTATTTTTTATCTGGAAGCCGCCATGAGTTCCAGTTTTGGAAAAATGGCAGGGTATAAATAGAGACAATACAATACAAGACAATTTAGTGGAAACCAAAAGGAACTAGTACCCTTCTTTGGGAATCCTGCTCAGTTTTTCATTCAGTTCTTCTCCTGAGTGCGGTTGAAAAATCTGCAGTAAACCACCTGCACGATAAGTTGAAAGCAAGCCTCCAATGTGATCTCATCAATGAATTATTGCTTGCAGTGCTGGGGGAGGGAGGAAAGGTGGAAGATTTCAAGGAGCAGATTAGCTCTTTAAGACACAACAAATGCTCAAAGCAAAATTTCCTTTAAGAGAGATAAATTGTATTCATCTTTTGATGACTGCAGGCAGAACACTCCTAAGCAGGGGACTCATAAAATTTTTGTTAATATGCTGAGCTGTCAATGCTTTAATGGCTAAAATAACAATGAAATGCTAAATGGCAAGAAAAAAATCTAAAAGATGCAAGTGTGCACAGACAGACCATAATGTAGTGAGATTAAACCATTTTTCACCCTCTGTACCCCCACCTGATGAACCCTCTTGCTCACAGACAAGCTTTGACATTAAAATTATCCTCCTTCTGGGTCACAGTCCTTTGTTAATCAGCAGGTGATGCTGAGCATTACAGAGGGGAACAATGCTTCTGGCACAGAACTTAGACAAATGTTAATATGTTATCTTTGCAGTGACTGGAAGTACGCAAATTATCTTGACTCTCCTGTGGTGCTGCTACGAAAGCGACACCCTAAGCTTGGTGACTGTGATATATCCTACCATTTTGGCACTCCTTGCTATTTAAACAGCCAGCCCCTCTGTGCCCCTGCAGGAATTGGCTTGTGGACTTTTGGAGTCATGTGGATGGACTTTGAAGTCTTGTATGGGGCCACCTCCTTGAGCTCATGGAGGCATGAGTTGTGGCTCCTTGGGTCTGATGGGTGCTGCATTGCCAGATTATGCATTTTTGACAGTAACAATGACACTTAACTGGTTTTAGACTGTTTTTAACTGTTTTTAGAATGCTATGGGGAAAGTACTTTTGTTACTGATATATTTGCTGCCCTGGACTCCTTCAGAAGGAAGGGTGGGACATTAATTGAATAAATAAATAATAAATAAACTCAGAGATATTAAAATACTAGCATCCTCGTACTCAGCATTGTTTGGGGATTCTAAGGAACAAAAACAAAGCAAAACATCAGCAGAGTTTTTAAATTAATGGTTAAAATCCGTGCAGTTTTGAAAGCTTCAGTCTGCCATCTTCATTCAAAATGGCATCCAGTTGTATCCAAACAGATGAAAACTTGGTCTTTAATCTCAGGAACCATCACACAACATTTGGCTACTGTCCTGTTTCAGATGAACTAAATCCAGAGTCCCAGTGCAAGTTTATAAATCATTGCTATAAGAAGACCGTTGTGGGAAGAAAAGAGCCTAGTGTTGTGGAGATATTAGATGGGAGCACTCAGGAGTAAAGATAGATGCCCCTGAAGGCTGCAATTCTAAACACATTTACTAAGGGACTAAGCCTCATAAAACTCAATAGGACTTACTTCTGAGTATATATGGTTTGGATTGTGTTGTCGGTAAAGCTTGACTAGGAATCCTCTCCAAAGATACAACCTGTAAAGACATTTCTAGTGCAATCCTATGTTTGTTTACTCAGAAGCAAGTCCCAATGTATTCAATGGGGCTTACTCAAACAGGGAAGTGTGCACAGAACTGCAACCTCAAGTGATAAGGAACTTCATTCACCCAACCCAAATTTCAGAATCATGCCACTTTACGCTGTTTTGCAACTGTTTATACTTGTTTTTATGGTTATTGGATTTTCAAAGGATTTATTTCTTGTTGTGAGCTGCCTTGGTTTCCAGTCACCAACCCTACCTCATAGGGTTGTTGGGAAGGCTCCATATATACACACACACACTAGAGATGTAAAAATACATGCACCCCATATAATAGTTTGTTGCTAAAACCAGTTGGTCATTGCAGAACGTTTTTTAAAGAAAACAACATCAGTATTAGTTTCCTACATAATATAAGCAGTGAGACATCTGTAAGCCCTGCCTAATTGCTTTAAAAAAGGATTGGAGAGGGAGAGAAAGATTTACAACACAAACACAATCCTTTGCTGTGTTTAAGGATGGGTGAGAATTTCGATTCAGTTCACATTTCAAGCAGAATTTATCAAATTTACTGTCTCTGAAGCAATATGAGAACCAAAACACAGCCATCCTTCAAAATTCGCATTTATTCAAATTTTGGGATGCAGTTTGCCAACTAAACAACATTTACAAAAATCCATATATTAGGGGAAAGTGTGCATAAAAATGAATACATGAGTGAAAATAACATGCAAACAGGCATGATGAGAAATGGCTTGCAAAATGTGTACCTTTGTCAAAACTGCCTACACAAATGTGTTTATTTGGAGAAATTTGCACTAAAATGGTGGAGAACTTTCATGGTTATTGTTTTTTTAAAAAAAATGCAGATCACTGTAGAAATGTAGAGAACTGAATTTAACACTGGAAAAATGAGAAACTGAGAACTGAAACAGACAGATCTTTCCATCCCTAGCTGTGTTCACTCAAAATTCCTGTTAATTTACAGTACAATCCTAACTATGTCTACTCAAAAGTAAGTCCTATTGAATTCAATGGGGTTTACTCTGGGTACGTGGGATTAGTATTGCAGCTTTACTCCCAGAAAAGCGAGTATCGGATTAAAGCTTCATATTGGGAAGGTTTTCAAAACATTGCCCTCTTCAACAGCCCAGGAAAATTTAAACTTGTTTGACTCCTGCACACAACAGAAAAAAATTATTTTGCTGAAAGCTATATACTTACTCAATTTATGAGATTTTCAGATAATCAGGAAAAAACAACAGTTTTCTGACCTTGCAATGTGGTCTAGGTACTGCCTGGAGGCCCAGAAATCCCTTGTTAATCACAACCCTGACTTCACTTATTGGCTACAAACCTGAAAGGCAGCATTAGAGCTTCCAGCTACAAGCTCGTTTAACAGAAGTTTTTTGGGGGAGGGGGGTGGCTGACGTTTTAGTGTATATCTCGTGAACCAGACCACCTTGAACTTTTTTTTTTTTAAATGGAAGCTGAGGGTCCAGAGTTTAAGGTGACTCACCTGGAGACCCAGAGAGGACCCCAAAAATCTGGAGTCTCCTGGCAAAAACTGGAGACCGGGTAACCCTTCTGGTGACCTATATGCCTGCTCAGTCTGTTGTCCAGGTGGCAAATACTGAAGGGCAATATCAAGGTCCCTGCTTTTCCTTCATAGGGTTCTTTTATTTTGGACTGGGCAGCCTTTTAAACTGAGGACTCCTTCAAAAAGAGGACTGTCCTCTGTAAGACAAGACCCATGGACACCCTAGCTACAATTCATATAGCTGGTGGACTGATTTCAGCTTGGGAGGGCCTTAGTTGCACAGACCTGCATTTGAGAATGTATGTACCAATGCATTATGGAATCCTATACTTCCTGTTTCAGATCATTTCCTGGATCTTGTATCTGTTTTTCCCTTAAAATATTATCCATTTCCCCTTGCTATTTGTGTTTAGATAAAATACTTAGAACACCGATCAAAGGAGGAAACATCTTACAAATACACATTTGATATATAAGGTTTATCATGTGGATGTTGTTGCCATGGTCACAAGAAGAAGAGTCAGGGGGTAAAAGGAATGGCCTGATATAGCACTGAATCCGTGCGGTGACTCTGCCTGCCTAGCTCGGCTAATGTGCCTGAGATGTTTAGAATGTCACGGCAGTGAGGAATGTAGGACTCAAACAATTATTCTTCTGTCCTAGAGCAGCCTTTGAGATGGCAATAAAGATCATTTCAAAGATGCTGTAAAGAGAGCTGACCCAAAATGTCTCAAAAAAGAGTTTTCTGATATTTTACTTTTTCTCCCACCTTCCTAGAAAAAGGGCAATTTGTAGAATTTCCCTGCATAAAACAATCTCATTAAAACAACACAGTAACAATCCTCAGCCTTCTAAACAATAACACTTCCTGTGGTCCTGACTTTGGTTTCCTGCTTGAACCTCCTTACTGGTTATCTTTTGGCTCCGACTTACTCTTGATGACTGGCCTTGTCCCACGGTTCATGGAACAATCGTGACACCTACAGGTATTACAGCATCACATTTGCTCCTTGAAAGGAGGGGGCTTCTTCTTAGTTGTTTTCCATTAGGGATGTGACCAGGCCACCTTCTTCTGAGGTGGGTGTGTCTTTGCAGGGGGCTCAGGGAAAAGGAGAGGCAGAGGCAGTTGCTTTCCTCCCAGCAGAACTGGATGAGCCCTCCATCCCTCCGTCCACTGCGGTTATTCAGCCCACAGCATTCAACACTGCCACCTTGCCCGTGACAGGGAGGAGAATAGCTAGAAAGAAAAGGTGAGTGCAGAGATGGGTCACAGGTCAGACTCCAACTCCTAGCCAAGAGACTGCAAGCAGTATCTATACAGCATGCAATAAGGAGCCAAACAGCTGTCCATGAACTAGGAGAAATTAGCATCTGCTTGTACTAGCAGAAGATCACAGCGATGAGTCAGAGCTGCTGAACTTTACATGAAGATTATCGTGGGATAATAAATAATCTTAGCAATGAGCATCAGGCAGTTTGTCTCTGAAGCAGCTCCAGACAAACTCTTCCTAAGCTTTTCTCTTGTTACAACCTCCACTATTTGACTGCCAGTATCAAATGTCTGGTTTATCCTGAAACATTGAAATCACTTGCTGTTCCTGATTGGCATAGGAGTATATTTGATAAGAAGTGCACCACACTAGCTCTCCTATACAGCTAACATCACAGTATGAGGCATGTTTGTTACTGCTCCAAAGCTGCATCCATGATCCAGTGCTGCTTTGCCAACATTAAAGCAGCAAGATCACATTGAGAGGCAAAGGATGCTGTTAATTCCCACTCCAGGACAGGTCTTCTTTGGAGAGTGTCAAATGTGTCAGAAGCTTCTAACAGGTTATAGAAACTGTATATTACGTTTCAGTCCTAAGGATACTTACTAGGGAATAAATCCCACTGATCTCAGTGGAATGTATTGCTGAGTATATACACTTAACTGGAATATCGTGATGATTTCATGTGGAAATAGTCGTGATCTCTAGCACACTGGTATTAGAATTGTGAAGCACAAAGGTGTCTAATCAGATCTGGCCATGGTCCTACATCCATTAGTTCCACCTCAGTTGGACTACTGCAACATCCTCTATGTGAGACTGCCCTTCAACTGGTGCAGAATGCTGCCACTAAAAGACTGATGGGGCAAAGTGCTGGGATTACGTATTGTATCAGCTGCATTGGCTTCCAGTCCATTTCTGAATGCAATTCATGGTGCTGGTTGATGCTACCTATAAATCCCTAAGCAGCTTGAGACTAAACCACATCAAAGACTACCACCATTTATATGAATCTGCTCCTTCTTTAAGATCAGCTGTTGCACCCCTCTTACAAGTACAATTGTCTTCTGGTTGAAACGAGGATGATGGCAATGCATAAGAGAGTTTTCTCTGTGATGGCACCCCATAAGCACAGCTCCATGCTCCAAGAGGGCACCATGGCACCTGCAAAAATCTTCATTGGTGCCCAAACTCTGAGGTTTCATTAAAAAAAAGTAAATGCAGTATTCAACTAAATAACTGTATAAACAAAATGATCTCCACTTATCGATGGGACGTCCCCCCTCTCCTCCCTCCGTGCACCTCCTAAATCTGTTCTGGGTTTTCCCCCAACTCTCCAGAGCTGGTGAGAGGGGGTGGTGCAAGGCAAGCATGGAAAAGGAGCAGGGGGAATCCTGTTGCTCAAGGGGAAGTCATTCCATTTGTGCAATTGTGTAGTTGAATACCACCTTATATCTCTAGCCCTCCTAGAAAGAAAGTTATGAAGCAAAATGTGCAGGTACCCTTCTAAGTGATTTCTCTGAAATGAGCCAGCCTGGCTGCTCCCTCCTGTCTATGTTATTAGCCAATGAGTGAAGTCAGAGCTGTGATTGATAAGTGAGTTGTTTGGGCACCGGGCACCAGGAATCTCTGAGCTATTTTCCCCTTCCCTTTAGTGTAATTTTCCTTATTTGCTAGTAATCGTTATAATCTCCATAGTTTGCCCTGCCTTTCCCCCCCTTGCAACCATGTGAAAACTTTGCAGAGACTCAGGCGTGTCTCCTGCTGTGCAGGACTTAAAACCAGACACTCAATGAGAATTCACTGTATAGTTAACTTACAATACAATGGTATATATGTCTACTTCAGAAGTAAGTCTCTTTGTGTTTAATGGGGCTTGCACATAGAATTTACTTGCACTGTGTTTATATGTTCTCCTGATGATGATGATGATGATGATGATAAATTATTATATCCTACCCTTCCTCCCAGGAGGAGCCCAGGCTGGCAAATAACAAGCAACAAAACACTAAAAAAAATTTTTTTTTAATCTTAAAAACAAAATATCCTTTAAAAGAATCTTAAAAGCAAAACATCTTTAAAACATCTTTAAAACATGTTTAGTCATGCATTCATCCCATACTTTTCAATGCATTTCCCAATCACTTTCCAAACTGCAAAAAGCCCAATTCTTTTTAAAAGTGGATTTGTTGCACAAATAACTCTTTAATCCACTTTAACTGCATAAACCTAAAGTTCTGGAATGCTTTTGATCCTTCCTGCAAAATAGTGACAGTCTGGAGGCACCCCTAATTAAATCCGTTGTGTTTGAATCACTAGATCATTATTTATTTATTTATTATTTATATGCCACCCTTCCTCCCAGCAGCAGCCCAAATCATTGTTGCTGTTATGTTTGCTTTTATATTTGTTAACTGCTTTAAGCTACTTCTTTATGTTGGGGAGAAATGTAAGGTATATATTCATTCATTCATTCATTCATTCATTCATACATTTCATTCATATTTTTAAATAAATAGTAATAAATAAATGGGATGATAAGTCATACTCAGAGCAGACCCATTGAAATCAGTGGACTGAAGTTAGATATCATCTGTGATCTTACATTATTACTTTTATAGGTCAGAAGGAGAAGCAAGCACT
The DNA here is from genome assembly GCF_030035675.1 of Rhineura floridana. NCBI lineage: Eukaryota > Metazoa > Chordata > Lepidosauria > Squamata > Rhineuridae > Rhineura > Rhineura floridana. Next base: position 107,964,394 of record NC_084486.1, read on the forward strand.
GTGAAGACATTCAGAAATAGAGACATTTAATCATTTCCCTCCTGTTTCAAAGGCCTTTTCTAGCCTAGCAGTAATGTGCTGATAAGCAATGAGGAGGCAGAGCCCATTTGAAGGACCCAGTGCCCCTTGCAGAGATGACGATTGACTTTTAATACTCACTTGCTCCTTTTATTGCTGTGATTCTCTGTTGCCAAGGCAGGTTTCTAAGCCAAAATCATCAAAGTAAGTAAAGATTGTAAAGAGTAAATGTCCAAAAACAAACAATCTTGACATATCAATGGCTTGCTCCTTCGAGAAGAAAGATCATGCACTCCAGAAATGCTTTATAGTGGAAGATATGACCTAGGGAGGCAATTGCTCTGTCAATTATGTTTAACTTTTCTGGTCAGGTTAAGGCATCAAGAAGTGTGTTCTAGGATAAGCTGACCCTGGTACCCATTCAGTCCTGCAACGATCTGAAAAAGTAAGACTGCTGTGAAAATTTATAAGCCTCTTCTAAGAACATAAAATATAATTTGAATATTGACATAGGAGCTCAAACTTCTTAACAAACATCATTGCCAGAAAATCTCTTGAAGTGCATTGTGATGCTTAGGTTTCCAGTGGAAGGAAATTTTGATCTCATCAGTAGGACAGAGGTGGGGAACCTTTTCAACGTCAGGGGCCATATTCCCTTGTGGGGAACGTTTCAGGGGCCACGTGCTGGTGGTAGGTGGGAGCAGTTCCAAATGTGGTGAGACCAGTGAATGTGACTCTTAACTTTGCTTGGTATGTTTCAGTCACATAAAAGTTGGCGGTTTCTACACACACACCCCACTCCAACCAGGCAAGTAAGAGGCATTTTTACAGTTCTAGAACATATTCCAGCCAATCAAAGGTGAGTATGGAACAAGACTGGTGAGCTGTGGTGAAGGACAGTGGTCTAGGGAGAGTCCTGAGAACTAGACAGAAATGTCTAGAAGGCTGCATTCAGCTCCCAGGCCTGAGATTCCCTACCCTTGCAAGATGCCAATGGGTGATATTTTTTCCAGGGCAATAGCAGCTTGAGGGGAGCCATTTTCATTGGGACCATGGTGGGGAGGCCTAGCACTACCTTACAATAGACTACCTTGCCACAGAGTCTGGGTTTGATATGAAGTGATGAGTACATGGACTAGAGACAGGAGGAATGGTTGTGAATGGGCTGGAGGTCAGGGACCCAATTAGGAACCATGGGACAGAGGCAAGGAACATAGTCAAGGACAAGCTGGAGGTCATATACTGGATTAGATAGATGGGATGAAGCCTGGTGCCTCTCTATTGGATAACAGAGGTCTGCTGACCACCTTCAGGCTATATGGTCAGCTGATAGCATTCAGGTTGCCCTTTTTCTATGGAACCTGGTATGGCTGGTTGAAGACCCAGGTCACTGGTGGCATAGGAGGTAAAGCCACCAAAGGGTGGCCACTGAAGGCCCCAGTTCAATGCCCTCTTTGCACTTTACACTAATCTTCCCTCCCTGCTTGGCTATAAGGCTCAGTGGAGCTTGCCTCTGAGCAGACATGTAGAGAACAAATTGCTCTGTGAATATGCCTCCTGTATGTCATTCCCAAACTCACTTTCCCAAACCACTGTAGTCTATGAATGGATTCATCTTGTAAGACCTACATGAGTTTGCTAACTTTGCTTTGCTTTTCTGTTTTTATCAGGAGTATTAAAAACCACATGAATGAAGAATCTTCCTGCTTTTGGTTGAAATAATCTCCTTTTGCCCAGAAAGTCTGGTCATATATCTGATCATTTCCCCATTTGGCTGTATATTTGTTCATCTTGTCCTACTCTGCCATAGGAAGAAGCATTTGTCAGGACTTCCCTTTCTAGCGTAGCTTCTGTTTTAGGAGACCTAATGCAGTGTTCTCCCACAAAATATCTAAATTTATTGTTTGCATATTTTGCTCATAAGGGCTAGCAAACACCAAGAAGAAGAACAATATCCATATCCAAGGAATGTAGCACAGTGGTAGAGCATCTGCTTTGCATGCAGAAGGTCTTGGGTTCAACCGCCAGCATCTCCAGGTACGGCTGGGAATTTCTGCAGTCTCAAATCCTGGAGAGCCTCTGCCAGACAAGCTGCAACATAGATAATACTGAGCTAGATGGACCAATTGTCTGAGCTGGATATAACACAACTTCCTATGATAAAAACAAACCCTTCAGACGCTTGCTTCTAGACTCAGGACAGCTGCTGTCAGTCGGTGTCAACAATACTGAGCTAGATGGGCCAGTGATCTGTCTCAGGATAAGGCAGTTACCTATGTTCCTATGGTGCAGGATGGAACCATGGAGAAGCACCTCCCATGCTTTGCAACAAGGCAAGTGTTTGGTGCAAAATGGCCTAACTGCTGCTATGCCATAAACTTCAGGGTACCTGCTGGGCATGTAGGCCTATATGTGAAGGCCCAAGTCACCCTCGCTTTCAAAGGTGTGGCTTGATATCTTAATTGCCACTCTGAGCTACACTATGAATGGTGAGAAATACTTTGCTGGTGCAGAAGAATAATTTCTTCGTGCAGGCAGGCAAGCCCCAAATATTTTAGAGAAAACGTTCCGGGGAGGGAGGGGTTAAGCAGTTTTTGGAGGTGAATTCCTACACATACACACACATTTTCTTTAAGAAGAGAAGAATCAAAATCTGTGTTTAAACTGCAGTAAGTAATGACAAATGAAACAGTCCAGGAAAATTATACAGGGTTTGCAGAGAACAGAGCAGTGCAAGCTATAGCATAGAAACTATGCTGAAGGCCCAGATTAATTAAAGTGTAGGATGAGCCACCCTATGCCTTGACATGCCAGTCCCAGAGCTGCAACATCTCACTTATGTATTCTGCTTGGGGTGATAGCTGGCACCCCGCCCCCACCTCATACAGGTGCCATACACCTGTGTATGCATACACCTGATCAAATCTCAAGAGCATTCTAATCAAATGAGTGTTCTAATCATCTCATATTCTATTGTGCATAAGGCAAGGGAGCAATCAGGATAATGAACTGTGGGATAAAACATTATTTTAATGAATTAAATGAACACATGCCCTGGATTATAGAAGGGATGGAATGGAAGAGGGTTGTGTTTTTTTTAAAAAGACGTTTATTAACAAAAATGTAAAAGAAGATAGTCTACTCCACATACAACACATCATTCCTAACAATAATTCAGGAACTAAAATAACAAATATCTACTTTGGAAAGGGATAATCATGCAAGATGCCCCCTCTCCCCAAGCATGTTTAATCTACTTTTGCAATGAATGGCAAATGTAATCCATAAATATCCTGATATTCATGAATAACCATGGGGGAGAAGGGAGAGAACAAAAAATATTATATTCAGATGACATGCTGCTGTTTATCACTAGATCTGATATCTCCAGAATTGGATTGATTGATTTGATTAATACATTCGAGAGTCTGTATCAGGAAACACATCTGGGCAAAGTCAGGATTAATGCCCTTAGCCAATATTTCTTATATCGGTGGGAGACTTTGTCCATGAATATATGGGATTTATTTTTAAGTTGAATATTCTTCTCCATTTGATCTCTGTTTTAAGGGACATCCCTTTAAGATATTTTTAAAAGATTAATACACTATTCCATAACATTATCTGGGGAACATCTACACCATGAGCAAACTCATCCATGCCTTGGTGATTCTCAAGTCCAATTATTTGGCCTCTTTGTCATACTGGAAGACATTAGGTTCTAAGTGCATTCAGATTGCACTTACCCACCTTGCAACTATAAATAGCTGTTCAGGAAACATGGAGAGTTCTGGCACAGAAAATCTGTTTTGATCCATATATACACACAAAGCTCACCCTCTGCTGAAGATAGGAGGACAGATGTTTCTCTGGAAACAATGGGTCGATGGAAGGATAAGAACTGTGGATCAACTAGGCAACTCAAATGGGGGGTCCTGTTCAAGCCTGAAAGAGTAATATAATTTATTGGTAAAAATAGAATAGCAGTATGTTCAGGTACTACAGCATCTCTTAACTTCCATTTTTGAGCCTGGGATCATTATTAGTGCCTCTGAAAGACCTGATGTGTTAGAAGAAATGGTAATATGAATCCTGCAATTCTCTTGTGTAAAAGCTTCCTAGACAAAATCTGATGTAAACATGATCATGGATTAAAGGCGACAGAGAGTTGGCAATGTAAAGTGGTTCCTGCCTCTATGTGCCTGATCTCCCTAGAATTTCAGCTAAAATTGATACAGCAAAAATTGGCATTCTGTACATATTGGATGCTACCAGATCTTCTCCAGACTCTGGCATTGCTCTATGGGAGCTGCCTAGTTCTGGGTGGAAGCTATTGCCTGTATTAATTTAATTTTGGATATGTCTCTAAAATGTGAAGATGTGAATGTTATTTTGAATTCTGTCCCTTTAGAATCTGACAGATGGTCAGTGTAGGTGGCTCTTGAGCAGAGCACTGTTGGTTGCAAAACAGGACACTCCAGCACTGAAAGGACAAGTTTACACCTTGGATTACCCAATGGATTTAATAATCTGCCTGTGCTTGAATGTGCAGCCAGTTGTAGACATCAGCATAAAGACCTGTATTTGGATATTTGAGTTTCATACACAGATCTGTACCTACAATGCAATGTATGGGAGAATACCTATCCATTCTTTCCATCCACCCACTTCCTTTTCCACCCTGTTAGTTCTGTTATTGTTAGGAAATTGTTCTAAACAATTAGAAATTTAATTAAATTAATCAGAAAATTAATGAAGCTTGTTAATTAAAAACCCAAATATCAATTAAGTTTCAACAGGATTTTTCATGGCTATTTGCTGTACCCGTACTGTCAGTGGGAATGCGTGATCAATATTAGTGGTCATTCAATTGCTTTTTTACAGTCACACTATTCCAGAAGCAGCAAGACTAAAAAGATGAGAGATGAAAACACTCGCTACTCTTGAGGAATCCATTTGCTACAAAGCTGCAAGCATAAGCATCAAGGAGCATCCTTGTGCAAAGAAAATACTGTTTAGCTAAAGTATGAACTGATTCCACTGTAGAGCATTGTGTGCAAGGTGCGAATTCTGTTGGGACTGTCAGAATTGTGACAAGCCATTCATGCATGCAATCATCCTCAGAAGCTTCAGTCATCAAGCCATAGAAATCTGCCCACTTACAAAGATAATCAGTGTAGGCTTTCTTATATATCCCACAACTGTGTAGTGTGTGTTTGGTTGAGAAAAAGAAGAGGGTTGTTTATGTCTAAATTCTGCTGTGCCTAGGGAAAGGGTGGCTACTGACACATCACTAAAAAAAGAGGAACTGCATCACCAAAACATAAGCCAAAAGGGAGCACAGATCTGCAGAACATTTGCATAGATAGATTAATCCTCCTAATTAATGGGCGATATCCAAATCAGGGCTCCAATTAGCGCAATGACTTTTTTGGCTGTGAAATGGAACTTCCTCTGCCTCTCCTCTTCCTGTGCACCTCCCAAATCTATTTGGGGGGGTTCTCCAACCCACCAGAGCAGATTTGAGGAGGGTGAGGGGGTGCATGGGGAGAGGTCAGGGAGAGAAAGTTCTGTTGCACAAGTGCTAGCAGAAACACTTAGATGGATACCACCCAGTTACTATAATTTACATCAGGGGTGGGGAACCTCTGGTCCTCAGGTCAATCTTGGATCATCAGGGCTCCAATCTGGCCCACAAATTTCCCCCAAACCACACCCACCTAGCAATCAGCTGATATCACATCTGCATATCGATAGTATAATGAACAGGGGTTAAATCCTGCTATATTGGCTGCGTGCATCTGTTCCCAGTAGGCTTCTGGTAGGGCTGCATGTGCCCATGTATGCAGGCTTCTTCTTCCCCCACTCACACACACAGGGAAGCAGAAAAATAAGCACTTTGCCAGCCCTATGATCAGTGCTTCCCAAAGCTCTGAGCGTAGGGCTACCAACTCCCTATGTGCTCCAATTCCCAAGCATCCACCAGCTAGCTGGCTGTCAAGCACTTGGGCACCCTCCACCAGGGATTTTGACAGGTGGGCAGGGACAACCTACTTGTCAATCATGTGATATCATCATGACATCATGTGATTGAGAGGTGGATAAATCTACACTTCTGGCAGATTTAGCCCATGAGGCTGATCCTGACAAGGATTTGGCCCATGGAGAAAAAAGATTCCTCATTCCTGATTAACATAGAAATAAAATACATCTTGCCATAGAAGGAAAGACAGTGATCGGACAACCTGTGTGCCTGCTCAATCTCTTGTCTAGGTGCTGTTGATGGGCACCCTCACGGCCTCGATTCTCCCTTTTTATGGTTTTTTTATCTTTTAGCCGGCAATGGACTGGACTTCAAATAGATATGCAGACAATACCATACCACTAGCAGAAACCAGTAATGAATTGAAACAAATGCCATTGAAAGTTACAGAGGGAAGCACAAAAGTAGGACTACAGCTGAACGTCAAGAAGACTAAAATAATGACAACAGAAGATTTATGTATCTTTAAAGTTGACAATGAGGACATTGAACTTGTCAAGTCAATCTTTATTTTCAGTCAACTGACCACAATTACAAATGAGGACTGTTCATTGAACTTGTCAAGGATTATCAATACCTTGGCACAGTCATTAACCAAAATGGAGACAATAGTCAAGAAATCAGAAGAAGGCTAGGATTGGGGAGGGCAGCTATGAGAGAACTAGAAAAGGTCCTCAAATGCAAAGATGTATCACTGAACACTAAAGTTAGGATCATTCAGACCATGGTATTCCCAATCTCTATGTATGGATGTGAAAGTTGGACAATGAAAAAAGTGGATAAGAGAAAAATCAACTCATTTGAAATGTGGTGTTGGAGGAGAGCTTTGCAGATACCATGGACTGCGAAAAAGACAAATAATTGGGTGTTAGAACAAATTAAACCAGAACTGTCATTAGAAGCTAAAATGATGAAACTGAGGTTATCATACTTTGGACACATAATGAGAAGACCTGATTCACTAGAAAAGACAATAATGCTGGGGAAAACAGAAGAGAGTAGAAAAAGAGGAAGACCAAACAAGAGATGGATTGATTCCATAAAGGAAGCACAGACCTGAACATACAAGATCTGAACAGGGTGATTTATAACAGATGCTATTGGAGGTTGCTGATTCACAGGGTCGCCATAAGTCGTAATCGACTTGAAGGCACATAACAACATCCTCTTCAAGTAGTACAAGATGTGGCCACTCTGGTACCTACAGAGACCCACTTTTCTCTCTTCTTGATGGCTCTTTGCCACCATGTAATGGTCGGCCTCTTTAGAAAAGGCCTTTGGGTTTTTTTTGTAAGATGTTGTTCTTCATCTTTTCTGATATGCTTGAGTTGTCCTACAAGCAATTTTTATGGGAACATATGATATTTTTTAGTTTTTAAGATGCTGTTGAGAATTAGACTTTATCTGCTGTATTTGATCTTTAAGACTACTATTAGTATCATTGGTTCATTGGTTTTAAAGGTTGTTATTCATGCCTTGGACATGTTCTAAAAAAGTGGAGTGCACTTTTTTAAAAAAATGATAAAAAAATAAACAAACATGCAGGGGGTAGGCAGGATGTGTCCTTTTCAGAATCATGAACACAACCTGTTTGGACCAGAGACTGGACTGGGGGTGGGAGAAGCAAAGCATATGAATGCTAAGGAGGGAAAATGGAAAGAGAATGGGAACTCACACTGCTATTTCCCAGGCGTTGGTTCCATTTTTGTTTTCTTTTGTGAATGACTAATGCATCAGTAGCAGCTGTTGCTGCTGTTCCTGACAGGAACTGCAGTCCTATTAGGACCAGTAAGTCTCCAAGACAACACACTGCGTGCATTGCTAAATGTCAAGAAATTTTAAAAATCTGGAAGGTGATCTTTTTGTCAATGGCTTAAGAGTCCTCATATATTCCTACCGCTGCACCGGCAAGCAGGGCCCTAGGTTCTTTTTACAATAATATATGGGTTTTGTCTTTGTGTAAAGTATAGTCAAACCTTTTCTTTGGAAACCACTAATCCAAACAAGAGATGGATTGATTCCATAAAAGAAGCCACAGACCTGAACTTACAAGATCTGAACAGGGTGATTCATTACAGATGCTCTTGGAGGTCACTGATTCATAGGGTTGCCATAAGTTGTAATCGACTTGAAGGCACATAACAACAACAATCCAGTTTGGTCAATAGACCCTATAGTTCAACAACCCCTGGCAAATGCACATTGTCGGGGAGGGGGGAGTACACTATCACAGCAGCAGGTCCTTTGATCTGTAAGTATTCTGTAGACTGTCACTGCATATTGCATCTGATCGATGTGAACACAAAAATCAAGAACACTGATTATGTGGGCAAGCCGACAACTGTACAGGCTTGTATGCATGTAGCCTAGGGCCTGTACATGCTGTCTTTTGAATGCACTTAACTTGAAGTAATCCTCTTCCCTAGGGATGGACAAATCTGTCAATTTCAGTTTCTCTCATATTTTGTCATTTATGACTTTTGAGCTCTGTTCACCACATTTCCTTATCAGCTCGCAATAATTTTCTTTAAACAGCTCTTACACAAATGTGTCACTTAATCTAGGGCTGTGCAGTGGATTCAGGCCTGAACCAAATCAGGCTGATTCAGGGGGATCGCTTGAGTCAGGCTGACACAATCTCATTTTGGTGCGGTTTAGGTGGCCCAGAGTGATCCAGAGCTGTCAGGGATGGGGTGTCAGACAGGAAAGAGAGGCAGGCACTGGGCAGGAAGCAGGAGAAATTGAGAAAAGAGGCCATCTGCATCTTCCCAGGAGAAGGTAGCAGTGGCGGGGTGGATGCCTTTGGATGTGTGGTGTGGGCTGTCCTACTTGCCCTTCCTGCTGGGCCTCTCCTTCTGCCCAAGATAGAAGCAGCACTGCACAGGATAGAATCCTTTGCTTTCCAGCTGGTAAGCAAAGGATTCCCCCCTGCATGGTGAGTGTTGCTGATCCTTTGTGAGGGCCTTCTCTGCAGGAAAAGTGCTCATGAATAAGCAGCGCCCTGCAGCATCAAATCCTCCTGCTCTCCTTCTGCCCATTTGTTTAATCAGGGTTTTTTAAAAACCGAATTAAACATTAGTCCTGCTCCCCACTGATCCATGTCTGGATATGGGGTAGGGCATGTGGTCCCTGGGTTGGCACGGGGGTAAGTCAGCCCAATCTGTGGGCCATAGGTCAGGGCCACAGGGTGGGTTGGGGTGGTCTGTGCATAGCCCTATAATTTAGTATTTCTCCTAATATATACATTTTTGTTTACAGTTGCCACAGTTCCACTCCCCCAGTCCCCACTGTCATGCATTCACTCACCACTGATAATTTGTTTGCAAAGAACTCATGTTACAACTGGGCAACCTTGCAAAACATAGTTTCACTATCCAATGACAATAAATAGCCCTTCTCTGGTTTTCCTTCCCATTTCCAAATGGTCTTTCCTAAGATCATTACTGTCCAACAGCAAGAATGATGGACCTGAACTTGGGAAACTGAGATCTGATTCGCATGTCTGTATATAAAATCGGGGGGGGGGGGAGGAATAAAACAGAATAAAAACAAGTCCTGTCTTTAAGCATTTTTTTTTAAAAAAAAGATAAGGCTGTCCTCCCATGTCTACCCCATCTTTAGCCAGCTCTGGACTATTTATGCCCACTTCTGGACTCTTCCCCTCATTAGTGCTTATTTGTGCCAGCTTGGGTCCTCTTCTCCACTAGAGGACACATGTGAAAGCACCACACCTCTTGTGGTTTGAGCATGGGCAGGACCTCTTGCAAGCATCCAAAAGGCCCAGATGTGGCGCAGCCATGTCAACTCCTAGTAGTGCCACTCACAGTCTTCTTAAAGGCTGGTGTTTTAGCTAGAGATGGGTGCAATAGCAGTCAGCAGGGCAGGGAAGGCAAGAAAGCATTGCATACCTGGCTTCTGGACACTGAGTGTCACAGCCGCTTACCAAGAGGGACAGGGATAAGGCATGGGGAGCAAGATACCCCTGTGCAAGCATGGCTGCTGAGTCAGTCCGACACTCCTGCTTCTGCATTGTACATTGTACCTGCACCACGCCTCAGTCCCCATGCTTTTCCTGTCCCTCCTGCAATGCCACGTTGCCTTTTCCACCCCACCCCCTGCTCCTGGATGGGTGAATCTGTCAATTTCAATTTCTCTCAGTTTCTCATCTTTCAGGTCTTAAGTTGGGTCCACCATATTTCCACAAGAGGTTTTTTTTTTTAAAGCCTCATGAACATTCATCAGCAATTTAGTGTGAATTTCTCCAAATGTACACATTGTTAGATGCTATTTTTCCTGGTCCACGCATCTGTGCACAGCAATTTCCCCTAATATAATGTGTTTTGTATGTTATTTTCATGAATATATGCATTTATATGAACACTTTCCCCTAGTACAGTGGTTCTCAAAGTTTTTCCCCCATGGACCACTTGAGCATTACATATGGTCTTGGTGGATCACTTGTAGCATTGTAATGTGCTGAGTTAGATGCTGTATGATTTTTAATTGTATTTTATTGCTTCTTTTATTTCTTTTATTGTGTTTTATTGCACTGCAATCTGAGTTCCATAGAAATCAATAGAATTCACATTGTAAGTATTCTTGACAAACATACCACAAACCACACGAATGAAGCTTGTGGATCACTGGTGGTCCACGGACCACAGTTTGGAAACCCCTGCCCTCGTATATGCATTTTTGTGCAAATTTCTTGGCAGCAGAACTGCATGACAAAATTTGGAAATGTGTGAATTTCGAAGGACGGCTGTGTTCAGTTTGCATATCATTTCAGAAAGTGTGAATATGGTAAGATGGCCTATCATGAGGACTGATTGAATTTCTCCGCCATCCCGTATTCCAGCTGCCCTGGAGGGGGCAAACCCAGTACGTTCCTCACAGCTTCCCAGAAGGAACTCTGGAGCAAAAGTCTTAAAGTCTTGCAGCTCAGTCCTATGCATGTCTATGCAATGGGACTTACTGGCAGATAAGCATGTATACAATTCCAACCTTAGGCTGTAACCTTGAATTTACAAATAAATTCTTCGTTGGTCCCATTGGTGCAGCAGAACATCATTAATTCATGATTTATTTATTTCAACAATTTATATACCGCTGACCGCTGTACAATACAATCTAAGCTGTTTACAATAAGGTTATAGAAGGGACAGATACAATGAGCATAAAACCAGTTAAAATTAACCATACAGTCAAAAAACTTACAACTGCCTGTTGATTTAAAAAAAACAACTTTTCACCAAGTGCCAGAAGTTCAACAAGGAGAGGGCCTGTTTGATCATGAAACTCACTGGGTGACCTTGGGCCAAACACTGCCTCTTGGCCTAACCTACCTCACAAGGCTGTTGTGAGGATAAAATGGAGAGGGGAGGACCATGTATGCCATTTTCAGTTCCATGCAGGAAAGGTGGTATACAAAATGCATAAATATTGAGAAATGTTAACAGCTTTGAACGTTAAACTTATCTTACTATATTATACTTTTGTAAACATCACGCTACCTGTGAATGCTTCTGTGTGTAGGCACGTCTCACAGAGGAGAAAGCAGCAATGATGACAAGAGGGGCAGCAGGGGGGCCTAGTGGGTGGGACCTACCAGCCAGTGCCTGGCTAGGGCTTAGCAAGCAAGTCAGCAGCAGCAGCAACAAGACCATAAGGGAAGTGGGGAATGGAGGTTTGGAGACCTGGGGAGGAGGAGGGGGAGGTTTGGAGACCCTTGGAGTGTGGGGGAGGTTTGGAGACCCATGGGGGTGGGTGTAGGTTTGGAGACACTTGGAGAGGCAGGGGGAGAGCGTCGGTGACCAGTGTGTGCATGAGGGGTCTCTGGTGGGGTTGGGGTGGGGTTAGTGAGGGGAGGGGTGGGGGATGGCTAGGAGCACCATGTAGATGCAGTGGGGTAGTGGTAGGGGGTAGCATTGCAGGGGGGATGGAGAGATGGCTAGGGGGTACCTGGCAGAGGGGGTGGGAGGAGCCCTTGGAGGTGCTGTAGGGTGAGGTATAGGCCTGGTTGGTGAGTGAAGCAAGCAGGGGAGGCAGCCCCTAGTGGTAACAAAATATCTGAAACCATCATTGAAAAATTAATACACCAAGTGTAGAGGTTAGAGTTTTGAACTAGAACCTTGTGAGACCCGGGTTCAACCTCCTACTCAGCTGTAAAATTCACTAGGTGACCTTGAGCAGTCACTGTCTCTTAGCACAACCTACCTTGCAGGGTTGTTCTGAAATTGGGAGCGTGGAGATCCATGTACCCCACCTTGAGCTCCATAGAGAAAAGTGAGATATCAATGTACATAAATAGATACATTAATTCATAAATGGGTACTGAAAGGAACAGGATCTCTGGAAACATTGTATGCAACATGGAATGGTTGTTTTTCTTTTCCCCATAAAATTGAATGTGGTTATGCTCCGTTGCCAACACAGGTTGAATTTGGGCTTTGGGCTAATTGGGTTTTGAGTGTATGGTCATCATGACTTCTATGAGAGATGACTCTGTGTGTGTGTGTTTGCAGGAAGGCTAACTAATAAGAATGGGAAAAGAAATGTAATTATCTCAAACTATAGTTCACTGATGTGCAGTATTTCTCATTAACATATTGATACTGGAGAGTCGATATGATGTTTTCTCAGTTTGACACTGTACTGTTTTTGCTACATTTTCTTTTCCTTTCTTCTTCATTCTTAAAAAACATAACAATTTGTGTACATTCTCCCTCTTTTGCAGGCTCCAGCAAAATAATAATTGCAATCATATGAATTAATGATTGGTGTTAGTGTCAACAGGGGAGGTTGTTTCTTCCGTTATCTGGAAAGCATTTATTAGCAAAAATAATACGCTTTTACTTGTTTTCACAATGAAAAACAAGGCCTGTCATACAGAGTGTAAATCTCACTATGCAGTCACAGTCTGCGTGGGAGGGCAAAAAGTCATAATGTGACAACACACTTTAAATCTTTATAGAATGACTGGTCCCTCTGCCCCCCAATTATGTGCACACTCATTATTTAAGTACATATATCAGGATGTAAAATCTGCAATTTAAATGTTACATATAAAGATACATTCAGATGCCATGGGAAGATTGTTCAATCAAAAGAGATAAACATGAGCAATCTTTTAAAGCTGTATTCATTTCCCCCCTGAATATGCAATTTAGGAGCATTTAGACTGATTGACACCAAGATAGTTAGGCATAATGTGACAGTTAATGTCCTTGATCATCAGAAAATCCACCCCACCTTGCAAATTGGGATCACAAAGTGGTTTTGGAGACAGTCAACCTTCAGGTTTTCAGCTATATGCTGCTTCAAACCATGTATAACATAATCCTACGCAAGTCTGTTTGGAAGTCAGCCCATAATGAGGTCAAATGTACTTACTCCCATGTAAGTGTGTATAGGATTGCAACCTTAGACTGGAAATTGGGAGGTGCAGTTTTTAATATAAACTTGGACTCTGTCCTGTGCCAAAAGAGGAGAGAGTAGGGATAGGTGAATCTGTAAATTTCACTTTCTCATTTTCCAATTTTAAGTGTATTTCTCTACATTTTCACATCAGTTTGCATTTTTTTAAAAGCAGAAGTCTTCATGAAAATTCATCAGCATATTGTTTTAGTTTCTCCTAATATGCACATTTTTGTAAAGCAATTTCCCCTAATATAATGCATTTTGTGTGTTATTTTCACTTTTATGCACACTTTACCCTAGTATATTGTTGCGCGCCTCCCCAATCTCCAAGCGGTGAGATTTCAGGGGTCCCTGCGCTCCCCCAGGGTTTGGTTTCCTTTGGGAAGAAGGTCAGCAGAGACTGCGGTGTCTTTATGAAATATGGTTTATTTATTTACACACATTCCAACCTGAGCTTCAGAATTGAGGGGTTCAAGGCATCAGCAGTCCAATATCCAGCTTTTCCATCAGGGTTACAGGAGGCACCCCAAATGCCATGGTGCAGAGAGCCAGTCCCTCTGCCTGCCTCCAGTCCCCAGCAATTCTTTTCAGACCACTAAAACTACAAGCCTCTCCCGGGCTCCAGGGGGGGGCATGCTTTCCTGAAGAGTTTCAATGACAAAAGGGTATTCCTGGCCCATTCACCATTGCTGGGCAACTGATAGGCCCATTATCTTACCTGGCCACTCTATTTGTTTAACAAAGGAGAGACTCATCTGACCAGCAGAGCCAGCATAGGATTCCAAATCAGAGGCCGGAAAGGGGACCCACAGGAATCATCCATCCCAACCCCCATGCTCATAACAATATGCATTTTTCAACACATTACTTGGCTGGAGAACTGGACTGCAAAATTTGGAGAAGTACACATTTCCAAGGATGACTGCATTTCGCTTTTGCATATTGTTTTGGAAAGTCCAAATTAGCTAAGTTCATCTTCAGATGCAAACTGAACCAAATTTCTCCCCCATCCCTAGGGAAGAGCCATAGCTTGTGAGAGAACACATGCTTTGTGTTTGGAAGGTCAGAGGTTCAAACTGTGGCATCTCCAATTAAAGAAACCACAATGGCAGTAGGACTGGGTAACAAGCACCTCTCCTTGAAACCCTGGCCATCAGAATAGACAATACTATTCTGTATTGCTATGGAGTAGTGGTCTTAACTCCATTGGTTTATATGTATAAAACAGAATTAGGTATCCATGCACTTGAATTTAGAAAAAAAAACCAAGCTGCTGCTGTTCTCTGTGTTAGTGGAGCTCACTGTTGTGATAGCTTTGGTTGAACACAACAGATAACAGAAGTGGCTGGCTGGGGCAGCAGAATTTCAGGGGTCCTGAGCTAATAGAGAAATCCTTTAAGGGCAACCATTATCCCAGACCCTTATGATCCCATGGAGAGTGACTGGGGCCAGGGACCCTGGAGGGGGAAGATAGAATGAGCTGGAGAAGGGGATGAATCCTCCCCTCCCACCAACCTAAGGCATGGTGACACCGATGACTGTTGTTATAGTCAAGACTTGCTGATAAAGAAGAAGGAGAGGTGCAGTCTGTTTTCTAGGACCCAACAACGGATTACACTTTCTTGCATGCTGTGCCTTGCAGCAGAACTTTGCTGTGCAGGGAAGAGTGGAGCTGAGAGAGAGAGAGACGGAGATGGAGCTAAGGTTGACAGAGAAGAGATTGAGTTCTGTACACTGTGCACTTCTATTTCTTCTGTCATTTTACAATATTCATGAACTGTGTCGTTTCAGCACAGCAAGGGGCCATTTTAAATTTGTTTTTTAAAATTAATAATAATTTCCATTATTGCTGTCCATTTTCAATTTTTCTATCTGAAGAGAGAAAAAGTCCCTTTCACTTCATCCACAAGCAAGAAAACCATTGAAGAGGAACTACAATTCCTCACTTCATCCTGGGCCCAGACTCATTGTAGAATAAGATGCAAGGGGAAGGGCCGGCCCTGTCATTAGGCAGCGTGAGATGGTTGCCTCAAGTAGCTGGTTTCAGTGTCCTAAATGGGCAAGAAATTGTTATGGAATTTGTTTTGTTTTGTTTTGTTTTCCAGAGAAGGCGCTTTCTTGGTTTTTCTGCCTCAGGTGCCAAAATAACTGGATACTACACACCATGATTTATGGGGGCACCATCTGCTGTTTCAATTCAGGCCGCAAAATATCTTGGCTGGCTCTGTTAAGGGGCCACAAAGTTAATCTTTGTCTAGGGTAGCAAAATAGTTTGATATAAGTCGACTCTGATAGCCAGTCTTTTATTTTGTATTTTGATGGGCTTTATCCAGCTCTGCATGGGCAGTATTACATTTGCACAATGGGACTTCCTCTTCCTCCCCTCTCCCCATGCACCCCCAAAATCAGCTCTGTAATGCCCAACCTTCTGGAACAGATTCTGAGGGTGTGGAGAGGGCTGCAGAGGAGAGGAAATGAGAGGAAGTTCCATTGCGCAAGCAGGAGTCTGTTTCGGAAGTGGAACTACTGTGTTTAATACAACCCCTTGTTTGTATTTTGTATCAGTATTCACCCTTTGTAGGCTGCTTTGGGGACCTAACTTTTGGAAAGACTGGTGGCATAGAAATCGACTGTAACAAAACATGACAATGCATAAAAAAATTAATGTCAGTGCCTACTCTGGGTTGAAATTATCTGTATATGCATAGACAGAAAAATGCAGCTTAAATATTGCAGGCGCATAAGCATCTGATTCACTGGAGAGAGAGGAACAAATTGCTAAGTTGGAAAGGACTGTTGACATTAGATCTTTCTATTTAGGGCTATGGGCATATCCAGAAACTAATCAGCTGATCTACTGGGAGTCCATCTCAAGTTGCCTGAGTTTATACACTTATGTAAGCAAGTATTTGAGAAGCTCTAGTAGTTTGTGAACTAGAAAGTAATGTGGCCATATGGGCCTGGTTTTCATTTCCTGACTCTCATTTGTCTCTCTTGTTTTGACATTCTCTTGTGATGTGGTGCCTCATGCTGATATTTCGGCAGCAAATCAAATTAGAATCTATGAACAGGTGCAGATGCACCAGAGTGCAACATTGGCCTCACATTTTTTAAAAGGAGCAGATGAGACCAGAGCAAGGTTATTTCTATTTGCACAAAAATTAAAAACAAAAACAAACCCCTTTGTTCATGCATCTCAGATAGCAACACTGCTGGCAGGAAACAGTTGAGCAGCAGATGTTGCAACACTGGAAACAGAACAGAATCAATGTTCCTTTTTCAGCTGTTATCCTAAACAGCTTGTTTGGAAATGTGCAGGCCAAGGTGAGAAGGGACTGCTAAAAATCCAGAGTGAAGGAGAGGTGGAGAGGGAGAATGAGAGTAGGGGAGGAAGAGAGAGACAGAGATGAAGGGAAATTAATATCAATAAAGCAGACACTGGTGGATTTGATTGGTTGTATTATTTTTGAAAATCTGCATATACCTGTTAAAATTCACACAAAAGCAACTGACTTGAAGGCACATAACAACAAAACATGTCCCATCAGCACAAGGATTTCCACTTCTGCAATGGGACTTCCCCTTCTTCCCCCCCCCCCATGCATTCCCTAAATCTGTTTTAGGGATATTCCCAGCCATCTGGAGCAGATTTGGTGAGGGCATAGGGTGTGCACACGGAGGAGGCGGGAAGTCCCATTGTACAAGTGGAAATCCTTGCACTGATGGCACACATTAATTGAATACCGCCCAATAATTCTGAGAAGGTCTCTGTGTTGCATTCATAGCTTAAAACTAAGGGTGGCAACCCCCCAGTTCAGGGGCATGATTCACAAGTAATTTTTTCTGGGGCCCCAAGACCGATTTTGGTAGTGACAAAAGGGTGGTGGTGGAGTAAAGTAGATACAGCACTGAGGTGGCAGAACCCAGTGCCCTGATGGAGATGTAAACATCAGTTTGATCATTTGAAGAGTGGAGAGGAAGCAATAATTCCCCTTTCTAGTTTTTTTTGTATGGATCAGCTGGAAAGGTGGGCTGTGTCTGCCTCTGTGTGAATGTGCAAGAGACTGGAGTGGCCATACCCACTGTGGGCCACACCCACCACTGGCATGCAGTCCTTGGATGGTTGATCAAGGGTAAATGTGGCCTTTAGGGGGCAGGGGTTATCCACCCCTCCTTTAAACCAGCAAGTCTTCTGGTTGCTAGTGAGGCAATAACAATGTTACAATTCACAAGGTGCAGTACATACACAATTGGAAAGTGCCTGTCCCCCACTTCTATTTTTATATATGAAGCATTGATTTGGAAATGAGAAAATCCTTTCTACAGCATTTGTACAGTGCAGATACACAGTATTTATACTGTATAAAAGGATCTCTCATGAGAAACATTAAGTGCATTTAATCAGACAGATTCACAGTTCATGAACCCATCAGCATATGAATTATTAAACCTCACTAAAGTATTCGAGTCAACATCTAAAAGGCATGAGCAAAACTGGTCTTTACAACATCACCTATAATTCAGGAAACAAAATGATCAAATGGCGAGATATGAAAGGTGCTTTTTCCCATTCATGCAGTGCTTTCACACGAACCAGCAAACAAACCAGGAGGTCTTCAATGAACTACCGTTTCCTGTTTCAGGAAGGGCTTAGCTTAGCAGCAGAGCATTTGCCTTGCAGGCACAAGGTCCCAGGTTAAATCCATGAGAAATCTGGGTAGGGCCTGTCTGAAATCTTGGAGAGCTGCTGCCAGTCAGTGCAGACATTGCTGAGCTAGATGGACCAATGGTCTCACTCGGTGTAAGGCAACTTCCTGTGTTCCTATTTCTTCTGAGCCAGGATATTAGTCAACTTGAAACTGTGGATCAATAACCTCAAATGTAGGTTAAACAGGTACATCTTTTACAGTAGCAGATTAGTGATGATTTACTGACCATTGCTGAGGTGATTAAACCACTGAAGAGATAAGCCAAATAAATAAAATATAAAGAAACCATAAACTCTAGCAGCAGATAGAGCAGGAAAACCAGGCATTAAAGGGTAAGTCTTAAAAGCTCTTTCAGCAAGGCCTATCTCTTTCTCCAGAATGCCAGCCTGCCTTACACCATGTGGCATGCACTTGTCATCAGGCAGTTCCTCTCAACAAAACATTTCAGTCAAGATGCCAAGGCCCAAGAACTGTGCTATGTTTTGTTAGGAAGAGTTTCTTAAATGGCTCTTGTGCTCTATAAATTCAAGGTTTAAAGTGAGGAGCCACTTTCAGCCTGAGGGCCATATTCCCCCATGGTCTTCGTGCCTGTGGTGGATATGGCAGTGGTCAAAAGTGGGTGGAGTGACAGATGTGACTCTTACCTTTGTACAGTAGGATACATTCCAGCCACCCCAAAGCCAGAGGTTTCTCCACACACTTGCCCCTCTGTCCTCCATCCGGGCAAACAGGATGCATTATTACAGTTCAAGGATACGGTCCAGCCAGGCAACAACGTTTGAGAAGGCTTGTGGAGCAGGGCTAATGTTTCAATAATAAACCAATCGGATGAAAAATAAAATCTGAGCTTTTGCATCTTACACCATAAGCATGAGAACTAGGAATGCGGACAGAAGAAAGGAATATTGTCTGCTGTGCTGACTGGGAGTGACTCTCCAGGATTCCAGACTAGGTACATTCCCAGCCCTACCTGGAGATGCCGGCAATTGAACCTGGCTTCTTCTGCATGCAAAGCAGATGTGCTACCACTGAGGTACAGCCTTTCCCCCACCTCTTAAAACACTCAGAATGATAATGGCTGGTAACGGTGGAATTCTTCCTCTCTTTCAGTGTGTTCTTGTACATGGAGTGGGAAATTTTAATTTGTAGGAGTGATGGCGGTAAGTATGAAACCACACTGGCAAAATAATCTTTAAAACAGGAATCTTTAGAACAGCTACTACTGTCTTGAGTACTTAAAAACAGACAATGCCATTTACTGCAACAAAGTCTTACAGGTTGGAATATCTCAGTCAAATGGATAGGATGAACTATATTCTCTTGGGCTCTTTCTATATCCTATAAACTCAATTACAGGCTACTCCGACCTAACTCAAACTCATTTACAAATGGCTGGTTTCACTGAATCATAGCTAGCAAGTGACTACAGTGTCTTGTGTTTTTTTTTAAAAAAAAGGGTGAGAAATATGTTTTCCTCATTTTTGAATCTCCACTAGACATCCACTTATTTGATGTAGCTGTTAAAGACAAAATATTTAGAATGCTTCTTCACAGGTAATCACTCTGGTTGTTTTCTTGGAGAATGGAAGAACATTAGTGAATCTTACCTCTGTGTAACCATCAGAGCAGCTCAATTACACCATGTGGGCCTATTATGCCTGTCTCTCCATTTGCTGTTTTATTTGTGAAGATGCTGAAAGTCCTAAAACATAAACAACAAATCCCTGAAGGATTTTAGTTGCCTGTGGTAAGCAAACAGCTTTTTCATGTGAAGCAATCAAAACTTGTATCAGAATCTTACTTCTGAAATAATACTGGTTAGTATAGAATAGATGATCCGTAAACTACAGTTGGCTTTAGGGACTGAAGGCGAGATTGGTAACTACTGCTCTATTTCCCATCTCCTGGATAAATATAGGAAACAGAAAGATGCTTTATACCAGCGATTCACAACGTGGGCGGTAGCACCCCGCTGGGGGGCATTACAGCCTTTCAGGGGGCGTTGGCATGACTACAAACTTTAGGGGGGGCATTTGGGTTCATTAGGGGGGTGTTGACATTTGGCAGTCTGATGTGACAGATGAAGCATTTAAGTTTAATTTTATTTAATACACAAATCATTAATTTTTAAACTGTTTTGTCCCCAGTTAGAATGTATTTAATAGTCTCAGTTCATGGAAATAACACTATAAATAGTGTGTGCTCTTTAGTAAAGAAATTCTGATTAGTGGCCAGTGTCATATCAAGAAATGGGGATATTAGCCACGCCCTGGCACTAGGTAATGTTCCGATGCTGTCTTGAGGGATGTTGGAACCAATCACAATAAGCTTGTTTGATAAGCTGGGTGTATTGGTGGAGGGCGCATTCTTCCAACGGATGAGTGTCGTGTGCAAATGGGTGACGCAGATAGTCAGTTATTGGCTGGTTTTCTTCAGGAATGGGACACACTCGCTACCCGTTGTTTGTGTGATGTTTAAATGAACTTGTTTAACGATATTGTGAAGTTAGCCAAAACTCATCAAGCTCAAGCATCACACTAGTATTTTATAATAAATTTCATTTTATTTACTTTTCTATAACTATGTATGTATATTAATAAATCATACTAAGAATTCAATGTGTAATCTTAGTGCAATAAAAAGGCATGATAAAAATGATCAGTAATAATCATTGAAAATACCTTTTATGCATTACTCATATTTTAAGGGAAGAATAGGAAGCATTGGCATATACTTAATCTGAGGGGGGCGTTGGGCACAAAAAGATTTTGCAAAGGGGCGCTGGGTCAAAAAAGGTTGGGTAACACTGCTTTATACCATTGGTCCATCTAGCTCAGTAACTGTCTCCATTGACTGGCTATGGCTCTCCAGAGGTCTTCCCCAGCTTTACCTGGAGATGCTGGGGACTGAACTTGGGACCTTCTGCATGCAAAGCAGATGCTCTGCCACTGAGCTATGGCCCTTCCTACAGCTATCTGATGGCCATTTCTCAGCTCCCATAAGGTCAGAGAATGCTAGTGCTGAACTATATGTTTGCAATGCCCAAAAATTGGCCTTAGGAGTTGGTTTTTTTAAAAAAAATAAAAAGTTAAACACTAGCATGCTTCTGATTTTGTTTTTAATCAATGTTCTTTCAAAAATGCTTATCCTGCATTTCTGGAGCCATTGCTGCTTGATGCCAGGAATGACTTTCGGTTATCAGCACGCATTATACGTCTTCAAGCAATGTTATTCCTTGTGCAAAATTGCATGATAACAAATAATGGCACAAGGGTGCTGATACTGATGTTGTTGCTTCAGAAAGTAAATACATGGTGGCAGGACTGGGCTTTAGTGAATGCCCACATGATTCCAGTTGAAATTGCAAGGAGCATGGATGAATATTTAAAGGAGACAGAATATGGAGAAACGGATTGGTTCCCAATCGGAAAGGGTGTGAGACGGGTGTATTTTATCACCCTGTTTGTTTAATCTATATGCAGAACATTTCATATGGAAAGCGGGATTGGACCAAGATGAAGGAGGTATGAAAATTGGAGGGAGAAATATCAATAATTTAAGATATGCAGATGATACCCTACTACTAGCAGAAACCAGTAATGATTTCAAACAAATGCTGATGAAAGTTAAAGAGGAAAGCACAAAAGCAGGACTACAGCTGAATGTCAAGAAGACTAAAGTAATGACAACAGAAGATTTATGTAGCTTTAAAGCTGACAGTGAGGATATTGAACTTGTCAAGGATTATCAATACCTCGGCACAGTCATTAACCAAAATGGAGACAACAGTCAAGAAATCAGAAGAAGGCTAGGACTGGGGAGGGCAGCTATGAGAGAACTAGAAAAAGTCCTCAAATGCAATGATGTATCACTGAACACTAAAGTTAGGATCATTCAGACCATAGTATTCCCGATCTCTATATATAGATGTGAAAGTTGGACAGTGAAAAAAGTGGATAAGAGAAAAATCAACTCATTTGAAATGTGGTGTTGGAGGAGAGCTTTGCAGATACCATGGACCGTGAAAAAGACAAATAATTGGGGGTTAGAACAAATTAAACCAGAACTATTCCCTAGAAGCTAAAATGATGAAACTGAGGTTGTCATACTTTGGACACATAATGAGAAGACATGATTCACTAGAAAAGACAATAACAGTGGGAAAAACAGCAGGGAGTAGAAAAAGAGGAAGGCCAAACAAGAGATGGATTGATTCCATAAAGAAAGACACAGACTTGAACTTACAAGATCTGAACAGAGTGGTTCATAACAGATGCTATTGGACATCACTGATTCACAGGGTCATAATCAACTTGAAGAGACATAACAACAACAAAAACTAGGTTTTTATTTATTATTTAATTTGTATCCTGCCCTTCCTCCCGGCAGGAGCCCAGGGTGGCAAACAAAGTGTTAAAAACACTTTAAAACTTGATAAAAACAGATCTTGCTTTTAAAATGTTTTTATAGTTGTATTGTACCCTCATTCACCTGTATTTTAATGTGGTTTTATTCTGTTGTACACCGCCCTGAGAGCTTGTCGCTAAAGGGCGGTCTAAAAGTACAATAAATAAATAATAAAATAAAGATCTTAAAATACATTAAAACAAAACAGCGTTAAAACATTTTAAAAAAACAAGGTGGAAAAGGGGGCGCCACTTTGTAAAAAAAAATGAACACAAAAAATAGTAAAAAAAAATACTAGTGAGTAGTTTTGGTACAAAATATCACCCGAGGGTATGTGTGCAAAGAGCTCTGTGCCACTTAAAGCACATGCTAGACTTTTCTAATATGTTTAAAGGAAATAAAAAGAGCCTGTGGTCATCTCCCAGCTTTCTCCATTGGTGGGTGTTTTTTTTTTTTTTTGCAACATTCTTGTACTCCTTATGAAGGAGGCAGAAAAAAAGAAGCAGGAAGAGAGATCTTCATGGGAACAATCAAACAGGATTCATCACAGTACTGGTGACATATGTACTTAAAGAATGAACAGAGATTGTACTGCTATGCCAATTAAGCTAATTTATCAAAGTAGTTCACAAAGATTCCATATTCAGTGTACCTACTAGAGTGGGTGTACACAAAAGACAAAATTCATCTTGGATTCTGCTTCAGCACGTTGAGAAGTGGGTCATTCCACCTTGGATTGTTTCAGGAATGACCCATTTTACCTTGGGTCTAAAGCACATCCTTGCTCTGGGAATCCTAAGCTTCCCCATTGACTAACATGTCTCCATTGACTAACATGGACAAATTGAACAAAAGCTATCATGGGTTTTTTTTTCTTTTTTACAGAAGTGGATTAAATTTGCTGGCATAATAGCCCTGTTGGTGGATGAAGGCTGCCAAAGTTCCATAAATGTGTGCAGGAGTTTCCATCCTAGCTGCCTCTACAGTTTGAGGCTTATAACATTTTTCTTTCTTGACAGAATTTGATGACATTTTCAGGCACAGTTGCCCCTTCTGAAGAGATGGAGTCTGCTAAATGCCACACATGTAGGTGCAGAACGCTTTGGGGTGGTTAAACTTTTTGGGGAAAGCAATTAACACTCCCCCCATTTTGTGTGTAATTAGCATGAAAACAATAGCATATATCGTAGAGACTCACTTGTGTAAATAACCTGCAAAATTCCAGAAGGATAGGTGCAAGGCTTAGGGAGTTTTTATTTTATTTATTTATTTATTAGATTTATATCCAGCCCTTCCTCCCAGTAGGAGCCCAGGGAGTTACAATGCATTCAAACTAGGGTTGCCAGGTTCAATCCCTGAGACTGATCCTGTATCTTTAGGAGAAGAGAAAGTCAGCCAAGTGCAGGTTTTCTTGCAACCCTGTAATAGCAAAAACCACAAGGTAGAATTCTCCCTTCCCCCTGCACAACTTTTAAAGATACAAAAGACCTCTTGGTTGCCAGGCCCAGCCTCCAAGAGGCAGGGGGAAGGGAGAATTCCACCTTGTGGTTTTTCCCATTACAGTGTTGCAAGAACACCTGCACTTGGCTGACTTTCTTTTCTCCTAAAGATACAGGATCAGTCTCAGGGATTGAACCTGGCAACCCTAATTGAAACACAGTTTGAAACGGCTTGTTTGCTTGTTGCTCAGTGATGTTCAGCTGATGTCCCTTTGACATTCCTCCCCAAAGTACTGTGATTAAAAGTTAAAAGGATAGCTCTGGCTCTCTTCCCTGATTGTATGCTAGAGCTGTCAATCATAAAACCAAGCCCCTTCCTCTCCATCCCTCTTCCTTGTTTGAAGTTTTTCTTTTATGCAGAGCTTGATGGTTGTGTGTGCGTGTGTGCATAACTATTTTTAACAGACAGACTTTGATTGTCTGATTCTACATTCTCTAAATCTGAGGCATGCCTGAGGCTTTGGGAGTAGCCTAATTAGTTTGAGCTACCTTGGGGAAGCTCTGCTTCACCTTAAACAAAGCTTGAACTGCTCTGAAGCAGCCCTGTTTGGAGAAGGAATGTAGCTCAGTGATAGAGCATCTGCTTTGGATGCAGAAGGTCCAAGGTTCAATCACTGGCATCTCCAGGTAGGGCTGGAAGAGATAGCTGCCCTTAAACCCTGGAGACCTGCTGCCAATCAGTGTAGACAATACTGAGTGAAATGGACCAATTCTACGGATAAGTATAAGGCACCTTCCTATGTTCTTATATTCC
This sequence comes from Rhineura floridana, assembly GCF_030035675.1. NCBI lineage: Eukaryota > Metazoa > Chordata > Lepidosauria > Squamata > Rhineuridae > Rhineura > Rhineura floridana. The sequence goes on from NC_084486.1 coordinate 107,989,243, forward strand.
TATATTTTGGATTTGGGCTTCACTGAGCCAGAGAGGGATGCATAAGTCATTCTTTCTGGGCAGGATTATCTGAGGTATCCATTAACTTTCTGATAAATCACGCACACACTCCCATCTGTCTCAGATAATGGGCTAAGAAGCATCTTGCTTACACAGGAGGATTTACACCAGGCATGCTTATTCTCTTGGGTCCTCCTCTGTGCCTGAGGACTGGAAAGTGGCAAATGTAACGCCAATCTTCAAAAAGGGATCCAGAGGGGATCCCGGAAATTACAGGCCAGTTAGCTTAACTTCTGTCCCTGGAAAACTGGTAGAAAGTATGATTAAAGCTAGATTAACCAAGCACATAGAAGAACAAGCCTTGCTGAAGCAGAGCCAGCATGGCTTCTGCAAGGGAAAGTCCTGTCTCAGTAACCTATTAGAATTCTTTGAGAGTGTCAACAAGCATATAGATAGAGGTGATCCAGTGGACATAGTGTACTTAGACTTTCAAAAAGCGTTTGACAAGGTACCTCACCAAAGGCTTCTGAGGAAGCTTAGCAGTCATGGAATAAGAGGAGAGGTCCTCTTGTGGATAAGGAATTGGTTAAGAAGCAGAAAGCAGAGAGTAGGAATCAACGGACAGTTCTCCCAATGGAGGGCTGTAGAAAGTGGAGTCCCTCAAGGATCGGTATTGGGACCTGTACTTTTCAACTTGTTCATTAATGACCTAGAATTAGGGGTGAGCAGTGAAGTGGCCAAGTTTGCTGATGACACTAAATTGTTCATGGTTGTTAAAACAAAAAGGGATTGCGAAGAGCTCCAAAAAGACCTCTCCAAACTGAGTGAATGGGCAGAAAAATGGCAAATGCAATTCAATATAAACAAGTGTAAAATTATGCATATTGGAGCAAAAAATCTTCATTTCACATATACGTTCATGGGGTCTGAACGGCGGTGACCGACCAGGAGAGAGACCTCGGGGTTGTAGTGGACAGCACGATTAAAATGTCAACCCAGTGTGCGGCAGCTGTGAAAAAGGCAAATTCCATGCTAGCGATAATTAGGAAAGGTATTGAAAATAAAACAGCCGATATCATAATGCCGTTGTATAAATCTATGGTGTGGCCGCATTTGGAATACTGTGTACAGTTCTGGTCGCCTCATCTCAAAAAGGATATTATAGAGTTGGAAAAGGTTCAGAAGAGGGCAACCAGAATGATCAAGGGGATGGAGCGACTCCCTTACGAGGAAAGGTTGCAGCATTTGGGGCTTTTTAGTTTAGAGAAAAGGCGGGTCAGAGGAGACATGATAGAAGTGTATAAAATTATGCATGGCATTGAGAAAGTGGATAGAGAAAAGTTCTTCTCCCTCTCTCATAATACTAGAACTCGTGGACATTCAAAGAAGCTGAATGTTGGAAGATTCAGGACAGACAAAAGGAAGTACTTCTTTACTCAGCGCATAGTTAAACTATGGAATTTGCTCCCACAAGATGCAGTAATGGCCACCAGCTTGGATGGCTTTAAAAGAAGATTAGACAAATTCATGGAGGACAGGGCTATCAATGGCTACTAGCAGTGATGGCTGTGCTCTGCCACCCTAGTCAGAGGCAGCATGCTTCTGAAAACCAGTTGCCGGAAGCCTCAGGAGGGGAGAGTGTTCTTGCACTCGGGTCCTGCTTGCGGGCTTCCCCCAGGCACCTGGTTGGCCACTGTGAGAACAGGATGCTGGACTAGATGGGCCACTGGCCTGATCCAGCAGGCTCTTCTTATGTTCTTGTGTTCTTATGTTCTCTACCTCTGAGCTGAGCTCACTGCAGAACTTTGAGGGTTTCTCATGAGTAAGAAAGTACATTAGTAAGCCCAGGCTAGATTTAACCCTTTAATTTCCTTACATCTCCTCTTAAAAGGATATCTGACGTTAAATGCTTTGGAGGCCGAGTAGGACAGTACCTGTGTTCAGCAAACAAGGCACTTCTAACCGCTCCAATTAAGTGAACAGTATGGAAAATGAGGACTGCTCTTGAAACAAAGCAAAACACAAAATTGATCAAATTAGCATTTATTGAGCCAAAATCCTAAAGTCACATCTGAGTGACTTGGGCCAGTCTCTTTCTCTTAGCTTAACCTACCTCACAGAGTTGTTGTGAGGATAAAACAGAAAATGGAAAGAATCATGTATGACACCTTGAGCTCCTTGGAGAAAAGGTGGGATATAAATGTAATAATAAAATCATTAAATAACACTTACACAGCAGGGTTTGTAAGTATTTCAGGCTTCTGGCTGGCCCCTGTGAGAACAGGGTGGTGGACTAGTTGGGACTTTGGCCTGATTTAGCAGGGCTGTTCTTATGTTCTTAGTCTCTCAGCTTCCAGGTTGTCCTGGATTCTTTCAGTGGAAAAGAATAGACAGAGTTCCTGTGGACCAGTAAACACGGAGGCAAGATTTTTCCATATCATGCTAACTTTATGTGCTGTGTCAGGAGGGTGATTGTGTGGCAGGATCTAGCCAATCAGGGAGGGGTTAACCCTCCTTGATTGTTCTAACACCTACAACTCATCACTTGCAGAGGGGGCTAGCCACAAGCCCCTTTCAGTTGACCCACTGAGGTGAGACAAAAGTGTGCATTGAAATATCCTTCTATGGGTTTCCTGCTAGACAGGACAGAATCTCTCTTTATCTATTTGGAAGAGGGAAGTATATGAAGTGGCTATGCGTCTGCTCACTTAGGACAGTATGGCTATGGAGGGTGTCCTTCAGAAAAGTCGAGTTCAGGAGAAGAGCCCTGGCTTGTTGTTGCATTCTTGGCGTCTTTCAAAGGATGGTGCAAAATAGGTAATTCATTTACTGGACATTACATCATTACATCATTAATTTCACCATGCCCAATTAGAAAACAAGAACTATAAATTATAGTGTAATTATAATTACATCCAGTTAGTGTTTAGGAAGAGAGCCAGTGTGGTATAGTGGTTAAGGTGTTGGACTACGACCTGGGAGGCCAGGGTTCAAATCCACACACAGCCATGAAGCTCACTGGATGACCTTGGGCCAGTCACTGCCTCTCAGCCTCAGAGGGAGGCAATGGTAAACCACCTCTGAATACTGCTTGCTGTGAAAACCCTTCATAGGGTCACCATAAGTCGGGATCAACTTGAAGGAAGTCCATTTCCATTTTTCAGTGTTTAGGGATCATGAGCTGCTATGTTCACATCCAGCTAGGTGCAGTGGTGGGTATTGTTAGAGGATGCCTGTGACTCCATCTTTTGTGATGAACAGCACTTTTACTGGCATTAATCAGAGACAGAGGTCATGATGGTAATGTAGCTGGTAACTCATTAAAAAAGAGTATACACAATTCTTGTGTATTCTGCTTATTTGTTATACACAAACAGCATATTTTTGTGCACAGATCCATTTGAGGTCAACCTGCCCTTTGCAGAGTCTTAGCTGACCTCAGGACACAGAGGCTTCACAGGCAAAACATCATTTATTTATTTGTTTGTTTGTTTGTTTGTTTGTTTGTTTGTTTGTTTATTTATTTATTGCACTTGTATACCGCCCCATAGCCGAAGCTCTCTGAGCGGTTTACAGCAATCAAAAACATTAAAACAAATATACAATTTAAAACATATTTTAAAAACAATTTAAAACATATTTTAAAAACAATTTAAAACACAATTTTAAAATTTAAAACAATATAAAAACAATTTAAAACACATGCTAAAATGCCTAGGAGAAGAGGAAAGTCTTGACCTGGTGCCGAAAAGATAACAGTGTTGGCACCAGGCGCAGCTCATCAGGAAAACAGAAGGAAAGAAGATAGAAGATTAAGTTAGGGAAAATAGACAATGGTTGTAATATATCTTCTAGGGAACAGAGGCATGACAAGGAGACTGGCATAATGGAAAATCTCTGCATTTTACAATAATTCTCCAATTGCATTGAGTTTCAGATACTTCTTTGTAAACTATAAGGAAATGTAGAAAAGTGGTAATCAATATGCATCCTAATTCAAAGAAAGCAAACATTTAATACAGCTGTTGCAGGCTGAGTCATATATAAACCGTATACAGGATATTCCTTTATGGTTCCTTGCAATTCCAGCTTCATTTGTCTGGAAGATTCATTGTAATCATAGGAGATGGCATCCATCAAGTACATAACAATGATGACAGCTTCAGCTTTCCATTGCCTGGGGACTACGGTGTAAGGTTCCAATGAATATCAGAGCAGCTCAGTTGCTTGCCTGACCCAGCAATCATCGTGACAGGAGAAATAATTCTTCTGTGTCATATTTAAAGGCATTTGCTGAGACTATCCCTCTTATCTTATCTTGCAGTAAAGGGGCCAGCAAAAGAGAGATTCAATGAAACTGAAAACTCTGGGACCAAGTGTGCTTCTTTAGATAATCTGTGGCTAGTTTAAGGATCATCATAAATCAGGTTTCATGCTGCCCTCATTTTTAAAAGAGCTTCTGGATGCAGTCAAAAGGAGTTGAAGGTCCAGTGTCAACAAAAACATATGAGCTATATGGTCCCCCCACCTTAATTTGTCAGGTATTCCCACTGCAAAAAATTCCAAACCATTACCCACATGGGATTGCAGTGTGAGTGTCTTCATCAGAAATCAGAATTGATTCACTGTAAAACTAGCATTTTTTGTCGCATTTCAATTTATAATCTGACTTTCTAACCCATTCTATTCAAAGTTTCTCTTGTGATTTCCTGATAGTCCAGGAAAAAAAACAATGTATGATGTGTATATATTGAGATTAATGTGAGTTGATTGGTGAATGTGCATATACACTAGCAATTGTGCACATGGAACACATGCACAAATTAAAAGCATCAAAGGGGATTTTGAACATGGTCTTGAATAGCACTGACATAGTGAGCATAACTGAAACCTGGTGGAATGGAGAAAACCAGTGGGATACAGTTATTCTTGGATATAAACTATATCAGAACGACAGGGAAGGACATATTGGAGGTGTTGTTGTTCTATACATGAAAGAGGGCATTGAATCCAGCAAGCTAGGAACCCCAGAGGTAGACTCCTCCACATAATTGTGGTGGGTGGTGATATCAGGCTTCAAGAGTAATTTGGTACTGGGGACATTCTATCATCCCCCTGATCAAAATGCTGACAGAGATCTTGAGATGAAAAATGAAATTGAGGAAGCATCCCAACTAGAAAATGTAGCAATGGGTGACTTCAACTATCTTGACACAGACTGGCTACATGTGTGTTCCAGTCACAACAAAGAGGTAACATTTCAAGATACCCTAAATGACTATGCCCTAGAACAGTTGGTTATAGAACCGACCAGAGGGGTGGCAACCCTAGACTTAATGTTATGTGGTGCCCAGGACCTGATGTGAGATGTAATTGTTTTTTAATTGATTGGGAGCAGTGACCATAACAGGGATGGAAGGAACTGTTTCACTTCTCTCAGTTTCTTATTTTTTCTATCTTAAATTCAGTCCTCCACATTTCTGCAGCATTTGCAATTTTTTTAAAAAAAACTCATGAAAATTCTCCAGCATTTTAGCCCAATTTTCTCCTAATAAACACATTTTTGTAGGCAGTTTTGATGAATGTACACATCTTACAAATAATTTCTCAACATACAATGCATTTTGCATGCTATTTTCACTCATATATTCATTTTTATGCACACTTTCCACTAATACATGGCTTTTTATCAGGGGCGTCACTAGGGCGGTGCGGCAGGTGCGGGCTGCACCGGATGACACCACCAGACGGGGGTGACACTCAGAGCCGCCGCCCCCAGGCACCACCTAGGCACCAACGAGAGCCTTCGCGTGGCGTGCTGGCTGCCTTCCTCGGCTGTTAGAATGTGGAAGCGGCGGCAGCTCCTGGGCCCTGTTGTTCGGCCGCACGCTCCTAGAGGCCGCGTGCGCACTGCACGCACACGTTCACTCACAGTCTCAAAGAGAAGGCGCTGCGGGCCACACCGGGTGACACCAACCCTAGTGACGCCACTGCTTTTTATAAACGTTGGTTGGTGAACTGCATTGCAAAATTTGAGTATGAATTTTGAAAGATGGCTGTGTTTTGGTTCCTATATTGTTTCAGATAGTGCGAATTTGATAGATTTGGCTTGAAACGCAAACAGAATCAAAATTCTCACCCATCCCTAGACCATAGTGCTATTAAATTAAACATACATTTAAATGGCAATTGCCCAGAAAATCCAACACTGTCACATTTGACTTCAAAAGAGGAAACTAAACATGAGGGGATTGGTAAAAAGAAAGTTGAAAGGCAAAGTCCAGAGCATCAAATCACTCCAAAATGCTTGGGAGTGGTTTAAAAACACAAATATTAGAAGCTCAACTGGAGTGTATACCACAGATCAGGAAAGGTACCACCAGGACCAAGAGGAAGTCAGTGTAGTTAATGAGCAGAGTCAAAGAAGTTATTAGAGGCAAGAAGTCTTCCTTCAAAAAATAGAAGTCTTGTCCAAATGAGGATAATAAAAAGAAACACAAGCTCTGGCAAAAGAAATGCTAGCAGACAATAAGGGATGCTAAAAATAATTTGAAGAGCACATTAAATACATAAAACCCAACAACAACCAAATTCCTTAAATGCATTCAAAGTGGGAGACTATATAGGGAGGTGCTTGGACTCTAGGATGACAAGGGAGTCAAAGCTGTGCTAAAAGCAGGATAAGGAGACTGCAGAGAAACTAAATGAATTCTTTACATCTGCCTTCACCACAGAGGATATAGGGCAGACGAAATGAGGCAAATAGTGGTGACAAGAGATGAAGTTCTAGGCTTAATAGACAAAATAAAAACTGACAAATCTCTGGGTGCAGATGGCATTCACCCAAGAGTTTTCAAAGAACTCAAACGTGGGATTGCTCATCTTTTAACAAGAACATGTAACTTGTCCCTCAGATCTGTCTCCATAGCTGAGGACTGGAAAGTGGCCATTATGACACCAGTATTTATAAGGGATCCAGGGGGATCCTGGAAATTACAGACCGGTTAGCTTAATGTCTGTCCCAGAAAAACTGGTAGAAAGTATTGTTAAAGATAAAATAACCAAGCATATAGAAGAGCAAGCCTTGCTGAAGCAGAACCAGCATGACTTCTGCAGGGGTAAGTCCTGTCTCAATAACCTATTAGTGTTCTTTGAGAGTGTCAGGAAGCATATAGATAGAGGTGATCCAGTGGACATAGTGTACCTGGACTTTCAAAAAGCTTTCGACAAGGTACCTCACCAAAGACTGCAGAGTAAGCTTAGCTTAACGTCTGTCCCAGGAAAATAAGAGAGAATGGAATAAAAGAAGAGGTCTTCTTATGCCCAGGAACTGGCTAGAAAATAGAAAGTAGAGAGTAGGAATAAATGGACAGTTCTTCCAATGGAGGGCTATAGAGGGTGGAGTCTCCCAAGGACTGGTATTGGGACCTGTGCTTTTTAACTTGTTCATAAATGATAAAGAGTTAGGGGTGAGCAGTGAGGTGGTGGCCAGGTTTGCTGATGATACTAAATTGTTCAGGGTTTTTAAAACAAAAAGGGATCACAAAGACCTCCAAAAGGACCTCTCCAAACTGAATGAATTGGCAGCAAAATGGCAAATGCAATTCAATGTCAACAAGTATAAATATATGCATATGGGAGCAAAGAACCTTAGTTTCACATATATGCTCATGGGTCTGAACTGGTGGTGACTGAGCAGGAACGAGACCTTGGAGTCATTATAGATAGCTCGATGAAGATGTCAACCCAGTGTGCAGCAGCTGTGAAAAAGGCAAATTCCAGCTAGGGATCATTAGGAATTGAAAATAATGCAGTGGTATAAATCTATGATGCAGTTGCATTTGGAACACTGTGTACAGTTCTGGTTGCCTCACCTCAGAAAGTTGGACAAGGTTCAGAAAAGGGGTACCAGAATGATCAAGGGGGTGGAGCAACTCCCCTATGAGGAAAAGTTGCAGCATTTGGAGCTTTTTAGTTTAAAGAAAAGGCTGGTCAGAGGCAACATGTTAGAAGTATATAAAATTATGCATGGCATGGAGAGAGTGGAGAGAGAAAACTTTTTCCCTCTCTCATAACACTAGAACTTGTGGACATTCAATGAAGCTGAATGTTGGAAGATTTAGGACAGACGAAATACTTCTTCACACAGCACATAGTTAAACTATGGAATTCAGTCCCTCAAGAGACAATGATGGACACCAACTTGAATTGTTTTAGACAAATTCATGGAGCATAGGGCTATTCATGGCTAGTAGTCATGATGGCTATGCTCTGCCTCCATAGTTGGAGGCAGTATGCTTCTGAATACCAGTTGCTTGAAACTGCAGGAGGGGAGAGAGCTCTTTGCACTCAGGTCTTGCTTGTGGGCTTCCCACAGGTATCTAGTTGGCTGCTGTGTGAACAGGATTCTGGACCAGATTGGCCACTGGCCTGATTCAGCAGGTTTTTCTTATGTTCTTATGTCTTGTCACCATGCAGGGTGTCTAAGTAATGCTGAAGGAGAAGGAAGCCCATAGAAAGCTAGTTTTCAACACCACCCTAGCAGGAAAGCTTCAGGGGACACTGTAAACAAGGCTAAATTCCAGTCGGAGAGAAGGGGGAAAAGGAAACTCCACCGACACATACAGGGAGAGAGTCAGCTCAGTCCTTGCTAAAAACGGCAGCTTCAGCCTTCCTGAAACACAACCACAAGCTCTGTTTCCCTAGGTTAAAGAAAGGTCAGGCTGTTCTAGGTGGGAAAACAACAAACACAAAAGACTTGCCTGGAAGGCGCAGCCCCTTGATTAGATTAAAAGCAGCCAAAAGCTTAAACAGCCCCGCCCCTCGCTCAGGAAGGAAGGAAGCCTGAGAGAATACTAAAGTGTTAAGCCCCAGCTGATAGCCATCAGCCTCAAGTAACACATCATTGGCTGGCAGCAGCAGCTGGGAGGAACCAGACACACATATAAAGTCAGAGCACCCTAGCGAGGGAGCCTGCTCCACGAGCTAGAGGGAGCCCCAGCTGACAAAGCGTCAAGTCGAGTTAAGCAGCAGAGCGAGTTCGGCAGCAGGGCGAGGAGGCCAGGGCCCCCCACTCTGCCCGTCTGTTCCCTGACCTCAACTAAACCGCAGTCTCCAACCCATTGACATAATAAACCTTAAACAAAACTATGCAGGTAAGAAGCCAGCAGGGGTGTGGGGGCTTTCCAGTGTTTTGCACTGCCTGCAGCATGTACGACTATCTGCCTGTTGGACAGAAGTCGTGGGTGTGCTCTCGGTGCAATGAGCTCCTGGCTCTCCGGGAACGACTTCATTTCCTTGAGGCCAAGGTGGCGGACCTGGAAAAGCTGAGAGAGGCAGAGAGGTGTGTGGAGGAGGCCTTCAGGGACGTTATAGCTGTGTCCCACTCCAACGATGATAGCTCTCCTGCTATCATGGAGAACGATGGTCTCGGGGAAGGAGAGCATCCAGCTGAGGAAGAGGGAAACGATCACTTAGAAGGGACCCATTCCTTGGGGGATGAGCAGCTATCCTCTCGTGCCAAGGATATATCTCCAGGGGGTGGAGGGATCCTTGTAGTGGGTGATTCGATCATTAGGAACATAGACAGTGGGGTGTGTGATGGGCGTGTAGACCGCAAGGTGTTTTGCCTGCCTGGTGCAAAGGTTGCGGATATCACCCGTCGTTTAGATAGTTTGGTAGACAGTGCTGGGAAGGAGTCAGTGGTCGTGGTGCACGTTGGCACCAACAACATGGGGAAATGCAGCCGTGAGGTCCTGGAAGCAAAATTTAGGTTGCTAGGTAGGATGCTGAAAGCCAGGACCTCCAAGGTGGCTTTCTCTGAAATGCTACCGGTTCCACGCGCAGGACCAGCCAGACAGGCCCAGCTTCGCAGTCTCAATGCGTGGATGAGACGATGGTGTCGGGTAGAAGGGTTCGGATTTGTTAGGCACTGGGGAACATTTTGGGACAAGCCGGGCCTGTACAAAAGGGACGGGCTCCACTTGAACCAGAATGGAACCAGACTGCTGGCACTTAAAATTAAAAAGTTAGCAGAGCAGCTTTTAAACTGACTGAGGGGGGAAACCCGACAGGAGCTGAGAAAGGTCCGGTTCGGAATAAACCTCCCCCCTGGGATAAAAACCAAAGAAATGATGAAATTTTAAAAGGGGTAGGCCTAGAAGTAGGCATTGTGAGAGCAGGGGCACAGGATATAAATTCAGAAGAGCAAAATTACCACAGGCCAAACCACAAGTGCCAAAGACACTTGAAGAGAGACACTGCTTACAAGTGCCTGTACGCTAATGCTAGGAGCCTCCGAACCAAGATGGGAGAACTGGAGTGCTTGGTCTTAGAGAAGAGCATTGATATAGTGAGCATAACGGAGACCTGGTGGAATGGAGAAAACCAGTGGGATACGGTTATCCCTGGATATAAACTATATCGGAAGGACAGGGAAGGACGTATTGGTGGCGGAGTCGCTCTATACGTGAAAGAAGGCATTGAATCCAGCAAGCTCGAAACCCCAAAAGAGGCAGACTCCTCCACAGAATCGTTGTGGGTGGTGATACCGTGCCCCAGGAGGGACTTAATACTGGGAACGATCTATCGTCCCCCTGATCAAAATGCTCAGGGAGACCTTGAGATGAGATATGAAATTGAGGAAGCATCCAAACTAGGAAATGTGGTAGTAATGGGTGACTTCAACTACCCGGACATAGACTGGCTGCATATGTGTTCCAGTCATGACAAAGAAGCAAAGTTTCTAGATATTCTAAATGACTATTCCCTAGATCAGTTGGTCATGGAACCGACCAGAGGGACGGCAACCCTGGACTTAATCCTCAGTGGGGACCGGGACCTGGTGCGAGATGTAAGTGTTGTTGAACCGATTGGGAGCAGTGACCACAGTGCTATTAAATTAAACATACATGTAACTGGCCAATTGCCAAGAAAATCCAACACGGTCACATTTGACTTCAAAAGAGGAAACTTCACAAAAATGAGGGGATTGGTAAAAAGAAAGCTGAAAAACAAAGTCCAGAGGGTCACATCACTCGAAAATGCTTGGAAGTTGTTTAAAAACACTATATTAGAAGCTCAACTGGAGTGCATACCGCAGATCAGAAAAGGTACCGCCAGGGCCAAGAAGATGCCAGCATGGTTAACAAGCAAAGTCAAGGAAACTCTTAGAGGCAAAAAGTCTTCCTTCAGAAAATGGAAGTCTTGTCCGAATGAAGAAAATAAAAAAGAACACAAACTCTGGCAAAAGAAATGCAAGAAGACAATAAGGGATGCTAAAAAAGAATTTGAGGAGCACATTGCTAAGAACATAAAAACCAACAACAAAAAATTCTATAAATACATTCAAAGCAGGAGACCATCTAGGGAGACAATTGGACCCTTGGATGATAAGGGAGTCAAAGGTGTACTAAAGAACGATAAGGAGATTGCAGAGAAGCTAAATGAATTCTTTGCATCTGTCTTCACAGTGGAAGATATAGGGCAGATCCCTGAACCTGAACTAACATTTGCAGGAAGGGATTCTGAGGAACTAAGACAAATAGTGGTAACGAGAGAGGAAGTTCTAAGCTTAATGGACAATATAAAAACTGACAAATCACCGGGCCTAGATGGCATCCACCCGAGAGTTCTCAAAGAACTCAAAGGTGAAATTGCTGATCTGCTAACTAAAATATGTAACTTGTCCCTCGGGTCCTCCTCCGTGCCTGAGGACTGGAAAGTGGCAAATGTAACACCAATCTTCAAAAAGGGATCCAGAGGGGATCCCGGAAATTGCAGGCCAGTTAGCTTAACTTCTGTCCCTGGAAAACTGGTAGAAAGTATGATTAAAGCTAGATTAACCAAGCACATAGAAGAACAAGCCTTGCTGAAGCAGAGCCAGCATGGCTTCTGCAAGGGAAAGTCCTGTCTCAGTAACCTATTAGAATTCTTTGAGAGTGTCAACAAGCATATAGATAGAGGTGATCCAGTGGACATAGTGTACTTAGACTTTCAAAAAGCGTTTGACAAGGTACCTCACCAAAGGCTCCTGAGGAAGCTTAGCAGTCATGGAATAAGAGGAGAGGTCCTCTTGTGGATAAGGAATTGGTTAAGAAGCAGAAAGCAGAGAGTAGGAATCAACGGACAGTTCTCCCAATGGAGGGCTGTAGAAAGTGGAGTCCCTCAAGGATCGGTATTGGGACCTGTACTTTTCAACTTGTTCATTAATGACCTAGAATTAGGAGTGAGCAGTGAAGTGGCCAAGTTTGCTGACGACACTAAATTGTTCAGGGTTGTTAAAACAAAAAGGGATTGCGAAGAGCTCCAAAAAGACCTCTCCAAACTGAGTGAATGGGCAGAAAAATGGCAAATGCAATTCAATATAAACAAGTGTAAAATTATGCATATTGGAGCAAACAATCTTAATTTCACATATACGCTCATGGGGTCTGAACTGGCGGTGACCGACCAGGAGAGAGACCTCGGGGTTGTGGTGGACAGCACAATGAAAATGTCGACCCAGTGTGCAGCAGCTGTGAAAAAGGCAAATTCCATGCTAGCGATAATTAGGAAAGGTATTGAAAATAAAACAGCCGATATCATAATGCCGTTGTATAAATCTATGGTGCGGCCGCATTTGGAATACTGTGTACAGTTCTGGTCGCCTCATCTCAAAAAAGATATTATAGAGTTGGAAAAGGTTCAGAAGAGGGCAACCAGAATGATCAAGGGGATGGAGCAACTCCCTTACGAGGAAAGGTTGCAGCATTTGGGGCTTTTTAGTTTAGAGAAAAGGCGGGTCAGAGGAGACATGATAGAAGTGTATAAAATTATGCATGGCATTGAGAAAGTGGATAGAGAAAAGTTCTTCTCCCTCTCTCATAATACTAGAACTCGTGGACATTCAAAGAAGCTGAATGTTGGAAGATTCAGGACAGACAAAAGGAAGTACTTCTTTACTCAGCACATAGTTAAACTATGGAATTTGCTCCCACAAGATGCAGTAATGGCCACCAGCTTGGATGGCTTTAAAAGAAGATTAGACAAATTCATGGAGGACAGGGCTATCAATGGCTACTAGCCATGATGGCTGTGCTCTGCCACCCTAGTCAGAGGCAGCATGCTTCTGAAAACCAGTTGCCGGAAGCCTCAGGAGGGGAGAGTGTTCTTTCACTTGGGTCCTGCTTGCGGGCTTCCCCCAGGCACCTGGTTGGCCACTGTGAGAACAGGATGCTGGACTAGATGGGCCACTGGCCTGATCCAGCAGGCTCTTCTTATGTTCTTATGTTCTTATGAAGAATGTGAACAAGTGAACAATGTCAGACAGTTTGGCAATGTGTACGTAAGCTGGATAATGTTTGTAGATGGGGTATGCATTCTGCCCTGGGTGGCTGTACCCATTGTCCAGGTCATGTACAAAATAAAGGTGAGGCATTTGTGTATTAATTAGCAGTGTACAAAATGTCTGTGTGCACATTCTCTGACATCCATTGAGGGCTATCCTTATTGGCCTGGTGATGAACAACAATGACAGTTGAACTGGCTTCTTGAAGCCCTATTCATACTGTTATTTCTCTTTAAAGTTGTGTGCTCAATGCATCATATGGAGTAGTATGAACCAAACTATTCATTACATCAGAGATCCATAATTGTCTCGACCAGCTTTCCCCCCTCCCCCCCTCTCTGAAATGCAACCAGGGGAAGGATGTGGCTGGAAAGGAGGTGCTGATTCTTTAGGAGCAGAATTTCTTCCCCTTCTCTCCTCCATCCTTAGTACTATTTTCAACTGGGAGCTGCTGTTTTATTTTCTGTAAAAGCAGCAGTAAGCAGCTGAAAGAACTAATCAAACCGTTCCCACGTATCATGCAGTCCATCAGGGCAGGAATTTGGGGCAGAAGGTCCCGGCTCCTGAACGACTACATCTTGAAGAAAGTGAAGTAATTCAAAGTGTGCAATTACCTAAGTGCCCCGCCCCATGCAATTTGGCACCAATAATGCTAAAATTGTTTCTGGTTTTCTGAAACTAGATGGAGCAGGAAGCTGGGAAAGGGTGGCCATTTGCACAGTACCAAAAAAAAAGAAGAGAAAATGCATTGCCAAAAAAGAGGACTTGGGTTTGCATGAAATTTGCATATATTAATTTACATGTACAGCTAGAAAATTAGAAGGAATTGCTTTAATTTAAATAGAAATACAGTGCATCTCAAGACTTTGAGCGGGTGACCTGTGTACCTGTTCACTCTGTTGTCCAGATGCTGTTGATGGGCAACTTTAAGGCCCCCTCTCTCCCTTGTTATGGTTCTTCCTTCTCTTTAAAGCAGACTTGGACTCTTCAAACAGAGGACTGTCCTCTGTAAAGTAGGAAAGCAGAACGGAAAGAGGTCCTGTTAAGCTGGGAGGGGGGTGTCCAGGATTTGATGTCTTGAAAGTTGATCCAGAAAAACGTGCTGGGTCATTTTTTGAGTAATTTGTTGAATGAAAAGATTGTGCACACAGCCCATCCATGTGCAAAATGCAAGGTGTTTTGTCTGTAGCGGCATCCTATAGTAGTTGTGAATGTTATCCAACTGGTCCTCTTGCACAAGCGTTATGAGCTTTTGATCCAGCAAGTGTCAGCTCATGGACAAGGAAGGGAGGCTTTTTCTTTTCTTTTTTTACAATTCCTCCTCCTCCAGCTCTCCAGAACATATTTGCAGGGAGTCCTAGGGCCTACCAGGAGGAGGGGAAAACCTTTTCCATGAGTCTCTGCTACCACAACAGCATTATGAGCACTACTTGGGTATCGCCCATATTCGTATAGAAATTCACATCAGAAACAGAAATATGTTTGAGTAGCCCTTTCTCAGTATCACTGGGCTCTGGATGTTTTCAGCAAAATCAATAGGATAGCTACACCTCATCAATGCATTTCAACGAAACACAGATGTGAAATATATAATAGGTTGTTCTGTCCATTATCCAATATTCAAGGAGGAGACAAGATTGAAAGAAAGACTCCATCCAAGAGATCACCTGCACAATTTTAGCAGAAGTGGAAACTGAAGTGAACACATCAAAGCCATTCTCATAGGTTAATCTAGCACCTCTTTGAAGCATCATGCCCAACTGTATCATAGTAGGGTGGCCGATGAATGATGTAACCCTGGCTTCAGAGCTTTTGTCCTGCTGCCATGGCAACCTGTTGCTTCAAAGCAGAATCAAAGGATCACAGCTAGAGAAGAGGATGCCATGCTAATGAGTTCTGCATTTGACACTCAGCAACAAAGAAACACAACACAGTCATTTTTAAAAAAGGAATCCTATTTAAAATGATGGAAGCAGCAACAGGAGAGGAGATCCAGTCAGTTGCAGCCCAAGGGAGAAATTTGTTTGATTTGTTTTATTCACTGCCAAGGCTTGTAAGGCTTTATATTCCTTTATGATGCCAGAAATGACAAGTAGGGGCCTGCAACAAAACGTTGCAGAGTGGAGTGCTTCTGTTCAGGGTTAGTCAGTGTTAGTTCAGCCAGTCATCCAGCTATGTCTTCTTTCAGGATACTCCCTTCCACTACAACTCCCTTTTGGTTTTCCTTTCCCACCTCCCACAGACACTCAGCATTCTTGGTCCTTATTGGGATGTTTTGAGAGGGAGTTAGGTTGTTTTTTCAAAATATTTGACTTCGACAAACCTTAGGGTTCCCCAAAACTGCCGTTACCTCCCTTTTGCATGTGGATGGTGCCATTTTTGGTTATATAAGGGCTGTCACTCAGAAAAATAGTTCAATATATATGATGCAAGGTGCAAACTCTGATGCACAACTTGACTGTCAACAGCATAGTGTAACTGAGAGGCTAGAATGGTCATAGCATCCTCTGCCTTTATTTATAGGGATCCATTAAATGAGGGGGAAATGAAAATGAGTCTGTTTAAACAAGACTGTGTTAAGAAGGTGGGACATTTACTTAGATTTCAATAGAACGAATGTAGGATTCATTCTGATCGTTCTTTTTGTTCTTTCCTATTAAATGTGCAATGCTTTATGTTTGATAAGAAGTTATATATTAGATGAAAACAGAACTCCATGGAAATAATCTTAGGCAAAAGCAGACAGTCGTATATAAATACTATCAAAGTATATAATCTAATATTGTTTTGTTAAGCTTAGATTACTGTAATTGCCCCCAAAGTGTGACCAGCATAGATATGTTTGACAGCCAAATTGTGTGCATGACTTCATATAAATAAGTCCCACTGAGTATCCCTGAGTAAATATGCACAGGATTGCAGTCTGATAGGGAGATTGTCCATGTTTGAGGCTATTAGAAAGGAGTATGGTTTGTTGAACTGTGTTTTTCTTCATGTTTACTGACCTGCTGCCTCCAAATCTGTCTCTCCTTGACCTAAGTGATAAACTTTAGCATTGACCCTAAAACCATGAGAGGCCCAAGATGGCTGATGCCAACTCCTTGCCAGCATTAGATTGCCCATGTATATTTAACCAGTTTTGATGGCATTTTAATGAAATGTTGAGGGCACACTATAATCAACCAAACACTTCTACTAACGTTTTTTTAGAAGCCTGAGTGGGAAAATTGCAAAATGATGGCTATCTGATATTTATTTAGGTAACAGCACAAAATCTGTACAAAACATGTGTTATGAAACTGTATTAGACAAATAGCATTAAATGACTAATAGTCTGGTTGATAAACTGGGCCAGTTTTCTTTTTAGTCATACTCTGAGTAAACTCACTGAGATCAGTGGACTTAAGTCCATTGATTTCAGTGGTTATACTTTTAATAGGATACAACCCTATGTGATTATTAACTGTAAAAGGAAAATTGAACACTGAGGGCAATCCTTAGTATGTTTGTTAAGAAGTCCTGCTGAATTTAATCAGACTTACTCCCAGCATAGTGATGCTTGCTGATGGGAGTTGTAGTTGAAAATATTGTTTGTTTGATTACATTTATATCCCACCTTTCTTCTGTCATGGGACCAAAAGCAGTGTACATGTGATGGTTACCCATCAGATACTGATGAGCCCAAGACCTTCTTAGCTTTAGCAAGGTGATGGTCTCATGTGCCTTCCGACCATTTCCTAGGACTATATCTTGGGACTATCTGATGAGAAACAGGTTAGGAAGGACTGCTGTACACACACCTTTTTTACTGAATAACTTGGAAAGGCATGATTCCTTTGGAAGTTATTCTGGAACTCCTTTTCTGTGAAATGACAAATGCCCCTTCAAACATGTGTTGGTCTCATTTGTTCCAGTTTGGCTTTATTTAACACTGTTTTTATGCCATTGATTCCTGAGACATGGTAGTTTCTTATGATTCTGGATTCTTATTTTTTACTACTCAGACATATTCAGTGGGATCTTCTTTGGTTGATCACCATGTTGTGAGGAGACTATGCCCCCAAAGGCAGAACAGAAATACTTAAAATAAATAATGAAAAAATGCACCATGAACTTTACTGAAACCTGCAATTCCTTGGCATCATTGAAAAACTAGATTTGTTATTATTCTTTAAAGAACTAGGACTAGTTTTTGTTACAATAACACTATAAACAACCTGCCTGTCTACTGTTGTCCATGCACTGGTATCCTCCAGGCTGGATTACTGTAAATGCTCTATGTGGGGCTACCCTTGAAGTTCATCCAGCAGCTGCAGCTGTTGCAAAATGCGGTGGCGAGACTGCTCACTGGGGCAGGGTATCGCCAACATATCACCCTGCTACTGAAAGAATTGCACTGGCTACCTATGAACTACCGGGCTAAGTTCTAGGTTCTAGTTTTGGTTTACAAAGCCCTATACAGCTTTGAGACCAGGATACCTGGTCCTTATCCCTTATATACCCAGTTGACCACTGCACTCTGCAGGTGAGGGCCTCCTGCAGATACTTATCAGGAGATCCGTTCTGCACAACATAGGAAACGGACCTTTAGTGTAGTGGAACCTACCCTTTGGAATTCCCTCCCCTTAAATATTAGGCAGGCACCATCTCTGTTATCTTTTTGGTGCTTACTGAAGACCTTCCACTTTTAACAAGCCTTTTAAAAGTTGAGACCTTATCCAAGTCTGCATCTGTGTTGGAATTCCTTTTTAATATGTTTTAAACCCCTTTTTAAATGTCTTTAAAGCTTTTTAAAAAATGTATTTAAAGATGTTTTGTTTTAATATATTTTAGTATATTTTATGATGTTTTAAAGTGTTTTTCATGCTTTTGTTGCTGCCCTGGGAGGAAGAGTCGGATATAAATCAAATAAATAAATAAATAAAACAACCTATTGCAAAGGGAAAACAAAAATGCTCCTAAATGCTTCTTTAGCATGATTCTATAGCGATACATTCATATAGACCACAGTTCAATTAACTATAACACTAGGATTTAAGTCAAGGAAAGACATTATATTCCACTGATTAATTCTCCCCTCCCCCCATACACTATGTGATTCAAATTCAGAGATATGTGTCTGCTCAAATGGATATAAGCATCAATATGTATGCATCACCCCCCATTCATTCCAATAGTGTGGGCACATGTGTGTAAACAAAGCAATGCACCCTCAAATCTGCCTTGTCCATTAAAATGAAGAGAGGGTGCATGGTAGTCAGGGGAGCCTCCTCGACCAGGGTGAAGGACTGCCATCACAAAGGCCATGTTGCACATGTGTATAATTTAGGATTGTCCTTCTCTGGTAGCCCAAAGACTTAAAGCAGCTTTGCTTGTTTGTTGACTCATGTGAGTGAACCAACTAGGAAAAAACTTTGCAAATGTTCTCAAGTGTGCCTATTGATCTCTCTTGCTTTGATTTTGGGAGTCTGATCAGTCTGGTTATTACTCCTACTGAAGGTAATGAGAAAACTGGCTTTAAGTACACTGACCAGTAAGGGTTTGTAAATTAATCTCAACTGATAGCTGAATCTTTTACTATAGGCCAACCTGTACTGAGGAGAATTTCAAACTATAGAGGAGCACAACAAAGATCCAAAGCTTTTATACTCTTGCTCAATTAAACGTGTCTAGCAACTTTGTCTGCAATCCTATGTACACTTACTTAATAATAAGCCCTACTGAACTCAGTGGGACTAACTTGCAAGTAAAAATGCATAGGACTGGGCTGCACAATTCTCTTTGGGACCAGTAAAACACTCTATAAGTCAGTTGAAGTAAAACACAGTCCATTGTCAAGAAATAATATTTATTCATCAACCATAAAACACAGAATAGAAAAAGCTTTGTAAATAAAACTATATATATATTATGCTTTATTTTTATTCAGTACTCCACAAAAACACCACAGACAATAACAAAATATTTCAATTAATTTAAAAAACCTCATAGGTTGTAGTTGACATTCTGCCTTTATCATTATCTATCATGGTCATTGTGTTACACAGTTTCACTTAATTTCATAAATCTGTTTCTTAAAAAAAATGAAGCAATTTGTTATGTGACCAAGATTTAGAACACTGAAAGATACCCATAAACAACGGAACAGCTCAGAGGAGTCTAAGCAGACTGTTCAGTGTCAAATCATGTACCACTGGGACCAGCTGAGACTTAGAACTAGACCACTTTTTGCACCTGCAGAGATCCTCTGGGCATATTCATTTGCATGAGCAATACAATGTATGCTGGGAACTCACAGATCTCATCTCTAGAAATCCCTGTGATCTGATTCTCCCAAAGATTTTATCAAAGATCACAGAAGCAGCTATAGTTGAGGTTCATGAGGTCTGTTTCAGACGTAACATTATCATGAAAATGCAGGTGCCAGAATTCCCATGTGCATAAAGCAGCTGTGTGTAATGTCTGAACATGCCTCAAATTGTTAAAGAAAAGTAATTCACAACTAAACTGGGTAGAAGTCAATACAATGAAGATAAATAATATTGGAATAACTACATATTTTCCATTGCCCTTTTGGTAATGTGGTCTCTCCCCCTTTCAGACTTCTCCTGATTTAGATATTCTAGAACCTTGGCTAGCATATCCTCGTCCATATATGGTCTGTTTTGTGTGTCGTCATTCTCTTGGGCCATTGACAGCCTTTTGTTGAGTGAGGTGAACTTGTCTGATTCTTGAGTTCCAAGTTGGCTTAGATGTTCTTTGATAGCTTGCTCAAATTGGTCATCTTCTTGCAAGTCATCCTCAGATGAAACTGCAAGTGGAATTTGTTTCACCTGACCTGTATTAACAACTTCAGGATATTTTGCCAGCACCGTGGCTAAGTAGTTTGCCAAGTCTTCTTCCTTTTCATTTAGTGATTCCTGTTCCATTTGTCGTCTTTCCAAATGGTTTGACCAAGCAGCTTTAGGAAGCTGGCGCCCTGTAGATCTTCCAGGCATATAGGGCACTCTTGGCAAATCATTTTCTTGATTGAGTTGATTTACAGGATAGGGCAGTTTCTGATTGCCCACATTTTCAGTCCCTAAAAGATTGATGATATCTTCAACAGTGAGCTCTTCTGGCAGGTTATCTGGCATCAAATTAAGTCGCTGCTTTCTATAACCATTCAAAGAGCTTATTTTATTTTTGAATAAGTCTGAATTGTCTACATTAATTTCATCAAGGTCTTCTGGGAGTTCAGGCTCTTGTTCGTTTTCACTCTGTTTATCCCCAGCTCTCAGCATCTCAATTAAATCCTCAGGTGGGATTTGTAAATTCCTTGAGATTTCTATTAACTGATAAATAGCCTGAGGATCAAGTTGCTTTCCAAACAATCTGGCAGCCCTTTTGTCTTCATTTTGCTTGGCCCTTTGATTGTCATTTCCAGCACTGTTTATCATCTTTTTCAAATAATAATCCATCAACTTTGAAACATCATCGGACACTTCGTCTTTGTTCTCTCTTTTCATACCATCCTCCAGGACACCTGATCTCATTGCTTCATCATCCGTTTCCTCTTCATTTTTCTCAATTTGCTCCTTACTGTCTCTTATCTCTTCTTGGGTTTGACTTTCCACTTTTTCCTCTATTGGATTCCAGTCCTCTCCTCCCACAACATCTTCATAAGCAATGTTATTTCCTTTATAGGCATCATCTTCATCATCAGCATACAATTTCTGTTCCTCATCAAACCTCTCCTTTTTTAGGTTATTTGGCCCCATCATCTTCCCCAGTTCTTGAAATACTGATTCTAAGGTAGCGAGACTTTGGGGTGTGTACTGTTCTTCCACTATTTCATTTGTCCGTTTATAAGGACTATCCCGTGAATTTTCTTCTAAGTATATATGTGGTATCTTAGAATGTTTGTGCCGTGTATCAGGCCAAGTGCGGTCATCATAATCATCGGTTATGCCATCTAGGAAGATGTTGTCTGAACTCATGGGATAGAGTTTACTTTCTTTTGAGGCTCCCTTTGATTCTTTTTCGCCTCGTCTTAGAGCTTCCAACATTGCCTTAACCCACTGCGACTCATCTTCTGACAAAGATTCTCTTAAATTGTCTGGTAAGTAATGGTGATCTTTGCTTTCTTTTGACTGCAGAACAAATGGGACACCTTGATAGGAGTTATCATCTGGGGTTGTTTCTCCATTGCTAGTTTGTTTTCTGAGGTTTTCTATATATTCCAGGGCTTTGATCATATCTGGACTTGGAAGCCTTTGCAAGTTTTTCATTAGGTAGTCTGGATCTTTCTGGATGTTTTGGTAATGCTGAAATGAAGCAGCACTGGTAGAACAGATCAGGGCAGAAAGAAGAGCAAGAGGCAAGACTGTATCAAGCCAGGAAGTTTTAGCATCGGCCATGTTTGAAATGTTTCCTTGAAATAAAAACAAAATCAAAATTAACACACAGAGTTAAAGTTTGGACACAATCTAAGCTCATAGCAATGACCTAGCATCCCAAGAAAATATCAGAATTTTAGAGATGTATTAAACACAATGGGCTGTCTCCAATGCTAGTCCTACTCAGAGTAGATCCACTGAAATTAATGGACATGACTAACTTACATTCATTACTTTTACTAGGTCTCCTCTGAGTATTATAGACATAGAAGAACTTCCATAGCTATGTGGTTGCACCCCAGATTGCATAAACAGCATTCCACTTGCACAGTGGGACTTCCCTTCACTCTCCTCCCCGCATCCCCCTCAAAATATGCTCTAGAGGGTCCTCCAACATTCTGAAGCAGATTTTGAGGGTGCACAGAGGGCTTCAGGGGGAGAAGAGGAAGGTGAAGTACCACTGCACAAGTGGAAATCTGTTGCACCAGTAGAACAGGGGGCAACATCCAACGCTGTCCATCCACATGCACAACAGAAATCCGCTTGTGTAATCAGACGTCTGTTTTCTCATCTCCACCCTGCATCCCTCTGTGTGCCCCCCAAATCTGCTCTAGAGACTTGGAGCAGGTTTTGGGTGTGTGGAGGAGGAGGCAGGGGTGAGAATTCCTGTACATGCCTTGAACAGATGCCTGCATACTACATCTCACCCAGTAAGCCAACCATTCCCAATCTGATGCACTCCAAATGCTTTGGACTACAACTCCCATCAGGTCCACCTACCATGGCCAATGGTCAGGGGTGAAGGGAGTTGTCTTCCAAAAGTTGGGGAAAGATGCAATATGCCAGGGGTTGTCAACCTTTTTGAGCCCATGGGCACATTTGCAAATTGATGAAACTGTTGTAGTCACCCTACATACTGCAACCAAGTACACCCCACAACCTATTCTATTGGCAACAATAAAATGCTTCGTTCATGCCTTTCCGTGGAGGACTCTCTGGGCATTAGAGAAGGCCTCTGTAGGCACATGGACACCACGTTGGTCATTCCTGCAGTAACCAGCTCTTCCTATATATTAGTTATAACTACAATCTAATTACAGACTCTAAGCTTTTGGCATGGACTTATCTAATGCATTTATTATATTGCATATACAATAAAGGTACATACAGCACCTTTTCAACACAGTCCTGTTTTCTCATCTGCCTATTGTTTATCATTCACTTCTTCCTGCCATTGTAATGTTCCTGTGAGTGGGGGTGGGGTGGGGTGACAATTGCAGACCCTGAAAATAATCGAATATTGTGTCCATGCTGTTACATATATAATAATTCTGCACTCAGGAATTATTCTCTCTCTCTCTCTCTCTCTCTCTCTCTCTCTCACACACACACACACACACACAGAGAGAGAGAGAGAGAGTTTGAACTGTTTGAATGTTATATTTTGTACACCTTTTGGTGAAGGGTGGGTAATGATAGTAATAGCAATATTATTCTTGAGTGCAGAATTCATTGTTTCTTGGTAGAGAAGCTGTATTTTAATTAATAGCATAGGCTATAACTTTATAGTTTGACAATTATCTGACAATCTCAGACAAATTTGAAAACTACCTTATAATTTGAGACAAGTTAAATACCTAATCAAATAAAAAATAGTTCTTAAAGTGTCCATATATAAAAATAAGGATAGCATCTAGGATGTATAGGAATTGCAATTCCTGTGTAGGAATTGGGAGGTCTCTGTTCATCCAAGGTCTTGACAAACTGTTGGTCTTTACCATGTACAGTTTAACAGAACATTATGGTCTGCTGATTCACTCCATTCAAACAACACAACTCTGCAGAAGAGAAGTGGATCAAAATGGAAAAGCTTAAATGGAAGCAACAGACCCAGGCTTCCAAAACTGCAAGATGATTTCAGTTTGAAATGGTACCGTTCATTCCCACTAATGGTGGTTTCTTTTTCTCCCTCCCACCCTTTTAGTTTATTGGTTCAAATGACAGAATTTCAAAGAGGTAGTGATGAGGCTGTTTATATGGCTCTTCTGCAGGAATAGCATCAAATATCAAGCAGCTTGAGAGGCTAAAGCACAGGTGGGCAACCTCTGAATTAAGGGCCACATGTGGTCATCTGTCTCCTCCCTCCAGCCTAAAAAAGGTATACCTCCCTTTAGGTATACCTCCCTCCAGGTATACCAGCCTAAAAAGAGAGAGATAGAGAGACTGAATGGATGAATGATAAATGAATAAAGGGGAGAAAGGGTGGGGTTGTGGGTGTTTGTGTGTATGGATGTGTGTGAGACAATAAATGAAAGATGAAGAGGAGGGGGGAACGTCCCATTCACTTTTTGCTTTGCCCCTCCCCCCACTGCCAGTAATATGTGGCCGCCAATTTCAGCCCAAGGGAATGGGGTCATCACCCCCAAAAAGGTTGTGCACTCTTCAGCTGGAGCCATTACTATTTAAAAAATGTGTTTCCAAATCACATTAGACTTTGGAAAATTGTACTGGCTACATACTTATATTGATGCTTTTAAAAAATCCTCAATAGTTCGAAGCAAGCCATGTACTAAAGGAGCAGACCACAATCCTTTACTGCATAAAGCACACTTGCAGCACAGTCTTATACACATCTGCTCAGAAATAAGCCCTGTGGCGTTCAATGAGGCTTACTCCCAGGTAAGAGGCTATAGGATTGCTGTCTAAAGCCGACTGATTCTCAATGGCTTGAGTGAACAATTTTGCTGGATTATTCATATTTTTTCATTGATGGTAAATGAGAAATTCATGTTTGTGAATTTGCTCATAGTAACCCCCCCCCACTTTTACACCAGAAGGAATAGTATACATCCCACAATAAATATAATAATTGCAACCAAGACTGTAACATGATTGGTCAAGTGTTTGTTTATTTGGATTTTATACAGTATATCTCCAGCATCTAATTGTATCCTCCTGTCTTAAAGAAGTGGGTAGCATGCAGTATAACCCATTGCATGCTATATAGCAAGGCTGTGGTTAGAGCAGTGCTTCATTTCTAAAACAACAGATGTGGAACACTTTGACAGCATGAAGATAATACTGTCTGTTATAGAATTCCTTCACCCTAATCCCTAATGTGTGGAAACTCAGTAGTGAAGAGATGAACTGGCAAAGGACCCTTTTATCTATTCCTACTTTATATATTCAAAGAAAATGCATATGCAAATTAGGCCCTGAGTTAGAGGCTTTGCCGATATTGTTCTCATAGGGTTGAAATAGATTATTCACACACCCAAGTGCTGTGTTTAGAAGACCATTTCTTCATTTCACTAGGGTAAGGAGACAAATCAACTTCCCTATGCAGTCCAAATCTTGCTGAAGGGAATCTGGGATCTTCATGATAAATCAAAGCTATGTCAGAGAGAAAATCATAGCTCTGTGGAAGAGCACCTGCTTGGCCTGCAGAAGGTCCTAGGTTCAATCCATGGCATCTCCAGGTAGAGCTGAGAAAGGCTCCTGTCTGAAAGCCTGGAGAACTGCTGCCAGTCAGGACAGACAATACTAAGCTAGATGGACCAACAGCCTGACTCTGTACAAGGCAGCGTCCTATGTCTTTGCCTAATTTGCCTTTCCCCCCAGTTCATTCATTTCCCCCATCTCCTTTGCGCTCTGTAAAATATCCTGTTGATATGCTGTGATTCACGAAATAGAAATATCCCTAATGCCAGCACACAGTCACTGCTCTGAGTAGAAAATTACAGTGGATTTGTTATGCTGTTCAAGCAAGCTTCTCTTTTTCTTGTTTTGCAACACAGTATGAAATAATTTCACATACTGAGGTAACTGAAGTACCATTGAGTTCCACAGAATTGCCTTGTTACCTCCCAGCTATGACACAAATGAGAACTTTGACTACCCCCAAATGCTACCTAATAATTTGTTAATTTTCAAGACAGGATATAGAAGAAAATAGCAATTCAAAAGCACTTCACAACAGCAAGTAATGTTCTCTCTTGAGAATGTCTTTTAAAGAATGAAGAACACTTTTATTCTGCTACAGAAAATGTCACAGCTCTGTATTTCACCAAAGCATGAACAATTTCCAGTGCAATAGTTTTCATGTACTTATGAAAATCTGTACACCTGATGAAAATTAAAAATTACATCAGTGATATATACAGGTGACATTCAGATTATAATTTAATCAGAATTTTACCAAGACAAAAGCAGCATCTTAGAATCATTTCTCTTTTGTTTTATATCCACACAGTGAATTGTTATCACTGACTGTCTTATCTTGCACTCTGGACCATAAAACTTCA
Organism: Rhineura floridana; assembly: GCF_030035675.1. Lineage (NCBI taxonomy): Eukaryota > Metazoa > Chordata > Lepidosauria > Squamata > Rhineuridae > Rhineura > Rhineura floridana. The sequence continues at coordinate 108,015,252 of NC_084486.1, forward strand.
TACTTTAAATGTAAATTACTTTTTTCTAGTTCTCAGATGAAACTTAAACTTTGGAAAAATTGTAAATTTTCTATGATGCCACATGGTATGATTAAATTCAAACTACCGTCTTTTCATTTACACATATAAGGATAAAAGAGGGTGTTCGAGAAGTGTTTGCATAGCAGCTGTATTATTTTACTTTACTATTTCCTGTGAATTCACATTGTGTTCAGATACAATGGTAGTATTTCCAAACTACTGTTTATTCAGAAGCTCTCAGGTTTACTTGTAATTCACAGTGCATTTATAGAGTACAAATGTACCATCACTCAGTCAAAGAGTAAATTTCTCATTATCTTCAAATGCCACAGCTGAAACCCTCAATCCATTGATAATTATGAAGACAGCTCAATATCAGTTTTCCCTAAAAGGTTTGCAGAGATCCAGCGTACCCAACTTTATCACGAATGTTTTACACTTCTGCTTTAATTGGAATTAAAATATTAAAGTCACGATCTTCTGGACAAAAAGAGCAAAACATTATTTGTTGGCATTTGTGAGTTCCCTCCTTCCTGAAATTTAAATGTACTACTGCTCTTTAGAAACATAAAGCTTCAGACACATGTTGATAATGACTGAAATTACCAAGCTCACCTTATGTACGATACTGCCACTTTATAATTGGTTTGCATAGTTATTGAGTGGAATCGACGTTTTTCAGGGTTTGGGGTTATTATTTTTATTATCCATTTCCAGATGTAAAGCAAATATTTTGACATTGCCAAGTAAAACCCTGTTTCTGGGCTATTAAGTGAAGTGCATCAGGTTGCAATTCCAAACGCTTCTGACCATGAGATCCCCCACGCCCCACCATCTTTAGTCTGGACTTTGTGGCATACAGAGAGAGTGTGCATTTGCTCTTCCATTCTACTTGAGAGTTAAAGAGAAAGTAGATATGCTTACCTGTGTGCAGAGACAACCTAAAGCATGATCTTCGTTATCTGTCCGCGGCGAGTTAATGGAATGTTTTCAGCACCAGGACAGCTCCCTCCGCTTATAGTGTACATCACCTGACTCGCCACTGCCATACTGACGTCACCTCAATCGGTCACACACACAAAAAAGCACATCTGAACTGTTGAGAAAGAATGCTACAGAAAAGGCGTCGTTTGGGGTATTTTGCAGAGGTTTCCGCTGTACGTCTACGCCCCCTGCCTTCCTCAAGGAAGAACTACATTCTTTATAGTTTAGGCAGCCAGTGAAATCCTCCTTAGACAAATGAATAATTACACCTGTCAAATAGGTGTCAGTTAAAGACTTCTCTGTTGACCTGTTATTCGGTATGGTTTGGGATTTTACTATTACTGTTTTGAAATATACATCTGAGGAAATATACTATATGCCATGAAAGATAATGCCATAATAAATTTGTTAGGCTTTAAGGTGCCAGTAGACTGTTATTGGTGTGTGTGTGGGGGGGGTGTATTTATGAGAGAGAGAGAGAGAGAGAGAGAGAGAGAGAGAGAGAGAGAGATTATTTTAGATGGGTTCCCTGTTAAAAGTCACAGTGGAAATACAATGAGATCTTTAAATGCTATATCTTTATGACAAGCACCCTATTTTTGCCTCTTCCTTATTTCCTAAAAACTGCATATTAAACATAATGATAACATCTGGTAGTTGTTGATTTAAGTGCCTGACAAGCACTCCTTTGGGAGGAAGGGTAGAACAGAAATGTGATAGATCGATAGATGGATTGATCGATCAGTGGATGCAGAGATCTGTTCACAAATAAAAATACTCTTTCTTTCTTTCTTATGGGTTGTCCTTCCCTCCCCCTCCCTGCACCCCCCCAGAAAGAAAGAAGGAAGGCATCTACTACAGGGATGAAAGGGATCCCTAAATCGTCTACAGAAGATCATGTGTTGTTCACGAATATTTGAGCGTTGTAACTCTTCTTCAGGGACAACACTGATTCTTTTTTACACCCCCCCCCAAGAGAGATCTCACCATATCAGCCATAAAGGGGGGATGTTCAAATATACCAGCTGCAGCTGCTGTTCAGCTGGTGCCATGTAACTCCTTAAGCTGGGTGCCGTACCAGACAAGATGCCAGTCACACCATTAGCAATTCTCAAATGGCTTTTTAAAAGTATATAGCAGGTGCAAGAGAAACAATCCAGATTGGGACTGTAATGGGGGGTGGGGAGTTCAAACTTCTTACCCTCCCCAATCAGCATCTTGATCCAGATCCACCACCACTACTATTTGCTTTTTAAAAGACATGCACAGCATGAAAGGTATGAATGACATCTCATCTAGTTTGGTCCTAGTCATCCCTGTCTGCCTTTAAACAATGAGCTCCTATCAATATAGAATTACAGATGAACAAAAGCAGGGGTCAGCAAATGTCTGACTTACAGGGTCTACTTTGTATGTGTGTGTGTTTTCTAAAAAAAACCCAGAGAGCTACCAACTGGAGCCTGGTGCAAAAGAAATATATTTAGAATTAAAGAATCTTGCACCCAGGAATTTGTTTTGAGTACCAGAACTGAATTGAGCTCACAGGCCTTCCACGCAAAAATCCACTTCTGCATAGCCCAAGCTTTCTTCATTTCAACAGAATAATTTAGAGCAGGGAAGTCATTTTGTTGAAGCTACTGTGAAAGAACTGGATCAGAAATCCTTGCTAATCACTCAGAGATCTGGCAGTAGATCTCAATCTACCTTCTGTCTACCTTTGAACCAAAGGGTGGTGGATATTTCCTACTCTGTCTCCCCTTTTTAAACTTGCCACTAAATCCCCTTTAAGCATTTTTAATAATCAGATTTATCAAATGATGGCTTGTGTGTATGTGTGTAGATAGATAAATAGAATTCCACTGCCACAGAAAATAATCCAAAGTCTTACAGCAGTGGGGTAAGCAGTTCTAATCCAGGTATCCATCCAAGACTTTGCACTGGAAGAGATTCAGCTCTGGAAATAAACTCCTAAAATAGCCATACTAGTAGTGACCTCTAGATGTGGTCTGTGACTGGCTTCCTGATGGACTGAAACAGGAGCATAATGAAAAATGTATCATCTCTTTTTTTTCTCTTTCCAGTATTAGAATGCTCTCTATTCTTAATATCTACCCTGCCTAGATGATTCACATCTAAAATTCATTTGTTGCTCCAGAGGGCAAGGCTAGAATTAATGGCTGAAAATGGCAAGGAAGCAGATTTTGGCTAAGCGTTAGGAGATACTTCCCAATTAAGAGATACTTCCACTTCCCAGTGGAACAGACTGCCTCAAGAAGTGGTGGGCTCTCTGTAGTTTCAACATTAAGCAGAGGGTTGGACTAGATGACCTTGAAGTTACCTTCCAGAACTTTATGGTTCTGTGAAAAATCTCTTGCACTAACAAGGGGAAATGTATTTTGTCATTAACAGAAGAGCCCAAATTACAACATTCTATTTGCACTCTGTCTTTGAAAGGCTGGCGTGAAACTTATTAAAATCTGTCTGCAGGCTGCCTGTTCCATAATGACTACTTTATTTCTAAGCACTAAAGCCAGTGTTCCCCTCCCCATGCAAAATACATGTTTCTTGACAATTTTGACCTTTTGCAGAATAAAAATCAAATACTTGGATGAATCTTCCTTCCAATTCAATCAATGTTAGGAAATTAAATTGTCACTAGACACAGTAAACGTGTGCTATGAACACATAAAAGTGTTAAGCTTTTATATACAAGCCTCATCCTTACTTTATGTTTGAGGTCTCCTCCATTTCAAAAAGCTAGAAGAAAAGTGCACTAGTCTTTTGCCTTTCTGCAAATTAAGAGGTGGAACAGAGTTTGGTGTCTGCCATGCTCTGCAATTCCTCCAGGCCCTACCCAATGAACTTGAAATACCTAACACTGCATTGAAACACAAAGAAACTTGTGGGGAAAGTAGAGTGCAATGCAACAGAACATTCTTGGAAAGAGATCACACAATTCCTGCTTGGAAAGCACCTTGCCACTCCTGGTTTTGATGTCTGAAGGCAACAGCTTGAATGGTTGTGCTCTGGCATACTCCAACACAACAGGGACTGATGGTTGTGAGACTCCAACTGCCTCTGCCAAAATTCTCTCTCTTTCCCATCATATATGATCATTATGCCATTTTCTTCGTAAGTCCCTCCTTTGCTGGCTCCTAATGATAAATCAGCTTTGGGTACATTCAAGTCCTTGTGGCAAAGGCTTCCCACTCCCAGCTGTTTCTTATTTCATTTCTTCTTAATTCCCTCCTTATTCTTGACACTAGACACAAGCTTCTATGCTGTTGCACCATTTGCTTTCTCCTTTCTATCCCTGCTTTGAGCCATCTGATATTCCTATGGATAAACGACGCCATAATAAGCCATGTGGAAGCAGCTCTAAGGCCTGTTTACTTGGAACCATGTCCCTTTGTGTGTGCTCACTGAGGTTTAACCCCAACTTAGTGTGCATAGGATTCCAGCCCAAGATTCTAAAAGCTCATTCACACCAGGGGATCCTATATATTAGGGGTCAGTAGGAGAAGGTTCACTCCTCCAGTGGTGTTTCAAAGTTTGCTTGTCATTGTTTGACGTTACACTGATATAGCATTAGATCTTGCTAGTAAAATGAGTGTCCCTCATTTTATTATTTATTTATTTATTTATTTAATTCAATTTTTATACCGCAAAGCTCTCAGGGCGGTGTACAACAAATAAAAATATATCTTTACATTTCAATATTAAAAAACTATCTAATTCTCAAATCAACAATTAAACAAACAAATAAAACATATAACTAACAAATACAACATTAAATACAAATACTGAAATACTAAAATGTTAAAAATATTAAAAATATTAAAATGCCTGGGCAAAGAGGAAGGTTTTCACCTGGCGCCGAAAGGATAATAAAGTAGGCGCCAGGCGTACCTCGTCAGGAAGGGTGTTCCATAGTTCGGGGGCCGCTACCGAGAAGGCCCTCTTTCTTGTAGTCGCCTTCCGGGCGTCTTTCTGAGTAGGCACCCAGAGGATCATCACCTGGAAAGCAATGGTATGCATTCACTTTGTACCTGTGACTGCACTGCACACACGGGAATGGGCGACCAGTATTTGTTTATTATTTAATAAGTCCATTTACCTCCTACCCTTCCTCCTGAAGGGGCATGCATTACTTTTTAAAAACTGCAGCCGTGATCCCACTCCCTCTCCACCTGTGGACTATACATAGAGTTTTGCATGTTTGAAAAAGCCTTAAGTATCTTTCATAAGCGCTGCAGGATTGCCTTATGGAGGCAAGAAAATAGTAACTGAGGTTTTTCTTTTTAAGCTTATTTATTGAATAGAAAGAACCACAGAGGCTGCCAATATGTTACCAAGCCCACTTCATGGCACTTTCATTGGTTTATAAACCCTATAAAAACTCGTACGCAACTGTAAGCATCGTATATAAGCTGAGTATATCACCTATTCTGGCTCAGCTGCACTGGCTGCCAGTGCCACTGGCTCTATTCAAAGTGCTGGTTTTGACCTATAAAACCTTATGTGGTTCAGGTCCCCAACACCTCAAGGACTGACTCTCCCCACATGACCCAACCCTGACACTGGGTTCATCATCTGAGGCCCTTCTTTCTGCACCCTTCCTGAGGGAGGTGCAGAGGGTTCTCACACAACATTGGGCCTTTTCAGTGGTGGCTCCCCATCTGTGGTATGCTCTCCCCAAGAAGCATGCCTAGTGCTAGCACTGTCTGTTTTAGGCACCAGGCAAAAACATTCTTGTTTATTCAGGTTTAGGATTTTTAATTTGGAGGGTAATGGGATGTGTTTTGCAGTGCTCATCTTTTAATTGGGGGTGGGATTTATTCCTTTTAACTGTATTGTTTGCTCTTTTTATCTGATTTTTTAAATTCCATTTTATTGTGGGAACTGCTTTGAGGTGCAAAATGCACTTAGTGCAAAATGTGACTAACAAATTTAAGCAATAACAATAACAATAATAATACCTGCACCCATATCGACCTGCCCAATTACTGAAATCTGCTGGGGAGTCTCTCTTGGTGGTGCCACCTCAAGCTGATGGTCACCATGAAGTACGTTGAGCAACAGCTTTCTTGGGGGTGCCTCCCCCCTCACCAGCTTCCCCCACTCCCAGCTTTAGAACTCTCTTCCTTCGAAGATACATTTTGAGTCTTCAGAACCAAACAGAAGACCTGGTTATTTTTCCAGGCATTTGTGGAGTTACTGCCAGGATGGATGCTTATTTTATTATTGCTTCACTGTAATTTTAACTGCACTTTTTTGTGTGTATGTCTTTTTAGCTGATTGCATTGTGGTTATCTTTTTTAAAAAAGTTATTTATTTTTATTATTACATTTATATCTCACCTGTCCTCCAAAGAGCTCACTGGGGAATACAGGCTTCTTCACCACCTGTTTTTATCCTTATGGCAACCCTGTGAGGTAGGGTAGTCTGAGAGACAGTGACTGGCCCAAGGTCATCCAGTGAGCTTCATGGTCAGGTGGGATTTGAACCCTGCTCTCCAAGGTCCTAGTTTACTCTAACCACTACACCACACTGCCTATGACCTGCATTTTAATTGAAACCCTCTTTGGAATGAAGAACAGTTAAGAAGTGTTTTAAATAAATAAAGGGTCAAAACCTTAATTTTAATTTTTCATATGAATTGTTTTTAAAGCCATTATCTATGCTATAATTCCCTGGGGAATTTTATTATAACCACCTCAATGAATGCATAAAAAGAAAAGCATTCATGCTAAGCTCAGCATAAAAGAGCAAGCAAGGCATACACACTCATAAAAGAGCCAGACAGCTGGAGAGAGCTGGTCATTGTATGCAGGTTCTATTAAAAAGGAATGTTCATTTTAGCAGAGTCTTTCCTATGTTGTTATGATAGAATATGCTATTGTCAGCTCACTGGAATTGTGTAAATATATTGGCCAAAGTCAGAGGCTTTGGCAATCTGTGAAGAGTTAACATCAGCCAGTTTCTGATTTATATAACTGATGTTGCCCAAGGTTGGTGCTGCTTAAAAATAAACCAAGTCTGTAGATCTTCTGAATGAATGTTTTTGCGTCCTTTGAAAAATAATCTGCAGCTTACTTCAGAATTCAGATACACAATTTCTTGCAGTGTATATACCATCACCAATCTTGATCATTTTCTTTACTAGAAAACAGTAGTCTCAGCTTTTTGGCTGATCTAAAACACACACACACACAACTCCATTATAACACATCATTGCAGGCAAGGATGATTTGAAGCCAGTTAAGTGTACAATAAATCACTGCTGTGTCATTCCATGTTTTGCCACTTAATTTCAACACATTTTTTCTGCATGAAAGATCAAGCATATTTGTATGCAAATATTATACCTCTGACCTACACCCCCCCCACACAAGATGAATGGCTCTGGTTTTCATTATCTGATTCACAGTGGAAAGCAAAGCAAACCTCCTAACTGGTTAGACTCGAATTGCCAAGTGGAACAACAGGTATGTAAGCTTTAGGGGAGAAATGCCATACCTCCCAGCAGGACTGAAGAAGTTTCCAACTTGACCGTTCAATGTGGTTCACTGATCAGCTAGTGTCCAGGTTGAAAACCAACCTGACGTATATTTACACTGGAAGCTGTTGGGCTGTGACCCATAGGCATTACTGTCTCTAGTTGTTTTCCATAAAGCCTGCAAGTTTGGAGAAGTAACTGTTATCTCCTGGCCTGAGAGTGAGCAGACATCCAAGGCCAGCGGTTGTCATGGTAACGTGAGATAGCAACTGGGAAAGTTCTAACAGAGTCTGTAAGTTGTGTCTTCTGTATATTGCCTCTGAACTGAGAGGTTGTCTTCTGTGTAATGTCTTTGAACTGAGAACTTCTCTCCTAGAGGGGGGGATCTTAAAGCCTTAAGCCATAATGTCTTAATAAAAGACTCTTAACCTGATCTAATGCATCTGAGAAGTTTCTTGAGCAACTTAACTCCAACGTAACGTATGCTGTTTCACGCAACAACGCACACACATCATGTGATAGAAATGTGCAAATAAATAAATATATCCATTGAAAGTGAGAAACACATTGATAACATTGATGGGATATGGGTTTTTTTGCTGAAAAACAAATTCTAGAATCTTCCTTTTATGTCCTTCCTAAGTTTCACAAAGAGACCCATCCACCGCCAGGCTGCCCTATAGTTTCTAGCAATGATTCAATATTGGAACCACTTTCTCAGTATGTGGAATATTTTTTGAAACGGTTCCACATATGCCCTTGTATTTGAGAGGCTCTGTAGATTTTTTTTTTAATCCAAACTCAGTTCTTTAAATGTGGGAAAGAATGATGCATTGGTTACCTTAGATGTAAGATCACTATATACATATATTCCTCAAGATATGACGTTGTATACTATAGAAAATGTATTAAATAGAAGCAGTAATAAGAATCCTCCCACTCCTTTCATTGTTGCCTTGGCAGAGGTAGCCATGTGTAAGTTATTTTTCTTTTAACAATTGCTTTGATTGGCAAAGGAAGGGAGTTGCTATGGGTTGTTCCATGGCCCCCAAGGTAGTAAATCTATTTATGAATGAGTTTGAAAAAGAATATGTGTATGGTCCAGTGAATCTGTTCGCTCTACAGATAGTGGTATGGTGGCTCTATATAGACTTTTTTTTCATTTGGAGAGGGTCAGAGGCATCCTTTAAAACAATTTTTGAGTGAATTCTTATGACAGTCATGTTTAATTCAAAATACACTGTGGAATCACAAGAACAAACTTTTTGGATGTGGCAATATTGAAAAGAAATAATCATATTTTTACTTCATTATATAGGAAACTAACTGATAAGAATTCTTTTATATCATTCAATAGCCATCATCCACAATGCATAGGACTCAACCTTCCTTGTGGTTAGTTTCTCCATGTTAAATGTTATTGTACATTGGCAATGGATTTTGAAACAGAGGCTTCTGCTCTGTATACCCACCTGTGTAATAGAGGCTATCCATTAGTGATCTTAGAAACAGCTAAGAGGAAGACATCAATAAGAAATAGACAAGATATTTTGGTCCCCAAAGCTTGTCCTGCAGAGTACAGACTTGTTTACAATTTACCGTTTGACCAGGTCAATAAAATCATATGCACCAGTACTGTATTGTAAGAAGTATTGGCACCTGCTAGATGAGGTTCCAGGATGTACTAAACAACCTCTCTTTACATTCAGATGTACAAAGAATCTAAAATATTGGCTTGTCCATAGAAACAGTAGCCTTTCTTTGGGCTCTCAACAGCCATCCCTAAGGGGTGCTACTGCACCCATGGGGCATCACTCCTGTGGCCACTGTATATTTTGCAAACATACTTGCAAGTGCCTATCCTTTGTTGATCCTGGTGACAAGAAAGTTTACATTCTCTGCCATTTTTCTACATGCAGCAGCTCTAATGTTGTCTATGCTATAGAATGTCCATGCAAAAAACTGTATACAAGGAAAACTAAAAGACCACTCAAAAAGTGCATTAGCGAACATCTAAGTAACATCTGGAATAATAAAGTGGATGACCCTTTAGAGGCACACTTCCAGGATCATGGACATGCTGCTAGTGACCTGAATTTTTGGGTTGTGGAAAAAGTCCACAGTACAAACAAAAAGGTTTTACTGCACAGGGAATTGCTTTGGCTTCTCCAGCTCAAAAGCCTATTTCCTATTGGTTTGAATGAAGACTTAGAATTTGCACCTTTACTGTAGTCTGTCTCTGTTGGAAATCTGAATAAGCACTTCCAATAGTCATGTGAATAGAATAACAGTACAATTAATTTGGGCATGCCTTAGGAGTGGGCTATTTTTGAATGTTCTTATGAGTAGGCATTATTCTTGGGTCCAAATTGTGTCCAGCTATGTTCAGGGCAGGCTTACTGTATGCAGAGCTTGGAAAAGTTACTTTTTTGAACTACAACTCCCATCAGCCCCAGCCAGCATGGCCACTGGATTGCGCTGATGGAAGTTGTAGTTCAAAAAAGTAACTTTTCCAAGCTCTGACTGTATGTTTAACCATTATTTAAGTTGAGCCACCTGGAATATCATTCAAGGTTCACAAGAAGGTAGTTCTTACATTCTACTTAGTAGAAAATCCACCTGTGCTTTGCTGGGATATTCCAAAAAAAGTTATTGTGGAAGTTTTCACAATACTGGCTACAACTATGACTGGCTACGAAGGTGGTCCTGATGCAAGAGATTTGGATTCTGGGACCACAGGCTATACTTCCTGGAAGATGGACTGCTAGGAAGGTAAGGGTTGCACCTCACAAGGACTGGGAAGAAAGTGTTTGGCCATAGCATGGAGAACTTCATCAGGAGGGCTTTAAACTGAATCCTATAGGGGAGGGAGACGTAAACTTAGAGGTAACGACTGATGAAGGCTTATGCACAGGAACTGAGAGAATTACTCTAAGGGGCCCTAATATTAGTCTTCATAAACTTGTAAGAGGAAAGCCAGACCGTAAATCACATGGTCTTCAATGGCTGTATACTAATACCTGGAGTATGGGAAACAAACAGGACAAACCTGAATTTTTAATACTGGAGGGTAAATACGACTTGATAGGTATAACTGAAACTTGGTGGGATGACTCCCATGACTGGAATACAGCAAATGAAATATGTAACGTGTTCAAAATGAACAGAAAGAATGGAAAGGGAGGCAGAGACACCTACATATTAAAAATATATATCCTTCCACCAAAATACAGGAGGATGATCTTGGTAGCCCCACTGAGAGTATCTGGATTAAAATAAAGGAATAAAAGGAGCATGGTGGTTGAAGTCTACTACTGATCACCCAATCAAGGAGAAGATGAGAATAAAACTTTTGAAAAGCAAATTGCCAATGTTTCGAGAAGGCATGATGTAGTAGTAATGGGGGACTTCAATTACCCCAATATCTGTTAGAAGACAAATTTTGCCAAGCACAACCCTCCAAGAAATTCCTGAGTTGTGTTGGAGATAACTTTCTCCGATAGAAAGTGGAAGAAGGAACTAGAGGATAAGCTATCCTTGACTTGATTCTAACCTATAGAGATGACTTTATGGATGAAGTAACAGTTATGGGCAGGGCCAGCACCAAAGGGTTGCCAGGTTGGACCTTGGCTGAGGGCCCCTGGGGCCCAGAGGGGCCCCTGGAGGGCCCTCCTTAGGGTGGGTAGGTAGTGCTCCCATTCTATAATCTGCAGCAGCATCAGCTCCTGACCCTGTCATGGGTCTCAGAAAGGGAGCTCCCAGGCACACCCTCTCATGACTGCACAGGCCTGCAACACCTGCCTGCATGCCCCACCTACCTTTGCTGTTGTGATGAATGCTGGCCGCGCTGTGCGCACATGCCTGCCATCAACCAAGATGGCAGCTGAGGCTTCCCTAAGGGGCTGATGCCCCTTCCACCATCTTGGTTGATGGCAGGCATGCCCACACAGCACGGCCAGCATTCACCACAATGGGAGAGGTAAGTGGCACAAGCAGGCAGGCGCCATGAGCCCAGGGCATGCTGACGCCCAAGGACCCAGTAATGTTTACCACCGGCCCTGGTTATGGGAACTCTGGGGGAAATTGACCATGTTATACTTGAATTCTTGATTTTAAAGGAAGCTAAAGCTGAGAGTAGCCTTATGCATACCCTGGATTTCAGGAAAGCTGATTTTAATAAACTCAGAACAATGGTAAGTAAGGTTCCATGGCAAGTGACTCTAATAAGAAAATGAGTCCAAAATGGGTGGGAGTTTCTAAAAAAGAAAATTCTAAAGGCTCAATGGCAAACAAGTCCATCAAGAAAAAACGGGGGAAGACAGCAGGAGTCAGTGTGCATTCACAGAAAGCTTAGAGATGACCTCAAAACAAAAAAGGACACATACAGGAAGTAGAAGGCCAGGCCACAAAGGAAGGGTACAGACAGTTAGCATGGAATTGCAGGGATGGCATCAGGAAAGCTACAGCTGAGAATGCGCTGAGGTTTGCGAGTGATGCCAAAAGCAACAAAAAAGCTTTCTTCAGATACATCCATAGTAAAAGACAGAGAAAAAAATGGTGGCACAGCTACTCAATGAGGATGGCAAAATGATAACAGATGACAAGGAAAAGGCAGACATGCTCAGTTCCTACTTTGGGTCAGTCTTCTCCTAAAAGAGGGTCTATGACCCTCTGAGAAACGTGAAGTTGGAGGGGCAGGATTGCAGCTTGATATTGACAGACAAATGGTATAGGGATACCTAATCACTTTGAACAAGTTCCAGTCTTCAGGGCCCAATGAACTGCATCCTAGAGTACTGAAGGAACTGGCTGAAGAACTCTCAGAACCGCTGTGCATTATCTTTGTGAAATCGTGGAGGATGAGTGAAGTGCCAGATAACTGGAGGTGGAGGAGGGCTAATGTTGTCCCTATCTTCAAAAAGGGCAAAAAGGAACTACAGACCAGTCAGCCTGACATCAATCCCTGGGAAAATTCTGGAGCAGATTATAAAGGGGTCAGTCTGTAAGCACCTTGAAAACAATGCAGTTATTACTAGAAGCCAAAATGGATTTGTCAAGAACAAATCCTGCCAGAATAATCTTATCTCATTGTTTCATCAGGTAGCCTCCCTGATAGACTACGGAAATGCTGGGGACAGACTATATCTCGACTTCACCAAAGCTTTTGACAAAGTACCCCATGATATTCTGATTAACAAATTAGCTAAATGTGGGCTGGATGGAACAAGTTTTAGGTGGATCCACAGTTGGCTACAGAATCGTACTCAAAGAGTGCTTACCCATGCTTCCTTCTCAAACTGCGGGGAGGTAACGAGTGGCTTACTGCAGGGCTCGGTCCTGGGCCTAGTGCTCTTCAACATTTTTTTATTAATGACTTGTATGAAGAGGTGCAGGGAATGCTTATCAGATTTGCAGATGATACAAATCTGGAAAGGATGGCTAATACACTGGAGGACAAGAAACAAAATTCAAAGTGATCTTGAAAACCTGGAGCATTGGACTGAAAATACGGAATGAAATTTAACAGGGTAAGTGCAAAGTTCTAAACCTAGGAAAAAGAAAACAAGTGCACATTTATAAGATGGAGGATAGCTGGCTCAGCAATGCTACAGGCAAGAAGGATCTTGGAATTGTTGTTGATCACAAGCTGAATATGAGCCAAAAGTGCAATGTAGCTACAAAAATGGCAACTGCATGTTTTAGGTTGCAATAACAAAAGTATAGTTTCCAAATTGCATGAAGTACTACTTTCCCTCTAGTCAGCACTGGTTAGGCCTCATTTTGAGTACTGCATCCAGTTCTGTACACTGCACTTTAAGAAGGATGCAGACAAACTGGAACAGGTTCAGAGGAGGGCAAGAAGGATGCTTAGGGGATTGGAAACAAAGACCTATGAGGAGAGACTGAAAGAACTAGGCATGTTTAGCTTTGAGAAGAGAAGACTGCGGGGAGATATGATAGCACTCTTCAAGTACTTGAAAGGCTGCCACACAGAGGAGGGCAAGGATCTCTTCTTTATCATCCCAGCAGTAGTGTATGGCAAATTCGGAAGTGCAATGTTCCTTCATGATAGTCACAGCCACACCCCTCCCCTCCCCCTCCTTTTTTGTTGCTTGGTTGAGAATGAGATCCTTGTTAATGCCTTCGCCCACCACAACATATGTCCCTAGGAGCCAATCAGCATGGAAGAGTATTATTATTATTGTTGTTGTTGTTGTTGTTAAATTTTATTTACACCCCGCCTTTCGGCCAAAGGCCCTCAAGGTGGCTTACAAAGAAAAATAAACACAGGTATAAAAACACTATATAAAAATACAATAAAAGCAATACAATTTACAAAAATTAAATTAAATAACAAATAACATTATAACAAATAAAATTTAATAACAAATAACATTATCATTATCAGCACCACCAAGAAAGAAGAGGTGGTGTTAGCGGGGGCAGCAGCTCCCGAGAGGCAGAAGGGCGACAGGCATTTGTTGCAGCGAAGCTGTTTGCTGTTTCAATGTTGTCTTCCTCTCCATGTCCTTGGGCTCGCTCAGCTGCTGCTCCCCGGGCTTCTGCTGCTGGTGGTGGGGATGGTTTATGTCGGGGGGCGGCTATGGAAGCTCAGGCTCGGGGACCTGGGCCTTGCCTGGAGCAGGAGGAGGAGAAGGATGCAGCGGCAGCAGCTGTTGTTGAACAGAAGGTCCTGCGCAAGAGGTCCTGCACGGAAGCAAAGAGCACTCTTTCTCTCCCCCACATGCCAGCGCAATGGTGAGCGCATTCCTCTCTCACAGGGTGGGGTGGAATAACCATTTCATCAAAATAGTCTAGATAATGGGGGGTTGGCCGGTCCAGCAGGGGCTCCTCTCCTCCATGGGGCCAGCCGGCGCAGGGCAGCAGTAGTAGTGGCGGCAACAGCCTCCGCAGGCACTGCACTCATCCAGCCGCCCGAGGCAAGACAGGCGGGCCGGCAAACAGAGTAGCGTGTTAGCTATTGAGAAAAAGTCTCCAATCAGCAGGAAAGGACGAAGCATATTAGAAGACTCTTCTCAATGGCTAACACTTTCCCCTTTCATGCTGATTGGCTCATAGGATACTAGAGACATAGAGGCCCTGCTCCTAAAAAAGTGAGGGGTCTAAGACCCCTGAGACCCCTGCATTTCAGAGTGCAGGACACAGAATAATGGGCTCAAGTTACAGGAAGCCAGATTTCGACAGAACATCCGGAAAAACTGTTAAAGTAGTATGGCAATGGAACCAATTACCTAAGGAGGTGGTGGGCTCTCCATCACTGGAGGCATTCAATGGGCATCTGGACAGCTACCTGATGGGTATGCTTAAAGTTGGATTCCTGCATTGAGCAGGGGGTTGGACTCGCTTTGTAGGCCCCTTCCAACTCTACTCTTTTATGATTCTATGAAGGTAAACCATGCTAGGAATACTTTGCTTTTCTGAACTTTTATGTGTTGTCCCTTCTTGTTTTTTAACTTGTGTCATTAGTAATTTTTAATGTGTTGTTATACGGTGTATTCAACAATGTATGTAGCTATCTACATTGTCTTGTAGCTATCTAAACTTTAAAATTCTTATCTTTTTGTGGGTTATTAATGTGCTTTTGTATTTCATCTTTGAGAAAGGGTCCTGCTGACCCAAAATGTGTCAGGCTTAAATAAATATCTAAAAAGTTGATATCCGCACTGTTTGCTGCTTCTTGTTTGACCTTGGCATCTTGAGGTATTTTTCTCTCCTGGGTTTAATTTGTCTTCTGCTGCCTACCTGGGTGTTTTCATTGCCCATAAGTGTACCAGTTTGTTTGTTTATTTATTTACAGAATTAAATAGCAGCCTTTCATTTAAACTGAGAAAAGGAAAAGTGTGAGATCAGGATCATCACTTTGACTGACCCTGTCTTGAGTCTGGTTTGGGCCAGTACAGTAGATAATGCACAGTTTGTTTGCTTGTTTAGATGTTTATATCATCTTGCAGAGCGGGCTGTCTGGTTGAGACAGCCCTCAACAAAGTGCCATCTAGTGGATCCTGTCTTATGTGGGTGCCCTCCTAATTGTACATTTACCTGGTAGCATCAGCCAGGGGCTGTGTCGCCCCAGTTTAAAGCATCTTACAATAAGCAGGATTGGAGATATGTTGGATGCTCTAAGGGATTGTGCAAAAATTTAATTGGCAGCTTGTAATTGTACAAAATACAGCACAGGGAGCCATCAATCTGGAGATGGCAGGGACTGAACTTGTGGCCTTGTGGCTTCTATCATTGAGCTACAACCCTTCTTGCTTCTTCTAAAACAAGGGTGGTGAACTTGTGGCCCTCCAAATGTTGTTGAATTACAACTCCCATCATCTTTGACCATTGGCCATGGTGGGTGGGACTGATGGAGTCCAACATAATCTGGAGGGCCACAGGGCCACCTGTTCCAAAACAAGACTAAAGGACATGGGTCAAGTGTAGCACCTCTGGACAGTATCCACTGGTGCAAGGATTTTCACTTCCACAACAGGACTTCCTCTCCCTCTACTCACCTGTGTGCCCTTGGTCCCTCCCCAGATCTGCTCCGGAGGGTTGGGAGGACCCCCAGAACAGATGTAAGTGGTGTGGGGGTGCATGAGGAAAGGAGAGGAAAAGGAAGTTCTGTTACGCAGCCAAAAGGCTTTGCGCAGAACTGCAGCTTCTTATTTTTGTGTTTTACATGTCCTCAATCATATTTCAATGCACTTATCAGGTATGCTGGCATATTTACATGTTAGGGTTAGCCACGAACAATTGATGATCTTTGCGGATGAATTATTATTATTATTATTATTATTATTATTATTATTATTATTTTAGATTTATATCCTGCCCTTCCTCCCACTAGGAGCCCAGGGTGGCAAACAGAAGCACTACAAACACTTTAAAACATCATAAAAACAAACTATAAAATATATTAAAACAAAACGTCCTTAAAAACATATTAAAGCAGAGCATCATTGAATCACTGGCTTGTTAATATTACATGCAACCATGTAATGGTGCATGAGAAAAACTTGCATAGGAAAGAGGTTAACACGTCTTATGCCTCAAGCTTCACTGTGATGTGTACAAACTGAAAAGAACAAGTTGCAATATGATGTTTGTCTTTATCGCATTATAATTAGGTTGCATTTTTAAACCTGCCTTCTCTCCCATCTTCCTCTCTTGATCTAGCTTGGGATAGCTCCTTTGCAGGGATGTGGCATTCCCTTCCTATTGTGACGCAGACACAAATATTAAGTATCTCCTTAGCATCACTGCTATGGGTAAGTTTTACGTACCAACCAGGAAAGATCAAGAGTCCTCTGGGAACTTGACTGAATCAAGCTGTCATGATTTCAGTGCAGCTTTGCGTCAGACATCTGAATTTAAAGTGGAAACAGTGGGGGAAAGGATAAGACAATGAGAAATCCTGAGTCATGCTGTACAGAAGGTGCAGGGAATAAAGTGAGACAGTAATCATGAATGAGTGGAAATGACTTGGCATAGTCATTTCTTCAGATCAAAATAGCATTTATTTTTAGGTTTCCAGCATGGAGAAAGAAGATGCCTGTATTTGGAATGGCTCATTTTAGGTGTTTCTTAAATCTTTAGGACTGTACTGTAGAAGGGTGCCTAGTATTGCTTCTGAGCTGTAAAAATGTGTGACCTCCTACTGTATGGCCCTGATTCAATGGTGAACATGTACGGTGGCTGTACCTCCATTAACAGAGCCCACTTACAACAGCAGGAATTACCCAGATGAACAAGGAATGAGAGGAGCCAGAGGGAACTAAATCCCAGCCAAAGCTTGGAAGATTACTTTTAAGGACTTCCGGGAAGGGTGACTTAGCCTGTGCCTGCTTTTGAGACGGGCTCCTGCCTCAAAAGAAGCTTATTCAGATATATCAGTCAGTTTTTTCTTTTTTTTTTGACTGATTAAACTTCTCCCGGGTAGGGAGAAACGAAGAGATTAACCTCAAAGCCTATTTTTGTTGGGACGACCAGATCTCATTAATTTATGGGACGAGGTCCAGCCGACGAAGGTGGGACGGATTTTCAACAGCAAGCTCTATCTGATAAAGCGAACGTTCACCTTATCTTCTAAGTGAGAACGCACTAACAGGCAAGCACCCTTCTTTCTATATTTTTCTTTTACTTGACTTAAATTGTTGCTGTTTAAAAGAGATTTGCCAGATTGATCGGTTTTTGACATCTCACTGGGGAGCCATAACTTCTCTCTGCTACGCACTAATTAATAGCTTATCTCTGTTTTTGTTGCAAAAAGCTGTCCTGGATTTGCATTCTAAAGATATACACAGAAGAGGGATTTCTATTCCAGATTTTTATTTTGAAGAATATTATATTGTCTGAGACTACTCTCTTTTTGGTCTATTTTATTTTATTTTATTTTGACGAATCTGTTTTCTGACGACTGCCATTAATTGTTTCGATCCTGGGAACTGCATTTTGTTTACTTAACTATGGAGAGATAAGGCTGTCTGCTCTGTTTATACTGTGATGTCACCAAGTTTGGAGTATTAACCCAATTGTTGCTGAAATAAGAAGTGGTTTTCCTATATTTTTCTTTTAAAATGGCAATTAAGAAAGTGGCTGAGAATCTGGAAATAACTATGTTTCAGAAAATAATGGATGAGATTGAGATAACGAAACAAAACCTGCGACAGGGTTGTAAGGAGCTGAAAATTGAATTGAGTAAAATGACGCAGGAGATTAAAGATATAGGGGTCCCTGTGAGAGAGGTGACCCTGGAAGGGGTCCCTGTGAGAGAGGAGACCCCGGAGATTGGAACAAACGTGGAACAGGAAAAAGATTTGGAGTCTATGGACTTTAGAAATAAAATCTATTGTTTGGAGACACAGGAGATTAAAGACATAGGGGTCCTTGTGAGAGAGGAGACCCTGGAGACTGGAACAGGGGTCCCTGTGAGAGAGGAGACCCTGGAGACTGGAACAGGGGTCCCTGTGAGAGAGGAGACCCCGGAGATTGGAACAAACGTGGAACAGGAAAAAGATTTGGAGTCTATGGACTTTAGAAATAAAATCTATTGTTTGGAACTCAATGTTATCTCTGAAGAAATTAATGAAGATTCTAGAGATAAAGTTATCAATGGCATGGATAATCTTCTGGACTGGAATGATGTGATGGAGCCCAATATAGAGGAAATCTATGGAATTAACTGCAGCCATGTGACAATGGAAAAACTTTCAAGAGATGACCCAGTGTATTTTGAAAAAAAGAACAGAGATATGATTTTACAGCAGTATTTCAGCAACCTATTCAGAATGGATGGCAAGAAAATATTTGGGATAGAGGTAATTCCCATCAGACTCTTACTATATGACTATGGCTTTGACAGCAAGATTATTATGGAATACTGATAATGGAAGATTGGATACTGAAATGACTGGACTTAACAAGACTACTGAAGATGGAAGATGGAAAATGGAACTAATAGGGATAATAGAACAATGGCTACTGAAATTACTGAACCTAACAGATTCTGATGTGATGGATTAATTGAAATGTTTATTTTGACTATGGTTATGACAATAAGATTATCATAATTAGTAATGAGATGGGTTAATCGATATGCTTATCTGGAAAAAAAAATTGATAGATATATTTCTTAAAGAATTGAAACCTCTCTTTGACTTTTTGTGGAAAGAATAAAGTAATGTTTATGAGATTTGATGATTAAGTAAGATAACTATTGGAGGAAAGTGATTTTATAATATGACTTAAGAGACAGGATTGTTATATATTATAGACTTATAACTGATCTGATCTTTGACAAATGGGAAGTCAATATTTTACTCTTTATTTTTTATTTTTATTTTTATTTTATTTTTTTTGTTTAACTATTTTTGATTTTGTTTTTTGTCTTTGAATGTTTTATGATTTTGTCTTGTATGTTTTATGAAAATTTGAATAAAAATTATTGAAGAAAAAAAGGAAGATTACTTTTAAAAAGTGATAAATTACAGTTACAATTGCATGGTCCAAAAAAGTAGTAATTACCATTACCATTACAATTGCTCTGAAAGTAACTGATCACTTTACTTTTTCTCAAAAGTAATTACAATTACATTTCAGTTACTTTAAAAAAAAGCCTGCAAGGTGCTGGCCTTGGCTGCTGCACATCTAAGTAGACTAAAACAACATTAAAAATAAACACACACATACAGAGGTAGTAGAATAATTCTTTTTATCCATAAGATAGCAGTGGTAGTCTCTCTGCTGGTAAGGGAGTGGAGAGGGAGGCAGAGGCCACTACTCAGATCTTTGCATGTCAAACCAAGTGCCAACCCCTCCCCGCTCAGCCAGCAAGCATAATCTCTCTCACTTAACCACCTCCCGGAGCCTGCCCTGCCATCAACTAAGGGATATTCACCCAAGCAAGCATTTTCCCCTGAGATGCAAAGAAGTTAAAATACTGCAAATGCAGCAGAGTAGCCAGAGAGGGTGGTGGAGGCCACTTGGTGTACCAAGTGCAAACACAGTGTTCTCTCTCTGTCTCTCTCTCTCTCTCTCACACACACACACATGTTGTCATCTTTCATCTCCACAGTTCTTTATCTCCATTCTGCTGCTGCCTCCTCCTCCTTTATCCATGTTCTTGCCCTCTGGCTCCTTTTTCCCTCCACTCCATTCTTCACCACCACCATCCATTTTTTTAAACAATTGTTTTCTCCGCTCCACCCTGTCTCACTCTCCACCTCCTCCCTCGTCGCCTCCTACCCACCCACAGAGCATGAGGGAAGAGCGACACTACACAGAAGCCCAGTTTGAGGCACATGATTTTCATCCACAAATCAGAGGAGCAGAAGGCTTCCCCTGCTTCCCCCCCCAAGTAACGCCCAAAAGTAATGCTGGATACACTACAATTACTCCACAAAAGTAATAAAATTACTCCTAGTTCTATTACAATCAAAATGTAAAGGAATTACCAACTTGTTCCTCAAAAAAGTAATGGATTACAAGTAATTCTTTACTTGCAATGGATTACTTCCAAGCTCTGATCCTAGCCCACCACATTTCCCAGTTAGCTGCTTGGCATTTTTGCTAATTTTCCAGAAGGACTCTGTGCATGTAGTCCCAGCAGCTACAGTATATCTGGAGGAGGAATCCACATGTACATCCCATTTATGCATGCAGTTGCTTACTCAATTAGAAAGCTGGATTGGGGTTAAAGGTTCTGTACCCACCATACATTTAAAGCATACTAAAGTATACATGTCTTCCCTTAAAGAATCCTGGAAAGTGTAGTTTGTTAAGGGTGCTGGGAATTGTAGATCTGCATGGGATAAACTATAGTTCCCAGGATTCTTCTGGGGAAGTCATGTACTGTAAATGTCCTTTAAATATATTCCTCAACGGAGCAATCCTACCAGACAATCACCACCTCCAAAGCCCCATGAGGCTCATGTGAGCAAGCCAAAAGGTCAGGCTGGGAGGGTCTGTGATGTGTTTCATCACTCCCTTTTCCATCAGCAGTTGTGTCTTTTTAAAGATTTTCTCTCTAATTGGTCTCAATGAGAGGGAAAACAAACAGGGCTGGCATATTTTCCCCCATGATCTGAAGGTGCGTCAGGGGAATGGGTGGCCTTTGAGTCAAGTAGATCCAAAGCCTCCCCTGGGCTGCCCTCAATATGGCCCATCACACTCCTTTCCCTCTCCAACCGCTGTCGGAACACAAACATTAGCAGAGGGACAGCCATGGAGGTTACCGTGGCTGCAACAAGGAGGCCTCCATGGGAAGACCTCCTGCTCTGCCTGTGGGTTTCCTTCAATGGAGACCGGTCCATTAGAGCAAATGGGACACTGTCCCACCAACCCCAGCCTGCCCTCAGCCAGCCCCACGACCTGCTTCCTTACTGTACTGCCCAGAGTTCGAGAGACGAGACGGAAACGAGACTGGAATTAATTCTTGTTTTATTAGAGTAACGGTTACATCAAAAGCAGTGCGCTTCATAGACCTCTCTATGCTGACTCACTACTGACCCTAACTAGACTACCTAAACATGCTCTGCAGCGTGTGGAGTAAGTTGACTCAGCACCCCAATCAGGGGGACGCCGCCTTAAATAGGAAAGATCTTCCCCCGTAATCTCTGACTCCTTCAAAGTTCCATCTTCTGACTGACCCACTTCTTGTGGCATCTCACGTGGGGCAGGGGGGGCGAGCCTCCGCCTGCTCATCTGACAGTGCAGGCTCGCTAGGTGTCAGCTCGACTTCAGGGGGCAGGGAACCCACTGGCGGGGAAGCGTTTGAAGTGCCAGGCAGGGAGTCCTGGGGGTGGTGGCACGTGCGCACAAGGTCGTCTCCCAATAGCTCTGTTGGGGCGCTTGTAGGTGGAGCGAGCTCTGCATTGACAGGAGAACTGTCCATGGGAACTGGCGGGCTGTCGACTTCACCCCCTCCCTCAATGCCCTCGAAAACCTCATCCACCTCTGGCTCCTCTCCCTGATCTATCTGGGAAGGTTGGGGCCCGACCGACTCCTCTCCCTGCTCCTCCTGGGGGAGTTGGGGCTCAACACTTACTTACAACAAGTCAAAGGGGAGGCTCTGCCTGCCATTGGCTCAGGCAGGCTCCACCTATTGTTGGTCTCCCTGCCTTCCACCCTACCAGCCACCACTGGTTTCCTTCTCCACCTGGAGAGAGAGAGACAGAGAGAGTCTGCAAAATCCTCTGACTCTTGGGAGGTCGGAATTACCATTAGACTCCTATGCAGAGAGCCTGTCTCAGATTGGACCCTACTTCATATCCCATGCAGCATCCCCAAAGGTAGACTTTTTACTCCCATCTGTCCTGGTTGGCCCAAGCCCAACCCTCACCCTTCATCTAAGCCAAGCAGTCATAGACGTCCCATCCTATGCTTCTTCTCAATGCCCCCTCAACCCTACACATGCCGCATACACACACCACATATATTTATTATTTTATTTATTATTATTTATTATTATTTATTACATTTATACCCTGCCTTTCTTTTCATGATAGAAACCCAAAGCGGCTTACATATGATTCCAGGTGGTCTCCCATCCAGGCACTGACCAGACCTGACCTTGCTTAGCTTCAGCAGGGTGCTGCCCTCATGTGCCTTCAGATATACACATACACACATGCACACGCGCGCGCGCGCACACACACACACACACACACACACACATTTTTGTTGTTGTTATGTGCCTTCAAGTCAATTATGACTTATGGTGACCCTATGAATCATACACACACATGTATATAGACACACATATACATATATATACACACACATGTACACACACATACACACACATTATTGCTCTCTGCGTTAAGGCAAAGTTTCTTGGAATACACACACACATTATTTAAAATGCTTTTGGTAGAGTTGGTACAATTTAAGCAAATGGAGTCCAGTACTCCATTTGTTTAAATGGAACTCCCTGCCCAATGCCTATTGATATTAGGCAGGCACCTTCACTAAACTTTTTTTGGCACCTGTTAAAATCTTTTTTTGTTTAAGCAGGGCTACCCAGACATGTAAATCTGACTTGTACTTGAACATGTAATTGAATGCAATAATGTACATTTTGAAATCTGCTCATTTTATTTTGGAAAAAATTAAGCCCCCTTGTTTTTAACACATGATTTTATTGGTAATTTTAATATATTTTTATATAAACCGCTTAGAGGTTTTGATGATTAAGCAGTATGTTAAATAATAATTAAAACATATATTTGCATTGCAAGATAATCAATGAGGATGCTGTTCTTTCCCTCTTAGTCCTCCATGTAGTTTTCCGCTACTTCAAGTGACATGATGATGGACTAGAAAACCCTTAGAGCTGCAGATGGATAGGCAGCCAAACTGCAGATAGTG
The DNA here is from genome assembly GCF_030035675.1 of Rhineura floridana. Lineage (NCBI taxonomy): Eukaryota > Metazoa > Chordata > Lepidosauria > Squamata > Rhineuridae > Rhineura > Rhineura floridana. The sequence continues at coordinate 108,038,632 of NC_084486.1, forward strand.
GGAAGCAAAGCAAAAATAAACAAGTAATCTAGAAAAACAACAAATCTTACTACGCAGGATGACTAAGAGAATACAACATTAGGATTAAATAGCGAGAAATGACTTCCACGACTGGATCTGACATGGAGCTTTGGAGAAATATAATTATAGAGGCACGAGAGTGGCTGTATACTATAGCCAGTGTGGATTTTTCACATTCCGCACTGTTAAATTGAAAATACCCCCATGCCATTCTGATGCATCCCATAAGCTCATTTCAAAACAAAACCTTACAAAACGCATAGTCCTGAACTCAGAAACACTTGCTTAACAACCCTCTCAATTTTCATGGTGATACACAAAACAGTCAAAGATAACAGAGAGTTCAAAGTGTAAAAAGAGAGGAAAAAAACCCAGATCCCCTTTGGACTTTTTCTCTCTCAGAGTTCTCAAAATCTGTTGAAATTCATTAAAAAATCAGCCATTTTCACAGAGGACCTGGAATCCTATTACTGACCTTGCCCCATACTCTGACCTTCATCTTCTGCAGTTTAAAGGTTAAAAAAATGCCTGACTGATTTTTAATTAATTTAAGTAATTTTGCATTGAACTGAATGATAGTGTCAGGCATGCTCAGTAAGAACCAACTGTCAGTGTTCTAAAAGCCAGACTCCCACTGTTGGGATTGCCTAATCAGGGGGCCACACCCACACCAGACTTTGATTTCACGTGAGACAGTAATGGCTTCACCCAAAGAGTCCTGGGAAGTGTAGTTTGTGAAGGGTGCTGAGAGGAGACTCCTATCCCACTGACAGAGCTCCAGTGGCCAGAGTGGTCTGTGAGGGGAACAGGGCATCTCCTGGCAACTCTGAGCACCCTTCTGTAACTACACTTTCCAGGATTCTTTGAGAGAAGCCATGACTGTCCAAAGTGAAATAAAGGCCTGGTGTGGATGTGACCAGGGTCAGCTTTGGTTTAAATTTGGGTGGGAGGCTACAAGTGCCTGCTGTAGAATAAAATGGTGGGGGAAATCTGAAAAGCAATGATACTGTGCACAATGTTTTCCTTCTGGAAAGAAATGGGGCTTCCCCTCTACCTAGTGCCCACCCACCCAATCCCCTCCCCTACTCCTCCCCTCCCTGCCCCTCCCCAGGGGCAGTGTTGGACTACAACCTGGGAGATCAGGGTTCAAATCCCCACACAGCCATGAAGCTCATTGGGTGACCTTGAGCTAGTCACTGCCTCTCAGCCACAGAGGAAGGCAATGGTAAAACCACCTCTGAATACCGTTTACCATGAAAACCCTATTCATAGGGTCGCCATAAGTCAGCTTCAACTTGAAGGCAGTCCATTTCCATTTTCAGACATGATTGCACAGAAACAAATCTCACTGAACTCAAAAAGTATGCAAATGATCAAACCCACCCTCCCTTCTCCTTCCTCCTATCCCTCTTGCCCCTTCCCTCCCCCTCCCTTTGCCCCTCCCTCCCCATGCCAATCCCCATCCCCTTCCAATCCCCTCCTTCCCCTTCCGCCTCCCCCCCTCCCCTTCCTTCTCCCCTGTCGAGCCCCAGGTCTCTCAGAGTAATCAAGGAGGGGATCAAGGAGGGGGTTGGAGGAGCTTCAACCCCCTCAGCTAGAGCAAGGGGCAGAGCCAGAGGAATTTGAGACTTTCGAGGACACTGGGGGAGGGAGTGTGCTTGACACTGTGCCAGTTCCCACGGACAGTCCTCATGCTGAAGAAGTCACGTCAACAGAACTGTTGGAGAAATCTCTGGCACGCATGCCAATTCCAATCCCCCTGGATCCCCCTCTTGACACTTCAAATGCTTCCCTGCCTCCTGACCTCCAGCCTGCACCTAGCCAGTCGGTAATTTCAGATGAGCTGTCAGAGGAGCGCCCTCTTTCACCCCGTGCCAGAAGTAGCAAGAAGCGCGCCAGTCAGAGGGAGGTTCTTCAAAGGAGTGAGACATTACGAGCAAAGACCTTTCCTATTTAAGCTTGCCTCCCCTAACCAGGGTGCTGAGTCAACTTTCTTCATCTGCTGCAGAGAATGCTAGGAGCTTAGATAGGGGATTGCAGTGAGTTAGTTTAGTCGAGTTAATGAAGCGTGCTGCCTTTGATGTTTCTATTACCCTAATAAAACAAGAGTTGTTTTCATCCTCGTCTCCGACTCGTGCCTCACACTCTGGGCAGGACATCGCCATGGTCAGTTTTACCTATCTTAAGCATGATTGCACGGGAGTAAATACCATTGAACTCTATAAGCATGCAAATGATCAACCTTGCCCTCCCCTCCCCCTTCCTTTGCCCCCTCCAATCCACTCCTTCCCCTTCCCCCTTCCCCTCCCCCTCTCCTCCTCCTCCCCCTTGGTCAGATTTACCTATCCTAACCATGATTGCATACAAGTAAATCCCATTGAACTCAATAAGCATGCAAATGATCAGACCTGCCTTTCCCCTCCTTCCCCTCTCCTCACACTTCCTCCTCTCCTCCCCTCTTCCTTCTTCGTCTTCCCCTGCCCACTCCAGCTCTCCCTCCGTTCCCCCAGTCAGTTTTTACTTATCCTAAGCATGATTGCATGAGAGTAAAATCCCACTGAACTCAATAAACATGCAAATGATCAAACCTGTCCTTCTCCTCCCCTCCCCCTCCTGCCTGCTCCCATCCCCCTCCTCCCCTCTGCATTTCCTCCCCTCCCTCCTCTCCATCCCCATCCCCTGTGATCAGTTTCACCTATCCCAAGCATGAGAAATCCCATTGAACTCAATAAGCATGCAAATGATCAATCCATTCTCAGCAACCTTGCACAGGATCCCATTTCTTACCTCCCGGATTAAAAAGCAGAGAAATTCACTAATAGGCAAAAAACCTTGCGGTTTAAGAACGTACCTATAGCCCACAGATATTTCTATCAAACTTTAAAAAGCAGGGAAATTGGGCAGCTATAGTGAATGCGCCAGGGGAGCAGGAGACCTGACCTCTCTGAGATATTGGACTGCCCTACAAATTGGTCAAAATGCAAACACCATTTGGGCTGGTCTTTCACAGTCCAATCTACTTGCTATGTAGCTTGGAAGAATTTGGTAACGTGCCTCTGAACATATGGTAAGTGTTGGCAACACCTGCAATCAGCCCAAATAATAGAAAGAAGACATGTGCTGTGCTGATCTTGTTTTAGCAGGGAGGAAGCAACATTACTAAGACAGTTGATATAGTTCAGATAGTCACTTTAATTATGTCTGATTTACATATGTCCAGCTCCACCTATGTTCAACTTGTATGTTTGTAAATAAACCCAAACATTAAAACAGTAAACTTTTGGAGCTTAACCCAATAACTTGTAGGTATAAAGGGGTAAGCAAATTTTGGGGGTTCTATCTCAGTCTGCTTCTGTGTCGGAATTTCTTTTTAATATGTTTTTAAAACTTTTTTTAAAAAAAACAAACCAAATTTTAACCCTTTTTAAAAAAAAGTCTTGAAAACTTTTTAAAAAATGTTTTTAAAGATGTTTTGTTTTAATGTATTTTAAAGTCTGTTTTTATGATGTTTAAAGTGTTTTTAGTGCTTTTGTTTGCCGCCCTGGGCTCCTGCTGGGAGGAAGGGAGGGATATAAATCAAATAATTAATTAATAGATTAATAAAAAATACTTTGGTTCGTATCAGTGGAGTAACATATAGGAGCCTAAGTAGCAGTGAACTCTGGAAAAATAGCCTCTTTGGTGAACTCTCAGCTGTTTGTGATTTTGGAGAGACCAAAAAATCTGGTGATCAAAGGAAATAAAAGGAAACACTGATTGGCCTTATTCTTTCCTCTCTGGAAACCAGCTTAATTGTGAGCAAAATATTCATGCTGTTCCTGTAGTTCTGTAATTCTGCAATCCATATTTGGCTTTCGATGGGCCTAGCATCAAAACTCTAGGTTTCATTTGTAGACTGATGTTGACTGTCATACACATATACAATTATTTAGGAACTTAGTAGCAGGAATAATGGCCATTCCTATGATATTACAGTGCTGCTGCAGATAAAACAATATCCTAACCAAATGGAGCAGAACCCTGGAGCACTACTTCACTTTCCTGCAAAAAGTCTGTCTGTGCAGCCTGCTGGTGAAAATGTTGTGCTAACATTGAGTTATCCCAAAGGCTATTTGCTTGTGGTGCAAGGGGCCACTTGGTACTCACAGCCCTGTGCCCACCGTCTTCATAGCCCTTGCATGGTATGTTTGCACTTCACTGGGGCACCACAAAGCAGAAAGGCACCACCACCAGGTTGCACTGCAATGCTGGTGGGAATGAACAAGGTGTCTCTTGCACTATACTCTCTGTTCTGATGCCATAGGATCAGTATATTATCATGCAAATACTGAAGCTTGTAAATGGGATTCCACGGGCACACAAGATGAGGAAACTGGTTAGTCTCATGGTCACTGTACTCTTCATTCATTGCACATTATTATGTAGTATTATGCTTCTGAGATTGCCTTTCCACTGTGAACACCTACCCATCACTTCCCATCTGGCACACATGTTCAGCAATCCCTCCCCCACATTACTGAACAGTCCCATAACTTGCTAAGGATGTATTGTCACATATTCACACAATGCTACATACGTTTACTTAACATGGACACAGGATTTTGTATATTTGAGTCCAGCTTTGGTAGGATATGAGCTCATGCAAATTGCAGTCAAATCTGGAATGAAAGGAGTTCATCAAACACATTAGTTAAAATTCTCCACTGTTGAGCCTTCCCATCATTGTCTGGTGAATGTTAAACTAATGAATAGGTTTGCAGCTATGGCCACGCATACAGATATTGCTTATAAAGAAAACCAAATGTCTTGCAGCAACTGTGCTCTGTAAATCCCCAGGGGAAAAAGTGATTTCTGTATTGTCTTTTTACTGAAGCCTTGTACACTGGCATATTTGATTAACAAAACTTAAAATATTCAATAATTTTTAGCTATGACTCTTTTTAGCACATACAATTTCACATACAATTACACATACCATTTCACGAAATTCTTATTCCGTTATTCACCTCTCTCTTTTGGATCCTGGCCCGTAATATTTATCAAAAGAAAGTGACTTGAAAGCTGATGAATTAAAGTTATCTTCCATTGGGAAGATATGAAGAATGAAACCAAACCACAGGTCACATCCTCATCTCAGTGGAGGGATGGCAAGTTAGATTGGAAGGTCACATTCACACATTCAGTTAAAGCACATTTAAAGAGCATGGCTTCCCCCCAAAGAATCCTGGAAACTAGTTTACCTCTTACAGAACTGTGAGGAAGAACAATATCTCAGTGGACGAGGATCTGCACAACGTCTTTTATGGCTTAGGACCACAATACCTGATGGAACGCCTCTCCCGACACGAACCCACCCATACACTAAGCTCAACATCTAAGGCCCTCCTCCGGGTGCCTCCTCCGAGGGAAGCTGGGAGGGTGGCAACAAGGGAGAGGGCCTTCTGAGTGGTGGCCCCCAAATTATGGAATGATTTTACTGACAAGGTGCGCCTGGCGCCAACACTGTTATCTTTTCGGCACCAGGTCAAGCCTTTCCTCTTCCAGGCATTTTAGCATGTGTTTTTAAATTGCTTTTTTTAAAAATGTGTTTTTAAATTTGTATATTAGTTTTTAATGTTTTTAATTGTTGTAAACCACCCAGAGAGCTTTGGCTATGGGGCGGTATACAAATGCAATAAATAAATAAATAAAATTTTAGTTTAGTCTCTGGCATCTCCAGGTAGGGCTGGGAGAGATCCCTGTCTGAAACCAGTCAGTGTAGGCAATACTGAGCTAGATGGACCAGTGGTCTGGTTTGGTGTAAAGCAGGTTCCTATGTCCCAAATTCCCAGCACTCTTAACATACTACAGTTCCCAGGATTCTTTGGGGGAAGCCATGCGTTTTAAATGTGTAGTGTGGATGTGACCTAGGGATGGGATCCAAAGAGCTTCTTAAATGAGCAGAAGGCACATCTTCTTATACAGAGAGGGGCTTAATCCTGATTACTGCTGATTCAGCTTCCAACTGCAATCCCAGCACCACATGCCAAACCATCAAGGGCAGCTTTTCAGGGAGCACATGGAGCTGCAGCAGGAAGGAAGGGGTGGGAAAGCTCTGCTTCTGCTTCTCTGAATACAAGCTAGGGCTCTGCCCCACCAACTTCAGTTTGTCTGCCCTCCGCCAACCCCCACCTGCCTGCCTTCCGACTTACAACCTGTCCAGGGTGTTGCTCTTTCTGTCAGCTTCATCCTCCTTAGCCTCAGTGTTGCCCTTGTAGAACTCAGCAGGGAAGGAAACAAAACCAGAATTCATTGGCTTTGCCTGCCATTGGCTCTGGCGCCACCTACTGTTGGTCTTCCTGACTTCTACCCCCCCCCCCCCCCCAGTGCTAGTAGGCATCAGCCACCACCGCTATGGTTAGTTACCACTCAAGCAGCCATCCAACCTATGAAAGCTTGGTCACTTAGATGTGTTTTCAGTCAACCAGAGAAGCTAAGAGGATATGCTTTCAGTGGCTACTAGCCACGATGGCTGTGTACTACTTCCAGCATCAGAAGCAGTCTGCCTCTGAATATCAGTTGCTGGGGAGCACAAGTAGGGAGGGTGCTCTTGCACTCAAGTCCTGCTTGCAGGCTTCCCATGGGCATCTGGCTGGCCACTATGAGAACAGGATGCTGGACTAGATAAGCCTCTGATCTGATCCAGCAGGATGCTACGTACATTCAGGTTCCCCTGAAGTTGTTCACCTTCTCCTCTTTCAGCTACCTACCTCAATGCTATTCAAAATGTTGTTGGGGTGCCATTGAACATGGTTCCCTTGGAGATTCTTTGAGTAAGCATCATCATTACAGAGGAGAAAACTGTAGCACAGCACTGGGGCAATCAGAATAAAACTGATGAATGTTCCCCAAGTCTGGATACAATAAAATTTTGTTACTGCTCAGCTGAGGGATGATCAGAGCAAGATCATAATGTTGTGCCCCAGATAGCTCTCTGCAGATGAGAAATACTGATAAACAGCTAGGATGAAGAGACGTAAATTATCTCTCTTTCTGGTGGAAGGTCTGGAATGATAGGTATAGTACATACAATCAGAGAATATACTATGCTTTCCTTCTATATGGCAATTGGAAGCTATCTCTTTGCCTCTTTCACTTGCACGTTTAGCACATACATCGTAGTGCTAGTGATCGTCAGTGCATTATTATCCTCCATGTGCATAGAGCTTCTGTGTTAAAATGCTCCAGGAATAAATATCTATGTGGTGATCAGATGTAAAGGAGGTTAAAGATGCTATACTTTTTACAGATACAGAATAGGAGATTTCATTTCTACGTTACTGTTTCTGCATTGTTGTTAAGGGCACATGACTCCTGTCCTCTTTTACATCTGGTCACCTGCTATATCTCAATGGTTAATCTATTGGGGGGGTATAGAGAAACTGTGACCCTATACTATAAGTTGCGCATCAGGACAATCAGATGCTTTGGCACCCCCATTTCTTTTAAAGCATTCCATAGTTTTTCATGATCTACATAGTCAAAGGCTTTGCTGTAATCTATAAAGCACAGGGTGATTTTCTTCTGAAATTCCTTGCTCCGTTCCATTATCCAACATATGTTTGCGATATGATCTCTGGTACCTCTTCCCTTTCTAAATCCAGCTTGGACGTCTGGCATTTCTCGCTCCATATATGGTAAGAGCCTTTGTTGTAGAATCTTGAGCATTACTTTACTTGCATGGGATATTAAGGCAATTGTTCGATAATTACTGCATTCTCTGGGGTCCCCTTTCTTTGCAATTGGGATATATATTGAATGCTTCCAGTCTGTGGGCCATTGTTTAGTTTTCCATATTTCTTGACAGATTTTTGTCAAAATTTGGACAGATTCAGTCTCAGTAGCTTGTAGCAACTCTATTGGTATGCCATCTGTTCCTGGTGATTTGTTTCTTCCAAGTATTTTAAGAGCAGCTTTTACCTCACATTCTAAAATTTCTGGTTCTTCATCATATGGTTCCTCCATGAATGAATCTGTCGTCCTGTCAACTCTTTTATAGAGTTCTTCAGTGTATTGCTTCCATTTTCCTTTTATTTCATCTTGGTCAGTCAGTGTGTTCCCCTGTTGATTATTCAACATCCCTAGTCGTGGTTTAAATTTCCCTTTCATTTCTCCAATCTTTTCGAATAGGGCTCTTGTTCTTCCTTTTTTGTTGTCCTCTTTTATTTCTATACAATAACTATTATAATAGTGCTCTTTGTCCCTACATACTAGTCACTGTATTGTTGCATTTAGGGTTCTGACCATGTTTCTATCTCCTTTTGCTTTTGCTTTCCTTCTCTCTTTAACCATTTTAAGAGTTTCTTCAGTCATCCATTGAGGTCTTTCTCTCTTTTTAACTAGAGGTATTGTCTTTTTGCATTCTTCTTTAATAATGTCTCTTGCTTCACTCCATAGTTCTTCTGGTTCTCTGTCAACTAAGTTTAAAGCCTCAAATGTGTTCCTTGTTTGATCTTTATATTCTTCTGGGATGTTATTTAAATTGTATTTTGGCATTATGATTGCTTTGTTGTAACTCTCTCAGACCTTGCATTATAGCTCCTAACTGCTTTTGCTACAACACTTCTCACTATTAAAGCAACCCTGTTTCTTCTTAATTTCTAATTTCTAATTAATTTCTCATTTCTAATTAATTACTCATTTCCCTCATTCTTAGTCTTGATGCAAACATCTGACCAGGAGCCCAAAGATGCTGTTTCTCAGAAACTCTCTTCTGCAACGAACTTTGCACATGCTTTGAAACTCAAGATGCTGCTCAAACAAGTAAGATGTTGCTATCTAAGTGAGAGTGACTTTACTTATTTCATATGGAAAGTGTGTGTGAGAGTGAATCCCACAACAACAAATTAGAGATGAGCTTGCAGTATCCCCTAATTTGGATGAAGTCAGTAAAGCCATCAATCAAACAAAGAATAACAAAGCTGGTGGACCTGATGGGATTCCTGCTGAAGTCTTTAAAGAAGGTGGGCCTGAACTTACACAACAACTTCATAAGCTCATCGAAAAAATCTGGATAAGGGAGGAGATCCCGGAAGACTTTAGGGATGCCATAATTATCACTCTTTTCAAGAAGGGTGATAGAACAGATTGTGGGAACTACCGAGGCATCTCTCTTCTAGCTACCGCAGGTAAAATCCTTGCAAGGATACTCGCAAATCACCTCCTACCTATCTCAGAAGACATCCTCCCTGAATCCCAAAATGGTTTTCCCCCTTCCAGGGAGACAGTGGACATGATCTTTACTGCACAACAGCTTCAAGAAAAATGCAGGGAGCAAAACTGACCTCTGTATATGGTGTTTATTGATCTGACTAAGGCCTTTGATACTGTAAATTGAACTGCTCTCTGAACCATCCTTCTGAAAATTGAATGCCCTGATAAATTTGTGAATATTTTGCGACTCCTCCATGACATGACGGCGACAATTTTGGACAACAATGGCTCTCAAAGTGAACCATTCAAAATGGGATCAGGCATCAAACAGGGATGAGTCATTGCTCCAACCTTATTTGCTATTTTCATTGCCATGATTCTACACCTTGTTGAGGGAAAACTTCCCACTGGTGTGGAAATCACATATCAAACAGATGGAAAGCTTTTTAATCTCAGTAGGCTGAAAGCAAAAAGTAAGGTAATTACAACCTCTGTTGTAGAACTTCAATATGCTGATGATAATGTAGTCTCTGCACTTTCAGAGGAAGATCTTCAAACTATCCTAAATGTCTTCGCAGAAGCATATGAAAAGCTTGGCCTCTCACTTAACATCAAAAAAGCCAAAGTGCTTCATCACCAGGTGTGAACCAATCCCTCTGTAGCACCATCAATCCAGCTTAATGGTGCAACGCTGGAGAATGTTGATCCCTTTTCTTATCTTGGCAGCCACCTCTCTATAAAAGCTGATATCGACACTGAAATTCAGCATCGTCTGAGCTCTGCGAGTGCCGCATTCTCCCAAATGAAGCGTAGAGTGTTTGAGGATCGGGATATTCACAGGGAGACCAAAATGCTTATTTACAAAGCCATTGTACTACCGACCTTATTGTGTGCCTGTGATACATGGACCATCTATAAACGCCATTCCCAACTTCTTGAAAAATTCCACCAATGCTGCCTCCAGAAAATTCTGCAAATTACTTGGGAAGATAAGCGGACTAATGTTAGCATATTGGTAGAAGCAAAGACTACCAGTGTTGAAACAATGATTCTCCAACATCAACTTCGCTGGACCTGCCATGTTGTTCGAATGCCTGATCACCATCTTCCAAAGCAGCTACTTTACTCCCAACTTAAGGATGGAAAACGGAATATCGGTGGACAGCAAAAGAGGTTTAAAGATGTTCTTAAAGTGAATCTAAAAAAATGTAACATGAGCATCGAGAACTGGGAAGCTTTGGTCCATGAGCGTCCCAATTGGAGGTCGGCCATTATCAAAGGTGCTATGGACTTTGAAGAAGCACAAGTACAGGGCGAAAGGGACAAATGAGCTAAGCGGAAGGCATGTCAAACAAATCCTCATCCTGACCATCTTCCATCTGGAAACCTATGTCCTCACTGTGGGAGGCTGTGTGGATCCAGAATTGGCCTCCACAGTCACTTACAGACCCACTGTTAAAGACCTTACCCTGGAAGACAATCTTACTCAGCCACGAGTGATCGCCAATGAATGAAGTGAATGAGTGAGTGATTGTTGCCTCCTCTTTTCCTTTCCCCCCCTCCCTTTTCCCCTAGTATGATTCTGTAAAGCATGATATTTGGCCGCATTGATTTTTAAAGGTTTTAAAACTTGTGGCCCTTCAGGTATTGTTCGACTCCAGCTCCCATCATTCCTTACTATTGGCCATGCTGGCTGGGGCAGATGGGAGCTGGAGTTGATGGGAAGTTCTGGAGAGCCACAGATTACCCTCCCCTGGTCTACATGAACCTATTAGGAGAGGTCATCCAGAAATCTGGGGTTGAATCCTAAATCAAGACAAGGCAGAAGTACTGTGTACTGAGGAGTACATTCATCTGATCAGGATGTTGGACTTCAATGTGTTCTGGATGGGCTGCACTCCTTAAGGCAGGGATGGGGGACCTGCAGCCCTCCAGATGTTGTACTACAACTCTCATCATCCCTGGTCATTGGCCACACTGGCTGGGGCCAGAGCGAGTTGGTGACCAACAACATTCCCCACCTCTGCCTTAAGGGGAAGGCTGGAGACTGCTTCTGGGCCCAACTTTGTCTATGGATGTCCAAGTTGCATTTACAGCTCAGAGTACCTTTCATCGGCTTCAATTAGCACACCAGCTAGGCCATCTCTTAGACAAAAATGACCTTGCAATAGTGATTCTTGACCTTGTATGTTATACTAAAGTTAGATTACCACAATGCATGCATGGGGCTACATTTGAAAAGGGCTTGCACTGATACAAAATAGGACATTGTAACTGTCATCAGGGGAACCATCAAACTGATCATATTACACTGATTTTGAGGCATCTGCATTGGTTAGCTGTTTGTTTCTGGGTTCAGCCCAAGTGCTGGCTATAATCTTTAAAGCCTTAAATATTTTGGGACTTGTGTATCCGAAGGAACATCTACTCAGAGTCCTGTATGAAGTGTATGAACCTACCTGTTCCTTGAGATCAACACAGGGGTGCTGCTCCAACTTACTCCCACATGCAGAAGAGAGATGGATGATAAAGGGAAGCAAGTCCTTCTCAGCTGTGCTCTGCTTCTGGAATATCCTTCCCAGAGATATTCACTAAGCACCATTGCTGCATTCATTCAGATGTGAATTCTTTTTCTCAAGCCTGGCCTTGATGGCTGCTTTCCATTAGTTGTTCTGCTTCTCATATGAACTGATGTTTTATAATGCGATGATGCTATGTTTTTACGTAAGCTGCCTTGAGCATAGAGAAATGGAAAGGTGGAATGGGACTTTCTGGGAAACATTACATATCCCAGGCAGGCCCATTCCATGTAGTGACTGTCCAAGTATGATACGTTACACCTGCTGTAGCTGACTGCTCATTCATCAGTTTTGATTATCCCCATCAACAGCCTCCAAGCTCACTCTTGCACTAGACAGAAGGCAATCTTTCCACTTTGCATGACAAAACAGCAGGCAGCACCAATGTTCTTCCTCAGCTTTTGCCTAAGTAACACAAACAACCTTGTAAACTGACAGCACCATCAGCGCAGCTATTGCCAAAAGCTTGGCAGCTTGCATAGTGGGAAAGCTTTCTGGCAGAAAGCAGCTTTCCCATAAAACAGAAACTCAAAACAGTGCATGCACCCTGTGTCTCACTGCAAACAAAATTATGAAGTGTCACTGGCACAGCTAACATACTTTGGCAATGAGATTCTTGAAAATTATGTGTGCCATTATGATCTTGAGCAGAGACCACAGGACCAATTCGAGAAAGCCAGAAAATGAATCAAAGGATTTATGAAATGACTAGTCTGATTCTCATATACTGCCACAAGCAATATATACAGTTCAACAGTGTTTACAGCAGCACAATGTTTTCAGGATCAAATCCTATGAACCAATAACTTTTAGCAAACTTTAGAAGCTGACCAGGTTCAACTTCATACACCTAAAGCACATCCAATGCACATTTAAAGCACATGACTGGGGTTTTGCCCTCATGAAACTGCCTATTCCCAGCACTCTTAACAAACTACAGTTTCCAATATTCTTTGGGGGAAACATGCTTTAAATGCATGTTTGAAGTGCTTTAAATGTATGGTGATTATACTGTGACAGTAGCAGAGGCTAGTTCAGAATTGAACTCCCCCAGTTTATGAACTCTCCCAGTTCAGAAGCCATTCCCTATTATGAACTGTCCCAAGCCTTCTGAATTTAGCTCCATCTTACAATTAGGTTTCCTGACACTATCAATCCCTCACCATTTGCCCAAACAAACACTCTTATACTCAGAAGGAGGATGGAATAATTGACAGTGGGAATAGTTTGCTAGAGAGAGTGGAGGCTTGTCACTATCTCCTTAACTGGAAATAATGCTCCTGAGTGTATTCACTAATAGCCTCATTTCCTGATGGAGAACATGGGATTTGTAGTTCCCCCTGCCTCTTGAACTGTTTAGAGTACAGTATTTGAAAACGGCAGCATGTGTCCTCCCAGTGATCTCAGATAAATGTGTGACATGAGCTCAAAGTGAGCTACAGTATACGACTGTTCCAGTTCAGAGTGGAAATCCTTCTTCAGTTCAGGTGATTATGCTAAAAGTACATTACTATAAATATACCACAGGGTGGGACTACCTCAGCCCAACTGGGGCCCTGGCAGTGGTGAAACTACCTGAAAATCAAAATGAATTTATGAATGGAGAATGGTGCATTGCCAAAAATGTGGCGGTGCCTGGCTGCAACTCGGATATCACCTGGAATATAGCAGTGGGAAATTTCTACCAATGCATGTCCTATCTTTATTAAAACTATGGTCTGCCCTTATGCCATGGCCATTAATGAATGGTAGCAGCTGAATCTTCAGCCCATTGCCTAAATGGTGGTGGTGGGGAATGGCCTCAGCAGGCACACACCCATAGGCGCAGATCATTCAGACTAAAAGAGTCTCCGCTGCTATATAAATGCTGAGTTCCTCACCTCATTCTTCATGGAGTCTGTCAGGGGCTTTCATGAACAGGGGAAGGCTGTTTCCCACCATCTGCCTCCCCTCCTCCTCCAGCAGAGATCATCACTGACAGCATTACAAAACATCTGTACCTGGAAATACATTTTAATTCATCTTGGAGAGCAATTTAGGCCTGAGATGCTCCGGTTCCACATTGAATGACATGCTGCTATTCTTGCTAATTAAACAAAGTTGAAATGAAGTCAGCCCTTCATTACAGTTAATTTCATATTACAAGCCAATAACTGTCACTCTCTGTAGCACTATTCATAGCTAATAGTCAGGAGGAAGTGAAAAGCAATCATTTTGCTTTTCCCCATTAGTAAATGGGGGTTGTGCATGTTAATGCACTGGGAGCAAAAATGGGCCCAGATAGGGATTCCTAACTATATTGGGGAGCCACTTGGGGGATCTCCTTGTCCCTTCCCAGATCCTGTACTCACTTGCATCTCCATCTGCTGGGGGGCAAAACTGAAGTTAGTCTGAAGGCACAAGAAGTCACCTCGTTGAAGCTAAGTAGGTCTGGGTCTGGTCGGTTCATGGATAGGGCATGGGAACCATAGGTACACCATTTTGGGTTCCATGATAGAAGACAGGTGGGATATAAATGAAAGAAACAAATCAATAAAGTTTTGCTGCATTGACCTATGGGGGATAAGAGTGAGCAATGGGACCCCAGAGGGAGCAGAGCAGCAGATCATGCACACTACCTTCATGCCGCCAATGAATGAAAGCAGATGAGGAGGGAAATGGCTTCAGAAGACGTGTGCCCTTAGGCACACATCCTCTGGGTCAAATTCTCCTTCCCAACAGTATAGAAACATAGGAAACATTCTTATTCATGCAGCATAATTTATTCGCACAGAAGATTAGACAAATACATGGAGTATAAGGTTACTAATGGCTACCAGCCATGATGTCTATGTTCTGCCTCAATGGCTAGAGGCAATATGCTTCTGACTATCAGTTGCTGGAAACTGCAGGAGAGGAGAGTGCATGCAGATCCTGCATGCAGGCTTTCCATAGGCATCTGGCTGGTCACTGTACAAAGAGGATGCTGGACTAAACGGGCCATTGACCTGATCCAGGAAGCTCTTCTTATGTCCTTATGAAACTTATACTGAGTCAGTATATTGGTCCACCTAGCTCAGTGTTGTTGACACTGACTGGCAGCAGTTCTCCAGAGTTTCAAGGAGGTGACATCCCCAGTCCAGCTTTGTGATGCCATGGATGGAACCTGAGACCTTCTGCATGCAAAACAGATGCTCTACTAGTGAGCGGCAGTCCTATTATTTGGTTGTCTTTTGGTCGCTTTTTTTAAACAACGCTTCAAACTTTTTAATAAAAAAATTAAAAGCAAGTTCTAAAATATTAGATGCAAAGTTACACAACCTTGGCACTCTACAGTGGCAAACTGAGTTATGGCCTACAATGATGAGGCAATGGTGAGGCAGTGAGTGCAAATATCTATCCAATTGCACTTGGTTTTCAGCACTGGCACAAGATCCCTCCACCTGTTTAGCATAATTCTCCCCTTCCCACTGCTGGCCAACATGACAGAGCCCCCACTGTTAAGGAGGGCCCCGAGACCCTCTGCAGAGGCTTTGGGGTGGGCACAAGTGGTTGCAGGAAGAAGGGCGGGAAGAGGCACATGGGCTGCATGAACTGCCTTCCACCAGCATAGCTACTGGAAACAACTGCTTACAATTTAAATCAGTTAGGAGTTACGAAAAGCTCTGCTGGATCAGGCCAAAGGCCCATCTAATTCAGCATCCTCCTGTTCTCACAGTGGCCAAACAGATACCTTTGGGAAGCCCCCAAGCAGGGCTTGAATGCTACAGTCCTCTCCGCACTTTCAGTTCCCTGCAACTATCATTCAGAGGCCCACTGCCTCCAACAGTGGAGGTAGAACACAGCCACCATGGCTAATCGCTGTTCATAGCCTTATTCTTCATGTTGGTCTTTTTCTTAAGCTACTAGAAAGATGCACATATAGAGTTATCATGAAGCATCATTGCAAACTAATTCCTTTGATTTGGCCATTGTTTGCTGGTTGTGACCTCTCTTGAGATCTCCCACTTCAGCTCTAATTCATCAAGAATGCAATCGAGCACAACCTCAACCAAGCTGCAAGCAAGTTGTTTACTAAAGTAGCAGCGGCACTTAGATCACCAATTTGGGTGCCTTGAGGGATGCCACATTTTGTTACATAAAAGATGACATGTGGGAAACACAGCCATTTGCTAATGAGGCACCTGACTTTAATTATTATTTTTTAGTTTCAGAAGGGGGGAAGAATCAAGAGCCTGCAGACAATGAGGTATGGATTCCTCTCAGGTTTCTTCCTGAGAGGAATCAGGGGTGGGGGGTGGGAGAGGAATGAACAAATTGGGAAATTTCCTTCTACAGTGCAATAGCATCACACTGGGACAAGATACGTACCTTTCTGCTCACCTAGCCCTGATTCTCACCCCGTTGTTGTTGTTGTTATGGGTGTTGTTGTCTGGGGGAAGAATGATTGTGGGTGCTCCCTGATGAGAGGAGGGAGCCCCAGGGGTGGGGAGTATTTAGTTTTGCCCCACCTTTGGGGGGGGTAGCAGTAGAAGTGGGAGTGATGCTGCTACCTGTATACACATACATGCTTGTGTATTTAGAGGGTGGGGCTGGTTGTCTTGGTTGCATTTTTGTGCTTTGATCTGCCAGCAGTTATTGCAATTACTATGTTAGTTTATATTGTTAAGAAGATCTTTTAAAATGTTTTGTATTGTTTTAAATGTGCAATTTTGTTTTTGTTGTATGTGTGATTTTTTATTATACTGTAAACTACTTAGAGGCTTCTTTTGAAGTATGAAGTGGTATACAAAGTGAGTAAATAACTAAATAAATCTCAGGAGTCCAGCACTATCACTGAATTACCTTATAGCTCTGAATGCTGAAGGTTGAGGCTAGGTGACCATGAAACTACTCATCTAGCCCCAAACATTTTTATTTATCCGTTACATTTATATGCCACCTTTCCTCCAAGGGGCTCAAGGTAGCATACCTAGTTCTCCCTCTCCCCATTTTATGCTCTCAACAATTCTGTGAGCTAACAGAGGACTCATCCACACAGCAAATTAGTGTGTGTGTGGTGCTACTTGCATCTCCTTGTAATTTGCATGGTTCACATGATGCAGCAGGCAAGCAAAAGCTATCATTCGGTTTTCCCCTTTAAATCTGTATTATCCCAATCCAATTGTAATGCGAAAAGGAAAGGAAAGGAAAAACTGTCTCAGCTGTGCTACGCTCCTCCTTGTAGGCACTTTGCTTTGGTGTTTTTTTAGTGGGCGGGCTCTCTTTTAATGCCCCATCGCCGGCTCCCTCTCCCTCTGCTGCTAGCAAAAGCTGTCGCAGCCGCTGCCTACTTTGCCTTTTCACTTACTCCTCTCCCCGTCCACCTTTCACTCAGGCTGGGACAATGGAGAAGGGGAGGGGGATCTTGTCAATTTCATTTTTCTTGTCAATTTCACACCAAAGTGCTCTCCTGGCTTCAGCCTTAAACTGGAGGGAGTAAACATGTAAAATTAGAGGATGGGGCCACAAGAAACAGTGACACTAATCTTTCACAGAGGAACACCTACTAGTGAGAGTGGAAAACAGAGGATTTGAAGCTACCAAGTGTGGACCTTGCAAATCTATCACGATGGTAAAAGCAGTGTCTTTAGTACAGAGGTATGCTCCTGTGTGGATAAGCCCAGAGATTGTGACTGTGAACACACTAGTCACCAGACCAAAGCGCTTCCAATAGCCATACCTGGAGAGGGAACAGTTTGATCTGCCAATTAGTTGCAAAATCTTTTTGAAGCTGATTTTTTTTAAAAAAAACTACTCAAGCTGCTCCCACCAGGTTTTACGTTAAAAAGGAGCGGGGTTTGACTAGCATCATGTGCCCCTGTTTTCAGAACAGAGGTGGAGAAGCGGCAGAATAGTAAGCGTGTTTCTATCCTGTGACTGGCCCAAAATCACCCAGTGAGCCTCATGGCTGAGTAGAAATTTGAGTCCTTGTCTCCTGGGTTCTAGCCCAACACACTAACATCAACACCACACAACTATGTTAGGGTGCTCATGGGTTGTAGTCAACTAAGTCCTAAGTCAGAATAGACCCATTGAAATTAATGAAGTTAGCCATGACTATTAAATTCAATGGGCCTACAATGAGTAGCACTGAATACCACCCCATGTACCTACTTTACAGGGAATTGTTCTCTATTTCAAGGGCAATCAGAGGACAGTCCTCTAACTGAAGGAGTTCTCTATTGAAGGGCTGTCCAGTCCAAATCCGGATCAAACATAAGAAAGGAGAGCAAGGGCCTTAAAGTTACTTGTTAACAGTTAGCACCTGGACAGCAAACTGAGCAGGCAAGCTTACAGCTCACCAGTCATGCCTTCCCTATTATGGTGAGATATATTGTATTTCTATTTAAATCCAAGCACTTATTTCTAAATTTGTATCTATACATATAAATCAGAATGGACACATTTTATGCAAATCAATGTCCTCTTTTTTTGATGATACATTTTCCTCTTTTTTCTGGCAATGTGCAAGTAGATGCCTTAAACGTTGAATTCAGGAGCCCAGTTTTGCTAGGTATGTCATTCTTCCCTTTGATATTTACCAACACTTCTCCAACTATTTTGCTTAATTTTAGACTATCATACCCTAACAGATTAGTCAAGACATTAGAAGAAGGCTAGGACTGGTGAGGGCAGCTATAACAGAAATAGAAAAAGTCCTCATATGCAAAGATGTATCACTGAACACTAAAGTCAGGATCATTCAGACCATGGCACTCCCGTTCTCTATATATGGGTGCGAAAGTTGGACAGTGAAAAAAGCAGATAAGAGATAAATCAACTCATTTGAATTGTGGTGTTGGAGGAGAGCTTTGTGCATACCATGGACCGCGAAAAAGACAAATAATTGGGTGTTAGAACAAATTAAACCAGAACTATGGTTGAAAAATGATGAAACTGAGGTTGTCATACTTTGGACACATAATGAGAAGACACGATTCACTAGAAAAGACAATAATGCTGGGAAAAACAGAAGGAACTAGAAAAAGAGGAAGGCCAAACAAGAGATGGATTGATTCCATAAAGGAAGCCACAGACCTGAATTTACAAGATCTGAACAGGGTGGATTATAATAGATGCTATTGGAGGTCGCTGATTCATAGGGTCACCATAAGTTGAAATCGACTTGAAGGCACATAACAACAACTCTAACAGATGACCCTGAAAATGAGGAAGCTGACTAAATAATAAGTGCAGTCAGGTTCATCTCATGTAGAAGCTTGATAAAGTGAGGCTTCTCCCCCTCCCATCCAACGATGTACTTTAAGTTACAGAAATACCTGAAACACCTGCTTCACTATCGAGCACAGAACTATGAATATTTACATCCCATCAATATAACTGGGTCTCAAGTGAGCATAACTGTGCTTTGGAATGTGATCCAGCCAGATGTTTAATGGTTATTGTTGGTTTTAAAAACCTAATACAAAATTAATAATCATGCAAGAACTTATAATATACTTCCCCTACTGCTGCCACATGGACATTAGATTCGGAACATCTGGCAACTTCTATGAAACCCAGCTAGAGATTTATAACTTATCAGCTTTCAGGCAAAATCTCACTTCCAGCTTTTGAGCCCCCTAGCAATAATAATAATAATAATAATAATAATAATAATAATAATAATAAATGTTGACACACAAAAACAAAACAAGGACCCCAAAAAAGAGTGAGATATAATTTGAATTGTTTTATTTAAGTAATGCTTTTCCAGCCTTTTTTCTTCACAAATGCACATATTGTAAAACTTATCAAATGCCACAAAATTCACAAGTGTCTAAATTTGAGTCCCCCTTTGATCTTGAGGCCTAAGCCAAATGCCCCCCCTCCCCACCCATTGGCCCAGCAGACATGGGGCAACAAAATGTTCCAGGTGCCCAAACTTGATCTCAAGATAACACTGAGGCTGTGTTTTCATTGAGGTAATAAACCATTATCTGAGCTATGCCATTCCACCCAGGTGAATACTCATGGAAAGGTCACAAATGAATGCGATCTCATGCTCCTCCATTTAAAAAAAAATTACCTCCACAGAGAAACTGGCATGTTTGGGGAGAAGGATTGCAGGCTAACCTTCTCTGTGACATCTAATTTTCTGTGTGAAGGGAACCAGCACCAGAGAGCGTGGGTGGCTATCATTCATTCCGGTACATCCCAACATGCAATCTGTAAAGGTTCCACTCAGGCACAGGTTTTCCCCCCTCAGTGAGAATAAAAGTTGCTTCCAGGTGAACAGTTTATTGAGCATTCATCTTAATTTACTATTTGTACAAAATTTGCGGGGAGGTTGGATGACTTCAGCTATTTATTAAGCATCCGTTCTGATTTGTCTGCAGGTTAGATGCTATCAAGCAAATGTTATCCCACACTTTCCACTGCATGTTATGGCTACTTTCCTTATTGCAAAAAAGTCCAATGTTAGGGAAAGTGGGTTTGTTGTGCAAGACCTCCAAATCAACTTGAATTGCACAACATGAATTTTCCGGTATGCGATTGAATCCCACCTGAAACTAGTGACAGTCTGGAACCACCCAGGAAGGCTTGCCTGGTGTTCACTTTGTGGTCTTTTCAGCACCAAATGGAAATCTTTTGATTTTCCCAAGTCTTTTAAAACTATTAAATTTTAAAATATTATCTGGTATTGCTTGAGAGTTTTGTTGTACAGTCTGTGGCTGAAGTCTTTATGCTGCATTATACTTTCTATAGTTCATGGTTTATAATGTTTTGTTTTTGTAAGCTGCCCAAAGAACTGTGTACCAGGCAGCATATAAATATTGTTCATAATTACTAATATTTCTCCACCCCTGCACTAGCTTATCAAGTCAGCAATAGCTCTCAGTGACATAAGAATTTTATAGTACAATAAGAATAGTTTGTTATTGCTGTTGTTGTTCTTTCAAATTTGTCCCTTTAAAACAGCTTCCTAATTTTGCTCCAAGGATTTCCCTGAAATTACTGAAGAGGAAACATCTCTTTTCAGCCTAGCGATTTCTTGGGGCTGCATATCAGCAATTATTGCTAGATTGTGTCTTAGGTCTTTTGAACTGACCTTTGCCCTTCTCCACAAAAGGACAAAGGTCAGTTCAAAAGCTGTGACTCTTGCTTGAGTCCTAAAGCCATTTTCAAATGACTAGTGGAGGGGGAAGGTTTGAATTATGTCTCTGTAGGTAGGCTGATCTTCTAAACAGTGTCATATATACAGTTTGTACACACGTAGACTTTCTCCACATGATCTAATAATCTGCAAAATGTTTATACACTCTGTTCAGAAAATCAGCTGAACACATGAAGATCCAAAGCCAGGATAGATGAGCACCATCCCAATTCCAACCTCTCCCTGTGGTCATGGTTACCTGACGAGGGCTATAAATCAGATTCATTTGTCATGTTCAACATTAGCACAATTGGCAAGCTTAAAGTAAGACTGTTCTTTATTTTGCCATTGAAAAAATTAATGAATTTCATAGGATTGCAGAAGAATGCTCATGGAAAGGTCATGAATTAATGAAGTTTCCCCTAAAGCAACAGACACAAGTAGGAGAGATGTCTGCTATTTATTTGAAATATATGCACAACTAAAACAATTTAACAAATATGTGGCTATCTTGCAGGCCCCTGGTTTTTTGGCTTACTAGTTTTCAAATCACTCATAACCATAGAGTCACTCACAATGTCCACACTGACAGTTATAACTGGGTTCTGTAAATACCAACATATTAATGAGAAAGGAATAATTTTAATAAAAGGACAAGGCTAGGTTGCACCAAAGCAGGTTGCTCAGTTACTTTCAAGTTCTGATTTGGGCACTTTTGGCAGCTAGTTCAATATACTCTAAGGAAGTGTCTCTAAATTCACGCAGCCTCTTCTGTATATATAACCGGTGCCAACTTAAGTGATACTTAAAAGCAGGGATTGGTACGGAATGTGCACACAAGCACTGCCCCAACATCCCTGTGCACATCCATTCTTGTGTGTGCTGCTGGCCCTGAGCTTCCCGTACTAAGAGGGACGGATCTGCAGGGAGCTTTTCCTCACATTTGCTTCAATGTGGACAGAATGCGTTCAATTGCAGGGGACCCTACTTTATCAGGATCCTCAATAGCACAGAGAGTTCTACTCATATTCAAATAAATGCAAATAAAAGCCCCTTGCAGACCTTCCTCACTCAACATGGGGAAGGTTGGGGACTGAGCAGGCTGGGCAACACACATCTGGACATTGGGGGAAGGGGTTGCATGAGTGCTCCTGTCCCATGTCCACGGAGAAATATTCACATGTTCAGACAAATGTCTCTGTTGGAGCTTGTATGTGGATATGGTTAGGCACGGAGTATCTGCATTTTTATATAACCCTATTCAGGCATTGTCCTCATGTGATGAGGAGATTTGGGGCATGCTAGCTAGCTGTGCTCCCTCTGTCACATCCTCATCATGGGCCTCACCATCCTCCATGCATTGCAGAGCAAACTGCTATGTTTGTGAATACTCCTTCCCACTGCAGACATTTGTCCATAACCATATGCTTCTGTATAAAGTAGGGATAGCCAATGTGATCTCCTCTAGATGCTGTTGGACTACAACTTCCTTTATTCCTGGTCATTGGCCATGCCAGTGGGGATGATGGGAGCTGTAGTCCAACAACATCTAGAGGGCACCACATTGGCTATCCTTCCCATCAAAGACATTTGGCCTTCAGTGTTTGGGGGACAAGTGACAGGAAGATGACTAATGCGGCAGAGCTAGCTAGTGTATTCCTGGTCTCTCCTCATATGATTCGAACTGCAATCCTAATGGTGTGAGGAGATGACTACCTGAACAGGGTGTGTGTGTTTTAAGAATGCTAAGAGGTGGGGAGGTGGGACCACACTGCTATTCTGGAACTGGCCTGGTTCACACATAATGCCAAGCCATGGTTTGTTTAAAAACCATGAGTTAACCATGAGTTGTCACACAGACATCAGAAGCACAATGTGGCTTCTTTCTCCATAGTTTGGTTTCTTTTCCAATTGTTCTTTTCTTGTGCCTTTATAGTGTCTGGAGTGGGATGGTCAGACAAACCATGGTTAAGGATGGGTCTACGTTCACACATAACACCAAGCCATAGTTAAAACAGACCAAGATTTGTAAACTGACAACAAACCATTGCTGCAGATAACGAACCATGGTTTAGTGTTATGTGAGAATGTTGTGGAATTTTTTCCTTAATGGAGTCCTTTTCCAGGAAACTACACTGAGGCAGGTTGAAGCTTACAGCTGTTTATTATACTTACAATTGCAAAAAGTCCCTGTGAGCATGTGCTGTGGTGGGAGACTGCCTTCTTCCCCAAATTGAGGGTATTTTATAGGTTTTTACAATGTATAGTCATGTGTCTCAAAGTACCCAATAAGGGGCTTTACCTGTTTCCTGCTCTCACAGTCACGTGTCCCAAGGTACCTAATAAGGGGCTATACCTGTTTCCTGCTCTCACCTGGCTTCATGATTTGCCAGGTAATTCTCCATTAAAAGGAAGTCAGAGAGCACATACTTATGTGCCCTGTCCTGTTGCAACATCCGTCCCCTTCCATCTTATCTACATACCAAATACCAACGACCCTCAGAGGTGGAATTTTCCACTTCAAGAACTAGGCCATTACCTGAGATGGAGGAATGCACTTCAACATTACTTATATACACATTTCTTCCTCCTAATTTGGTAAAAATATTAAGCACTAGTGCCTAAACATGAGAAGAGATATGCAATTGTTTCTTTCAGTTGTGAAGGCTGAGGGCAGCTCATTTATCTCAATGCAATTGAAAAGGGGGAAGAGAAGTATATTGAAGTCCCTACAGTTAAAGATGACAAGCTTATTCCCAATGCAGTTGTGAAGCCTAGCAATGAGCTCTGACTCAATGACTAGCTGAAGGAAATGAGTCATTTAAGTTTGAGTGCTTCAAAATGCATTTAGCCACTTTATTTAAAAGTCCAAGTAACTGGATTCCATTTTGATTAAATTTTCTGAAGAGAGTTGATGAAATAACTCATGGCTATGATAGCTGTAAAGTTTACCTTTAAAAGAGGGGGACTGGAACTCACTAAAAAGCCATAATTGCTTTTATTTCTTTTTTGTGTCTTAAAAGATAACAGCTCTCCAATTTATCTCAGATGCTGTTGGCACTAAAATTTAAAATGTGGCTGGGGCTTGAAGAAACCAACTTCCCCAGGTTTAGGAGGGGGAGGGAGCAAACCAAAAAGATTGCAAACCCTCCCAACATTTAGATCCACCCAATAATGGTTCATCTTGGTACACTCCCCACCCCCCAGATCTCTATGTCTCTTCATGTCCCCCCTTCCACAAAACTTATCTTGATGAAGGGCAGGTGGCTGAAGATAGAGCTGATGTGGAGCCACCTGTACACATTTGGATTCTTCTGAACATACACCATGTCCATTGCCACTGAGAAGCCTGGGAAATAGCATTTTTCCATGCCTCCCTGCTTAATGAATAGAGTCAGGAGGCATTGGGAAGAGCATTTACCAGGCTCCCCAAGGGCAAAAGATTCTCTGAACATGTTCACAGGGTCAGCCCAATTTAATTTCCTGGCTAAAGTGAAGGACAAACATGATGTCCCTCATTTCATGTGGAGATGCTGACTGGACTGTCGGTTGAATGTTACTTCATCACTGACAATGGCAGCATCTTGTGCTACAACTGATGGCAGGAGACTAGTTGGTTACATTTATAGACCACTTTTCATCCAAGGAACTCAAGAGTGTGTTGGTGAGGAGGTGCAGGGCAGACCATGTGGCACACACAATTCTGCCCTCTAATGTCATACTACCTACCAGCACCACCATCAAGCATCTGCTGTCTAGAACATCTTCCTCTCTCTGCCTAATGATGGGGCTGGTCCTGCATGTATAGAATAATCCAGGATCACACAAGCCTTACAGACTGCTGCTCCTGCTCTTCCTGCCACTACTGCCACTTTCATTTGGGGAAGATTTTGGGGAGGGGGAAGAGTGTGGTGCGTGTGGTATCCCCCTATCATTAAACATGGAAACTGATCTTCTTCTAGATCTGTCACACTGATGTCTGAAACTGGGTGAATAGCAACATTCACATCTGAACACTGAAAAATCCCAGACAGATTAGGTAAATGTCCAAAAGCGCAGAGATTTACTGGCGAATGGTTATAGCAGGGATAACCAATTTGGCACCCTTCACGTTATGGGACTCCATTTCCCATCATCCCTGACCACTGGACATGCTGACTTAGGCTAATGGGAATTGTAGTCCAGAACTTGGACCAGAAGACCCAGGTGCTGCTGAATGAGATGGCTAGGCTACTGATGGGGGCACATAGCCAACTTACATGTGATACTATTTTTGAAACATCTACACTGGCTGCCTATCTGCTACTAAGCCAGGTTGAAGCTTCTTATATTATTTTACAAAGCCCTGAACAATTTGAGTCTACGATACTTTAGGCCCTACCTGAATATTTATATCCTAGCTTGATCACTGAAATTATATGCAGAAGCACCTTTGTTGTCCCATGAGCTGGTGAGGTTCATCTACTATCAACACAAAACCAAACCTTCAGTGTCATCAGCCAAATCTTGTGGAATGCTCTTCCAACAGAGATTCAGCAGGGCTCCCTCAGTATTTAGAAGTTTCCTGAAAACTTTTCTATGCCACCAAGTTTATGCAGGCAGTTAAAGGGGGGGGAACACTCTTTTTTACATTTAGCCAGTGATTTGTGATTCTGGTTGTTTTTGTGTGGTTTTTATTGTGCACATTATGAGTGCTATTCAGCTTACTTTTACTCAGAGTAAACCCATTGAAATTAATGGACCTGTTAGTCATGCCGTTAATTTCAGTGGGTCTACTGAATACAGCTATATTGATATATACATACACTCAACTAGTCTAACTCAAAGTAGATCCATTGGAATTAATGAACCTGTCTATCAGCTTCAATGGGTCTACTCTAAGTTGGACTAGCATTGAATATCACCCATTGCTGTATACCACTTTGATATTTTTTATGAAACTGTAAAATAACCTTCTGGAGGGCACTGCATTATGATTGTAAACTCCTGGGTTACCCAAATGTGCTCAATTCAGAAATGGGTCACCAATTACAGGTATTTATTATTTTTATTTATTTAACAAAATTGATGTACCACTTGATTGTAATAAAACATGTATGTGGTTTACTAAAGTATTAAAATTTCCATGTAAAAACAGTTAAGAACAAGCCATTAAAAACATTTCAAATTAAAATTAACAATAAGCTAAAAAAAGATTAAAACATGTCAACATGTACGTGTCTGGGTAGGCTTGCCTAAACAAAAATGTTTTAAGCAGGAGCTAAAAAGAGTACAATGACGATGCCCACCTGATGTCAGAAGGCAGGGAGTTCCAAAATGTAGTTGTTGACAACTAACAATTGATTTCTTACAAGTGCAGAACAAGTATTATGTGGCACCTGCAACAGTACCAGTTCCACATATAAAAGCAGTTAAGTGGGCACATCCTGAAATTAAACTGGTCCCAAGTTGTTCAGGGCTTTATATACCAGTAGTAACACCTTAAGTTTGGCCCAGTAACAAATTGGCAGACATTGCAGATCTCCGAGCAGAGGGACTATATGCAGATATGGTCTCACTCCTGTCAACAACCATGCTGCAGCATTCTGCACTAACTGCAATTTCTGGATCACGTGCAAGGGAAGCCCCACATAGGGTGCCTTGCAGTACTCCATTCTTTAAGCCACCAATGCCTGAACTACTGTGGTCAAGCGCTCCTGGTCTGGGAACTGTCTTAACTGTCATACCAGGTGTAGCTGGTAAAAGGCACTCCTAGCCACTGATGCTCCTTCAGGGGGAGTGCAACCCCATCCAGGGTAGGCAATTGACCAATTTCTCAACCACAGGGACCACTTCCCCACAATGCCTCCGTCTTGCCAGGATTCAAGCTCAGCTTTCTTTCTTTCTTTAAAGAACTATCAGGCCCTTTGAATAAATTGCCTCATGTCTGTGGAATGAATTCCTATATTTATTAGTCCTCCAGAGGCTGGAGTTGCAAATGCATCTTTTTCTTTGGTTCAGCTGGCTACCTTTGTTTGTTGTACTGGTGTTTTTTTCTCAATTTCTTGGCTGTAGAGTTTGCTTTATTTTCTTTTATTTCTCACTGAGTCCTGGGAAGGTGACTAATCAGTTATTTAAACAAATATACAAGTGAGAGTCCTAAATTGATTTATAATCTTCATTGCATTATAGTAAATTGTTTTAAAATGACATTTTAAACCAAATGAATATAGTGCACACAATCCACATCCTAATGTCTTTTGGCCCAAGCTTTGGAGACTAATCTTAGTTAAAACAGAGCTAAGCAACCCCCACCCCCAGGGCTGTTGGTTTTATTAAGCCTGAGGCAGGAGTGGGAACCTGTAGCCCTCCAAATGGTTGTTGGACTCCAACTCACATCAGCCCCAACTAACATGGGCAATAGTCAGGGATGATGGGAGTTGAGCAATATCAGGAGGGCCACAGGTTTCACACCCCTGCTTGAGAGACTGCTCAGGAAGTTCCATGACTGTTGCCAAGCCTTAGGGGAAAGCATCTGTAAACCCACAGCACCAGTCTGACAAGGCTCTGGAAAGCTTCCCTGATCCTAACTCAAGCAGTCAATACCATTGCAAAGACTTTTATTACAGCATCTGCAAACTGCCCTCCTAGCCCAGCCTCCCCCATCCTTGTGCCCTCCAAATTGTTTTGGTTCCCCTCTATTCGGCATTGGTTAAGCCTCATCTTGAGTACTGCATCCAGTTCTGGACACCACACTTTAAGAAGGATGCAGACAAACTGGAACAGGTTCAAAGGAGGGCAACAAGAATGATCAAGGGACTGGAAACTAAACCCTATGAGGAGACACTGAAAGAACTGGGCATGGTTAGCCCGGAGAAGAGAAAACTGAGGGAAGATATGATAGCATTCTTCAAGTACTTGAAAAGTTGCCACACAGAGGAGGGCCAGGAACTCTTCTTGATCATCCCAGAGTGCAGGATGTGGAATAACGGGCTCAAGTTACAGGAAGCCAGATGTTGGCTGAACATTA
Organism: Rhineura floridana; assembly: GCF_030035675.1. NCBI lineage: Eukaryota > Metazoa > Chordata > Lepidosauria > Squamata > Rhineuridae > Rhineura > Rhineura floridana. Next base: position 108,066,551 of record NC_084486.1, read on the forward strand.
GGAAAACCTTCCTGACTGTTAGAGCAGTATGACAATGGAGCCAATAACCTAGGGAGGTGGTGGGCTCTCCAACACTGGAGGCATTCAAGAGGCAGCTGGACAGCCACCTTCGGGTATGATTTAATTTGGATTCCTGAGTTGAGCAGGGGGTTGGACTCGATGGCCTTATGGACCCCTTCCAACTCCATGATTCTATGACTACAACTCCCATCAGTCCCAGCCAGCACCTGGCCAAAGAATAGGGATGAAGAGAGTTGTAGTCCAAAACATCTGGAGGACACCATGTTAGGAGATACTGCCTGAGCTTATGTTTTCAGCATCTCTTTAGGTTATTAGAGTGAGTAAAACAAGGGAAAAAAGGCTTCTCAGATGTCTTAGGTCAATGCAAACTAGAGCAAAAATGGAAACATAATAGTTAACAAGAACTAAGCTTGGAGACAGCATCTGTTTTACGAACAACAAACCTTGAGAATCCTGCAGAACTGCCACATACTTTTGCTACACCTCACAAATGGTGGGTTTCAACTTGCTAAATTAACTTTAAAGAGCAATACTGTTATACAGTAAATATACTGGAAATACAGAGCAAAATAGCCAATAAAATCCTATCTGATTCATTGCAGAATCAGATTTTACCACAATGGTGGAATGGCTACAATGTGCCCTGGATCACTTGAATCTACTGAGCCAGAGATTCAAATAATATTCTTCAAATGCCCAATGGGCAGGACTAGAGCAAAGGGGCTTAAATTATAGGAGGGTAGATTTTGGGTGAACATTAGGAGAAACATCTTGACAATCAGACAGTTTGCCTAGTTACCTAGAGGGCAAGTGGACTCTCCAAGATGGACTAGATGGTCTGATGATTCAGCTGTCCTCTTCTTATGTTCTTAAGGTAGGATTTCAGCTATACAATGCCCTCAGCCAGTTTGTAAAGTGCCCTAGAGGTGTAAAAAAAGAAAACCAATATCCTATCACATGAATCTTGCAGTATTATGTCTCTTGAACAGCTTTGTGGATTTTGCAGGAAATAAAGCACTGAGACACCCCATTAAGAGTATAGTATGAGGTCCTCTGAATAGGTGGTTAAGGAAATAACTTTTTGTACTTGCAAGTTGAATATGTTTTCTTTAGAAATGAATAAATCACATGGAGCACAGCATCCTCACAGATGCTACAACACATTTTGCGAATCAGAAAATTATTCTTAATCTCTCCCAGAGAGGAATGAAAGGTCTCTATATATTTTGGTTATGACCAGACCCCCTAGTCATCCTAGCTGAGTTTTATTCCTTTTTACTCCCAAAGGGTGCCACCTGCTTCAGTTCTCTATGTTAAAAAATAAATAAAACTTCATTCTATTTTTTTTAAAAAGCAAAGAAAGCCTTTAGAATTCTGAATGGATTCATCTGGAAATAAGATGCAGTTTAAGACTGCAGGACCAACTAGAATGACTGGCTACAAAATGAGAAGAGGTAAACTCACAGTCATTGCTGGAGGAAATACAAAGATTTCCAAACCCCGGAATAGCATGCAGAGGTCTATGTCTCATTGCCTTAAACAGCCCTGTGTCTCCCAATAATCCCCCACAGATTTCCTTCCTTTCAGAAAGTATTGGCTGGGTTTCTTTTCAGGATTTATCCCTTCAGTATCTATATGCATATCCTTTTAACAGTTAAAAAATAAGGGTAGAATCAAGTAGTTTTAAGTCCCAATGAATTCATTAGGAAAATTGAGCATGGGCTCCTACTGGGAGGAAGGGTGGGATATAAATCTAATAAATAAATAAATACATTTATATAACCCTCTCCAATTGATATTAATGGGACAATAGTAGTGGTATTTTTTTAATCTGACTTCAACTCACAAGGATTAGAACACTGGGCCCAGCTCTGGTGGTAGGAAACTAGTTGCCCAATTTGCTTCAAAGGATGCATCCAGCCAGTTCAAATGGGCCTGAATGAGCATTGTGTGACTATTTGCCTTTGCATCTAAGTGCACATTTGCATTGACATTGAAGGCTCTGCAGACTGAAGTCTCTTTCCCTTTTCTCAGAGGCAACTAATTTGAGACCTTCCAGACATTGTTGGGCTACGGTTCCACTCATCCCTCGCCACTGGCCCCGCTCTCTGGGCTGATAGGAACTGTAGTTCAACAACTTCTGAAAGGCCACCACTTTGCTCCTCTGGCTTCCCTGAGTGAGGAATTGCTTTTTAAAAATAATAATAGTAAGAATAAGGTTTTCTGTGTTTTAAATCCATTCATAACAAGAGGAACAAATGAATCAGTGCTCAAAAATGATCAACATATTTTATATTTATCTTGCACCTCATGTCACAGGCGATAAAAAGAATTAATGAAGAGTCCCTTATGTAACACCAAACTAGTTACTGCCTAGTTTGTTCCACTGGCCTGAATTGACTTTTGCATAATCTCTTTCACCCAGCATTCCCTTCTTATTCTAGAGCAGGGGCAGGAAACCTACAGCTCTCCAAATATTGCTGAAGTACAACTCCCCATCATCCTTCACCATTGACCATGCTGGTCAAGGCTCATGGGAGCTGAGAGTCCAGTTAACATCTGCAGGGTTTCAGGTTCCCCATCCTTTTCTAGAGATAGCCACAGATCCCCTCAGTCCATTCCCACATTACTTCTAATGAACTGCCTTTATGCAGACTTAAAGGTAGGCTTACTTGGTGATAAGCATGTCCACTATTTCTTTATATAGTACCCAAAAGATCAGTTGTCATATATGCTTAAGCTATAAAACAGGGTAGTCTTTATTCTGGGAGGGGCCATAGCTATGTCGTACAGCATCTGCCTTCCTTGCAGAAGACCTCAGGTTCAATCCCCAACATCTTTGGGTAGGGCTGGGAATGTACTCTGTCTGAATCCCTGGAGAGCTACTGTCAGTCAGTAAGCTAGATGGACCAATGGTCTGACTCAGTGTAAAGTAACTTCCTGTGTTCCACCAAAGCCAATGGCAACACTCCTATTTACATCATTGCACTAGGTACATCACTGCTACCTGAGCCAAGTTTGCTCAAACAAGCTTCTTTCAAATGTATGTGGACCCAGGGTCCTCGATGAGACAAGAGCTTTTATAAAATCCAAGTTGTGTGACCTGTTTGGCATGGATTGTGTCCATCTAGGAGAAGAGTCCTCTGAAATATTCCTTTTCCATATTCAGCTTTGCACCTAAATCAAATGAGTTCTTATAATGAAAATAGAAATTTAATTACTTCTTCACACAAGCACTTCCCCTTGAGCTTTCTCCAAGGTTTCCATGAATGAGTAAGAGAGATGAAGCTGCAAACAAAGCTGGCAGTTTCCGCTAGCTACCCTGTTAAGAGCAGTGACTCACCAGTACATGACGTCAAGCTTATGAAAAGAAAGCAGGACAGCTTAAAACCTCATAACTTAAGAACTTTCAGCTTCCTCTAAGCATGCACAGAGCCTTGGCCAGGTGCTGACTCCTTGGCTAGTTAGAAAATTGATTGGTGATGGAAAAATCCATAACCCAAAGGTCTGAGTCATAACCAAGGATGGCTTTAGATGTTACGCAGCCAGGTAAATGAGTGACACACAGTTTTGCTTTTCATTCACTGTAATGTCTGGAGGAAAGAATACAAAGAAGAGACTGATTTAACTTGCATCAATTATTCCTTGCTTGTCTTCTGAAGAGCTTAGGAGCAACTTAAAGTTAGTGCTGGAGGGATTAAAATTGTTGGCCGTCTACGGAGCCTCCTGAAGATTTAAATCTGATCCCCAGCCACTGGATGGGTAATGTTTAGAATTATGTATGCATGCATTTTCTGTGGTCCATTTCTAGCCCACAGAGGGTAATTACAAACATAAAACATACAACAATATCAAAACTCAAGACAGTTAAAATATAAAAATAAAAGCATCACGTACACATTTTTGAAACAGCATTAATACTGCTACAGGTGGTCCATCAATTAGCAACTGATCTTACTGCATCTAACTCTCATAAAATCCCAAACAAAAAGATTTGACTTCAGCTGGTGCCAAAAAATAAAGTGCATCTGCACCAGTAATACCTTAGGGGGGATGGCATTCCATAATTGTGGTTCCACCACAGAGAAGACTCCATCCCCACATTGTCACATCATGTATCTCACCCAGTGTTAGGACAGCAAGAAGGGCCTCCCCTTAAAATCTTAAAGTAAGGGCTGGCTGGTACAGAGAGAGGTGTTCCTTCACGAATGTAGGTCCCAAGTCATTAGGGCTTTATACATTATCATTAATAACACGAATTGGTCTCAGAGTATCTATGCAACCAGTGCAGATCCTTCAGAACTGGTGTTGCATTATTGCCCGAACACTTTTAAGTATCTTGTCCACATCATGAAGCCACAACAACTAAAACTGATCATGTACAACTTGACTATATGCTGCTCTGGACACTTCCTCCGAGACTGTAATAACTGTTGCATCAAACTGTCTTACAAACGTATCACAGCAGGCCTCTGAGGGTTCCATCACATCCAACTTTGGTCCAACTATCAATAGCCTGTTCATTACTCAGAATAGCTCTGCTGGACACCTACTAGAGGATAGTGGTGAAGAAGTAAGCTTTCTTTGCTCTCATCACCACCCAATGGAATGCATAAATCATGGAATGCTCAGTTGACATCACTATAGGACTTAAGCCACATGCACTTCAGCCATTGTCCTTTCTGCTTCATCAGAGTCTGCATCACCAGAGAATCCCATTAGGAATTATTATATCAATGATCCTTTTCATCTCACCATTCCACAATAGAGAGCAGGGCCTTCATAGCAGCACCAGCCATGCCAGCCAAAAAATTCTCCATAGCAGTAGTCTGCAGCACCTATGGGTACAAATATATTATTGTTATTATTGTTGTTGCGTTGTTATTATTATTATTATTTAGACCACTTACTATCAGAAAGATTTCAAAGTGATTTACAATAGAATGCACAAGGTACAATGAAAACTGTATCAGATTATTATGTGCCTGAAGAGGCCTTCCCTGGTGCCCACAGGTTCACCTTCTCTTACCCCTGCCCCCACTGAAATTAGGCTTAAAATAAACATTCTGTTGTAGCCAATAGAATAGGTTGTCATGTGGGCTTGAGTGGGGGTGTGTGTGATGCCCACAACAGTTTCTCCAGCTTGCAAATGTACCCATGAGTCCATGAACTGCCACTGTCAATCCAGACGTCACCAGAAAAAGGTCTACGACAGTGATTCTTAACCTTTTTGGGGTTAAGACTGTCCCAGCAGTCCTGATGTGTTGAGATGGCCCACTCAAGATGCTCTGAGCATGAATATTGAAACCTCCCAATTCCACTGTTTCTGGGTTTTCCAACACCACTTCCAGCTCAGGATGTATAATTCATCAGCAAAATTCCCATTTTATCTCTCTGACCCAGCACCACGAACAAGCCATTAAATCTAGTCCCTGAGCATGTAGGTCTCCTGATGAGGGAGACAGAGTCTTTGTGGAAAACAGAAACCCAATGACACTCCAGCCTGTGTTGGTGAACAGACCTGGGTCAGATCAGGCCCATCTAGCTCACTCACCCAAGTCTTGGTCAGCTAGAGGGTCTGGGGAGGGGCTCCTTAACAGTGACAGTTCTGTCATGTTGGCCAGCAGTGGGCAGGGGAGAATTGTGCTAAATCAGGTGGAGGGATCTTGTGCCAACATTGAAAACCATCCAGAATTTGATTGGTATTTGCATCCACTGAGAACTTTGGCCTCACCATTGCAGGAATGGCCATAATTCACTTTGCCACTTTGGAGTGCAAGGTTGTGAAGTGTGTATAACTGAGTTTGCTTCTAATTTTTTAAGGAAAAGATAGAAGGGTTTTAAAAAACAAAAGCTACCAAAAGCAGGAGATGGGAGAAAGTCACCAGATGCCTTCAGAGTGAGAGTCTGTAACTGGCAGAAGGCTGGTCCTCCCTGGGTATGAGACAGAGGGGAGTAGATGTACCCTGTGTGAAAGATATTAAGTGGGTCTCACTGTTCCCAATTCTCTTAAAGGCATACTGGGATAAATGGTTCAGGTAGGTTTTGTTGGTGGGCTCTTCTTGTGTTCATATCAGGTGTTTAGGAAGAGTCTTAGTAAGGAGGAACATGGGTGATGTCACCCCAATTTCAGTGATCATAGGTAGAGGGAGGTATAGCCATGGGGAGGGGGGGTGAGCTACCATAGAAGATGAGGGCTAAGCTATTTACACCTTGTTCCTCGCTCCACCTCCTCTCATGGACAGGTTCCTCATTGCTCACCTGCTGTGCCCACTAGCCTGTGTCTGCTGTTGTTTAACACCAGATTAGTACACAATAAGACCACACTCATCCTTGACATGATCATGGATGATGGTGCCAATTTGGTGTGTATTACCAAGATCTGGGTGGGTGAGCTGGGACGAGTTGATCTGACCCAGCTTTGCCCATCTGGATACTCAGTGCAACACCAGCACAGGCTGCAGGAATGGGGGGGAAGGAGTTGCTGTGGTCTACAGAACTTCCATCTCTGTCACCAGGAAACCATTCGGCCTTGGAACTGGCTGTGAGGGCCTGCATCTGGTGTCCGGCCAAGGAGACAGTGAACTAGGGTTGCTCCTGGTGTACCATCCACCCTGCTGCCTGGCAGCTTCTCTGACCAAAGCTAGCGGAGGCCATCTCAGCTGTGGTATTGGAGGTGACCAGAACGATAGCCCTGGGTGCTTTCAATGTCTATGCTGAAGCTGCCTCTAGTGTTCCGGCTTGAGACTTCATGGCCACCATGATGACCATGGGGCTGTTTCAAGTTGTCACCAGCCTGACGCATAGGGCAGGGCACACCCTTGACTTGATTTTTGCTCCAGATGGAGGAAGGGGTGGTCTGGAGATGGGGTGAGTGGATGTCACCCTGTTGTCATGGTCAGACCACTTCCTGGTGAAGTTTAGACTTCCAGCTCTGATCCTCCCCTGCAGGGATGGTGGACAAATTAAGATGGTCTGGCCCCAGGGACTAATGGAATCCACTGGATTCCTGAATGCCCTGGAGTAGTTCCTAGTAGATAGTGCAGGTTGCCTTGCTGAAGCCCTTCTCATGCTGTGGAACAGCAAGGTGCTTTGGGCTCTTGACATGGTTGCCCCTGTTAGGAAAAACACTTTGGGCCCACTACGGGTTCGGAGGTGCTTGCAAGGTTTGGTGAACCAAAGTTGCAAAGCATGACGGAACACTGATGGAATGGGAGGGGAAGCACAGCTGCTCTAAGTTTCGTTTCCTTTCCTGAGAACTTAGCCCTGGAGGTGCCTACCAGTCGGCAACAATGTTTTGAGGACATAATCACTCTGCTGTCCTTGACTGTTTTACATCTCAAGTGCCTTGTACTTTCTAGTACGCTAATGTAGCTGTCTTGTAAATAATCAGAGGCTTATATTGCTTTCTGAATTCTCTCTGTATACTCCCTTAGAGAAGTAGTAATAGGATCACATAGGGTTATTGATAAGCGACCTTTCAGGGCTACATGTATTTTCCTGTGTATATGTTCTCTTGTTTTATGACCCCCAAAGTGTCAAACCACCCCCTCTCCCCGACCCTTATCTTAGAACATATTGCTCATGGGTCCGAATTCCAAAGGAAGGACATCCTGACATGTCTCATATGTTATGTTACATTCTGTTTATTGATGTTTATTGATGTTTTGCTTATAGAAACTATATATTGGCATTAGTAAAAATAAACGGGGTCTTCATTCTTGCCAGGCTGCTGTGCCTGTGTTGAGACTGAGGCCACTTTTTGATCAAGAAGTTGTGTGTGTCTTTACTTGGTACCTGGCCAAAATCTCAGCAGTCAATCAGGTTCTCCTTGGCTCGCACTTCCACCCGGAAATTGAGGTGAGCAACACACCACTTTGGCGGGTGCTAAAAATAGCCTCAACAATTGGGGGCTCGTCCGGGATCCAGTGCACTCCCGGGGATCCGTGACAGGTTTTCCAGAACACCAACAGGCGCCAGGAGAGATTTCTCTCAGCCGGTGTTTGGAGACGTGCAGCGGTGACACCGGGGTAAGGCATAGCAGAGGAGTTTGTTTTCTGCCAGGTATCATGGGACAGAAACAGAGTAAGTCTTGTGCTGACAATGTTGTAACCCCCTTAAGTGTTATGTGCAGGTTCTGGGACGAAGGACATCTTCCAGTCAAAGCAGGTATGAAAAAGAAAACCATGGTAAGATTGTGCGTAAGGGAATGGACACGGATGACCGGTGGCCTCGGGATGGATCCTTTGATGCCGTACGCCTGTCTGGGGTAAGGAAACGGCTAGATAAGGACCACCCAGAGCAGTTGGATTTCTGGCTCCTGTGGCAAGCAGGGGCGCAGAAATGGACTGGCATCAAGGTAATGTTTGGTAGGTCTGTACTCGGTAACGAACCCCCTCCCAGCTATTTTGCTGATGACCCCCCCAGACAGCAGCCTATTGGCTGTACCATAATTCCGTCCGCCCCGCCACCTTCATCTCAGGACGGTGGTTCCCCATCGGGGCAGGCGTCCGACCCAGCTCCAAAAGTCGGTGGTGTGCTGTCTGAGGATGCCCCCATTCAAGGGCCCGAGTCTTTTGCCCAAAGCAAGGGCGGAGGTCCGAAAATGGGGAGGGGTTGGGAGAGGGAACCTGAGGGCCGGCTGACGTGCTTGCGCACACCCTCTCCAAAAGTGGGGGACACCCCCAACCTGCTCTCCCACAAAACCAAACCTGGGGAAATAAGCCCCACAATGCAGACAACACCACCGAAACCTACAGTCATGGAACGCCAAGACGCAACCCTCAGTTCTACCTCATATGGGTCTACCTCATCAGACTTCCAAGCCTTGCCCCAATCTCTTAATCCTCTCACCCCTGCCGCTCTGCCCCTTTCCGCATTCTTTCAGCAGCAGCCTCACTCTCTACCCCAAGCTGCCTTTTTCCAGCAGCCTGCTTCCCCATACCCTGTTCCACAATCCTTTCCTCATCCAACTGCCTCCACTCCCACACCCCCTTCCTGTCTACTGCACACCCCTCTCCAGACTCCCGCAAGCCAGCCGCTTAATCCCATGCACACCCCACAGACCCCCATGAGCCCAATTCTACAGCAACCCACACCACTACAGCCTTCTCCTTCACAACGGCCCAAAAACATGCTCCCCTTAGTAGTACATCAGCAACCCTACATTGATGTGGACGGGACTGTGAAGCATGTTGCACTGGCCGAGCACAAGGCATGGATAGAATGGGACCTACAGACATGGAGCACATTGGAGGGAACATTCGAGGAAAACCCACGGAAAATACAGAACCTGCTCCGAAGGCTGTTTGGCAGCCACAACCCCACATACAGTGATGTGAATTACCTCCTGGATCGAGTCCTTACAGGTGAAGAGCGCTGCAGGCTCTGGGCCCTTGAATCCACATGGGTCGCCGAAGATTCGGGTATCAGGGGATCCTGGGAAAGAAGGGCAGAAACGGCTGCTACATGGACAGGTAATGAATGGACTTCTGACAGGCTCACACAGCTTAGGACAGACAGGGACCGGCTCCTCACCCACCTGAAACAAATGGCTCAAAAGCCACCTAATCAGACCAAGTTCCTTGCAATTAGGCAGGAGCCCACCGAGCCTCCGCGTAAATTCTGGACTCGGTTGTTGGAAGGGGCTCGTAGCTATATTAATTTGAATCCTGAGAAGGGCGAAGATCAGCCCACCTTGGTAGCCTCCTTTGTGCACCAATCCATACCGTCCATTAGGGACTACTTCCAACATTTCAGACCAGGATGGGGTGCGGAGTCGGTCACAGCAATTTTGGAAGTAGCAGATGTAGTATGGGAGAACGAGAAGGAAAAGGGAAAGAAAAAGGAAAAGAAAGAGCAATATCAGATGCTGGCTACCGCCCTTTGTGGTTCTCTGGGAATTAGATTTCCCTGAGGAGGGAGGGGCAGAACGCCAAGAGGACGAGGAAGGGGGCAGACCAGGCAGTCATGGGCGAAGGACAGAGACAGTCGAGGGTGCTACAGATGCGGGGATCCCTCTCATTATAAGCGAGACTGCCCACTGGCAGATGAGGGTTATGCTCAGGATGGAAATGATAATGCTTTGACTTTTACAGGAAACAGTGCACTGCCTCCTCCACCTCCTCCTAGCGCGCCAACGCCACTACAGCAACAGCAACAAGTCCCGGCAGCATGGAATCAGCTGGGAGCAGCCCCACGCCGTAATCCACAATCATGACTAGCAAGGGTCGAGACCCGAATACAAAAAGGGGGAGGGGAAATGGGAATGCTCGCACTGTTGTCTTTGGCAGGTGCGTTTCCTTCGCTGTCCTTCCCAGCGGCTGAGCCGGTCGTCTCAATGTGGGTAGAGGGTGTGCAATTTTTCTTTCTGATCGACACGGGAGCCACTTACTCTCTCTTGAACAAGGCGCCAGTGGCGTGGCTCACAAAGGACTCTAAATTGGCAATGGGGATGGGGGGGTGCCGCAAGCATTATGTGTAACCAAGCCTTTGCAGGTGGAATACGAGAACAAGGTGTTTAATCATGTGTTTCTCTTTTCCAGCACCTGTCCCATTTCCTTAATGGGACAAGACATGTTATGTCAGCTTGAGGCCACCTTAACCTGCACTCCTGAAGGGGTGGGCTTGTTGCTTAGTGTATTGGGGGTAAGGGGAGACACACACACAGTAGGCAGCCACACACTACATGAAGACCTGTTGGACTTGCCTGTTTCACTATGGGGAACATGAGACACTGATGTGGGGTTGCTAACATCGGTGCAACCAGTGAAAATCCAAGTAAAACCATCCCTCCCCCCTCCGTGTATCCCTCAATACCTGCTGTCCTTGGAAGCCCGAGAGGGAATTCGCCCCATCATAGAAGGCTTCATAAGAGAAGGAATCATTCACCCTCAACGGACACCATGCAACACCCCAATATTGCCGATAAAGAAACCCCCTAAGAGCCCAGGGGATCCTGTGAAATGGAGATTCTGCCAAGACCTGAGAGCCATTAACCGGTATGTCATTCCTTTGCACACTGTAGTACCGGATCCGGCCACTATCGTCAGCCAGATACCATGGAATGCTAAGTGGTTTACTGTTATTGATCTAAAAAATGCTTTTTTTAGTATTCCCTTACACCCAGACTCTCAGTTTTTGTTCGGGTTCGAATGGGACCAAAGATCCTTCGTCTGGACCAGAATTCCACAGGGCTACCATGATAGTCCAGGAATCTTCAGCCAATGTTTAAAGGGGGACCTGGAAGACTTTACCCCCCTTAAAGGCTCCACTGTGGTTCTTTACATCGATGATGTTCTGTTGGCCAATGAGGCTGATGTCAGATTGCGGGAAGACAGTAAGATGTTTTTACTCTATCTGCACTCCCGAGGGCATAAGGTGGATCCAAAGAAGATACAGTGGGTTTCTCAGAGGGTCCAGTACCTGGGGTTTATTTTAACACCTGAAGGCAGACAGATGGACCCAGACAGGATAGCCGCCATACAACAATGCCCATTGCCAAGCACCAAGAAACAATTGTGGGGTTTTCTAGGCATCATTGGATTCTGTAGACAGTGGCTCCCCTCCTGTGGAGAACTTTGCAAGCCCCTCCACGCCCTCACAGCGAAAAAGGCCACGGACTCCCTCACGTGGTGCCCTAGTTCGACCCAAGCATTCCAACAACTGAAAGACTGTGTAGCCACCTCCATGTCCCTGAAACCACCCAACTACAGCAAGCCCTTTCACTTATTCGTGCACGAAAGGGAAGGGGTGGCAAGTGGAGTACTGACTCAGAAATGGGGCCCCAGTCATTTCCCTGTGGCGTTTTATTCTCAACAAATAGATCCTGTAGCAAAGGGAACACCCTCATGCACACGGACCCTGACGGCAACGGCGCTCCTGGTAAGGAAAAGCAAGAGTCTTACGTTAGGGCATAATACTGTTATTTGGACTTCACATGCCTTGTCAGCGTTGCTCCGCAAGGGCACCACGCAAGTTTTCTCTGCACAGAGACAGCAGCAGCTAGAAGCGGAATTGCTGGAGGACCCCAATTTGACTATCGAAAGATGTGGCCCCCTTAATCCGGCCACTCTCCTCCCCGACCTTCTGGCACCATTGGATGAGCATGATTGTGTGGATGTGGTCAGTTCCACCCTCCAAGTAAGACAAAAGTTGTCTGACGAGCCTCTATTTAACCCAGACCTCATTTTTTTCATGGATGGGAGCTCCTTCTACGACAATGGGAACCGATGTACTGGGTATGCAGTGGTCAACGAATGGGAGCCAGTGGAAGTGGCAGCACTGCCCGGCAGATTATGCACAAGCACCAGAATTATATGCCCTGGCCAGAGCCTGTCAATTGGCAGCGGGTAAGACTGTTACAATTTACACTGACAGTAGATATGCTTTTGGGGTGGTTCACTGTCACATACATCTGTGGAAATACCGAGGGTTCCTAACTGCAGGAGGGAAACCCATCCAGCATTTGCCCCTGATACGGAGACTACTGGAAGCTGTACTAATGCCGACAGAGATAGCTGTAGTACATTGTCGAGCACACACAAAAGAGCGAGACCCCGTAACACTGGGAAATGCTCTCACAGACGCAACAGCAAGAATGCTGCCAGACTCCCCCTCACTCTCCCCACCCTGGCCCTGGTCACTGATGATTTCCAGCCTACTACATCACAAGCCTCTGCATCGCAGAATGAGATCCAGAAGTGGGAGAGACTGGGGGCAAGCTGCCAGAACGGCCTATGGACAATGCCAGATGAAAGCGCTTGTTTACCTCGCTCTGCATACCCTACTGCTGTAGCCTGGCACCACAACAAAGGAGGTCACTATGGGACGCACTCATTGACGGATACCATCACCATGTACTGGTACGCCCCTGGCATCCATGCCGTTTGCGCGGCGATAGTGAAAGCCTGTAGTTTGTGCCAAACTAACGGTCCGGCAATGCCAAACCGAGCACCGAAAGGCGGGCGCCCACCCGCAGCCACACCGTTCCAGCAGCGCCAAATGGACTTTGTGGATTTACCGAAGGCAATGGGTAAGAAACACCTGCTTGTCATTGTGTGCACACTCACGTCCTGGGTAGAGGCATACCCCACTACTAACGCCACTGCTCTAACTGTAGCCAAGGTATTGCTGAAAGAAGTCATCCCAAGGTTTGGAGTGCCAGAGACAATTGACTCAGACCGGGGAACACACTTCACAGGACAAGTATTGTCACACATAGAGGAGGGGCTGGGTGTCTCTCATCTTTTTCACACGCCATACCACCCACAATCCTCCGGGAAGACCGAGAGACATACCCGGGAATTGAAATCATTTTTGGCTAAATATACTCAGGAAACGGGGTTAAAATGGCCTCAGGTATTGCCTCTTGTATTGTTTCATTTACGCACACGGCCCACGAGGGCTCTGGGTCTCTCTCCATATGAATTGCTGTTTGGACACCCGCCGTCAAAAGGCAGAAATTTGCCAAAGCCCGATGTCTCTTTGTTGGGGGGGAAACATGTGACTGCCTCTCAGTTTCTTTCCTTACACAGCAGGTTACAAGAACTGTGGCGTGCTGCGCGATACGCTCAGACGGTACCCCTAGAGGAGCAAGTCCATCCGTTCCAGCCGGGAGACTTCGTCTGGGCAAAGAAATTTGTCCGGGCGAGTCTGCTCCATCCAAGATACACGGATCCGCACCAGGTTTTATTGACAACTCAGACGGCGGTGTTCCTTGAGGGAAGGAAATCTTGGATCCACCACTCGCATGTAAAGCCAGCGGTTGTGGACTTCACCCTCCCCGACGAACCAGACCCTAGTTCCAGAGGAGGAACGGCACCGCCAGTACCAGAAGCAGTACCCAAGATCCGCTTGCAGCGAGACCCAGTAACTGACTTGTGGGCTCCTAACACAGTCCCTTTCCGCGAGGCTGAATCATGGTAAATGCCCGCAGTCACTGGATCCCTGTAATAGTGACTCTCGCATGTTTGGGGCGGCTCCCTGTTTCGCCCTTATGTTGCCCAGATGGAATAAAGATATGTTCAGAAGCAGATTATGATATACCCCTGGCAGGGACCAGGATGGGATTACCTGACCCGAAAACGCCTGGGGCTTGCCCAGACCCTTACATGCATCACATCTTTCGAGCGCACAATCAATCCTTTGTAGTTGATATTGCTGGATGGAGGACCAGATGTCAGAAGGCAGCCGTGGTGTTCCAGCACAGGTATTTAGGCCCTGAAATTACTCAGTGCATTCGGGCGGAGGTGGCTTGGGCAGTGCGCCTAGCTTTGAATTGTGTTGGGCCAAAGGGGCTGGCCAGGTACGCCCCGTGTCCAGCAAACATGGACACGTTCTCCTTAGTGCAGGAATACTCTATGTTTACTTATAGGGAAAAGGGAGCTCCGAACCCTAAATACTGCATTGGACTTGAACACACAACTTGCTACAACACATTACGGGAGTTAAGACAGAAAGGGCTAACTGCAAGATATCGCCCGCCTTCTGCCACCCCCGCCCCAGTACAACTGCGCTCTCCGCCTCCCTTGACATACAAAGGGGACAGCTGGAGAGCTAATGTATTTCTCTCCCTTCTGGAGGCCACAGCCCCTAAGAATGGCACCTGTTTTGTTTGTGCGCACACACCTCCTCACGGAGCGGCTGGGGTCCCTTTGGTAGGTACACCTCTCTCCCTTGAGGAGATCCCTGGTTTTTTAAGGCGACAACCTGCGAAGGAACTGGATGGGCCTTTGGAGACTAGTGGTCCATTGCAAGGGGACATCTGTGTAAGCAACAGACTCAGGGCATACCTGGGTATGCATTGCCGTTTCATCATAAGCCAGGTGCGAGCTGGCGTGTGGAGAACGTGTAATGACTCCCATTCACTCAGTAGTAACTTCACCTGGATCCAGGCCTGGTATTCCTTTCTGCCTCAGGACTCTCCCGACCCTGACCTGTTTCCTTTTCTTTTCAATTTACAATTCAAACCCACTCCCAAAGGTCTTTGGTGGCTGTGTGGGCATCGAGCCCAGCGGTACCTCCCAATAACGGATAATTGGACATGTACCTTGGGGAGGGTAATCCCAGGGCTCCGCGTGATGGATACTCCACCTGTAGCCAGGCACAGGAACCAGAGGAAAATGGGGGAGGCAATCCTAAGGACCCTCTTCCCTCAATATGGAGCTGGGCAAAACTACATGGATCTGATAAAACTGTCTAATTCTTTTGAGGATTTTTTAAATGACACCACTGTTTCCCTGCGCGATTTGACTAATGAGCAGGGACAGATTAGTACGGTAGCTTTGCAGAATAGGCTAGCCATAGACTACCTCTTGCCCAGCTCTGGCGGCATCTGCGCATTAATCGGAGGTGAATGCTGCACCTCTATCACGGACTCAAAGGCAGATGTCCTGCAGCATTTGAATCATCTAGGCAAAGTGTATAATGATGTGGAGAATATTAAGCAAACATCCCTGTTTCCAGACATTGCTGAATGGTTTAGCAGCTGGCCCAGCTGGCATAAAATAATAGCGTATGTCTTGTTTGGATTAAGTGCTTTGATTATCTGTTGTTGTTGTTGTATCCAGTGTTTCCCCCACCTTCTGTCTACATTCTCCACTAGCTGCACACAGTGTACCTCATCCTGCATAAAAAAGCCTCCCACTATGACTGAGTTGGCTTTACGGGACATGACTTTCCGCCTGATGCAAGAAGCACGCGCACCTTGGCCAGTGGAGGATGGGGCAGCTATCTATTAGCCGCTGGACGTCTAATAGTGCTGAAAGGGGGGAATTGTTAGGAAAAACACTTTGGGCCCACTACGGGTTCGGAGGTGCTTGCAAGGTTTGGTGAACCAAAGTTGCAAAGCATGACGGAACACTGATGGAATGGGAGGGGAAGCACAGCTGCTCTAAGTTTCGTTTCCTTTCCTGAGAACTTAGCCCTGGAGGTGCCTACCAGTCGGCAACAATGTTTTGAGGAGATAATCACTCTGCTGTCCTTGACTGTTTTACATCTCAAGTGCCTTGTACTTTCTAGTACGCTAATGTAGCTGTCTTGTAAATAATCAGAGGCTTGTATTGCTTTCTGAATTCTCTCTGTATACTCCGTTAGAGAAGTAGTAATAGGATCACATAGGGTTATTGATAAGCGACCTTTCAGGGCTACATGTATTTTCCTGTTTATATGTTCTCTTGTTTTATGACCCCCAAAGTGTCAAACCACCCCCTCTCCCCGACCCTTATCTTAGAACATATTGCTCATGGGTCCGAATTTCAAAGGAAGGACATCCTGACATCTGATATGTAGCAAGTGATATGTGGCCTGGGTCTGTTATTTGTCTCATATGTTATGTTACATTCTGTTTATTGATGTTTATTGATGTTTTGCTTATAGAAACTATATATTGGCATTAGTAAAAATAAACGGGGTCTTCATTCTTGCCAGGCTGCTGTGCCTGTGTTGAGACTGAGGCCACTTTTTGATCAAGAAGTTGTGTGTGTCTTTACTTGGTACCTGGCCGAAATCTCAGCAGTCAGTCAGGTTCTCCTTGGCTCGCACTTCCACCCGGGAATTGAGGTGAGCAACACACCGCTTTGGCGGGTGCTAAAAATAGCCTCAACACCCCCAAGCTCAGTCTCTGGCACTGTTTTAGAGTGGTTCCGATCCTATCTCCAGGGTCCTTTTCAGAGAATAGCATTAGGTGATTGCCTTTTGGCCCCATGGCAATTGTGCTGTGAAGTGCCGCAGGGTACCATCTTGTCCCCCATGCTGTTTAACATCTATATGAACCCCTTGAGAGTGGTTATCAGGAGATTTGGGGTGAGGTATTAGCAGTACACAGATGATACCCAGCTCTATTCCTCTGTAACATCTGAATCAGGTGCAAGCCCTGGACTCAGTGGATGGGAGCCAATAAACTGACACTCAATGCTAGCAAGACGGAGGCGCTGTGGGTCGGTGGTTCCCGAGTTTTGATAATTGGTCAGTTGCCTGTTTTGAATGGGGTTCTACTCCCTCTGAAAGAGCAGGTCCATAGTCTGGGAGTGCTCCTCGATCCATCTTTGTCGCTAGAGGCCCAGGTGACCTCAGTGGCTAGGTGTGCCTTTTACCAGCTTCAGCTGATAAGACAGCTGCAGCCTTTTCTGAACCAGGATAGCTAGACTGCTGTTGTCCATGCACTGGTAACCTCCAGGCTGGATTACTGTAATGCGCTCTGTGTGGAGCTGCCCTTGAGGTTGGTCTGGAAGCTGCAGGTGGTGGAAATGTGGCAGCGAGACTGCTCACTGGGGCATGGTATTGCCAACATATCACCCTGCTGCTGAAAGAAATGCACTACTTTCTGGTTTTGATTTATAAACCCCTATAAAGCTTGGGACCAGGATACCTGAAAGACAGTCTTACCTCTTATATACCCAGTCGATCACTACACTCTGCAGGTGAGGGCCTCCTGCAGATGCCATCTTATCAGGAGGTCCATTCCACACAACATAGGAAACAAACCTTTAGTCTAATGGCACCTACCCTTTGGAATTCTTCCTGTTAAATATTGGACAGGCACCATCTCTGTTATCTTTTTGGCACCTACTGAAAACCTTCTTTCAACAAGCCTTTTAAGTAGAGACCTTATCCCAGACTGCATCTGTGCTGCAATTGCTTTTTAAGATATTTTTAAAGCTTTTTTAAAAAGATGTTTTTAAAATGTTTTTAAGGATATTTTGTTATATATTTGTAAGTCTGTTTTTATGATGTTTTAGAGTGTTTTTAGTGCTTTTGTTTGCCTCCCTGGGCTCCTACTGGGAGGATGGATGGATGGATGGATGGATAGATAGATAGATAGATAGATAGATAGATAGATAGATAGATAGATAGATAGATAGATAGATAGATAGATAGATAGATAGATAGATAGATAGATAGATAGATAGATAGATAGATAGATAGATAGATAGATAGATAGATAGATAGATAGATAGATAGATAGATAGATAGATAGATAGATAGATAGATAGATAGATAGATAGATAGATAGATAGATAGATAGATAGATAGATAGATAGATAGATAGATAGATAGATAGATAGATAGATAGATAGATAGATAGATAGATAGATAGATAGATAGATAGATAGATAGATAGATAGATAGATAGATAGATAGATAGATAGATAGATAGATAGATAGATAGATAGATAGATAGATAGGACTGCAGCTCACTGGCCAAGCGTCTGCTCTGCATGCAGAAGGTCCCAAGTTCAATCCCTGGTATCTCAAAAGTAGGACTGAGATGTCCCCTGCCTGAAACCCTGGACAGCCGCTGCCAGTCAGTGTCAACAGTATTGAGCTAGGTGGGCCAATGCTCTGGCTCAGTATAAATTTCATAAGAACATAAGAAGAGCTGCTAGATCAGACCAATGGCCCACGTAATCCAGCATCAGAACAGGATGCTTCCACTGGAAGCCCACAAGCAGGACCTGAGTACAAAAGCTATTTCCTTTCCTGTGGTTTCCAGCAACTACTATTCAGAAGCACGCTGCCTCTGACCATGAAGGCAGAGCACCGTCATCATGGCTAATGGCCACTGATAGCCTTATCCTCCATGTATTTGTCTAATTTTTTAAAAAGCCATCCAAGTTGGTGGTCATTTGTGAGGTGGCCCCAGCCTTTTTCTTTCAATTGATGAGGTAAGGACTTTCAAACTGGTGATGACTTGGTCTGAGAGTGAACAGCTACCACACAGAGATTCCGCCACCATGCACATGTTGGAACAAATGGAGAACATCTCCCTGGGAAGTGATGGCTTCTCATGATGTGCTGTCATTCCCAGACCAGAAGACTGTATGGGGGGGGGGACATATCTGCTTCCATCTCCTTGGGATCAATGGCATGTCATCAGGTGCTATCACTTCCAATGAGAGTTGATCCATTCTTTGAGGTGCAAGTGGCATGAGGAGTCCCCCTGAGCTAGCTGCTTGCCCTCTTTGAGTACCTGGTACAGGGAATATGGCAGGACAGTGGATTCCAAAGAGGATCATGATCTGATCCACACTTTGCAGCAAAAGGATTGGGTCCGCTGAGCTGAGTTCAGAACCTGAGGATTGCCAGATTTCACTTCCATCCGTACCTGAGCTATGTGGTCAGAGCAAGAGGCCAGCAAAGGATAAATGCATTATAGGAAGAAGGGAAAGGTTGCAGAGAATCAGATGTCCTTTTGAAAATATTTTGTTCAAGACTAATTCCTATGTAGACATGGCCCTGGCCCTGGTTCAGATATCATAGTGTCAGCCATGCACCCATCTTTTGGCACTGATATCCTGGTTTGTTAAAACTGAACCGCAGTTTCCTGTGACATCCAAACCTAAGACACTAAGCTTAAGGAAAATACCAGGATGGAGAGGAGAGAAACAGCTCCCGACAGGTGTAATCAGAGGGATTCCTTTTTTTACCTAGAAAGTGAATCTCTTTTAGTTCTCAACTTTAAAAGTGCCTAGCACAAAAGCCCCTGGATCTATTTGTCTGCAATTTAGCATGTTTCTTACCCAGGGGCACATCTCATATCTGACATTTTTGGACCAATTGCCCTGAAAACACTAGAGTGATTAAATTATTCCTTTTTTCATCCACTCCAAATTGTAAAATGGCTTCTCAAGCACTGCCCCGTATTGCAGGACTGTTGTAAATCACTCTTTCTCAGCCACAGCCCTCCAAACCAACCTGCAATATGGAAATAATAAGTATGATCTGTATTAGTACTAGGGATAGAATGCATTGGGCAGTGCAGGTTCAAAAGCATTCCATCAACCTCACAGGGTGGTACCAGTTTGAGTTTGTCCTTTCTCTAATAGCTATTGTTTTTACTGGCTTTTGAAAGAACATATCAATATTTTGAAAGCAGGGCCAGCGCCAAAGGGTGGCCAGGTTGGGCCCTGGCTGAGGGCCCGTGAGGCCACAGGGGCCCCTCAATAGGGTGGGGGAGAAGAAGAGCTCCCCTTCCACGATCTGTACAGGGAGGGAGCTTTCAAGCTGCCCACCCATTCGCTGGCTCTACCTGCATGTCTCTCCTGTCTTTTGTGGCTGTGCACGCTGTGTGCACAGGGCTGCCATTAACCAAGATGGCGGACAAGGTTTCCCTAAGGTACAGATGCCCCTGCTGCCATCTTGATTGATGGCAGGGATGTGTTCGCGTAGCACACATGCGTGCCATCAACCAAAATGGCAGTGGAGGCTTCAGCCCCTTAGGCAAACCTCAGCCGCCATCTTGGTTAATGGTAGCCCTGCGCACACAGCAGCAAAAGACAGGATAGGTAGGTGGGACACATGTGTGTGTGTGCCAGGGCCCAAGGCAGGCTGGTGCCCTGTTTGAAAGGACAGCAGCTTTATGTCCTTCTCCTCCTCCTCCTCTGCTATTATAGGCTATTATAGGCTTGGTTTGCTTTCTCCATGCTTGGAGCATGGATTATTCGAGGGGGGGCAGAGAGAGAGACAGAGAAGTTTGTACTGCTGTGCTGTGAGTAAAATCAAGAAAAGAACAATTTATTCAAGGGAATATTTGAGGAGGGAATCCAGTGTTCGGGGAAGCTGCTGAAGTTCGGACCAAACAGCATTGCTCCGCAAAGATGGAGAATATGTGGACCATTGAAAAATCGGGTACTAAATCCAAATTTAGTGGAATTCTTGCTCATCCCTAATTAGTACAGATTAGCAGCACAGTCTGCTATAGCTCAAACCAGCTACAATTACATCTTTACAATGAAATGTGAAATTGCAATAGAATTTATAACCAGTAGGCCAGCACCAAGGTATGAATACATTGCATTTTTATTTCATTTCTCTGCAAGGCAATGGAAAAGTTGATAGAATAGATACTATAAATGTGGGTATGTGGGGAGAGAGACAGAGGGAGAGAAGCCAAAGAGAGAGGAAAATATATCTCCATATTGAACCCTTATGAGAAATTCTTTTATGAAGTTTCCCCCCTGCAGTGACATGAAATCAAACGTCTGTATGCTGCATTCAAGCCCCATTCTTTGTGTAGTAATAAAACCGAGACCACAGTTCCTGCAGGCAGTGCTTCACAAGTAGAAAGCTCTTTACTTTCCTACTCCCAGAGATATAACTTAGGAGGGATGGAGGAGGATGGAGAGGGAGCATTCCTTGTTGCCAGGGTTCACCAAAACTGCTCTGCAGAGGCAAGATTTACCAGAACTTTGCAGGGATAGACCAAATAGCCACTGAGAAGAAAAGACACACAAAGGTCCAGTATACCCATACCTGTTCACCATACACCCTTGTCAAACTGCAAACCACCAAACTCAGGACAAAACTGTTTAAAACTGGGGCAGATGGATAACACCTGAGACAGATTGGAGCAAAGCAGCAGTGTAGTGGCAAATTCAGAAGTGCAGGGTCCCTTTATGTTAGTCACAGGCACAGCCCCTCCCATCTTTTTTTTATTTTTGCTGCTAGGTTGAGAATGAAATCCTTGTTAATGTCTTCTTCCACAACGACGGACATCCCTAGGAGCCAATCAGCATGGAAGGGGAGAGTGTTAACTACTGACAAGAGTCTTCTCAATGGCTGATTCACCTCCTTTCACTCTTTGGCTCAAATCAGTAGGAAAGGACACAGAAGCTGGTTAGAAGACTCTTCCCATTGGCTAATACACTCCCCCTTCATGCCAATTGGCTTGTAGGATGCTGGAGACATATGGACCCTGCTGGGACCCTGCTTCCAAAAAATTAAGGGGTCTAAGACCCCCCGAATCCCTGGACGACTACACCCCTGGAGCAAAGTTGGAGTTGGCAAAAAGCAACAGGTGTCTCCCTTCAAGTAACTTGCTGGGTTCTGCTTCAAGCAATTGATAGTACTTTGCTATGGAACCATGTTAGGGAGGACAAAATGAGGCTGCTCTCACACTCATTTGGGGCACAAAAATGTAGTTTTTCTCAATGCAGAATTGTTCATGTTTGTCCTCAACATGCTGCTTCTAATCTGGATTGATTGTAGATCCTGCCATGCAGATGGGTAGTTGTGGTTACTTGCTATATGTTTGAAAACCCTCCCCTTGCAATCTTGGTATATGCCTGCCCTCAACATCACTGGGCAGGTGTGGATGCATCCTCCTCATATGTCTGTTTTCAAATGGATATACTGAGGGGTAATGCAGAATCCATCTGAATGAACCCAATTTATCAAGAAGCACTTTTCAGGGGCAAAAAGTATGCAATGTATTTGTGTGTGTGAACTAGGTAGAAAAAACAAGAACTTAATCTGCATTGAGTCTAAGACAAAGTGTTGTATATACACACCCTGAGCCAGATATCAGTAACACAGGCTCACACGTGATATGATGCAGTAGTTTTGAATGCTGTTTATGGTTTTGACTAGGAGGTAGAAGCAAAAAGTCAGAGCAGATTAGTGCCGCTGTCAGAAGGCCACCTTTTTTAAGTGGCAGCCCTGTGCTGTCAGAAGCACGAGGCTGCCACTTAAAAACGGAGGCCTTCTGACACCTTTCCCCTCTCTGGGTCTCCAGGCAGGCTGCAGTTGGGATCCAATTCTCATCTGGGTATGTGAGGGTCAAGTGACCAGAGGCAGGAGATGTGGTCATGTGTAACTGGAAGTCAGGCAAAGTGGACCAGGCAAAGAAGATCAGAAGGCCAGAGGCAAGGTGAAAGATGAGCCAGTGGGCAGATACCAGATCAGACAGGGCTGGATGGGTCAAGGGCAGAAAGTCTGTGTTAAGAACATAGGAAACCACTTTATACTGAGTCAGGCCGTTGGTCCATCTAACCCAGCACTGTCAACAGTGAGTGGCAGTGGCTCTCCAGAGTTTCAGAAAGGGGTTTCTCCCAGCCCTACCTGGAGGTGTCAGGGATTGAATGTGAAACCTTCGGCATGCAAAGCAGATGCTCTGCAACTGAGCTACAGCCCTTCCCTGTGTTGCTTGCTACTCCGTATGCCAAGTTGCTCAGACTGAAGAAATGGCAGGAAAAGTTTTTATAAGGATTGGTACGGCTTCCTGTCTTGTCAGGTCAGCTGATTAGCTTCAGGGCCATTGGCTTCAGAGCCTAGTCTGGCTAGGTGAGAGATCAGAGCACAGGTGATGCAGATGTTAAGAGCCAAGGCAAAGATGTGTAAGCATGCATGTAAAAATGTCCATTAGTATCAAGTCCACAGAGAGATCTTCTAGTGCTCGTCTGCGTTCTTCCAACAACAGCCTTGCTTAGATTTCTGTTTCACTGAAATCCCAAGGATTTCTTCTTTTCTTTTTATTGCTTAAAAAATGTAAATGTACTGCCGTCAAGTCGATTCTGACTTATGGCAACCCTATAAATAGGGTTTTCATGGTAAGCAGTATTCAGAGGTGGTTTTACCATTGCCTTCCTCTGAGGCTGAGAGGCAGTGACTAGCCGAAGGTCACCCAGTGAGCTTCATGGCTGTGTGTGGATTTGAACCCTGGTCTCCCAGGTCTTAGTCCAGCACCTTAACCACTACACCACACTGGCTCTCTTTATTGCTTAGCATAACTCATTTAAATTAATTCAGGTGACCATAGGAAGCACTGATGACTTGGATGTGTCTGAAAACCTGTTAATGGGAATCACCAGTGGGAAAGAGTGCTGTTGCGCTCTGGTTATGGTTATGGGCTTCTCATAGGCATCTGATTGGCCAAAGTGGGCCCCTCCAGATATCCTTTTTATTGTGCATTCATGGTGGTGATTTGTGATCATTATGCTATCACACACAATCCCGCTTTCAGTACTATTTGGGGGCAGTCATATTCCTTCATTTCCAGTCAGTGCATATCCCGTAACTTTTTGTTGACATCCCGTAACTTTGTGTACAACAAATGTTCTGATTTATTTTTGCTCCATTTTTGTTGCGCTATAGCCCCTTAAAAGAAATGGGGGTGCCACAGCATCTGATTGTACTGATGCACAACCTATACTCTGGACAAGAGGCTACTGTAAGGACAGAATATGGAGAAACCGATTGGTTCTCAATAGAAAAGTGTGTGAGACAGGGGTGTATTTTATCACCCAATTTGTTTAATCTGTATGCAGATTGGAAAGCGGGATTGGACCAGGATGAAGGAGGTGTGAAAATTGGAGGGAGGAATATCAATAATTTGAGATATGCAGACAATACCATACTACTAGCAGAAACCAATAATGATTTGAAATGAATGCTGATGAAAGTTCAAGAGGAAAGCACAAAAGCAGGACTACAGCTGAACGTCAAAAAGACTAAAGTAATGACAACAGAAGATTTATGTAACTTTGAAGTTGACAATGAGGACATTAAACTTGTCAAGGATTATCAATACCTCAGCACAGCCATTAAACAAAATGGAGACAATAGTCAAGAAATCAGAAGAAGGCTAGGACTGAGGAGGGCAGCTGTGAGAGAACTAGAAAAGGTCTTCAAATGCAAAGATGTATCACTGAACACTAAAGTCAGGATCATTCAGACCATGGTATTCCCGATCTCTAGGTATGGATGTGAAAGTTGGACAGTGAAAAAAGTGGATAAGAGAAAAATCAACTCATGTGAAATGGAGGAGAGCTTTGTGCATACCATGGACTGCAAAAAAGACAAATAATTGGGTGTTAGAACAAATTAAACCAGAACTGTCATGAGAAGCTAAAATGATGAAACGGAGATTATACTTTGGACACATAATGAGAAGACATGATTCACTAGAAAAGACAATAATGCTGGGAAAAACAGCAGGGAGTAGAAAAAGAGGAAGGCCAGACAAGAGATGGATTGATTCCCTAAAGAAAGCCACAGACCTAAACTTATAAGATCTGAACAGGGTGGTTCATGACAGATTCTCTTGGAGGTCACTGATTCATAGGGTCATCATAAGTCGTAATCGACTTGAAGGCATATAACAACAACAATAGTCCCTCCAGACAGCAATAATGGGGTAGTATTGGGGAACCATCAGAGAATCCACTAATGCAGAATAAATCCACCACTAATGCACTATTGTTATGTCAAGAACGTGTTACAGACTATACCTGCAATGAAACACCAATCTGAAGGGCCTCTGTGAGAACAGGATGCTGGACTCAAGCAGGGCTCTTATATTCTTATGCCATATATCAGGTCACACTACCTTCTAACTAGGTACTGTCTCTTATTGGGAGCAGTTTTCCAGGGCACAAGTCCTGCCCATCACCTGCTACTTGATTCTTCTAAAGAGAGACATCAGGGATTGAACCTGGAACCTTCTGCATGCAAAGCATGTACTCTACCACTGGGCTCTCTTCCATCTTTTACCTTTTCAATATGGTCAAGTGTTTCCGTATTCACCATCGCTCTTAATTTTTACGTGCCAATTTAAAATTCCAATCAGTGCTCCACATTACGCTATGCAATGAAAGAGTCAATGAAATACCAATCCTCTTGCATTTTTAAAAAAAAATAATTAATATATTAATAAAGGTTCTCATCTTCAACATGTTTTTATTCCCAGAACAAATTCTTCTTCAGTTATGAGATCCATGCAGGCTCAAAGAAAACAGAAATTTTAGGTCACCACATTTAAGATCACTCAGAGGATTAGTGGGATAAGATGTTGACATTCGGTTCAACAATTTCAACAGAAGAAATGGGTCCAGGTGGCAGGAAGCTGCTGAGCGAGTAATCAAGACAAGAAGCTGTTCCAGCAAGCATCAAGGAAGGCAGAATCAAACTGAAAAATATCTTTCCCTAATCCCAATAAATTATACATTCCCTCACTAGACAAAAAGGCTGCCTAGATGAAAAGGAGCATAAAACATGACCCTACTAAACATTTTGGCTGTCGCAGCGAGAAGCGGTTCCTTTAAGGCAAACTGTTCATCCACCCACATGGGGACTAATTGGCTGCCTTCCCAGCTGTGAGAGGCTAGGTCAGATGATCGGCTAAAATCAGCAAGAAGCCGAAGTTGTAATTTCAACAGAAAGCAGGAAAGGTTTCTTTCTATCTGCTGTCAGCTGCTGCAAGTTAAGTTTTGTCCTAGGATAGTGGTCTTCAAAAAAATTTCCCTATGGACTATCTGAAAATGCTGAGGGTACTGGAGAATCATTTCAAGATTTTTCTGCCTGTTGTAACAATTAAGAACACAAGAAAAGCCTGCTGGATTAGGCCAATGGCCCAGCATCTTGTTCTCACATAGGCCAATTGTAGTGCACTGTGCTAGGCGCTGGATGGTTTTGAATTGTATATTTACAGACATGCTGCAGGCCACCTGAATGAAGCTCACAGACAACTAATTGGGAACCTGTGTGTGTCCTTCTGATTAGGACTCGCCCTCTTGCAGCTGATGAATCAAAGCTTTCTGCCCCCCTCCAAAAAAAACCTATTCAGGTGTTCAGCCTGATGAGACGGAAGCTAAATGTGTGTAAGGCACAAGGGGTGTGCATGTTGGCTGTATCTCCAATGTGTATTGAGCCCACCTGCTCTACCACCAACCTATTTTACACTGAGGGACTCTCTGAAGGGGGCGTCTAAGTTCATTCAACTGAACATGCTTAGGAGACTCCTCATGACTGGAAACCTTGATAATGCAGGTTCCCTTTCACAAAGATGCTTTAAAGCACATTCAGCCAAAAGGGCTTGGAAACTTCCTTCAGACCTTCCTGCGAAACGATCAGGGTGGTGAGAGCATGCCTGGCATGTAAGGGATGCTGAGATGAGATTGACATGCAACTCCCAGCCCTGCACCCACACTTATTTGGTTCCATTTATGAATCACCTGTGGTCGCATAGCTAACCTTCAAAGCTTTGTTAGGCCCCTCCTGCCTGCCTTCAAATGCACCCCCCTCTGCATGCCCAGCCAATGGGAAGGAGAGTCTTGTGCTGCATAGGTAGTTCAAACCAAAGCTAAAATTGAAATGATCATCACTATTTTGGTGGGGGGAGGAGAGAGAGTGTGTGTGGATTTGCACAGCTTGTAAGCAATGGACACACAGTTGTGTTCAGTATACCTGCAGCTGTCATTTGAATGTGAAACCTAATCACCAGCTCTCTTAATTCAAATGCATGCAAAAGAAGTCTTGTGGCATCTTATAGAGTAACAGATTTACTGTGGCATAATATAGCTGTTAGTCGTGTAAAACTTTTTTTCTGATTGGATTGTCCTTATGCAAATTGATTGTGCCATAAGCATTCCTTGTCTAAAACCCACTTCATCAGATGCAAATAGCAACTGACTGCTGCAGAGTTGCTATATGGCTTAGATTTTAAAACATTCATGCAGGGCCTGATCCAGATATTGTTGTGTTGTGCATGAACCAGTAGCCTGAGGAACACAGGAACCTGTTTTAGTTCCTATTTGTCCATCTAACCCGGGGTAGCCAATGTGGTGCCCTTGAGATGTTATGAACTACAATTCCCATATTTCCTGTCTATTGGCCATGCTGGCTGGGGCTGGTGGAAGTTGTAGTCCAAAGCATTAGGAGGGCACCGAGCTGGCTACCCTGCTCTACCCCAGCATTGTCTACTCTTTCTGGCAGTAGCACTTAGGCAGAGGTCTTTCCCATCACCAGCTGATCCTTTTAACTGGAGATGCCAGAGATTAAACGTGGAATGTTTTGCATGCAAAATACAAGCTCTGCCACTGAGCTATGGTCTCTCTTCCACGAGGAAGTTGTTGGAGATGCAAATTCATAGCTGTGTTCTAAGACAGATGCAAGTTGCATCTTTCCAGCCACACCTATAGTGCAGATGAAATTACTCCAGAATGATCCATTCAGATGTGCCCTGCCCAATAATGGAATAATGACCATGTCTTTTCCACATGTCTATCCCCATTTGTTTTTGCAATTTTATTTCCCCATGAACTCCAATCTATGCCTCACTAGACTTACATTCCCTCCCCCCTCCCCAGCCTCATCCCTCAGGTCCTTATTTTTAAAACAGATGGCGATAAAAGGGATGGGAAGAGACCCAGTTAGACCCAATTCAGAAAATAAAGCATGCATATTGATATTGCATTCCTATTGCAGAATTTGAAAGGGTCTTTTTAATGTAAATATGTTGCTCCAAGTGCTTGGAACATTCTGGCATGTCTTTGTCTGTTTTGGATCCTTCACAAACGAAACAGTGAATAACTATACTTCTGTCTTTATCTATACATTGCCAATCTCATCTAAGGCCTGTTTGGTACAGGGACATTTTTCTCTTAGCCTGCACCTCATTAGTTATTCTCCATGCCCACAGGTTTCCATGACAGCAAGAAAAATGAACAAAGTAGAAGTGACTATGTTCTGCTGTTAGAAAATGCCACCCTTTATGTTGACTCTGAACTTCTGTCTTTCATTGATATTTCTAGATGATCTTCTGGCTTTACAAAAATAGAATCCTGTACATTGTTTGTTCATAAGTTATAGAATAAGGAAATGGATGATTGAATATATGGACAGATCAGACAGCATTGTTGTTTTGATCTTGCTGAACAGCATGCAGCCTTGCTGAATACAGGGAAATTTACTGAAGTTCTCCATTGCTGGGGTCTTGGGAAGCAGCTTCACACATTGTAAACCGTCTGGGAAGAAGTTATGTTTTGAAATAATAGAAAGCTTTGCCTTTTCATTGAATGTGAGATAGAAAGAGCTTATTGTGGAGACTTTTGTGGAGCACTCACAACAATGGTACTTCGTTGTTCCAAAATAGAGCCATCAGAATAAAGTTCACTTTATCATGGAGAATTTTGGTCCGGAAGCTGCAGCTGGTGCAAAATGCAGCTGTGCGACTGCTCACTGAGGCAGGGTGTCACCAACATGTCACGATGCTGCTGAAATAATTGCATTAGCTACCAGGCCAAGTTCAAGGTTCTGGCTTTGGAATACAAAGCCCTATACAGCTTGGGACCTGGACACCTGAAAGATTGCCTTACCCCTTATATACCAAGTCAATCACTGCACTCTGCAGGTGAGGGCCTCCTCCACATATCATCTTATCAGGTGGTCTGTTCCACACAACATAAGAAACGGACCTTTACTGTTGTGGCACCTACCCTTTGGAATTCCCTCCCCATAAATATTAGACAGGCACCATCTCTGTTATCATTTTGGTGCCTACTCAAGACCTTCCTCTTTCAACAAGCCTTTTAGGTAGAGACCTTATTGCAGACTGCATTTGTATTAGACTTGCTTTTTAAGATGTTTTTAAAGCTTTTTTAAAAGAAGATGTTTTGTTTTAATATTTTTAAAAGATGTTTTGTTTTAATATATTTTAAAATCTGTTTTAAGATGTTTTAGAGTATTTTTAGTATTTTGTTTGCCACCTTGGTCTCCTTCTAGGAGGAAGGGCGGGATATAAATTTAATAAATAATAATAGTAATAAATAAATAAAAACTTGGGGTATGGTAGCAGCTATTAGATGACAGTGACACATGCACTGGTGACATCAAGGCTTAATTACTGTAACACACTCTATCTGGGGCTGCCTTTGAAAACAGCACAGTGGGGAGGAGAGCTTGGCTGGGAGTCCAGAGTCTGTGAGTTCAAATCCCTGCTCGTGTATCCTGGGTGTAAAGGGCCAGCTAAAGATCACCCCCACAGTGAGTGGCTCAAGGGTTACGTGCCCTGCCACCTGTGCAGCTGTGGGCAAGCTACATAGTCCCATGGACCCCAGTTGCCCCCCAGCTGGCAATTGCAGACAAGGAAGGGGCTGGCTTGTGCAGCTGTGGCAAGCTGAGCAGGCCCTACCTAGCCAGCTGGGGAGGACTAGCCTCAGAGGGAGGCAATGGTAAACCCCCTCTGAATACCACTTACCATGAAAACCCTATTCATAGGGTAGCTGTAAGTCAGGATCGACTTGAAGGCAGTCCATTTCCATTTTCAAAATGCAGCAGCCAGAATGTTAACTGGAGCGCGGCGCAGGAAGCATATCACCCCTGTGCTTTATCGATTCCACTGGCTCCCAATTTGTTTCCAGGCCCAATTCAAAGTGCTGGTTCTGACCTTTAAAGCCCTAAATGGCCTTGGACCAATGTACCTGAGGGACCGCTTATACCCATATGTACCTGCCTGGGATTTAAGATCATCTACCTCTGGTCTCCTCTACATACCTGGAATGAAAGACTGACAGGCACATGAGAGACAGCCTTTTTAGCTGTGGCCTCCAAGCTTTGAAATACCCTACCCCAAGAAGCCTGCTCTGCTCCCTCCCTGATGGTTTTCTGGAGACTTCTGAAAACGATCTTGTTCTGGAGAGCCTTTGGGAGGGGCTGAGGGTAGAACGCCTGACACTGATTTTATGCCTTCTATGTTAATTTTTAACTCTATAGTCAGTGCCACTCCCTATGTGTGTGTGTGTGTGTGTGTGTGTAGTATCTTATGTATTTTAATTGCATTTTATGTATTTTAATTTATTTTAATGTTTTTGTGATCTTTATTGTGTATAATTTTTATTATATACATGTTCGATTTTATTGTAAGCAGCCCTGAGTGCCCTATTATAGGGTAGAAGAGTGGGATAGAAATATTTAAAACAAATAAATAAATTAGATGAAGAGTGTGCTGTACACACACACACACACACACACAGAGAGAGAGAGAGAATAGTTCCCTCATTTACATTATGACATGTTAATGGCAACTGAGTTACTAAATTTTCATGGCATTCGTTTTTTTTAAAAAAGTCTCAACTAGAATAATGCTACCACCTCCCCTTCAGGTTTTTCTCCCTCGATCTTCTACTGAAATGTGTAGTGTTTTATATTAGTATTAAAATAAATTACAAAACCAATGTCTTCCAGTTATTGGATGGTAGAGCCAGAACAGTCGAGATCAGGGCTAAAGTAGAGAATCTGATACAGAAATAACATCCTAGAATTCCAGGTGTCACTAGGGTGTCAATTTGTCTATCTATCTATCTATCTATCTATCTATCTATCTATCTATCTATCTATCTATCTATCTATCTATCTATCTATCTATCTATCTATCTATCTATCTATCTATCTATCTATCTATCTATCTATCTATCTATCCATCCACATACCACATGAAAGTATGAAATGAGACTATGCTAGCAATATGTTAACATTCCACATCATATTTCTCACACACCATCCTCCCTTTTGGAGGTGGGATGGGGGTCATTGACACAAGGCAGAATCTGTGTATTGAACTGCAGAAAAAAATGATGGCGGGGTACCAAATACCTCACACTATCAACCCTCCATAGCTAGCATATATACCTGCTTTGATAACCTGCTTTGCATGTCGCATTATTTTAACTATGGTTTAAAAAACTATGGTTTACTATGAAAGAACAGCATGTTTGTGCACACTGCCAAAATAGCAAGTGCTTTGCTCTTTTCCTGTTCTTGCTTTTGGAAAACAGGTCATGCTCTGGATTGTCATGTTGTCTGAACCCGGGCTTGTGGCTTGTTTCTCCCCAAATAACCCATGAATGGTAAGCCAAGAACAACCCTTGGTTTGTTTGGAGAGAAGACAAGCCATGAGCTGGGTTTGGATGACAGGTATTCGAGACTTGGGGCAGTTGAAAGAGGTCATATCTACAAAAGAATAAGAAGCCTAGGAAGCCCTAAACATCTTTGTTTTGGCTCCACAACTCAAACGATGAATACTTGTGGCCTCATACATAAAGGCTATGGATTTACATTCTCACATGGTGTCAGAGAAAACATGTGCCTGTAAATCCATCTTTACGAACAGTATGGTAGGATAAAGGAAAATTAAGCTGCCTAAACTGATGCTTGTGGTGCTCATTTTATGCAGTTAAGAACCCTTTGACTAGCATTGGATAGTGTCACTTTAGAAGCAAAGGGAAGTGCTATGACAGGGGTGACTGCAGATGTCTTTTGGAGATGCATCTTGGAGATCAGAATGGTGGGTTCAGGGCTTCCACTACCCACAACCCTCAAAATAAGTGTGTTCTGGCCCACAGTTTTACAGTTCTGAAAAAAGGGGAAACTAAAAAGGCATATCAATATATTCCTGCACACACACGCAAACAAAAATGTGCTGCAATCCTACATTTGCTTGATCACTCATGTGCTGTCAGTGAGTTCAGGCTTCCATCATCCATTTTTACTTAAACACATGGTCTTTATTTCCAAGTCCTGAATAAGCATCTACACATTTTAACCCACCAAATGTTAATCTGAAGCTATTTATAAGCTACTATGTACAGGAGCTTTTTTTAACCAAGGGGTTGGAAGCATTCCTTTGAGATCAATATGGTAAAAACAGATGGAAGGATTTCATTTATTTATTTTAAGGACAGCTTTATGCTTAAATCATAGAACAGGCTCTCCCAAGAATGTAGATAAAGAATGGTAAGAAAAGATGTCCATGAAGTTATGTGATGCTTCTGGAAGTTACAAGCAGGGACTATTATTATTAACATTTGGGTCCCATCCTTCCTCTGGGGCCTAGCCTATTTCCCCTCTCACAACAAGCCTAAGGAAATAGGTTAAGATGAAAAATAGTAACAGGACAAATGTTACCCAGTGAGCTTCATACTGAAAAGGGTTTTGGACCCAGGTCTCCCTGTTCCATGTCTAGCACACTAAGCACTACCCCATGGTGCATCTTCAGAATCCTAGAAAGATCGCTATTATTCCTATTTTAGTTTAAAAAATGAGTCTGAAAGGATTTGCCCAAGGTGCCCACTGAGTTAATGGCTGAGCAGAGAGATTTGAGCTTTGCACTTTCTGACCCACTGAATCAAGCCAAATTTCAAATCTGTTTTCTGCAGATTGTCACATTTCTGTTTTCACTAGGTGTAAAGAGGACATACATGGCACCTGATTTGTCTGTGGCTATGTTTACATTGTACTGCTTTGTCTGTTTTGCACAGCACCAATTTATGGTTGTAGAGCATTGCATTAGGAAACTTTCAGCACAATCCTAACTATGTCTACTTACTTCTAAGTCCTATTGAATTCAATGGGGCTTACTCCCAGGTAAGTGAGGTTAGACTTGCTGCCTAAAACTGTAATCTTGGTATTGTCAACCTTTGGCCCTCCAGATGTTGCTGAACCAAAACTCCCATTATCCCTAGCCATTGGCCATGCTTGCATGGACTGATGGGAGTTGTAATTCAGCAACATCTGGAGGGCCAAAGGTTCCCCCAAATCTGCCGTAACACTTTCCCCACTTACCTGGGAGTAAATCCCATTGACCTCAGAGTAAACCTGCCTAGGGAGGTGGTGGGCTGGAGGCATTCAAGAGGCAGATGGACAGCCACTCGTTGAGTATACTTTAATTTGGATTCCTGTATTGAGCAGGGAGTTGGACTCAGTGGCCTTATAGGCCCCTTCCAACTCTATGATTCTATGATTGTACTGTTAGTCTTTTTCCTAACATGCAAAAACTCCAAAAAGGAATGGGGCTAAGGAGGCTTCTAAAACAGAAATAGGAAGCCTGTGGCCTTCCAGATGTTTTTGGACTTCAGGTGCCATCAGCTCCACCCAGCATGGCCAATGGCTAGAGATTATAGGAACTGTTGACCAACAAATGATATTTGGAGGGCCACAAATTCCCCATTACCGATATAGAAGCTGCTTCACATAGGCATAGATGAGGCTATTGATCATGTTTGATTACTATAAACTTGATTCTTAGTCAACTGTGCAAACTATCTCTATTGAAAAGTACTTGTGTTTGAGTTGTATCAGGCAATATGCAGGGTTTATCTGTGGTAACTGATCTGTGAGAGATCTAAAAGACTTCTTTTGATAGCAGACTTGTGAAACATGGCCAACTTTGTGTGCGCTAAGTCATTTTCAAACCAGCTTATTTTCAAATACGTTGTGAAGATGATCAGCCATCTTAACACAATCACAATGATGCTGGAATCTTTTCCCAATCTGATTACCAGGTGAATGATAGTATGCAAGTTTGGAGAGGCTAATGCTCATCTGAAAATGTCTGGAGAAGGGTGAAAAAGCTGAAGAGGGGCCTGCAGACTGAGTCCTACGGGGAAAGGTTGAAGGACTTGGGCATGTTTAAATTAGAGATGATGATAAAGAGGCAATATGATAGCCATCAACAAATATTTGAAGGGCTGTCACATGTAATTATAGAACCAATTTGTTCTCTGTTGTTCCAGAAGCAAGGATCTGAATCAGTAGCTTCAGAAGACGAGAAAAATGTATTAAGACTAAATATTAGAAAGAACATCCCAGTGGTATGACAGTGCTCGACAGTGGAACAGACTCCTTTGGAAGGTGGTGGACTCTTCTTCAGTAGACGTTTTTTAAGCAGTGGCTGGATGGCTACCTCCCATGGTTGCTGTAGCAGTGGATCTCCTGTATTGGCAAGCAGTTTGAGTAGATGACCTCTGTGGTCCCTTCCAACTCGAACGATTGTATGCATCGTCACAGTGAGTTGCTCAGGGAATTAGAAGGCCATGTGTCTGTCTGGAATGAAATTGCTAAGGGGCTTCTTTGGATCAGAACTCAATTGCAGTACTTACTTGGCATACTTTACATGGGTGTACTGTGCAGTGGAAAAAAACCCAGGGCTTATTTATGGAAGAACCATAGCACATTTTAATTAGCCTGTTTAAGCACGTAAGCCCAGATCAGAGGTTGGTATCATGAGGCACCTGCTAAGGTCCATGCACCAATAAAGACTCCACTGCCAATCTCTGGAACATCCAGGCCCTGCTGTTCCCCCTCCTTGCTGTTGTCACTCTCATGAGTGTACAATTCATGAGAGGAGTGAGGAGAAGGTGCAGTAACCTCCATATACCTTGTCCTCTCTCTAGGACAGGGATGGGAAACATTTCTGCCTGAGGGTCACATTCCCTCCTGGGCAAACTCCCAAGAGCCTTATGCCAATAGTGGGCAAGGCAAAAAGCAAAAGTGTAGAGCAGCCTTTCCCAACCATTCTGTTTCCAGATGTTGTTGGACCACAACTCCCATCAGCCTCAGCCACCATTTCCAATGGCTGAGGCTGATGGGAGTTGTGGTCCAACAACATCTGGAGGCACACCGGTTGGGAAAGGCTGGTGTAGAGCAATGAATGTGTATGCTACCTGTGCACAGTAGGCTAGCTTCTACGCCAGTGTGCCTCCAGATGTTGTTGGACCACAACTCCATCAGCCTCAGCCAGCATTGCCAATGGTGAGGAAAGATGGGAATTGTG
Organism: Rhineura floridana; assembly: GCF_030035675.1. Taxonomy (NCBI): domain Eukaryota; kingdom Metazoa; phylum Chordata; class Lepidosauria; order Squamata; family Rhineuridae; genus Rhineura; species Rhineura floridana. Next base: position 108,101,676 of record NC_084486.1, read on the forward strand.
GTCCAACAACATCTGGAGGCACACTGGTTGGGAAAGGCTGTTCTACACACTCACACATCCCTCTCTATTCTCCATCCAGGCAAGCAGGGAGCATTATCAGAGTCAAGGACACATTCCAGCTAGCCAAACCACTCAAGTCAGGTGAAAAGCAGGGCTGGCATGAGTCCTGAGGACTACATTTGATCCCTGAGCCTCCTCACTCATGTTCGAGGAGGTGATGTGGACTGGGAGGAGGGAGGGAGAGTTTTGACCAAGGCCCTTCCACAAAATCCTGGAGCTGCCACTGACCCAGGCAATTGATCAATATCCCAGGGACAGCCTCTTGTCACTGCCATTCTGTAACCTTCCTCTCCTTCTCCTCTACTTGCACTTCCCCTCATCTGCTCTGGAGGGTTGGGGAAAAGGTCACAGGGGAGGAGAAGGAAGGAAAGTTCTATTGCACAAGCAGAAATCCTTGTGCTAACAGGATGACCATGTTGGATATAGCCCATTACATAGATCCCCCATTAGTTTATTCTCACTTGTGAAAAAAAATGGGAGGGAAGGGGATGTAACATATTAACATTATTGTTATAAATAACCAAATTTACAAATCAATTTAGTCTGTGTTCTTGGGAGTACAAGCCTGACTTCAGAGCAATCTAAAAATCAGAATCCATCAGTACTTAGAAGTTTTTGCAAAATTGTTATTATTAATCCAGAAAAATGATCACATTCAAAATAAATGTTTTTGGTGGTCATCGTTTTTTGTTTACAAAAGTATACTGAATTGGTCAAAAACTGACCCAAAGTCATATAAATATATCCTTCAAGTTTTCTAGTACCAGTTCCTTAGAATGAAAACATTGGTAGTTAAGAGTTGCCTTAAAAACAAACATTCATTCTAGACAGCCAAAAAAGTTAACCATTAAAAACTCATATAAAGTGTAATACATGTATGTTGTTATGTATTTACTATTGTGGCTGGCTTTCATCTTGACTGTTGCATAGACATATCCCTTCAAGAGACTGGTTTTGTTTGGAGGTGGAAGGGGTTCACTACTTAAATAAAATCTGGGCCCTAGGACCAGTCAGATTTTTACTTATACCATTGGTATGCAGCATCTTTTTCTGTTTATGGAGGTTCTAGTTAGAAGGCAGGCTTGCTCATGTATTCTTCCATTGTCTGCAAAAAAGGACAAAGAATAATTAACCCAGGTATTACAAACTACACGTAGACTCTAATGTGATAGCAAGGCAGTTGGTATAGTACCAAGTGGTGCTTTGAAAATGATGAAAATAGAGCACTGCAGCTAATTTACAAAGCTAATAGGCACTGATTGACAGAATTTGCATGAATGCGTGCAGAAATAGATTAATTCCAGCTTCGTTTTCCAGCCTGGTGGGCTATCCTTCCAAGATCTCTAGTATATCATGAGATCTAAGGAGGGATTACGAACTTGGGGTGGTGGGTGTTTTTTTTAATTTCTCGTCTGTATTCAGTACTTTTCAAACCAACTGCCTTCATGTTTTTGTATTTATGTCTGCAACTGTGAAGGCGAACAAATTATTTTAAAAAACCCTGAAAAGCTGAATTTCTTAAAATATTAACTAGTGACTAGATACAACAGAGGGGTGCATTTGGTCCACAGTTAAGAGCTGATCACTCCCTTTATAAGAGTCTAACCCAGTTCCAGTTTTTCAGCTGCTTCTATTGAAGTCCTCAGTCATTTTTTCAAACAACAAAAGAACCTAAAGTATATTTGAGTCCCACTGAGACCAATTTTACTATCCAATGTGCTAAGCATACATTGATTTCCCATTAGACTTAGTGCTAAATCACACAATAGACTTTTTCCCATGAGACATCCTTATCTTCCTTGGATACATGCTCTTAGGGATAAATGTGAAGTGCAATCCAGGGAGTCATGGATATGGCTGGCATCAGCTCCTGTGAACATGTCTGGGGGCATAAAGATACCCCAATCAAAGAAATTGCTGCCAGCCAGATCCAAGAACACCCCTTTAGATCCCTATTTACTTTTGTCTACAAAAGCACATATCTGGGAAAGCTAGGCACTCCTATGGACAAGAACTACATTGTATGAATGTAAGAAAAGCCTGCTGGTTCAGGCCAGTGGCCTATCTAGACCAGCATTCTGTTCTCATAGTGATCAATAAGGTGCCAATAAGAAACCCCAAAGAAGGATCTGAGCACAACAGCACCCTCCCTTCCTGCGGTTTCTTTCAACTGGGATTCAGAAGCGTACTGCCTCCAACAGTGGAGGTAGAACGTAGCCATCAGGGTTAGTGGTCCTTAAGCATACAAAATATTTTTTGGATGGTGCTCTTTATATCTAACTGCCCATTTTCATTGCTAGCAGTTGTGATTAGCACAGCTGTCTAGAGCTGGTTTGGGAGAGGGCTTAATCTAGTGATATTCACTCTATGGCCCATAAGTGAACTATTGGCTTATTGTCCATAACCAGCTTGAGTTAGGGCACCAGGAACAAAACACGCCACTCTGTGTTTATTTGTTCATGCCACTTTCAGTTTATGTCCACAATACTTTACAGTTTAAAAGAGGGAACAACATGCCTACAGGCTTCTGTATAAAAGGACCTATTCTCTTTCAAACAGGAGTTACTGCAAGATCTGTTATTGGACAAAAATGAAGGTTGCCAGGTACAGCTTAGATGGTTTTAAAGCTTTCAGGCAGATCATTTATGCTTTCACTTTGTTGCACAAAATAAATCAGCAAAGGTAACCAAGCACTTTTTAGACACTAAAAAGGCTGACCTGAACATTCCATCAAGCATTCAGTAAACAGCATGAGTAACTGATTGTTACTCCTTTAACACACACCCCAACAACAATATGTAACACTTCTTCTGAATAGTTCAAGCCAAGTTTCAGAGAATGCCAAAAGCTGATGTGACAGGAAATCACACAGCAACTGTCATCCTTTTGCCCACCAGTTGGCTATTTATAATTTACAATAGTTAAGCTGCTAATTACATCTGCAAGCCTAAAGACACTTACTTAGGAGTAAGCCCATTGAACTCCATGGGACTTTTCAATAAACACGCATACGAATGGGCTATAAAACATGTATTATATCAACCTCCCAATGTTCTTTGGCTTTTAATTTAATCAGCAGAACACTTATTAGGAAATAAATGAAGGCACATTATAGAAAAGGTGGCTTCATTTGTACCTGCACCAGAAAAATCAAGATATGAATATTCACAGTGTAGATTGTTTAAAGCTCTTTTCATCAAACTGGACAGCAACCTGTATGCTTTAAGCTGGATTTCTGCACTGAGCAGGGGAGTAGACTCGATGACCTTATAGACCCCTTCCAATTCTACTATTCTTTGAATCTATGATCAACCTCATGTCCTCCAGATGTTGCTGGACTACAACTGCCATTGTCCCGGATTGTTGCTCATGCTGGCTGGGACAAATGGGAGATGGAGAGTCCAACGCCTAGAGGCAACCATGTTGAAGAAAGAGGTTTTAAGGATATTTAATGTTTGTTTTTTATTTTGTTTTTAAACAGCTTTTTACATTTTTGTGTTTTGCCTTACTTGTCTTTTTATTTTATGCACCTGGCTTTTGTATTCTTCATTTTGTTGTGACCTATGTCCCAAACAATAAACTCTGAACCAAACTGGATATCAAAAGTAAAAAGAGAGAGAGAGAGATCTTGATTTAGCTTCTCTCCTCTCCCCAGCCTTACCTCTTGTAACATATCAGCATCTTCTATGGCTTTCACTGCAGCTTTTTTTGAAGTTTCTTGAATTTCCCCTCCCATCAGAAACTCATCAAGAATAAAGTATGCCTTTTCAAAATTGAAAATAATATCCAGTTCACACACCTGGTAAGGATTATAGAAAGAAATATTCAGGCACAATATTATAGCATTGAGTACGATTATGTGCACAGACCCGTCAAAAAACTGTTCTATGTGTGCACCCTTGTGGCAGGCAGCAAACAAGGGAAACACAAAACTGAAAGCATTAGCGAGGTTTCAACATGAGAATATTTTTAAGGTTAAGTGTCATCCCAATATCATTTTGCTTCCTTACCTATTCAGTTAATTTTTCAGTTGCACACACTTGTACTGAATTATCTTCAACCTTTGAGTCACAGGATTTACATTTTATGACAGAGGCTGCGTACACACCATATACGCGTACACACCATTTAAAGCACATCCCCCCAAAGAATCATGGGAGTGATAGTTTAACCCACACAGAGCTATAATTCCCAGCACTACAGTTCCCAGGATTCCTTGGGGGGTGCTTTGAATGTTCTTCAAATGTATGGTGCGTACACAGCCAAAGTATAGAAGAATCATAGAACTACAGCATTGGAGGGTGTCTTGCAGGCCATCTAGTTCAATGCAGGAAATTCAGAGCTATAGCATCCCCAGCAGTTGCTAACCACCAGCCTCTCCTTGAAGACCTCCAGCAAGAGGAGGCTAATCACCCCTCTAAGTAGTTGGGTTTACTGTCAAACTGCTTTACTATCAAGAAGTTTCTCTTAATTATCATGGGAAGATGATTTACAAACTAAACTTAAGCCAATGTGCTAGAGTAAAATTGGGTCAAAAGCCCCATTATGCTCAAACTGTGCCTGAATACAAAAAGCTACACTTATAAGAGTTTTTAGATGCCATCTCACTCCAATTCATATATAAATCTAACTTGCTTATATAAATTCAAATCTTTCCCCACAATGTTGTGCTGTACATTTTAGTAGCAGAGGTTTGGGATATACAGCTCCTTGAAAGTTCAGACTAAAAGTCAGAGCAGATTCCACTGCCCCACTGACATGGAGCCACCAGCGGCCACTGTTGACAAGGTAGTTTAAAGGACAGAGAGGGGGAGAAGTTTCTCCTAAGGTTGAACCCAAATCTGCTCTCATGCAAGTTAAACCCTTTAGACCTTGTCCTGCCCTCTGGCGTAGCAGCTCAGTATGGAACATCTGCTTTGAATACAGAAGGTCCTAGGTTCACCAAAACCAGAATTACATCTGTGCCTTATTATTATTAATATTGATATTTATTATTATTATTGAAGTGCAATACCATTTTTTCTGTATTTTTCCCTTGATGATTTCTAAGTTAGAGTGTTTCTGCTGCATCACTTCTTCCTCCATATTAAAAACAGCCTCACCCAGGCCCTCTTAAAAAGGCAGATGTCTCAGCATAAACCTGTGATGGGGCAAAGTTCGTCTCCGTTTATGGTCACCACTTTTTTGCTCTCTCCGCCTGCCCTCACTTTTATAGATGCTTTTGCCCAGAGGGGCAAAAAGAATCAGCTTCCCGGCTGGCAATGCTGGAAAAAGGATAAACAGCCCTGGAAGAGGCTCTGCAGTACTCAAAAATTGGTGTGGGGTGTTCCCTAGCTGCTAATGGGCTCTCTTGCTATGAAAAATAAACAGTCCACAAAATGACAATTTGTTTCTTTATTGTGTATATTTATGTCCCATCCTTCACAATAACAAAAAAGTGAGTTACAATATGAAAACACAATGAAATTACAGAATATCACAAAAGCTAAAAGGCAGCTCTACACACAAAACATTGCAGTAGTCTAATCTGGAAATTACCAAAGCATGTCCAGGAGGAGTAGCAGCTGGAACACCAGCTGCAGCTTGTGAAAGGTGCTCTGTGCCACTGATGCTACCTGGACCTCCAGTGACAAGGCTGGATATATGAAGATGCTCAAACTTCACACTTGATGAATTAGGGCAGGCAAGGGAAATTTGTGGCCCTCCAGATGTTGTAGGACTCGAACTCCCATCAGACTCAGCCATCATAGTTGATGGTCCAGAGAACATGGGAGTTGCAGTCCAGCAACCTCTAGGGGACCAGAGGTTTCCCATCCCTCCTTGGTGGAAGGAGGAAGGGCAACTCCACCCAAAACAGGTTGAATACCGCTTCCCTAAACAAAGGGAATACCACCAAGACATACCATCAAGAGTACATCCATCTCATCAGGGCTGAAGCTCAGGTTAGCTACATGTTTTCCCCTACTAACAGAAAACAATGCCCGCTTCAGGGAAGGGACAATTTAGATCAGGAAAATGTCCTGGGGGAAAAGGATTTAATACCGGAGCAGTTAACCTCTTTTGCCCAAGGGCCACATTCCCCCTTGGCCAACCCTCCAGGGTGGCAAGGGGACATGCCAGTGGTCATCTCACAAGACACACAACACACCCTCCTCAACTGATTCTATGCAGTTCAGCAGAAGAGGGGGTTATCGATTCCTCCCCATTTTCAAGTGACTGATCTGATAACTGAGAAGAGGATGATTTCCATCCTTGGCAGAGTGCTGGGCTGCAGGGTAGGTTTAAACTGATTAGCTCAGCACTGTGACGGGGATACAAATTGCCCCCTGTTTGATCAGGGGGGAGTGGACAATAACCCCTTCCTCAGCTGATGGGAATACAAACTGTCCCCCTCTGCTCATCAAATGATTGACCTAATGGGGAGGGAGCAGTTATCTGCATCCACATCCGGGCAATGGAGCAGGCAGAGACAGTTGTCTGCCCACCCCAATACCACATCTACTTCATTTATTCATTTATGCTGCCACCACAAATATCACTGGGGCTTCAGAGGGGGAGATAAATGTGCTTGGGGGAGATGGATCAGGCTCCAGGGCTGTGGATTAGCCACCCCAATGGTAGCCATTTCCTGGAGTAGTGGCAACACCATGTCTACAGGCCCCTCAGCCACACATGCAGAGGGTCATACTTTTTTTCTCCACACGAAAGATTTTTCAGAGAACTTTTTCAGTTGAAATAGTTTGGTGGGTTTTTTTTGCAGAAAATGGGGAACTGCTTGGCCCAAACCGGTTATCCAAAAAATAACTAAATAAAAACACCCCACCCTCACAGCGTAAATCAGTTCCATGGGCCGAAGAAACTACAATGCATTCTGGACAAACACGGAAAGCAACAGATGAAGGTATTTGGGGGGAAAGCCAACAAAACTTACATTTCCAAAATATCTGTCCAACAGCTCTACATAACGATGGACAATCTCTAGGGTCAAGAGTTCATTATCTTGGTCTTCTATTGCACAGCAGAAATATAAACTAGCATACCTGAAATTTAAAAGTGAAAAATCTTGAAACTGTTAGGATTAATATAAAGGCTGGTCACAGTAGAGCTTTATTATGTGATCAGTTATCCCAAAATATTTCTCTCTTCAGTTGATTTAAATATAATGGGTTAATTTGCTTCAAAAGCAAGGAGAATAGCCCTTGGTTAATTAAGGCTTCCACATAAATCCACTTGACTTCCTTATCAACGCTAATTTAAACGACAGGATGAACATAATTTCAGATATGCAGAGGTGGACAGAACATAGAGTTTAGTGCAATAACCAGAAACGATCATGGAATCAGAAATAACAGTTTATGTTTTATTGCACAAATCTGTCACACAGCTCTGTGTTCCATTCTGTTCTAATTGTGTTCATTCTTATCATGCGTTCACTCAGGACAGGTAGCATACCTCTTTTTTTTTTTTAAGGTAACTATATGTCAATTGAGATGACTCCACCCCTCCATGTACTTTGACTGAAAGAACATGTAAGGGTGTATGTGTGGAGCTGCACAGGCTGACACACGCAGCAGCCACACCCACCTGTTATCCATGTGTTCAGCCAGTATGCATGATGGGGTTTTGTATGAGAGGACCCTGGTCTAATCTTGGTCTCCCTCATGTGCAGGAGCTCTACACACATATATTAGTATACTTGCATGGACTCCTCACACGCAAGCAAAGTGCACAAATGGAAGGGGCAGGGATGGGGGAGAAGTTCGATTTAGTTTGCATTTCCAGCCAAATGTATCAAATTTGCACTTTCCAAAACACAGCCATCCTAAACTTATCCAAATTTTGCAGTGTAGTTCATCAACCAAAGAATGCTTACAAAAACACATATATTAGGGGAAAGTGTGCATAAAAATGAATATATGAGTGGGGGAAAATGCAAAAATGCATTAGATGACAAAAAATTGTTTGCAAAAATGTGTACGTTAGTCAAAATAGCCTACAAAAATAAGTTTATTAGGAGAAATTCACACTGAAATGCTGGAGAATTTTCATGAGGATTTTTTAAAAAAAAAATCTCAAATTATTGCAGAAATGTGGAGAACTGAATTGAAGATTGGAAAAATGAGAAACTGAGAGAACTGAAATTGGCAGATCTTTCCATTCCTAGCAGGGGGGCATGGCCAGCACACACACAGATAATGGGGTGGGACTAGCCCACAAAACCTCATGACCCCCCTCACGCACACACACACACATTCTTTACGGAACTTTACGGTTGGATACTAACAACAGCAGCTGAGAGCATTGCATTTCCCCATTGGTACAAGCACTGATGTATTTTCTATCCCATTGCAGCAGGGATAGGGGGCCCTTGTCAGTCCAAAGGTAACACTCCCTCATGGGCAACCTTTCCAGGGCCACATACCAATGGTGGGTGTGGCAAAAGTGGGTATGACCAGTAGGGCATTTTTTAAGGAATTTTTTTCCCCATTCAAATGGCTTGCATGTGGAAGCCTCTCTACCATGGTGTAAGCCCTGAGATGTGGACTGGGACAAACATGGTTCTAACAAACAAACAAAAATCAGGGATTGAATACAGCCTTGCAAATGCATTTACAGAAGTTACTGGCATAGCAAAATTCTTACTAGTCTGAATTATCGGGGGAAGGGGAATGAAGATACAGAGAACCAGACATCACAGTGTGCAGGGAGAAAGATTTCGTTAAGAGGTTTTTCAGAAAGACTGGTAGTTTGTAAGAATCCTAAGAATGATTGTGTAATGTGCCCTTATGTTCTATTGTTTCTATTCAATTTCACTTAAACTGAATTTCTGTTCTTGGTTCATTTCTTAAAATTTATCTGTCTATTTGTGTGGTGTAGTGGCTAAGGTGCTGGACTACGACCTGGGAGACCACGGTTCAAATCCCCACACAGCCATGAAGCTCACTGGGTGACCTTGGGCCAGTCACTGCCTCTCAGCCTCAGAGGAAGGCAATGGTAAACCCCCTCTGAATACCGCTTACCATGAAAACCCTATTCATTGGGTCGCCATAAGTCGGGATTGACTTGAAGGGAGTCCATTTCCATTTCATTTGTGTCCACGGGGTGTCCAAAAGCTAGGACTGGGTATCTGTTTGGGTCACACAACTATTGCTTAAAAACTGCCTTGATGGCCAGAGACACACCTCCATCCAGGCAAGCAAGGGTTATCACACTTCAAGGGCACATTCCAGTAAAACCACTGAACACCAGGGAGGGCTGTAGCCCAGAAAGGGGTGTGGCCTTGGCAGAGTCCTTAGGGCTGTATAGAGAAGCCTGGAGGGCTGAATTTTGACCCAGGGCTTGAAGTTCTCCACCCCTGCATTAAGGAATATGGTCACAGAGGCTTTACACATTTTTGTAGTGCTCCTTACTGATGTGTCATTTCCTTTGCAGCTCTGGTTCCCCCCCCCTTTAAATAACATCTTGGGGAGGGGGCGTTACGGTCAGGTCCGCAGTGTGTGGGATGAGAGGGTTTAACCCTTTTCTTTTGCACAACGCTCCTAAGAAAATTCCACTCCCTTCCCAAGCTGCTATTCAGACCAAAAGCGAAAACAGCAGCTTCCTCAGTCTCCACCCCCATCCCAACAAACCGTAAGGATACAAGATCAGCCCAGCAGTCCGTTCTCACAGTGGCCAACCAGATGCCTCCAGCAAACCCTCTGGCAGGATCTGGGCACAAAAACACTTGCCCCTCCTGCAGTTTCCAGCAACCGGCGTTCTGAAGCACCCTGCTTCTGACCTTCAACTGCTATTTTAAAAAAGGAAAAAACAGGCACACAAGGGCAAAATGTGTGTTCACCGTAATGTGTTGGTTTGGCCTTAATAGTGTGTTGGGGTGGGGGGATCAACATGTTGTGTATCCACAAGCAACAATGGCTTTATTATATCATCTTCACAGTTTTGTTGAACTATGAATCTGTACCTGGCCTTTGAGAAAAAATGCCTTCTTAACATTGTTTCAGCCATAATCTTCAGAAAGATGGCTTTAGGATGTTGAATATTTCTGTACTTTCTCTTAAAATTGGGAAAGTCTCTAGGATTCGGAAATACCCAATTTAACAATCTAGAGAAAGATCAGTGCACTGACATCCCATGGAAATCATTGGGATCCCAACACTTAATGGCAACTTTTGATTCCAATTCATTTAAAAAGACACTTCAGCACATTTTATTTTTTCCAAAAGGTGCTCTCCATGTTCTAGTGGCGACTGGTGGCTCTGATGTCTTCAAGGATCTATCCAAGGTGCTGATTCACTGCCCTACTGCCATCAGAGCCACCTGACTCCACTGCCATGTTCATTCCTTATTTCAAATGCTAATTCCAGTTAAATGATGTAAAGCAGGGGTGGGGAACCACGGGCTCAGGAAGGGGCATGTGGCCCTCCAGACCTGTCTATCTAGCCCTCTGGACTCTTTCCAGGCCACACACCCTCTCAGGTCACTCCCACATTAGTCCTGCTTTGCTTGCTCCTTGGATGTTTTTCACTGGCTGGAATGTAACCATGAATTCTGATAACACCTTTTGCTTGCCTGGATGGAGAGTAGGGGTGTGTGAGAGTGTGCATAGAAACTAAACAACTGAAGAAAAGTAAAATTTACATTTATTGCTCCACCTACTTTTGCCTTTGGCCCAGAGCTTGGAAAAGTTACTTTTTTGAACTACAACTCCCATCAGCCCAATCCAGTGGCCATGCTAGCTGGGGCTGATGGGAGCTGTAGTTCAAAAAAGTAACTTTTCCAAGCTCTGCTTTGGCCCCACCCATTGGCACATTGCCCCTGGAAGGTTGTCTAGAAGTGAGAAGGGCCCATGGCTGAAAAATATCCCCATCCCCAATGTAAAACCTTAACACTTTGGTTTAATAAACATGTAGTGTTTCTTATCATAGGTCGCTTTTAAATAAGAAGGATTCACTGGACATACTGCCTGCTGCCTTATATATTTTTTCTTTCTTTCAGTGGTAAGCAATTCAGACATTTTTGAATGGAACTGAGTTCCTCTTGTGTGTCTGTTCATCCAGCCAAGGTGGATAAACTGGTTTGATTTTATAATCAATCATTAACAGGATTTTGTGGGGGGTTGGTTGGTTGGGGGGTATCTTTGTTGTTACTGTTGCTGCTCTCCTCAAATCCTATTGGAAGTGACATGACTTGTGTAAACACCTGACTTGTAAAACTACTCACACCTTTTGTAAACAAGCTTGAGGTCTTTCCAGTCAACAAAACTACTCGTTTTTTGGTTGCGAGCCAGAATAATCTGCACAATTTCTCGGGTGATCTTTTTCTTCTCTTTTTCAGGCAGTGTAATAAACCATTTCTGAAGTCTTACTTTCCCTTGTCGGCTGAAGAGCAGTATAAAGTGTATCTGGAGTAAACAAAGCAACTGTGGGTAATATTAGGCAAAGACCAAAAAAATTTCCATTTAATGAAACAGCATTTGAGCTAAAGTCTGCCCCGTTACTTAATGGCCATGACTTTACGAGGTACCAGATAACAGTTTCAAGAGAATTTAGGTTTACACCGAGACTAAACCACAGCACAGCCTGAGAGCAAACCTTATCATAATTCCACCATTTACCCTCTTCTTCCAGCACAGTCATAAGAAGTTCAGAAGTTTTCGCTTTCATTTTTTATTTAACACAACTTGCAGCATTGTCTGAATCCAGAAATTCTTAACTATGGTCAACTGAAACAAGCCAACTTGGAAGCATGGGTTATGAAGCTGGTTTGTTTCCACTAACCATAGTTCAAATTAACCAGAGTTAAGGGTCTAGACAGCATACTAAAATGTGGTTAATCTAAAACAAAAGCAGAAACTTCCAACCTAGTCCTCTGGGCTATAGGAGAGGAGAGGGGAGTGAGTGAGTGCATGATCCAGTGCGAATGGGGAGGCTTGTTCTCATTATGCTAAACTATGGTTTAGTGCTATGTCCAAGTGCAGCCATTCATACTTTTTTGGTCAATTTCCTCACAGAAAAAACTACAGAGAATGCTTTTCTCTTTCTCCCCTCTCCCCCAGTCAACACACACAGGCTTACTTATACTAAAGAGAGGCATAAAAAATTCAAACCCAAACTTTCCTTCTTCCTCATATTATGATTGAACACACATTTTTATCAGAATCTCTAGCTTAACTCTACAGCAACTAAGAAAGTTTTAACTGATAAATCTAAATATCATCTAGTAATGCAAAATTAATGGGAAAAGTAGCTGCTTCATGCAAAAGGATTCTCTCTCCCTCCATCTCTTTTTTAAAAGCTACTTTATATACTACTGTTTTTAATATTATTATTTATTCAATTTATTCGTTGTTCCTGCATAAAAAAGACTCCTTAAGTGATTTACATTGCAATAAAAACCATACAATAAGCTATAAATTCTTATCATTCTATACCAATTAGCACGGAAGGGGCTCGATGGCCATATAGGCCCCACCCAACTACTATTCTATGATTCAAACAGACCCAATAAAACAGCAACAAAGACTTCAGCAGCAAAAAAATGTATTATCAATACAATGTACCCACAAAAATAGGTTCCTTTTCCAACTCAGGCTCTATGCAACAATGAAAAGCATACCAAAGGCTTTAGGTTTAATGCCAAACCACCAACCTATTATCTGTGCACTATTTAACATAATAACCTATGAAGAAGGCCAGCATTATCTCCTCTAGCTCATATGGAGAGGACAAAGCTTGCCTAGAGCCACTCAGAGAGTTCACAGTGATATCTCTTAGGCAAGCTCTGTCCTCTCCCACCCCTCTCCCCTACCAAATTATAGAGGCCAAGCACATAGAGCTAAGCACTTGATATATCACAGTTCATGCTCTGTCTTCTCACACAATATGGTGTGAAATTTGCAAATGTGGTATCAGAAATATTGGTTGGTCCTACCTCAATGGCTGAGCACATGCTTTGCATGCAGAAAGTCCTAAGTTCAGTCCCCAGCATCTGCTACCAGTCAGTACGGGCAATAATGAGCCAGATCAGTCTTTGCCCTCATAATGTTTGGATTACAACTCCCATCAGCTCAAGCAATGCTGACTGGGGCTGAGGGGCGTTGTAGTTCAAAATATCTGATCTGACTCAGACAGTACAAGACAATTTCCTATGCTCCTGACAGAGACTTGTTTTTATTTATATCCCAGCCTTCCTCCAAGACCTCAGCGTGGGATATGTAGCTTTCCTCTCCCAACCACCCCATTTGATCCTCACAACAATTCAGTGAGGTTAGGCACAGAGATAGTGAGGGGTCCAAAGTCATGGAACGAGCTTCATGGCCAAGTATGTGTGGCCTGATGCAGTGCTTGGAACGAACCAATTCAGATTAACCACTTCACTACCTTAATTCAAACATTTCTCAATTACACTTGAAAGTAGTTCCTCTAATTTCTAGGTGAGCTGAATGTGAACTGAGTTCCTTTCCAGTGGAACTCTGGGTTATTTTTAATTCAATTTTAATTTTAATGCAATGATTCTTATATATAGGGGTTACATCCCATTTAACTCTGTCTTTGTGGCCACTGCATTTGCCATTTTTGCCTACCTGAAGAGTGATGCTGCTGTTCAAGTTTACAGATCATAAGTGTTGGGAAAAATAAAACAGTTGCTCACATGACATAATGTGTATGTTTTGAAGTTCTCTTTGTCTTCTTAAGTATATTTTACACTTTAGCACAGCAGCATGCAAAATTCTGAAGGCTAGGCCAGTGTGGTGTAGTGGTTAAGGGGCTAGACTGCGACCTGGGAGACCAGGGTTCGAATCCCCTCACAGCCATGAAGCTCACTGGGTGACCTTGAGCCAGTCACTTCACTGCCTCTCAGCCTCAGAGGAAGGCAATGGTAAACCCCCTCTGAATACCGCTTACCCTGAAAACCCTATCACAGGGTCGCCATAAGTCGGGATCGACTTGAGGGCAGTACATCATCATCATCATCAGGGAAAAATATTGCAGACCCCATAAATGAATTGTGAATTGAACTGTTAATAGAACTGGAACAGAATTAGCTCTTTTTTTAAGACAGGGTGAACTGTAACTGGAACTAATTCCTTTTTAAAATGAACTTTCCAAGCACTGGCCTGATGTTCTCCTCACTCCATTGCCCAGTGATTACTTTGCCTTTGCTGCCAGGTTTGTATCAATCATAAGAATCTTGCATTCCAGCAGAACTGGTTCTTAAAATACAGATATACAGACTTTGTAAAATAAATAGGATGAAGGGACTGAAAAGTTGCATTCAATCAAAACTGGGTGGCACCCAATGCCAGCATTTTAAAGCAATTTGTTGACAAGAGCTTATTTGGTTCAACCATTTCCTAGGACTACATGATGGGTTTAAAACGTTTTAACTGCTAGACAAAAGAAAGTGACAGAAGGAACAACAAGGCATGGTTTTTGCTGTTGTGGCAACACAGACACAAAGAGCAACTACACCCTAAAAGACAAAGCAGCTACGGTCAAATTAGACAAAGAATAGTCTAAAATCCAAGGCTTAAATAGGTACAAAATGCATGTGTCCATGTTTGGCTTATAAACTAAAATTAGAGTATTTGTGAACGTTAATCAAACCCAACTAACAGTTTTCCTGAACATTTATACAAACAGGGTAGCTCAGGAATTATCACAGTTTGTTCAAGTTCAGTTATGTTTGGTTGCTTCTGGACTGAGCCATATCAGATGCCCTTCAAAAGACCTTTGCCTTATCATTTTTGGTATGTAACCAACCATTTTTGACATCAGTTAAGGTTCATCCTCTTAGCTCTTCAGAAAGAAAGACAGAATTAGGTACATACAAAAGGAAACAACTTTGGGGGTGGGGGAAGAAGAAAAGAGAACTATAACTTCTCTTTCATCCCTCCCAGCTCTACCCAATACCTGGGCCACCAAGGAACAACCTGAGTTGAGCAGAGGTTAAAATGGGGAAAAGGCACTACCCAGATGATACCATGGGATCGCCACCAGTCACCCTGCAGGCTTGAACATCAGAAATTCAGAATGACCTAGAGCAGCCTTTCCCAACCAGTGTGCCTCCAGATGTTGTTGGACCACAACTCCCATCAGCCTCAGCCAGCATTGCCAATGGTCAGGAAAGATGGGAGTTGTGGTCCAACAACATCAGGAGGCACACTGGTTGGGAAAGGCTGACCTAGAGTCTGAAGTGAGAATGAACTGGTTAAAGCACCTTCCTTCATTAATTGCTATGCAGTCATATGATATAACGAGTGTCCTCATTGAGGGAACATAATAGTACGTAGCCATTGGGGAAAATAAAGGAATGAGGGGATTACTATTCAACATTTCCCACTATTAAGGTCCTCTGTTATTTTGACCAAAACTTAGGAAATCTCATCTGGATTTAAACTTATTTTGATATCATAATGCTTCTTCAATGTACCTCAGCCCACTTAGCACTGCCTAGGTTAGCATCAGTTGTTTACCCAGAGGTGAGTACCTTCAGACCAAAGTAAGTAGGAGATCTACTTTGGGGTTTTTTTTACTTGATGCTCAGATCCCCAACCTGAAACCAGGGACAAAGATTTTAACAAGAACTCTGAGTCCAGGAATTTATTTTGACTACCAAAATTGAACAGTACTGCCACACAAAATATCCACTCCTCCAGTTCTTTCAGTTGAGCAGTATAATTCACTAATAGGCGAAAAAACCACCTTGCAGTTTAAGAACGTACCTATGTGTGTGTTATGTGGGGAGCAGGAGACCTGACCTCCTCTCTGAGATATTGTACTGCCCTACAAATTTGTCAAAATGCAAACACAATTTGGGTTGGTCTTTTACAGTCCAATCCACTTTCCATGTAGCTTGGAAGAATTTGGTAACATGTGCCTCTGAGCATATGGTGAGTGGTGGCAACACATGCCATCTCCAAAGAGGGAGAGTTACATTTTTGTATGCTTGTTGGTGTTCTTCTTACTTTGCTTCTTTTCTGTGTTACTACTGTTTCTACAGAGAATCTAACCTACAACATTATATTTCTCTCATTATTCATCCTAGAAATCTGTCAAATTTATTTTTATTAATTTCAAAGCCTTTTTACTGGTGGATGTCATACGATGGTGAAGATAACCGGAAAAACAAACTTGGCCTGTCCAAGATGCATATTTTCAGCCTGCTGTGCTTAAAGTACTCCACTTAAAGAAAGGTGGGCATGGTCAATTAAAAACATAGAGCACACCTAGAATTTTGCTAGAATATATTTCACCTCCCACTGTTTTATCTTGTGCAAACTGAGACACTCCTCATGTCCATTGGAAACTATTCTGCAGAACAGTCAGTGCCATTATTCCACAATTGTTTTTGGAGCTTTTTTATAGTGTTGCAAAGTGTTGTTGTAGTTCACATATTCACAGGAACAGAAGCAAAAGAAAATGATTTACTATAGGAAACGTCACTAAAATTGCAAATCAAATCAAACATATTTAAAGTGACAAGCTGAACTATATCAACTGTCTTAATATCGTTGCTTCCTCCCTGTTAAACCAAGATCAGCACAGCACATGGCTTATTTCTGTTATTTGGGTTGGCTGCAGGTGTTGCCACCACTCACCATACAGTCAGAGGCACATGTTACCAAATTCTTCAAAGCTACACAGGAAGTGGATTGGACTGTGAGGGAGGGAAGAAAAAGATGGAGGCGCTATCGTCTGCACTTCATACGGCTCCTGGGCATTGCTGACCTTCTATTCTAAATTGAGGTGAGCCCTAACCTTGACACGCCAACTTAAATTATCCCAAAATAGTTCCAACAGCTTGTATTTTCACTGGAGCAATTGAGGGAGAGATTGGAAGAACACTGAAGGAGATAACAACAAAAACGCCAAGAGAGTTGCTGAGGAAATTCCTCTTTTCCCTCTCTCTCTCTCTTTCTCCCCCGGACAGTAAATCTCTTGAGGCTACGGCAAATGTGCAGCCAGGTAATACAGTGAAGCCGACATATACTTCAAACCTAATCTGGGGGCGCTTTTCTACTGTCGCTGCTGTAACGATAAGAAAAGTTAGGTCTGCTGCTAATTAATTCTGGACACCAAAATGGTCCTCACACGTCAAGCAAGCAAGACATTGGGGGTGCCTATATTCTCTCCAACTGATCCCCCAAAGAAAATAGGAAAGAGACAAACTAAAATCCACTCTTACTTTTCCTCGAATGTGGAAGCTAGGGGGGATGTTAGACAAGCCTCTCCCCTGAATGCCGAATGCAAGGACGGCGGGGCAGCAAACGTTCCTCCCGTTAACCTTGACTGGTCTGCGGACTATACTAGGTGCAGTCTTGGTATTTACCCTGAAGAAAGGTCCCCTCAGGGTTTGGACCTGGCTACAGAGCTTGCCCAAGCAACATTACTGGGGATTACTTCCCCTGGAACCAGGAGAAGCTCTGATTTCGTTCCACAAAAAACTGCATTAACTCAAGATACAGACAGCCATTTCATTCAGTCAGGGACGAGAGCAACTACTAAACTGATCCAAGAAAATTCCATTGGCCCAACACTACCTGAACACACCAAGATCAGCATGGATTCTAACCCTCTGCCCTCTGCCCCTTTTGATAAACAACCTTTGCTGTTACTTCAGGAGAAATCAGCTTCATCTAAACTGGAGAACGCGATGGCGCTGTTAGCAACAGGACTTGACTCAATCAAAAAATTCCTTTCGGAATGCTATGATTTGCTGGTGATCATAACAAAATTTCATAAACGCGAAGAGGGGCCAAATATCTGGGAAAAGACTATCGCCCAGACCTCCCAAACCACCAATATAAAAACCATGATAGAAAGAACATCAAAGAAGCCAGCAAAGGGAAATCCCGGGAAAGAAAAGTGCAAGGCCATAACTCAGAAAAAGAGTAAAAACATCAAACCCAATGGGAAAAGGCCGAAAATAACGTCATATACCAAGGGAATGAATTTCAGAAGGCTTTTTGACCTGTTAGATAACCCAAAACAGCCTCCAATCAAAACCTTTCAGAAATGCAGGGCACCCCAACAGGCTGAAGAGGAATATACCAACAAAGGCGCCCCAGACTCTGAAGCCACTTTATCTTACCCTCCTGCTGAGAAAACAAACATCTGCCAGCCTCCTCCGGTTCCCCTAGACCATAAAATTGACTCTATGCTCACTCCTGCCGGAATTCAAGACCCTTGGCAACATGTCTTTGAAGCAGGACCCGAGACTTCGTCTCAGGATCAAATTAAATCAAGAATCATTTTAAACCCTAAAATTGAACAGAAATGGAAACTGTCCCTAAGCCGGCAAAAGCTAGTGCTCTCCAATTTTCCGAATCCTAAAGGCATGCTGTCGTTCGACCAGCGTAAAGCCCATTTCCTGCAATTGGCAAAAAAAACCCTGCCCCCTCGTGTGGCAACATCGATGATATTATTAACATCGAATATTTATTTTACGATTATTGCCATGCTCGAGCAGTGATAACGTTTCAGACCTGGGTGTCTGTACAATTGGTGTACAAAGGAAAAGATAAATTCTATCATGCCGGAATCCTAATATCCAGGTTATTCGAGAAACAAAATCGCATAGGCCTTTTCCACCAAATCCCATGCCCCCTTAAATGTAACAACTGGAGTAACACTCTTATTTGCCTAGACAAGCCCCAGCCCACTGAAAGCTCCATGAGCCCTGCACATAGCCCAAAATGCATGCTCTATCAAGCACTCCACAACCCGAAAATTGACCTGGTCCCGGAAGAAAAAGAACTACTAAATTCATTTCTATCTTTGCCATCTCAGCCTCAGGAAGAAATAATCTCCAGACTCACGTTCCTAAGAGATACGATTGCTCACTCCATCTTCCAGGACAAAGCTACGAAGTGCCAGGTACGGGACCTGGAATCACCCTGCTGCCTAGTGATGTCAGCTCCTAGGAATCTAGAGCTGGTGACTGGACAGCTAAAGCGGCACACTATCTCTGTTGGGATTCCTCCTTCCTCTAAGGGTCATAATCCTCTTATTCCTAGATCCTCTTTAAAAAAGCCAAACAACACAGTCGAAGAGCTTTCTGTGCCCCCAAAGGAACATTGCTTGAACTCAGCCCTTAATGTCTGGCGCAGACTGGCTACAATCCAGGTACCTTGGCCCCGAGGAACTGGGTCACACTCCCGCGATGCTTCCCTTGAGTGAGATTGATAAAAATAAAAATAAAAAGTCTGTTATGCCCCCACCAGAATCTGGTGCTGTCTATGTGAACAAGACCGGTGAGCTCAACCAGATCATCGAGCTAAACTGACAAACATCTTACCAAGCCAACCCCTCAGTCAGACCTACAATTGGATACTCAGTAACTTGCCCACGGGACAATGGGAGAACCAACAATACAACAACTGATCAGTTCAATTTCCTCACATGGAATATAGCTGGCTGGTCTGTCAAGCAAAATAGGCTGGAGCTATTGGCCTTTTTAAGCGACTTTGAGATACTGAGGATTGGTATCCCATCAGCAGGCATGTTGAACAAAAGACCATGAAAATAACATCACAGATTTTCTAAACCAGAAGAAAATCTAACAGCAACAACAGTTAATACATAGCCAATATTGTGATACCTCCTCAGGAGAGGCTGGCTAAATGGCTGCCTATCACAGACTGAACAGTCTTTGTAACTACATCATTGAAATGTGGTGGTTGGCACCGAAAAACATTTGATTTTGCAAAAGTGTAGAAAGATCATATAGAAGATTTGCTATATATAGACAACCATGGACAGAATAAGAACATGCATTCTTCTGATAGTCTGTACAAGGATGGCTGTTCAATTTTGCCATAAATAACCAATAGTGTGCTTTGATCTGCCTGTAACATGCTCTGGCTTGCTTCTTGGATCTAGATCTGTGTGTCCCTGCCAAATCTAATAAATTTCAGGTCATTACTTGAGATATATTGGTGGCTGGCAAGAATCCTAATGATTTTCTGCCCAGTTGCACAGTAGAAAAAACTATTATAGCCAATACTTTGTTCCATGTGTTCTCATTTGAAAGTCCACAGGTGAAGCCTATACTGATTGTAACCTTTTATTCAACCCTGATTCTATGTATTTTAAATGGTTTTGATTTATTTATGACGTTTATGCACTGGTCTGTGACCGAAATAAAATTTTACTTACTTACTGCTGCTACTGATTGGACTGTGAAAATCCAACCCAAATTGGGTTTGCATTTTTACAAATTTGTAAGGCAGTACAGTATCTCAGAGAGGAGGTCAGGTCTCCTGCTCCCCTGGTGCATTCACTATAGCTGCCCAATTTCCCTGCTTTTTAAAGTTTGATAGAAATATCTGTGGGTTATAGGTACCTTCTTAAACCACAAAGTTTTTTTTTTGCCTATTCATGAATTTCTCTGATTTTTAATCCTGGAGGTAAGAAATGGGATCCTGCGCAAGTTTGCTGAGAATGGATTGATCATTTGCATGCTTACTGAGTTCAGTGGGATTTACTCCCGTGCAATCATGCTTAGGATAGGTAAAACTGATGATGGGGGGGGAGGGAGGGAGTGTACAGGGGAGGAGGAAGAAGGAAGAGGGGAGGGGAGGATGAAGGGAGTGGAGAAGGGAAGGAGGGGCAAGGCAGGTCTGATCATATGCATGCTTATTGAGTTCAATGGGATTTACTCCCATGCAGTCATGTTTAGGATAGGTAAAACTGACCTTGGGGAAGGGAGGGAGGGGAAAGGAGAGGGAAGGAGGGAGGGGAAGGGGAAGGGGAGAGGCAAGAGCGAGGTGATGGGAGGGAGGGAAAGGCAGGTTTGATCATTTTCATGCTTATTGAGTTCAGTGGGATTTACTCCCATGCAGTCATGTTTAGGATAGGTAAAACTGACCTTGGGGAAGGGAGGGAGGGGAAAGGAGAGGGAAGGAGGGAGGGGAAGGGGAAGGGGAGAGGCAAGAGCGAGGTGATGGGAGGGAGGGAAAGGCAGGTTTGATCATTTTCATGCTTATTGAGTTCAGTGGGATTTACTCCTGTGCAATCATGCTTAAGATAGGTAAAACTGACCTGGGGCAGGGAAGGGAGGAGGGCAGGGAGGGGGAGGAGATTGGGCGGGTGGGCACTGGGCAGAGTGAAAGCCCCTTTTCTTTCCAAAAGGAAAACATTGTGAACAGTATCATTGTTTTTCAGCATTTCCCCTACCTTTTTATTCTACAGCAGGCACATATAGCCTTCCACCCAAATTTCAACCAAAACTGTCCCTGGCCACATCCACACCAGCCCTTTATTTCACTTTAGACAGTCATTGCTTCTCCCAAAGAATCCTGGGAAGTGTAGTTAGTGAAGGGTGTTGAGAGTTGCCTGGAGATGCCCAGTTCCCCTGACAGAGCTTCAGTCAGAGCAGCTGACTGTTAAATTACTCTGGCTACTGGAGCTCTGTCAGGGGAACAGGAGTCTCCTAACAACTCTCAGCACCCTTCACAAACTACAGTTCCCAGGATTCTTTGGAGGAAGTCATGACTGTCTAAACTTGAAATAAAGATCTGGTATAGGTGTGGCCCCCTGATTAGCCAAGCCAAGCCAAGCAGCTGCAAGTCTGGCTTTTAGAATACTGACAGTTTGTTCTTACTGAGCATGCCTGGGCTTATCATTCACTCCAATGCTAAATTTCTTATATTAATTAAAAATCGGTCAGGCCTTTTTTAAAAAAGCTCTTAAATTGCAGAAGAAGGTGGTCAGAGTATGGGGCAACGTCAGTAATAGGATTACAGGTACTCTGTGAACATGGCTGATTTTTAATGAATTTCAACAAATTATGAGAACTCCGAGAGAGAAAAAAGTCCAAAGGGGATCTGGGTTTTTTCTCTCTCTTTTTACACTTTGAACTCTCTGTTCTCTTTGACTGTTTTGTGTATCACCATGAAAATGTAGAGGGTTGTTAAGCAAGTGTTTCTGAGTTCAGGACTATAAGTTTTGTAAAGATTTGTTTTGAAATGAGCTTATGGGAAGCATCAAAATGGCATGGGGAGTATTTTCAATTTAACATTGCAGAATTTGAAAAATCCATGCTGGCTGTATAATTTAAAAAGGTGGATGTGGCAATGTGTGTGTAATTTTGTTTTTACCATTGCCAAAAACATTGGGAATAAGAAACTCTTGCTGATCTACTGTAAACACCCAGAAATCCTGATCTACCTTCGCTTTTTAATTTTTTGTTAAAAGACAGCAGTAGCAGGGGCCCAGTGAAGTCTTGGTTAATTTAAGCTTGCGTTGTGCTCTGGGCCTCAACCCTTCTGGGCAACAAACAAAAGCATTTGTTGATTTAAGGAAATGAGTCACTTTGGTTTCAATGACACCTCAATACATGGTGCAAGAAGAAGGTTCAGAGCTGTGACCATGAGAACAGAGTGTGCCTTTCTATTCTCTCTCTTCATACGCATCACAATGACATAACTGAAAGGGAGATACAAGCAGCTTAATTAAGTCCAAGTTAATTTGGGCTCTTGAATCTCAGTCAGATTGCTCATTCATCTATACATGGGGTATCTTGCCTTGTGGCTCTGAAACAGAAGTAAAGCGATCTGCTCACAATATGCTGTATATATGGCAGATGGGAGGTGAGAGGAGAAAGAGAGCGTTAGAGGTGCTTGTTGCCATGGGATACACAGTAGCTACTTATAACAAAACCATCGGGGCCACAAAAAGTACAAGGATGGATTTTTTTTTGTTAAAGCTTCCCCCCCCCCAAATCATTTCACACTGAAGATCTACTACTATCATTTATTCAGCAGAGTTAGTGCAAACAAGACGAATCAAGCTACAAAGGCAATTCATTAATCTCTGCTCCATTACAAGTTGTTTTTATATTTTTTTCCAGCCCCACATTCAGCACTGTGAATTTTCAAGGACGTTCTGGCTGCTGAGGGAAGTCGCTAGCCTTAGAATGTTCACAACAGTCCAGTACTGTACTGCAGGTTGAAGCAAAATGTTAGTAGCAAAGAAAACCCTCTTAGTGCTTAGGGTCAAGATGTGCTATCATGGCAAGGCAGAGAGGAGAAGGATGGATAGTTCAGTGCGAGATCCAGGGAAAAAAGGAAGCCCAGAATCAAAGGGCAGGGGAAGAGTCAGAGTGAGAAAGCAGAGTGCACAGCTGGCAGTGCACACAAAAACAGATAAAAGAACCTAAAAACGGGTAGGTGTATGAAGCAAATATTTGAGGGAAAAAGGAGGAGTTAAGAAGAAACCCACAAAGCTTGGGGACAGGAGATATAGGATACTGGCAGGAAGGAGGGCAGAGGGTAAGAAGAACTTGGGAGGCAGGGATGGTATCTTGTAAACTAAGGGGTAAGCAAGGAAGCAAGTGAATTGTTTATTACAGTCACCAACCCATAAGATTAGGTACAAAAATAAAACATCCAGCTTGTTAAAGCAATTGCAAACAAAAACATATAAATATGTATTTTTTCCCCTCTCAGGAAGCCAGCAGAACATTTCTCCTGATCTGTATTGCAGTCAAAGAAAAAATATCAACCCATAGGAGAAACATCCCATAGGCAGAACAAACTGAATCTTCAGGTGATCTTTGTGGAAGGACTCTCTGTAGAGAGAGAATCAACCCGTCTCTGTACCCCGTGTAAATGTTACAGTGCAAAACAGCATGTTCAATAGATTCTACAAACAAACACGCAAACACAGCCATTCATTAACCGGGGTCTTATTGAATCATCCACTTAACAGTGCAGAAGGCAGCACATTAAAATGAGCAAAGGTAAATGCTCTCCTATACTTTGAGATAGGTAATGTATACAAACATGCAGCTGTGGCGATTCCATAATTTAAAGAGTTATTAAAGAGTAATGGAAGGGGGAGCACGCAAGCCTGAAGCTCCCCACAGCATGTTCTTGTAACAACAAAATCATGGTTTGTTAAGTCTGAACACAGCTCACGTGTGTGCGTCTCTCTCTCTCTCACACACACACACTCACACACACACACACACAGACATATTTATTTATTTATACATTTATATTCCCTTTTCTCCAAGGAACTCATGGTGGTGTACATTTTATCCTCTCCATTTTATCCTCACAACAATCTTGTTAGGTCAGTTGAGCTTAGAGACTGTGACTGGCCCAAGGTCACCCAGTGAGCTTCATGGCTGAGCGGTGATTTGAACCCTGATCTCCCAGGTCCTACTCCAACACTCTAACCACTACACCACAGTGTCATAGATAAAAGCAGGGGCTTGAGAAAATAGTTATTGATGGAGGCATAGGAAATAAAGAGGCAAAGGAAACTGAAATACTATAGGCCAGGTGGTTCAGAGAGATATAGGTTTGCCAGGCTCACATCCTTAAAGAATCCTGTTCTTTAAGAATTCCATAGGAAGGAAAACTCTTTCGAGAGGCAGCCTTTTCAGTTACTACAGCACTGCACTGGAAAAACCCACGCCTAGTATAATTCTCCGTACTACAGCAGCTATTAGAAGAACAAAGACCCTCTCAAATCTGGGCCTAGAAATCCTATAACTGATGTGAGGCATTTCCAAAATTTAATTAGCAATCAGTGCCAGGGTTGTGAAGAGAGGCAAATACAAGCAGGCAAGCCAGCTCAGTGGAGCATGTGAAACTGTAACTGGAGAGGATTTCTAGCCCTTTCAAGATTCTCTTCTTCCTTCTTATCACAGCAGGGCCTCCAGAAAGGTGATGGGTGAGGCAAAGAGCAACCCAGGCCTGACCTCCATTTTTCAGAGCGATCACCCACAGATGAGCCACAATTAAATGGGGACAGGAGGCCTTTAGCTTTCCAGGGGATGTGCATCATAAGTATTGGGGTCAAATCTGAAACAGTCCCAGGTCTATTCTAACAATGACTTAAATTACTTGCAATGAGGTGAGGGTGGGAAGAGTTCAGACTTGGTTGTTATTATTGTTATTATTATTATAAAAGTTCTATAATAAAAGAAAATAGATACTATAAGCAAGTAGATAAATATGATATATCCATGTAAAGTAAAAGCATTATAACCAATGAATACCAAGACTGTTAAATTGAGTTCTAACATCAAGTGATTATAGCAGGTGGCGAAAACATTTGATCCTTCAGATGTTGCTCAACTACGACTCCCATCAGCCCCAGCAACCATGACCAGTCGACAGGCATAATGGGAGCTGTAGTTCAGCAACATCTGGAGGACCAAATATTCCCTACCCCTGGATTATTGGACATTATTAGTCCATGCACACACAGTCTCCACAATGAGATTTGGGTTCATGCAGGTTGCAACAAATGTCCATCTCCATTTACATAAAACAGAAAAGGTGTCCCAATCTTGTCAAATTTGTCACTTTTAGCAACCCCTTCAAATCACCAGGAACAAATCACCAGGAACAGATGGCATAACAATAGAGTTGCTACAAGCTACTGAGACTGAATCTGTCCAAATTCTGACAAAAATTTGTCAAGAAATATGGAAAATTAAACAATGGCCCACAGACTGGAAGCGTTCAATACACATCCCAATTCCAAAGAAAGGGGATCCCAGGGAATGCAATAATTATCAAACTATTGCCTTTATATCCCATGCAAGTAAAGAAATGCTCAAGATTCTACAACAAAGGCTCTTACCATATATGGAGCGAGAAATGCCAGACATCCAAGCTGGATTTAGAAAGGGAAGAGGCACCAGAGATCATATCACAAACATACGTTGGACCAAGGAATTTCAGAAGAAAATCACCCTGTACTTTATAGATTACAGCAAAGCCATTGACTGTGTAGATCATGAAAAACTATGGACTGCTTTAAAAGAAATGGGGGTGCCCCAGCATCTGATTGTCTTCATGCGCAACCTATACTCTGGACAAGAGGCTACTGTAAGGACAGAATATGGAGAAACCAATTGGCTCCCAATCGGAAAGGGTGTGAGACAGGGGTGTATCACCCGATTTATTTAATCTATACACTGAACATATCATACAGAAAGCAGGATTGGACTAAGATGAAGGAGGTATGAAAATTGGAGGGAGAAATATCAGTAATTTAAGATATGCAGACAATAGCATACTACTAGCAGAAACCAATAATGATTTGAAATGAAGGCTGATGAAAGTTAAAGAGGAAAGCACAAAAGCAGGACTACAGCTCAACCTCAAAAAGACTAAAGTAATGACAACAGAAGTTTTATGTAACTTTGAAGTTGACAATGAGGACATTAAACTTGTCAAGGATTATCAATACCTCAGCACAGTCATTAAACAAAATGGAGACAATAGTCAAGAAATCAGAAGAAAGCTAGGACTGAGGAGGGCAGCTATGAGAGAACTAGAAAAGATCTTCAAATGCAAAGATGTATCACTGAACACTAAAGTCAGGATCATTCAGACCATGGTATTCCCAATCTCTATGTATGGATGTGAAAGTTTGACATTGAAAAAAGCAGAAAAGAGAAAAATCAACTCATTTGAAATGTGGTGTTGGAGGAGAGCTTTGTGCATACCATGGACTGCAAAAAAGACAAATAATTGGGTGTTGGAACAAATTAAACCAGAACTGTCACGAGAAGCTAAAATGATGAAACTGAGGGTATCATACTTTGGACACATAATGAGAAGACATGATTCACTAGAAAAGACAATAATGGTGGGAAAAACAGAAGGCAGTAGAAAAAGAGGAAGGCCAAACAAGAGATGGACTGATTCCATAAAGGAAGCCACAGACCTGAACTTACAAGATCTGAACAGGGTGGTTCATGACAGATGGTCTTGGAAGTCACTGGTTCATAGGGTCACCATAAGTCATAATCGACTTGAAGGCACGTAACAACAGCATACAACCCCTTTAGCATTTGATTCTGACAAGCTAAATGTTCCGATAAGGCCATATCCCAAATCCTCACTTGGATTACTGATCAATTAAAAAGTGGGGAAGGGAGGAAGAGAGTGCTAAGGGAGAGAAAACAAAAAGTAAACCAAGCTAGACTGGGTGTTTCCTCTCTCTGCCCCCAGTCCCCCCAATAACCACAAAGCAGAGTTTGGTTTTTTTGCTATGTTGATGAGAAGATAGGAAGGTACTAGTAGGGACATCTATGGGAAAGCGTATATGCAAATATTAAGGAGGACACTCTGGCACTAAGACAATGCTGTTGGCTTTAGCCGCCAGTCTGGAGCTCATGTTAACATGAACAACTGATGTGGCTTGGGGAAGGTGGTGATAGGTTATTCCTGCCTTGAAATGTCGTTAAGCCAGAGGTAAATTCTGCTTCCATCAAACTAGCACAGTGGCACATCTTTATACTTACAACAAAATAGGGATGGAAACATCAGTCTATTTCTCTGTCGCCATAGCCCTATTTGGACATGCTCCTCATGTGTAAATCCTATACATGAGCAGGGGGAAATGCACCAAACTCTGTTCCCACCCCCAAATCACTACCCTCAGCACCCTCCTCAAATTCAGGTTGTGAGGGAGAGAACTGAAGTGAGAAGCCTCCTCTACTTGTGTAGGCTCTGTTACAACAGCTCCTTGTGTGATTTAGAACCCTGCAGAATCTAGGAGCACTTCTAAATCACCCAGGGATCCTCTACAAAAAGAAAAGGCTCCTCATTTCAGCTGGGATGGCAATGCGGCAGCAAGGAGGGAGAAGAGCCAGCTCAACACACTCATCCTCACCTGCCCAGCTCATGTGTAGGATTTACAAGTGAGCAGCATGCCCAAATTAAGCTCAAGTCATTTCTGCGTCACTTTCACATGCGTTCCCTCATAGGACAGTACTGTAATGGCAAATTTACAAGTGCAGGGTCCCTTCATGATACACCATGCCTCCTCCTAGCCACACACCCTCCTAAGATTATACAATAAAAGTAAGCTTTCAGTCACTGTGATTGATCAGTGAGTTGTTTGGACACCAGAAATCCCTGGGGTCCTAAAGAGCTGTTGGTTAAAGGAAGCAAAATTTGATGCCTAAGATAAAAGCACTAAGTCCCCTCTTGCAGCCATTTTATACCTCCTTTTACATCTCCACAACAAACTAAGAGATAGTGACTGGCCCAAGGGCACCAAGTGAGCTTCATGGCTGAGTGGGGATTTCAAATCTTTTTGTTCAAAAATGAGCCTCTGGATGACTACGACCCTGCTCATAAATCTGTTCCATCTCTTTTCAACATCTATGCGCATTTCAAAAAACAACATGAAAATCTACGTTGCAATATGTATTTCCTCCCAAAAGATAAATTTCTAAAAGGGTTTTGGTATGGTTTTTTTGAAATGTGCCACAACTTTCAGAGAAGAGCAAGCACCCCGTGAATTGCTGCATTCCAATTCACATGTTAGTTTGGGAGATGCGGATTGGGTCAGTTTGTACTGGGATTCACAAAGACTGGATTCCTCAAGTATCCCTAATACATACACATACATCATATTTGCTAAAAAATTAGCTCTTGCCTATCTGCAAAGTCCTTCCCTTCTCTATTCCCTCCTTGGTTGGCTGAGCTGGTGCAACCTGGACATTCTCAAAAGGGGAAGGGCCAGTAATAGAATATTAAACACTGCCAAGTTGCATGAGAAAAGTTTAGAGCCAGTTTGGTTGACAGCAAAACTTCATAGAGGACCCAGAGATGAGGTCGACTGCACGCTATTGGCAAGGACAGGAGCACAGACGTTAGGAAAGCAAAAACAGGCAAATGAACACATGCTTTAGTATATCTGAGTTAGTTTTATGAAGGGTTCATATGAACCCAAGGGACACAGTAAACTCAGAAAATGAACTGTTTCAGATAAATGAGGATCAGATAAGTGGGACTACATTATATATAGCTATTGCTATATCCAACTCACCAAACAGCAACATTTCTTGCTGTTTTATTCAACAGGGTTATGTTGTCCTTCCATCTTTTTCTTCTCCGTTCCCTATCCAGTTATCTCTCCTACAGAGATTGCATGTTCCCGAGAACCAAGGAACTTGCTTCTTGTTGATCTAAATTTATTTGAATAATCAAAGGGCAGGCTTGTGATATGTAAAAGAGCAAATAACTCATTAGATTGCCTAATATAAAACTGTGGATCATAAGGCAGCCGGATCAGAAGATTTTTTTCTCCAGCCTTTCCCTAAATTCCCTTCTCGTTCAGAAACAACATACCTCTGATTACCAGGTGCTGTGAGCAAACAGAAGGAGAAGCCATGACTTTTATGCTCTCTTTGTCTAGCTATGGTTTGAGACAGAATGATGGTCTAGAACAGATGGAGTTTTGGCCTGATTGAACAAGGCGATACTTGTGCGCTTCATTTTGAAGAACAGAAAAAGTGATCCTGGGGGTGGAGCAACTTCCCTATGAGGAAAGGTTACAACATTTGGAGCTTTCAGATTAGAAAAAATGAGTAAGGACAACATGATCAAGGTGTATACAATTATGCAGTGTTGAGAAAGTAGAGAGAGAAAAGTTTCTTTCCCTCTTTCATAAGAACCTGGGATCATTCAATAAAGCTGAACATTGTAAGATTTAGGACAGACAACTACTTCTTCACATAAAATTAAACCATGGAATTCACTCTTACAAGATGTAGTGATGGCCGTCAGCTTAGATGGCTTTAAAGGGGGGTTATACAAATTCATGGAGGACAAGGCAATCAATCGCTACTAGCCATGATAACAATGTTCTACTTCCACTGTCATAGGCAATATGCTCAGAATACCAGTTGTGGGAGAGCACAAGTGAGGAAAGTGCTGTTGCGCTCATGTCCTACTTGTGGGTTTCTCGTAGGCATTTGGTTGGCCACTATGAGAACAGGATGCTGGACTAGATGGGCCTTTGGTCTGCTCCAGCAGGGCTCTTCTGACATTCTTGACACATGAAAACACTGACCAACAACCCCATGAGCTTCCTCATCAACAAGTCCCACCAAGTTCAAAGGTTCTCTCTCTCAAGTGGAAATAACCTGAGACAAATGTATGGACTCCCTTACTACTTTTGTTTGGCAAATGGCTGAACATAAGCAGCAAGGGAGTCCACGTATGGCTGGCTTGACTAACACCAAGATCCTTTTTCGAACCCCTAGCCTTTGCATTTTTTTAACATCTAGCCTGATTAAAAGTTTGGTGCAACTTGAAAGCTTGCACACTATTGTGTGACATTTTGGTTGGCCTAAAAAGAGTCCCTAACTTCAGAGAGTTTTTAATGGGCCAACAAGGCTAGTGTTGCTCTTTCACATGTCAGTAACGTTTCAACACAATTGTTCATAGGTTTTCAATCTGAGTCATCAAAGGCTTCAAATAAGTGTTGTTTTGTTTTTAGAAAAGGGTTTCATAGATGTTTTATGCAACAATTATTGATCGGCTAACCCTTAGGAAACATCCCAATTTTAAGTTCACTTTACTGAAAGTGTGTGCCATGTTTGCCAAAGTAGGAACAGATGAAATGTGACCTTTCATGGCTAAGAAGTCCCTCTACTTGAACTGGATCTGGAAGGCTTGGGTTCAAATATTAACTTAGGTATGAAGCTGGTCAGGGAAATAAGTTTTCTCAGGGAAGAGTACACATTTACAACAGCAAAACAAAAAGACTGCTGTTTTTGTCAGAAGCCATATGCCATATTCTCCCCCTCTGTCACATGTCATAAAACTTACCCCAATTCTTCATATCACACTATGTCTGTGGGCCCTACATCTTTGGCTGCTGATTAAGAAGGCTGAATATTCAGAACACAACTGAAATTGAGGGAGGATTTGAAATGGGCTGATGCATTCAGCAACAATTTTGTTTTTCATAACTCCTTCCCCAGGCCTCAATTTAACCTATCATCATCCCCTCCCTACACCAGACTCCATCAACACCAAGGCTAGCCTCTTATTCACTCACTTCACAAGTAAGGCACAGGCCCTAGTAACAGAGGGCCACGGAAGCTGGAAAGGGAAAAGCTTCCAGCCTGCCCAGTGTAAAAGGCAATGTTCCCAATGTCCATAATTGGGCTGTGTTCTCTCCCCCACCTTCTAGGAGTGACATGCACACTGAAAAAGCAAGGGTGACCACAAGACAGTTGACAGAAGGCACACTAGGTGTCCTTTAAAGGGACTTCCTTTCAGCACCCACCAACTTCCTAGTGCAGCCAATCCCAGCCACATATTTGCCTGCCCCACACCTGGTATCGTATTTGACAGGTGCTGGGCAAGTGAATGTGTTTTTAGTGAAAATGCGCACAGGACAGAGGTTCCCCCACTGCTGCATGAGGAACATAGGAAGCTCCTTAAAACAGGTCAGACTACTGCTCATCTAGCCCACTATTTATATTTTAACAAAATGTATATACCTCTTAGTAGAACAGAAGACCTCTAAGCAGTTTACAATAGGCAGTCTAAAATGTCCATTAAAAATACCAATAAAACATTAAAAACAAGTTACATAAGAAAATGTCAAAACAGAAAATAAAACCAGTAATTTAAAAACATATACCTACTAAAATCACGTGGAAAAGTGCTGGAACAAAAAAGTTATCAGCAGGCGCCAAAAACAATACAGTGAAGGTGCCTGCCTAATATCAACAGGCAGGGAGTTCCAAAGTGTAGGTGCTGCCACACTAAAGGATCAATTTCTTGCAAGCATGGACCAAACATTAGGTGGCACTTGTAAAACTATTGTTGAGCAGAATGAACATTGTGTGGCACTTGCAGAGCTACTCTCTCAGCAGATCTCCAGGGTCTTAGGCAGATGTCTGTCTCATTGTCTGCTACCTGATCCTGTTAAACAGAGATACTGCGGTTTGAACTTGGGGCCTTCTGCTTGCAAAAGATGTGCTCTACCACAAAGCTACACACACACACCTCATCTTCTTAGTAGCGAGGCTACCATCAGAGGAAAATGATTACCTTCTCCCCCATTCCCATATTGTAAAAGGAATTAGGGGTTCTTAACACGTGGTCCATGGACGTCTTCAGGGGGTCTGTGCACTGAACACAAAAAAGTCAATTTCCAATGCAATAAAATATATTTTTTTTATTTATGGGGGTCCATAGCTTTCATCATATTCTCAAAGGGGTCCAGGACCAAAAAAGTTTAAGAACTTCTGCCTTATACTGAGTCAGACCATTGGTCTCCATAGCTCAGTACTGCATTGTCTACACTGACTGGCAGTGACTCTCCGTGATTTCAGACAGGGGACATTCCCTACCTGGAGATGCCGGGGACTTAACCTGGGATCTTCTGCATGCAAAATAGCTACACTAAGCTACAGCCCTTCCCAAGAAAAGGATAACCTAACCAAGCGTATGACTTAAACCTCTTGGCAAGTGTCTCCAGACTCCCAGTTTAGGAAAGTAAATATGTTGGATCTACCCACCCTTCCACGGATTTAATACATTAGATATAACTACTCACATTACCATTTATTGAAGGGACTGATTGAACTATATCAAGCAAAGTCAATACAACACAAGAGAGAGAGAGAGAGAGAGAGAGAGATGAATAGCAAATATGCAAATCACAGATCAAAATCCACCTGACCATAAGTCTACAAATGAACTGTACACACCAAGTGCACGGACAGGCCAATGAGATGTCCTTCAAGAGCTAAACCACGAGGAACGCTTTGAGCTCAGGAATGTATTCAAGCACCCTAATCGCCTGGCCACCTCCTCAACTGCTAATTTGACGTGCTCTTTTATTTGCCTGTTCTTAAAACATGTTCACATTAATGAATGTGTCCCTTTCCTGTCTCCGATCTTATCAGGCCAAGTGGATTTTAATGTTAGCAAGTAACATGCCTACTCAGAATTGAATTCAATTTCTATTGAATTCAATGAAGCTTATTCCTAGATGGGGTTTGGATTGCAGCCTGAATCAGAGAATCACCAAACTCCCATGTAAAGGATCCTTTCCGTAGGTTAAATCCAGACCACACTGTACTACAAGCAGAAGTGCAGAGTGAACAGGGAGCACCACATCAAGGTACATGCAATTCGGACAGTTCTAGGCATCTCAAACAGATGAGACAAGCCACACAATACAACTGTCAGAAAACCTTTGAGGTCACCAGGCAGCTTTAACTGGAAGAAAATTCTTTCCTGACCAGTGATGATTAGCTAAACCTGGATAGTGAAGTAAGACCTACCCACTGAATTCCACTCCCACCTAGGGAAAGTTTATTGCAAGAAATTCCTCTGTATGGCAGTTTTTAGTGTCCAAAAGCAAGTACAAGAAAGAGGGGGGCAGAGAATAAAGAATCCAACAAAATCTTAGATGGAGAAGAGAAACCGAATTCTATGACTGATAACATTTTCCTAACAAAGGTGTAGTCTTCCCTCCCCTTTACATCTGCACAACAGAAAGAAACTTGTCAGGTAGAGCTTTCACAATCACTGCATCTTCACAGCTGAGGTGAAACTGCCGCTGTTGAAAATCTGCCTATCACACAGCTGTTAAAAGCACAGAGACGGTGGCCCTCGCACTGCTTCCGAGTGAAACATGATCGTTTTACTTCTTGGGAAGAACTAAAGGAAGTTCATTGAACAGAAGTGTCAGAAGGGGCTCACAAGGCCATCAAGTCCAACCCCCTGCTCAATACAGGAATTCAGCTTAAAGCATTCCTGACAGGTAAATGTCCAGCTACCTCTTGAAGGCCTCTCGTGTTGGAAAGTCCACCATCTCCCTAGGTGATTGGTTCCATTGTCATACCGCTCTAACAGTTAGGAAGTTTTTCCTGTTCAGCCGAAATCTGGCATCATGCAAGCTGAAGCTTAAATCAGATGTTTCTTACTGGTAGTACTCCACATGGTTTTAAGAGAAAGTATAGTGGTTAAGGTGTTGGACTACGACCTGGGAGACCAGGGTTCGAATCCCCACACAGCCATGAAGCTCACTGGGTGACCTTGGGCCAGTCACTGCCTCTGAGCCTCACGAAAACCCAATTCATAGGGTCGCCATAAATCGGAATTGACTTAAACAGTACATTTACATTTACTTTAAGCAGACTACTGCTAGAACAGAGATTATTTCCGGCGTGTCCGGGCTGAATCCGGTGGAAGGGAATGGGGTAAGCTTGAAAACACACACTGGAGGAGGTGGTCCCGGTTCTTGCAGCACGATTCTCTCTCCTCTCCCTCCCTAGCCCCTGAACCAGCGTCAGGTAGAGAAAGGCACTTCCCAGATAAGCGGCACCCACTCTAGCGAGGCAGCCTGTTCCTTCCCTCTTCCCTATTGCAATGTCAGGAAGGGAGGCAGAGCCCGGCGTGGGAGGGGGCGCGCGTTCGCACGCTGGGAAGACCCCGGAGCGAGGAAGGGGGAGTCGCTTAACTATATAATAGCCGGCTCAAGCTAAGAAAGTAAGAGAAAAAAAATCAGAGTAACCGATCCTTTCTCTCCGGCGCAGAAAGTCTATATAAACTGAGCGTCCTATCGCAGCTTCCTTGCCAGAAGAGGAAAAAAGCCAAGCAGGTGATTTGTGCGGCTTCCAAGGGCAAGTCTTGCCCTACCTGCTTCTCTACTGAGGCTGCTTCACCTGGAGTTAGCAGGTAGTTCCTCCCCCTGGCTCCGCGGAGCTCGAAGGTGCGTCCCATGGATGTGCCACCCCCGCTTCCCCTCTGGTATACTTACCATGGCTGCCACAGCCCCGCTTCCCCCGGTGACTCGAGGCCCCTTGCCCTGTTCGAGTCTTCCCCCCTCCCCCCCGCAGGCACAGGTGAACTCCTAGCCGCTCGCCCTGTTTTCCCATAATGCCCTAAACTGAAAGTTATTAACTCCTCCCCCTCCCCTCCCCTCCCTGCACCCTCCCGCCCGGGTCACTCAGGCAACAGCCCCAAGGGCGGTTTGGAAGGGCTGGGCAGCACCGAGGGGAGGATCTCTCTTCTCCCCTTAGTTTGGGACTGCCGCTCTCTGAGCCGAGATCTCGCAGAGCCCAAGTACACACACACACAGGATGTCCCCAAAGCTTTACCTGCTGCTGAGCGATGCTGTTGTTATTGATCGCTCCAACAGTGTGCTTTGCAGAAGCAAAAGACCGAGTCTCAGCCCCGAGGAATTTACACTCTTACATTCTGACTGTAGCCCATCGGAAAACAGAAGGTTAACCGGAGGGTGGGAAGGGGAAAAAGAAGTAACAGCACACAGGCAGCTGACCTATTCCTAGTCAGGCCATTGGGCCGCATAGCTGCACCGATCGGCAGCAGCTGTCCAGGATTTCAGACAAGGCTTAAACATAAGAAGATAAGAACATAAGAAGAGCCTGCTGGATCAGGCCAGTGGCCCATCTAGTCCAGCATCCTGTTCTCACAGTGGCCAACCAGGTGCCTGGGGGAAGCCCGCAAGCAGGACCCGAGTGCAAGAACACTCTCCCCTCCTGAGGCTTCCAGCAACTGGTTTTCAGAAGCATGCTGCCTCTGACTAGGGTGGCAGAGCACAGCCATCATGGCTAGTAGCCATTGATAGCCCTGTCCTCCATGAATTTGTCTAATCTTCTTTTAAAGCCATCCAAGCTGGTGGCCATTACTGCATCTTGTGGGAGCAAATTCCATAGTTTAACTATGTGCTGAGTAAAGAAGTACTTCCTTTTGTCTGTCCTGAATCTTCCAACATTCAGCTTCTTTGAATGTCCACGAGTTCTAGTATTATGAGAGAGGGAGAAGAACTTTTCTCTATCCACTTTCTCAATGCCATGCATAATTTTATACACTTCTATCATGTCTCCTCTGACCCGCCTTTTCTCTAAACTAAAAAGCCCCAAATGCTGCAACCTTTCCTCGTAAGGGAGTCGCTCCATCCCCTTGATCATTCTGGTTGCCCTCTTCTGAACCTTTTCCAACTCTAGAATATCCTTTTTGAGATGAGGCGACCAGAACTGTACACAGTATTCCAAATGCGGCCGCACCATAGATTTATACAGCGGCATTATGATATCGGCTGTTTTATTTTCAATACCTTTCCTAATTATTGCTAGCATGGAATTTGCCTTTTTCACAGCTGCCGCACACTGGGTCGACATTTTCATCGTGCTGTCCACTACAACCCCGAGGTCTCTCTCCTGGTCAGTCACCGCCAGTTCAGACCCCATGAGCATATATGTGAAATTAAGATTTTTTGCTCCAATATGCATAATTTTACACTTGTTTATATTGAATTGCATTTGCCATTTTTCTGCCCATTCACTCAGTTTGGAGAGGTCTTTTTGGAGCTCTTCGCAATCCCTTTTTGTTTTAACAACCCTGAACAATTTAGTGTCGTCAGCAAACTTGGCCACTTCACTGCTCACTCCTAATTCTAGGTCATTAATGAACAAGTTGAAAAGTACAGGTCCCAATACCGATCCTTGAGGGACTCCACTTTCTACAGCCCTCCATTGGGAGAACTGTCCGTTGATTCCTACTCTCTGCTTTCTGCTTCTTAACCAATTCCTTATCCACAAGAGGACCTCTCCTCTTATTCCATGACTGCTAAGCTTCCTCAGGAGCCTTTGGTGAGGTACCTTGTCAAACGCTTTTTGAAAGTCTAAGTACACTATGTCCACTGGATCACCTCTATCTATATGCTTGTTGACACTCTCAAAGAATTCTAATAGGTTACTGAGACAGGACTTTCCCTTGCAGAAGCCATGCTGGCTCTGCTTCAGCAAGGCTTGTTCTTCTATGTGCTTGGTTAATCTAGCTTTAATCATACTTTCTACCAGTTTTCCAGGGACAGAAGTTAAGCTAACTGGCCTGTAATTTCCGGGATCCCCTCTGGATCCCTTTTTGAAGATTGGTGTTACATTTGCCACTTTCCAGTCCTCAGGCACGGAGGAAGACCCGAGGGACAAGTTACATATTTTAGTTAGCAGATCAGCAATTGCACCTTTGAGTTCTTTGAGAACTCTCGGGTGGATGCCATCCGGGCCCGGTGATTTGTCAGTTTTTATATTGTCCATTAAGCTTAGAACTTCCTCTCTCGTTACCACTATTTGTCTTAGTTCCTCAGAATCCCTTCCTGCAAATGTTAGTTCAGGTTCAGGGATCTGCCCTATATCTTCCACTGTGAAGACAGATGCAAAGAATTCATTTAGCTTCTCTGCAATCTCCTTATCGTTCTTTAGTACACCTTTGACTCCCTTATCATCCAAGGGTCCAATTGTCTCCCTAGATGGTCTCCTGCTTTGAATGTATTTATAGAATTTGTTGTTGGTGGTTTTTATGTTCTTAGCAATGTGCTCCTCAAATTCTTTTTTAGCATCCCTTATTGTCTTCTTGCATTTCTTTTGCCAGAGTTTGTGTTCTTTTTTATTTTCTTCATTCGGACAAGACTTCCATTTTCTGAAGGAAGACTTTTTGCCTCTAAGAGCTTCCTTGACTTTGCTTGTTAACCATGCTGGCATCTTCTTGGCCCTGGCGGTACCTTTTCTGATCTGCGGTATGCACTCCAGTTGAGCTTCTAATATAGTGTTTTTAAACAACTTCCAAGCATTTTCGAGTGATGTGACCCTCTGGACTTTGTTTTTCAGCTTTCTTTTTACCAATCCCCTCATTTTTGTGAAGTTTCCTCTTTTGAAGTCAAATGTGACCGTGCTGGATTTTCTTGGCAATTGGCCATTTACATGTATGTTTAATTTAATAGCACTGTGGTCACTGCTCCCAATCGGTTCAACAACACTTACATCTCGCACCAGGTCCCGGTCCCCACTGAGGATTAAGTCCAGGGTTGCCGTCCCTCTGGTCGGTTCCATGACCAACTGATCTAGGGAATAGTCATTTAGAATATCTAGAAACTTTGCTTCTTTGTCATGACTGGAACACATATGCAGCCAGTCTATGTCCGGGTAGTTGAAGTCACCCATTACTACCACATTTCCTAGTTTGGATGCTTCCTCAATTTCATATCTCATCTCCAGGTCTCCCTGAGCATTTTGATCAGGGGGACGATAGATCGTTCCCAGTGTTAAGTCCCTCCTGGGGCACGGTATCACCACCCACAACGATTCTGTAGAGGAGTCTGCCTCTTTTGGGGTTTCGAGCTTGCTGGATTCAATGCCTTCTTTCACATATAGAGCGACTCCGCCACCAATACGTCCTTCCCTGTCCTTCCGATATAGTTTATATCCAGGGATAACCGTATCCCACTGGTTTTCTCCATTCCACCAGGTCTCCGTTATGCTCACTATATCAATGCTCTTCTCTAAGACCAAGCACTCCAGTTCTCCCATCTTGGTTCGGAGGCTCCTAGCATTAGCGTACAGGCACTTGTAAGCAGTGTCTCTCTTCAAGTGTCTTTGGCACTTGTGGTTAGGCCTGTGGTAATTTTGCTCTTCTGAATTTATATCCTGTGTCCCTGCTCTCACAATGCCTACTTCTAGGCCTACCCCTTTTAAAATTTCATCATTTCTTTGGTTTTTATCCCAGGGGGGAGGTTTATTCCGAACCGGACCTTTCTCAGCTCCTGTCGGGTTTCCCCCCTCAGTCAGTTTAAAAGCTGCTCTGCTACCTTTTTAATTTTAAGTGCCAGCAGTCTGGTTCCATTCTGGTTCAAGTGGAGCCCGTCCCTTTTGTACAGGCCCGGCTTGTCCGGCTTCTCTCAGCCCTACCTGGAGATACTGGGGATTAAACCTGGGGCACTGTACATGCTGTTTTGCACATTACCCAGAGGCAGAGCTAGGTTTGCCGCTGAGAATGTACATCTGTGCCGCTTCTGGTATTGTGAGACCCTTGGGCAAGATGCGCACGTTAGGTCCCCTCTTACACTGTCAGAGGTGGGTGGGCTAGATGACCATCAAGGTCCCTTCCAACTCTATGGTTCTTTTTTTTTTTTCAATAATTTTTATTCAAATTTTCATAAAACATACAAGACGAAATCATAAAACATTCAAAGACAAAAAACAAAATCAAAAATAGTTAAACAAAAAAATAAAAAAATAAAAATAAAAATAAAAAATAAAAAATAAAGAGTAAAATATTGACTTCCCATTTGTCAAAGATCAGATCAGTTATAAGTCTATAATATATAACAATCCTGTCTCTTAAGTCATATTATAAAATCACTTTCCTCCAATAGTTATCTTACTTAATCATCAAATCTCATAAACATTACTTTATTCTTTCCACAAAAAGTCAAAGAGAGGTTTCAATTCTTTAAGAAATATATCTATCAATTTTTTTTTTCCAGATAAGCATATCGATTAATCCATCTCATTACTAATTATGATAATCTTATTGTCATAACCATAGTAAAAATAAACATTTCAATTAATCCATCACATCAGAATCTGTTAGGTTCAGTAATTTCAGTAGCCATTATTCTATTATCCCTATTAGTTCCATTTTCCATCTTCCATCTTCAGTAGTCTTGTTAAGTCCAGTAATTTCGGTATCCAATCTTCCATTATCAGTATTCCATAATAATCTTGCTGTCAAAGCCATAGTCATATAGTAAGAGTCTGATGGGAATTACCTCTATCCCAAATATTTTCTTGCCATCCATTCTGAATAGGTTGCTGAAATACTGCTGTAAAATCATATCTCTGTTCTTTTTTTCAAAATACACTGGGTCATCTCTTGAAAGTTTTTCCATTGTCACATGGCTGCAGTTAATTCCATAGATTTTCTCTATATTGGGCTCCATCACATCATTCCAGTCCAGAAGATTATCCATGCCATTGATAACTTTATCTCTAGAATCTTCATTAATTTCTTCAGAGATAACATTGAGTTCCAAACAATAGATTTTATTTCTAAAGTCCATAGACTCCAAATCTTTTTCCTGTTCCACGTTTGTTCCAATCTCCGGGGTCTCCTCTCTCACAGGGACCCCTGTTCCAGTCTCCAGGGTCTCCTCTCTCACAGGGACCCCTGTTCCAGTCTCCAGGGTCTCCTCTCTCACAAGGACCCCTATGTCTTTAATCTCCTGTGTCTCCAAACAATAGATTTTATTTCTAAAGTCCATAGACTCCAAATCTTTTTCCTGTTCCACGTTTGTTCCAATCTCCGGGGTCTCCTCTCTCACAGGGACCCCTTCCAGGGTCACCTCTCTCACAGGGACCCCTATATCTTTAATCTCCTGCGTCATTTTACTCAATTCAATTTTCAGCTCCTTACAACCCTGTCGCAGGTTTTGTTTCGTTATCTCAATCTCATCCATTATTTTCTGAAACATAGTTATTTCCAGATTCTCAGCCACTTTCTTAATTGCCATTTTAAAAGAAAAATATAGGAAAACCACTTCTTATTTCAGCAACAATTGGGTTAATACTCCAAACTTGGTGACATCACAGTATAAACAGAGCAGACAGCCTTATCTCTCCATAGTTAAGTAAACAAAATGCAGTTCCCAGGATCGAAACAATTAATGGCAGTCGTCAGGAAACAGATTCGTCAAAAAAAAAATAGACCAAAAAGAGAGTAGTCTCAGACAATATAATATTCTTCAAAATAAAAATCTGGAATAGAAATCCCTCTTCTGTGTATATCTTTAGAATGCAAATCCAGGACAGCTTTTTGCAACAAAAACAGAGATAAGCTATTAATTAGTGCGTAGCAGAGAGAAGTTATGGCTCCCCAGTGAGATGTCAAAAACCGATCAATCTGGCAAATCTCTTTTAAACAGCAACAATTTAAGTCAAATAAAAGAAAAATATAGAAAGAAGGGTGCTTGCCTGTTAGTGCGTTCTCTCTTAGAAGATAAGGTGAACGTTCGCTTTATCAGATAGAGCTTGCTGTTGAAAATCCGTCCCACCTTCGTCGGCTGGACCTCGTCCCATAAATTAATGAGATCTGGTCGTCCCAACAAAAATAGGCTTTGAGGTTAATCTCTTCGTTTCTCCCTACCCGGGAGAAGTTTAATCAGTCAAAAAAAAAGAAAAAACTGACTGATATATCTGAATAAGCTTCTTTTGAGGCAGGAGCCCGTCTCAAAAGCAGGCACAGGCTAAGTCACCCTTCCCGGAAGTCTCAACTCTATGGTTCTATAACCAGTGGTTCCAGGCTTATGTCCATGCAAGCTAGATCTATGGCCAATTGTGGCTGTCCCTTATGAATGTAGCTGAACGTCTCACTTACAATTTACATTTTCAAGAGTACACAGGCCCTGAGAGGGGGGTTAAATAGTAGAAATTGACCTATTATACAATGTATAGGGCAACATCCACACTGACAAAAAAAACACATTCCCAGCTGAGGAGGAAAGGGGTTTTTCAAATGAGCCTTCAATCCCTGGGTCTCATGGTGTCTTAACAAGGTCCTGGGTGTCCATTTAAAGCAGGTGCGGGGAATCTTTGGCCCTTGAGATGTTGCTGAGCTACAACTCCCTTCTGCCCCATCAGCATGGCCAATGGCCAGGGATGATGGGTGTTGTGATTCAGCAACATCTGGAGGGCCAAATATTCCCCACATTTGATTTAAAACATGTCACTGCTCACAGTCCTGCTGTGTTCAGTGGTTCCTAGTAACAGTGTGTGTGATTGCAGACTTAGATGTAATTGTGTAAAGTGGCCTTAAACTTCCTTTTGGTTGAGGAGAAGGACCATTAAGTGGTTTTTACTTCCAAGTCATTGTGCAATGTGACATTGTGCAATGTATTGTGACAAGCGGCTCTTAAGCTTCCTTTTGTTTCAGAATTTAACCAAGGGGTTAAATCAAAGACTTCAGGTAAGCATTGAACTGGGCTCTGGCTGCACAAAAGAGAAGGTGGCACCAGATAGGAATTCTGGAAGGGAATTTTGCAAAAGGCACACCAACCACCGTGTGACATGAAGATATGGTGCATTGATTTTATGGACTGCTTCATCCACGTGAGATGTATAAACTAGACACG
Source organism: Rhineura floridana (assembly GCF_030035675.1). Lineage (NCBI taxonomy): Eukaryota > Metazoa > Chordata > Lepidosauria > Squamata > Rhineuridae > Rhineura > Rhineura floridana. The sequence goes on from NC_084486.1 coordinate 108,143,462, forward strand.
TCACTGGAAACTTAGGAACACAGAAAGCTACCTTATGCTGAATCAGAAACTTGGTCCATCTGGCTTAGTACTGTCTACACTGACTGGCAGCGGCTCTCCGGGGTTTCAGCAGGTCTCTCCCAGCCCTCCAATAGATGCCAGAGATGCAGCCCTTCTGCAGCATCCCATAGGGGGGATGTGTTACTGCTTTGGAAAGTATGTCTGAACATTGCATCCACAAGGAAAACACTGCTCCGGACTTCCCATGAGAAATATGCCTCTAGTTTGCTTGTTCCCAGGTTCCCCTCCAGCCTGAATCTGAATCAGTTAAGATTGGCAGCCAAGACTCTGCTCTTGATCCCATCCTTACCCAATGTCACATGGGTGGGAACCCAAGACAGGGACCTTTTCAGTGGTGGCACAGTGATCGTTGAATACCACCCTCCCTAGAGAGAGCCGCTGGGCCCTTTCGAGTAGGGATGAGGAACCTGTGGTCCTCCAGAAGTTGTTGGGCTCCAATTACTCATTATCCTCAGCCAGTATAGCCAATGGTCAGAGAAGATGGGAGTTGTAGTCCAACAACATCTAGAGGGCCCCAGATTCCACATCCCAGTTTTAGGTGTTTGTCCAACATCATTTTTTCCAGTGAGCTTTTAGTGTGATTTTATCTTGACAATCTGCTGCTGTTTTTCAATGTTTTCTTTTTATTGGTTTTATTATCTAGGATTGTTTCTTATTTCATTTTGTAAGCTTTGTTAGCTGCTTTGTGTGTTTTATAAAAATGAGAATAACAGTAATTTGCATATTGTTTTCTGCACTTCTTATAATATGCAAAGCTATTAGAATATATATGGATGAGTTTATATAGTTCCTGTTCCTGTTTGTGATTTCACCACATCTTCCTTTCTAGTTGCTCAACATTATGATACACATAAAATAATTTGGAACACAATGCTTGCATATTCGACAGGCATGCATAACATTTGCTCACTACTAGGACATAGGAACACTTTGATTTTTAACAACAGGGTATAAATTATCTGCCAACTTTGCTGTCATGTAATGACTTTTGAAAATGTGGTAATTTTGAAAGTGAGAGGTGTAAAATGTCTTAACTCATGACATTGCTATAGGAAAATGTATGTCCAGTTAGCACATGTTTAACACTGCACAACCTCTCACTTTTAGAAATTCTTAACATTTTCAAAATTAATTAGAGCAAATTCATTCCAGTTGGCAGATTAAGCCAACATTTTGAAAATGTTAACATTTGCAAAATTCCATACATGACAGCAAAGTTGTCAGATCAGCTTTCTAAATAAGGGATACAGTAAGTTTTCTGCAACCCAAAATAAGTAGAGATGCCAGGTAAACACCAATATTACATTTAACTTGGTATTCCAAAAACAATCAGTGCAGTGTGCGTGTGTGGGGAGAGGGAAAGAGAACTCTGTGTTACACAGCCACCCTCTGTTTTGCCTGTGACGTCCCTAGGGCCAGTACGGCCTCTCTGATCTATGCAAAATAACAAAGTACATATTTCATTTAGGCTTAATGCATAGTTGACAAGCTTACTAAGGTGCAGGACTATTCAAACCAATTTTTATCCTGTCAAAGCTAGTGCTATTAAATGGCCACAAATCCAGATAGTCTAGTTGAACTGGATTGTGGATTTCCTCCTCCTTTGTACTTTCCTTATTCATTCCTTTCATGTTAACCATAACACTGACTGTTGCATTCACATTTCTGCCATTTATGACTTTATCATGTTTCCACCTCTCCCATAGTTGCCCAACATAATGACCCACATAACATAGTTCAGAATGTTATCGCATAGACACCCATTCTGCTTACTTGGTCCCAGAAACAGGCTACAAAGTATGCTTTAGGCAGCTTGGTCACCTAAGTAAACCTGATTTGTGTGGGATGTTTCATAGTACTTGTTGTTGCTGGTAAACAACTGGGAATCAGAAACCCTTGCCTATGTGGGGGAAATAATTCAGTGTTCTATGATCCAAATCTGTCTTTTCTCTCATACCTCAGTGGTAGAGCATCTGCTTTGCATGCAGAAGGTCCCAGGTTCAGTCCCTGGCATCTCCAGGTTATAGGGCTGGGAGAGGGCTCTCTCCTTGAAACCCTGGAGAGCCGCTGGCAGTCAGTGTAGAAAGTACTGAGCTAGATGCACCATTGGTTTGACCTAGTATAAGGCAGCTTCCTATGTTCCCCACATCCCTGCCCCATGGCTCTGCTGTATTAGTGTTGGGTTCTTATTAGGGTTGCCAGGTCCATGGCCTGAGACTGATCCTGTATCTTTAGGAGAAGAGAAAGTCAGCCAAGTGCAGGTGTTCTTGCAACACTGTAATGAGAAAAACCACAAGGTGGAATTCTCCCTTCCCCCTGCACAACTTTTAAAGATACAGAAGACCTCTTGGAGGCAGGGCCAGGCAACCAAGAGGTCTTCTGTATCTTTAAAAGGTGTGCAGGGGGAAGGGAGAATTCCACCTTGTGGTTTTTCCCATTACAGAGTTGCAAGAACACCTGCACTTGGCTGACTTTCTCTTCTCCTAAAGATACAGGATCAGTCTCAAGCCATGAACCTGGCAACCCTAGTTCGTATTATTTTCAAAGCTTTAACAGGGACATTTTGTCATGGTCTAAAAAAAAAAGAACTTTGACTTGGGGCTTCCAGAAGGAAGTTGAAGACCTCTTCTTCCTTGTTGGGTTCCTATTTAGCAGGGCTATCCTTTGCCCCTCCAGATGTTGCTGACCTACAACTCCCATCATCCCTGATCATCGGCTATGATGGTTGGGGCTGATAGGAGCTGGAGTCTAATATCATCTGGAGGGCTGTAGATTCCCCACCCCTGCTCTTCAGCCTTTTGGCAAGTGTGGCCTTTCAACCTGGTTTGTGTCGCTTTTGGTTGCTTCAGTGAATGTGTAATGGTCTAAACTGCTGCCAATGTTCAAGAGAAAGAGAAGGCAAACAAGTCCCCTACTACTGTCATTGGTGGACAATAACTCTTCCAATTCAAATAATAGCTACAGCTGTGAGTTTGTTTAGCTTATTACACTTATATACCTCCTTTGTGCCAAGCTTATTACAGGTTTAAACTAGGCTTTTTTAAATTTAAGTGCAAAATACAGAACATTGGTGGGGAACCTCCAGCCCACAGGCCTAATTAGGGCCGGTACAGATCCCAATTTGGTTGTCAAGGTTGTTTTCCCCAAACACACCCATCTGCCTATGTGATGTCAGGCATGGCCATTTCTCAGGCATTTCTCTACCTGGAAAACTGGTAGAAAATATTATTAAAGCTAGATTAACCAAGCACATAGAAGAACAAGCCTTGCTGAAGCAGAGCCAGCATGGCTTCTGCAAGGGAAAGTCCTGTCTCAGTAACCTATTAGAATTCTTTGAGAGTGTCAACAAGCATATAGATAGAGGTGATCCAGTGGACATAGTGTACTTAGACTTTCAAAAAGCGTTTGACAAGGTACCTCACCAAAGACTTCTGAGGAAGCTTAGCAGTCATGGAATAAGAGGAGAGGTCCTCTTGCGGATAAGGAATTGGTTAAGAAGCAGAAAGCAGAGAGTAGGAATCAACGGACAGTTCTCCCAATGGAGGGCTGTAGAAAGTGGAGTCCCTCAAGGATCGGTATTGGGACCTGTACTTTTCAACTTGTTCATTAATGACCTAGAATTAGGAGTGAGCAGTGAAGTGGCCAAGTTTGCTGACGACACTAAATTGTTCAGGGTTGTTAAAACAAAAAGGGATTGCGAAGAGCTCCAAAAAGACCTCTCCAAACTGAGTGAATGGGCAGAAAAATGGCAAATGCAATTCAATATAAACAAGTGTAAAATTATGCATATTGGAGCAAACAATCTTAATTTCACATATACGCTCATGGGGTCTGAACTGGCGGTGACCGACCAGGAGAGAGACCTCGGGGTTGTGGTGGACAGCACAATGAAAATGTCGACCCAGTGTGCAGCAGCTGTGAAAAAGGCAAATTCCATGCTAGCAATAATTAGGAAAGGTATTGAAAATAAAACAGCCGATATCATAATGCCGCTGTATAAATCTATGGTGCGGCCGCATTTGGAATACTGTGTACAGTTCTGGTCGCCTCATCTCAAAAAGGATATTCTAGAGTTGGAAAAGGTTCAGAAGAGGGCAACCAGAATGATCAAGGGGATGGAGCGACTCCCTTACGAGGAAAGGTTGCAGCATTTGGGGCTTTTTAGTTTAGAGAAAAGGCGGGTCAGAGGAGACATGATAGAAGTGTATAAAATTATGCATGGCATTGAGAAAGTGGATAGAGAAAAGTTCTTCTCCCTCTCTCATAATACTAGAACTCGTGGACATTCAAAGAAGCTGAATGTTGGAAGATTCAGGACAGACAAAAGGAAGTACTTCTTTACTCAGCGCATAGTTAAACTATGGAATTTGCTCCCACAAGATGCAGTAATGGCCACCAGCTTGGATGGCTTTAAAAGAAGATTAGACAAATTCATGGAGGACAGGGCTATCAATGGCTACTAGCCATGATGGCTGTGCTCTGCCACCCTAGTCAGAGGCAGCATGCTTCTGAAAACCAGTTGCCGGAAGCCTCAGGAGGGGAGAGTGTTCTTGCACTCGGGTCCTGCTTGCGGGCTTCCCCCAGGCACCTGGTTGGCCACTGTGAGAACAGGATGCTGGACTAGATGGGCCACTGGCCTGATCCAGCAGGCTCTTCTTATGTTCTTATGGAGTAGATGGAGATGCAGCTGCCAGTGAACAAATGGGAAAGTGCTCCCGATTGATCCTTGAAAAGGGAGGCTTGCTGTCAGCGCTGATCACCGCTTACAGCAAGCTGCCTAGGATCAGCCACTGCCTCCCAAAAATGGGGGTCCTGTAAGTGTTGACCGGCTGTTCTATATTATAGAACAGACTTCTTGCAGGCTGACCTGCCACCTGGATCGGGAGCTGATGGTTATGTGCTCCCTGACCTGGGCCTGTCCTCTTCTGCCCTCTCTCAGGGCACACAGGTCTTTCTTAAGCCCCAGGGAAGGTAGGGGAGTGGCTGTCACCAACACCTCTCTCAGGCCCACTGATGATTGCTGCAGAAACTGATGACATGTGCTCTCTGGCCTGCGCTTCTCTTCTGAGTTCTTCAGCTCCTTGTTCTGGAAGAAGATTAGACACCAAAGAAGATAGCACCTTTCAGAATTTTGTAGAAAGGATAAATTTTGGCAGGGTCATTGTGTCACATAAACTGAGAAATTGTATCTATCTAAATCTTCCCAGTTTTGTGGCCGGTTATTAGCGTGTTGGTCTTGTTTTCCTGTTCATCTGATGGGCCTACTTTTCAAGAACTTATTTAAGAGCAAAATGCATAGACCACCCGTCAGCATTACAAAATAACCACAGGGCAGTTTCCAACATAATGTCTAAAAACATAATACAAATAAGCCATACAATTCTAATAAACTAAAATCCAATATAAAACAATTACAAATAAACAGCAGGAGATCGAATGAGCCAAGACCTTAAGCACCAGTTAAAACCAAAATAATTTCAGAAGTTCTCCTGCTCTAATTAAACTGGGATTTCCCTTATGTTTGTTATACTTGCATAGGGTGGCTAGGTTCAAAGGAGAACAAGGCCCCAGTAATGTTGTTTTAGAGAAGATTTCAGCAGTTTCCATTTTTTATAGTCCTACATCAGGGATGGGAAACCAGTCAGCCTCCACAAGTTGTTGAACTACCATTCCCATCATCCTGACCATTGACCATAGTGGCTGAGGCTGATGGGAACTGTAGTCGAACAACATCTGGAGAGCTATGGGTTTCTCATCCTTGCCCTACATGACAGCCAACTGAGAGCCAGTCTGGTGTAGTGGTTAGTGTCAGACTGGGAGCTGGGAGACCAAGGTCCAAATCCTAAGTCAACCATGAAGCTGGGCCATTCACTCTCTCTCAGCCTAGCCTACCTCACAGGGTTGTTGTAAGGATCCTCGGGTCCTGGTTGCAGGCTTCCCCCAGGCACCTGGTTGGCCACTGTGAGAACAGGATGCTGGACTAGATGAGCCACTGGCCTGATCCAGCAGGCTCTTCTTATGTTCTTAAGGATAATATGGGGAGGGGAAAACCATGTTTGTATGCCATCTTGAGCTCCTTGGGGGAAAGATGGGATAATCATCATCATCCCCATTTAAGATAAGTATTAAGTAGCACAGAAGTCTTTACATATGGTCCACCCTACAGATAATTCCATGTAAATGATGGAAACTCAAGCCCAGGGGCAAAATGTGGCCCTCAAGACTCTATCACACCCCTTCCCCAGGCCACACCCCTCACTGATACCAGATGCACTTTCTTTCGCCAAATTAGTTAGATCCAACTTCAGTGTCCAGTCTACTGCTTCATGCACTTGATACACCTATACTTTCCACAACCTTGGCTATCATTCCTTTACAGTAGAAACTAGAACAGGGATGGGGAACCTCAGGCCTGAGGAACAAATATGCCCCCCCAGGCCTATCTGGCCTTTGGATTCTTCCCAGGCTACACACTCCTCACTGGTTCTTCTTTGCACCCCTAGTGGCCTCAAACTTTATTAATGCTTCTTGTTTGCCTGGATGGAGGACAGAGGAATGTGTGAGTGTGCAGCCTACTGTATAAAGGTCAAATTGACTTTGGTTGCTCTGCTTACTGTTGCCTCTGGCCCAATCTACCACTCGTATATGGCCCCAGCAGGTTGCTCAAAAGGGAATACAGTCCTAGAGATGAAAAAGTTTCCCCACCCCTGGACTAGAATATTAGTTCTCCATTCATCTTGCATCTTCAGATCAAGTTCACTCATTTTTTACTGGCGCCTTCAAGGCATCTGCAGGAATTCCACGGAGGGGCTGGTGATGAGCTTAACTTCCGTGAACAGTATTGCAATGCTGTATTATCTTTCAACACTGCTCATTAGTTCAGAATCTCTCCTCCTGTTTTCTCTCTAGCATTTAACCTCTTCATCACTAGATGACATCTCTCTGTCAAGGCTGGTGTTTAGAATACAGTAACCAGAGATTGAGAACAGGACTCCTCCTTTACTTTTTCAGTAGTTGTTTGTGAAGAAACACATGTAGCTTCTCTCACTCCTGCAGGAAAAAGTTGCTCCTGGCAAAATTCCACCTTTGTCTAAGAGGTTACAACAGCCATGTGGGAGGAATAATAAGAGGCATAATATCCTATGCTTTTGAGTAGAATTATGTAATCAAGCTCCTTGTGTTGTCCCAGGATGGATTCATATCATTCTCATATTTACAAATATAGTGTGGCAATTAGTTAATGCAATCACCTGGTTCAGGGCTGATTCACATCTGTATTCAAACAATATTTTACTACTTGCACTTGAATGCATGAATTGGTACTATTGAAAAAGTGGCTACATTTGTAGCCACAGGTAACAGGGAACATGTAGATTGTTCCTGCTTTGCTACCCCCCCCCTCAAAGTAACATGCAAAGGGTGACAAACAACAATCCCTGATTTAGCATTGCAGATGAACTGCGGGTCATGGTTTGTTTCACTCAGACAACAGGTAAGTCAAAAACAAACCTTGGTTACAGAACATGGTTTATTTAAAGCGAAACAAGCCACGAGCACAGACTTGGACACAATGCTAATCCAAACATAGGTCATGACTCCTACTTGGTAAAATGATTGTGTGAGTTATTACTTGATGGCAGTGCCTATGTAATAAATGTAGCCATACGAGTTCACCCAGACCTGTGAAATCCAGAATTCCCAGAGGATTTAAATATGTGAGTAGCTTAAAAGATGGAGGGGAGGGACTATTAAACATGAACATGAAAACACGAACTATACACACTTTAATGAAGGTGAGGGGATTCTTTTGCACTCCAGCTGTTGCTCCCATCATCCTTGGCCATTGACTATGCTTGGTGGGGCTGCTGGGAGTTGTAATTCAGCAACATCTGGAGGTCCAAAGATTCTTCACATATGCCTTAATGTTTCAATAAATCTGACATAACATTGCTATGCTTAAAACACACTTTAAAATCTTTCCATATGGAGCCATAATTTGAGGAAATTTTTCAGGCGTTTGTTGTAAAATTGTACTGTGCATTTCTGATGGTGAGTGAATAAATTCTGTCACTGTAGCAGGGACATAGATTGATTTATATGCAACAAACAGCTAGAAAGATGAAGTCGGAAACATGAAGTAATGGCGCATTCTGAGAAACAGGCAAATTTAAAGCAGATTCATCATTTATCTCATCTTTTCAGGGGCACAGGCCAATGAGAAAGAGAAATAAAACTCTTGCAGGGAAAAACGGGTAGATAAGTTGGACATGACTTCCACCAGAGCAGCTAAAGCAAGTTTGTGGAAGCTCTCTTTACCCCACCCCACTCTTGGGCAGTTGGCATTTTATGTTTCTTACATGGGGATTTTGATGTCTCTTCTAGTATTGAGACTTGCAGCCTTACCCATTTCCTAGACTCTTTAATAGCAGGCTCACAGAAATCATCCTAGATTCCATCACGTATTAAGTCAATTCAAATGGTTTAAATAGTTACCTTCTTCACCTCTCTACTTCTGAACTATTTAAGTATAACCCACCAAGCATTTGATGTTGCATTCTCTATCCCTCCTTCCCTCCCATCCCCATTATGGCCATTCCAACGTGGACCGTTTTTCTACTGTAGCCTTTATAGCAAGCCATTTATTTCTGCTCATCCATTGGAACAATCTTTTGAGGCACATGTATACACTGAACAGTTATTTCCCCATCCCCCCCTCAAAAAAAGATAGGCCACCAGAAGAGAGGGGGGAATACTATCAGGAAATAATTTTATTGTACAATATTCAAAGGGTTTTTTTTTTCAAAAGACAATCGGGAGAACAAAAAACAGCAACAGAGTGTCTCAGATAATGGATACAGTATTTCACGGAACACAGCTATCAGACAAAAAATACATAAGTACTTGTTGCTCCCCCATGAAGAAAGGCTTGATGGGAAAAAACGGGGTAAGTATGTCAAATCAAGTCTAAATAATTGCACATTTAAAGTGTACAAGGACAGTTATTGTTACAGTGCACAGCATGATCTTTGTCCTTCTCTGCCTGCCCACCTCAAATTTGTTTTCTATGCAAGCAAGCAATGTAGTGTTCAGGGAAGGGTTTGACTTATTTGGAGAACGTTGATGTTTGGAAATATACAAGCAAAATGGTGTTTTCCCAACAAAAGTTCTCTATGTATCCAGCTGCAGCCAACACCTCCATGTTAAATTCTATTTATTTTTTAAATGCCTCAATCATGGAACAAATTCAGCATCCTTTGGCAAAATATTGACAGAAGATTATTAGTGCAATTGTCAAGAGGTGAAAGCAGGTGTTTTGTACTAGTCTATACTGTTAAGAATTAAGAGAGTAAAAAATCAGGTCAGAGAATTTACTCTGTATGCACAAATTCTGATGCTGAAATAACCATCAATGGGCACCCATGTACTGCCAGCAAGTTATCCCACGTTTCCATGACGGAAAAAGGATAAAGTATGCTCCAAGATGACTGCCATTTAAAAGGAGGGAGGGGAGATACAAATGCTTTCAAGTCAGGTAGCTTTCATAACACAGATGCATATTTCCAGATAAACTGTCTCTCTGAGCACTGAGGTGAAGTAACTCATTCTGGTATAATCCATACAAGTACAGTTCTGCTTCTCATACAATCCAGTAAGGCGTTGAGAAGGATGGGTTTACCAGTTTGATGGGGCCATTGTCCCGGGCTTTAAGAATGTGCCAACATTCTCTATAAAGATGTGCTTTCTTTAAACGTTACACTAAAATACAAGTGAAGTTGCTGAAACATGTGATCCTGCCAACTTATTTTTTACTCCTCTACCCCCAGTTGTATATTAACTTAGAAACTTATGACTAATGCCATCTTTTTTCTTGATTTTCAGTATACAGTTGGGAAACCCGCATCTATAGCACGTAATATTGATCTGTCCCTATCTTATGATGATCTCCACCAGACACATAATTTCATCTTACATTTCAGAATATTATGCTTCTGTTCCTCATATGCATCTCCCTAACACACACAAAGACTTGATTCTTTAGTTACTTGCACACTTTTAAAACAGTACAATTAACACTGGCCTTATGATAGTTTTCCATGACAAACACCGAATCTCTTTTTTCCCCTTTAACACAACGTTCAGTAAAGACCCCTAGAGATAAAACTGCAAACTATACATTGAGACAAGAGATATTGCTATCTAATTGGAGGGAGCTTGAGAAGTTCAGATGTATTAGCCTACATGAACTAACCTTTGCCACTTATTTTTAACAGACTTTCAAGCAACTAGCAGTAGCTTTATTTCATTAAGGCTTGTGAGCTCCCAACCAGATTTTACAAGCTACATTTTTTCCAAGAATTTCAACTTAACAGTGCTAATGATGCAAATGAATAGAGCGATTTGAAAGAATGCTCAGGTTACAAAAGATAATCCTCTTCTCCCTATAATGTTGTAGTGCAACATGACAAATTAGTTTTATTTTCAAAGTTAATTAGGATTTTAATCTCACAACTCTCTGCTACTACTCATTCCATCCATTTTTAATTGCAGGTGCCCATATCTGTGGTCCCAGCACAAAACTAGTTATTGCTGAAATGTTTTTAAAAGCATTTCAGCACTGGCCTTAAAAAAGATGAAGATGACACTACTTTGTGATTATGCTTTTTTAAGGAGAAAAAGCACAAAATTCCATATTCTGGGGAGAGAACACAAGTTCATTCAAAGTGTGCAAGCTGTTGATTTCACTTAGTCTCTATCGTAACATATCTGTACCTGTAAGGCACATGATGCAACATGTCAGTTCGCTTTCAGCATTACGGAAAAAATGTCATGATTTTGGTTTTTGCTAGATACAACAAAAATCTCCTCAAAAGACAACTCGGACTTAATTTTCAAACAGTCTGAACAACTCTGCAAAGATAAACAGAATTCACAGAAAATGCTCCCCCCAAAATCTATCAACATTCTCGCCCTTACTGCAATGCTGCTGGGAGTGGAAGTGGAGGGATGCTTTCTTCCTTCTGTCAAAGCTATATTCAGATGTTTGTGAGGCAGCCTTCACAGTGACCGTTCATAAGATAATAGTAATCTACAGGGATGGTTCACAAGGACTGAGAATAAGTTGCAACTATTTGCACACTTTGTTGTCACGACATTCATTTCTACCCTTAGCCACTGTACAGTATTATTTTAGCAGAGAAAAGCACATGGAACACTACATGTAAATGAAGTTAGGAGTGGTCTCTCTCAGCAAGGTGTTTTTGTTGCACTTAAAGCCTTTTCTGTGTTGTTCCATAGGCTGTGAACTTGTAGTTGAGCACCCTCCGCTGTTTCCTGGTAAGCCCTATAGAAGAATTCTGCTCCACAGAAACAAAACAGGCTGTCCCAACTTGAGAAAACAGCATTCACAGAGTCAAGCAGCCGGCATTTTTGTGGCAAGAGTCACAGAAGGAAGTGTATCCATTTGGTGCATAAGGTGTGCCCAGATCAACGGGAGGCATAGCCAGTTGCAAGGCCACAGCTCACTACTGGTGTCATGTCCCATATCTGAAATACAAAATAAGACACGATGATATATGGCAGTAGGCTAAACCCTTTTAGACCTAATGGCCACCTTTAGTTCAAACATGTATTTGGGGACCCAAAAGGGGGAGGAGATAGGTTATTACATATGATAGCGGCAGCATGGATTCTCTATGCAAAATACTGGAAGAAAGAAGAAATTCTTTGTTTGAGAATTGTCTATCAAATTGTGGGAAATGGCTGTTCTGAGTAAAATTACTCGATTTATTTTGGGTCAACAAGGAAAAAAAAGTAAAGAGATCTGAACAGGACTGGGCACAATTTATAGAACTGGAATATCAAGCAGTGGGGGATAGTTATAACCCTTCTTTGATGCTATGAGATGTGATTTACGGTTACTTTTTAGATATATATTTTCGTATTCTGCTTGAATTTGAATTTTGCCTCCTATTTCATTCTTTTTCTTTCCTCCTTTTCCCTTCTTCTGTTTTTTTTAATAATTAAGAGCTAGATGGTGTTTTCCATATTACTGATTAAATAACTTTATTTGGCATGTATATATGTATATTCACCAATAGGCAAAAAAACTTATGGTTTAGGAACGTACCTATATAGCCCACAGATATTTCTACCAAACTTAAAAAGCAGGGAAATCGGGCAGCTATAGTGAATGCACCAGGGGAGCAGAAGACTTGACCTCCTCTCCTTTGTACTGCCCTACAAATTTGTCAAAATGCAAACATAATTTAGGTTGGTTTTGCCCATTAGTGAATTTCTCTGCTTTTTAATCCAGGAGGTAAGAAATGGGATCCTGTGCAAGTTTGCTGAGAATGGATTGATCATTTACATACTTACTGAGTTCAGTGGGATTTACTCCCCTGCAATCATGCTTAGGATAGGTGAAACTGACAGCAGGATTGGGGGGGGAGGAGGAAGGGAAGGAAGGACAGAGGGGGGAATGGGGAGGGGGGAGGGGGAAGGGAAGGGCAGAGGGGAGGATGGGAATGGGAGCAGGCAGGAGGGGGAGGGGAGGAGAAGGGCAGGTTTCATGATTTGCATGTTGATTGAGTTCAGTGGGATTTACTCCCATGCAATTATGCTTAGGATAGGTAAAACTGACCGGGGACAGGGAGGGAGGGAAGGCAGGCTGGAGTGGGCAGGGGAGGGGGGTAGGAGGAAGGGAGGGGACAGGAGAAAGCCAGGTCTGATCATTTGCATGCTTATTGAATTCAATGGGATTTACACCCATGCAATCATGGTTAGGATACATAAAACTGCCCATGAGGGAGGAGAAGGGGGAGGGGAGAGGAGAGGGAAGGGAAGGAGAAGGGGGAGGGGAGAGGAGAGGGAAGGGAAGGAGAAAGGGAGGGGAAAGGGGAGCAGAAGGAGAAAGGGTGGGGGAAGGGGGGGAAGGAGGGGATTGGAAGGGGATGGGCAAACGAAGGGGGAGGGAAGGGGCAAAAGGAAAGTGGTTGAAGGAGGATGGAAGGGCAGGTTTGATAATTTGCATGCTTATTGAGTTCAATGGGATTTACTCCCATGCAATCATACTTAAGATAGGTAAAACTGACCATGGGGGGAGGGGAGGGAGGGGCCAACGAAGGGGCAAGAGGGGGGAAGGGAGAGTGGGCTTGATCATTTGCATACTTTTTGAGTGCAATAGGATTAATTTTTGTGCAATCATGTTTAGGATAGGTGAAACAGACCTGGGAGTGGGAAAGGGGGGAGGGAGAGGGAAGGAGATTGTGTGGGTGGGCACTGGGCAGAGTGAAATCCTCTTTCCAAAAGGAAAACACTGTGAACGGTATAATTGCTTTTCAGCATTTCCCCCACCTTTTTATTCTATAGCAGGCACATATAGCCTCCCACACAAATGTAAACCAAAGGTATCCCTGGCTACATCCACACAAGGCTATTATTTCACTTTGGACAGTCATAGCTTCTCCCAAAGAATCCTGGGAACTGTAGTTAGCAAAGGGTGCTGAGAGTTGCTAGGAGATGCCCTGTTCTCCTCACAGAGCTTCAGTCAGAGTGGCTGACTGTTAAACCACTCTGGCCACTGGAGCTCTGTCAGGGGAATAGGAGTCTCCTCTCAGCACCCTTCACAAACTACACTTCCCAGGATTCTTTGGAGGAAGCCATGACTATTTCAAGTGAAATAAAGGTCTGATGTGGATGTGGCCCCCTGATTAGCCAAGCATCTGTGAGTCTGGCTTTTAGAACACTGACAGTTGGTTCTTACTGAGCATGCCCAACATTATCATTGAGTTCAAGCCAAAATGTCGTAAATTAATTAAAAATCAGCCAGGCATTTTTTAAATGTTTAAACTGTAGAAAATGAAGGTCAGAGTATGGGGCAAGGTCAGTAATAGGATTACAGGTACTCTGTGAACATAGCTGATTTTTAATTAATTTCAACAGATAATGAGAACTCTGACAGAAAAAAGTCCCAAAGGGGTCTCTCTTTTCTCTCTTTTTACACTTTGAACCCTCGATTCTCTCTGTTTTGTGTATCGCCATGAAAACTTGGAGGGTTGTTAAGCACGCGTTTCTGAGAGCAGGACTATAAGTTTCGTAAGGTTTTGTTTTGAAATGAGCTTATGGGAATCATAAGAATGGTATGGGGATATTTTCAAATTAGCATTGCAGAATGCGAAAAATCCACGCTGGCTATAGTATACAGCCGCTCTTGTGGCTGTATAATGCAGGGCTGTGGAGTCGGTAAGCCAGACCTTCGACTCCGACTCCTCTATTTTTCTACTGTCCAACTCCAACTCCTTCATAAATGGCAAATGTATATTAACTAGTAATAACAAATTTACTGTAGTAAAATGGTAGCACACGGCATTTCATCACCACCACGTGAATCCAGAGCTTGGAAAAGTTACTTTTTTAAACTACAACTCCCATCAGCCCCAGGGATTGGGCTCGTGGGAGTTGTAGTTTAAAAAAGTAACTTTTCCAAGCTCTGGATTCACATGGTGGTGATGAAATGCCTTGTGCTACCATTTTACTACAGTAAATTTGTTATTACTAGTTAATATACATTTGCCATTTATGAAGGAGTCGGAATCAGAGTCGGAACATTTCTACCGACTCCGACTCCACCCAAAATTGCTCCCAACTCCGACTCCACAGCCCTGGTATAATGTATATCTTAATATTTACTTTGATTTGTTATTAAGGATATTGATAATGTATGTTTGAAATAATAATAACAGCAGCAGAAAAACTAAACATGTATTTGGGTCTCGCAGCCTAATTTTTTCTTTTTCTTTTTTTACCAAATATCTGTAAGGTAGTAGTGCTGCTGGTGAGGCCCACCTTAGGTCAGGCTGAAATGCAGTAGGGTGGTCCTGACCTACTAGTTGAAGACCAATGATTTATATCCTATCTTTCTATCAGATACAGGCCTCCAAAGGGGCTCACAATAAATAATTAAAAGACAGCCCATTACCATAGAACAAAATGGGGTTTGGGGAGCCAATCTAGCAGGCAACATATGAATAAAAGGTAAGAACAATTACACTTACAGTTTCCATACGTTAGTTGGTTATTTAACTCTAGTATTTTGTATCATAAATGCATTGTGCATTGCTTATTACAAGTTTGTTATTTAGCACACCAGATTTTAGACTGGATTCTGATTAGCAAGTAGTGAGTATGGAGCAAAAAAAAAAGTTTAAATGGTGAATTTAAGGAGTACAGGGGATTTTCTTCATGCTTCAAAGGCAGATATAATCTTTCTGCATGGCAATTTTTTAAAATAACATTGAAAATGACTACCTTCATAACAATTAATCTTCTTAAAATATTGGAATATTTCCAAAACTTTGGGGAAAATTGTAGGAATTAAATCATGCGTCTGGAGAATGAATAGACCACTTATTCAGAAAACGAGATAAACTGACTGGTGAGATTATCAGGCAAATTCTTATGAAAATTAGTCAAAATAGAGGACAGGTTGCATAGTATTTGTTAATCACTGACAGCTAAGAAGCACAAAGGCAAGGGTCGTAGCTCAGCAGAAGAGCATCTGCCTTTCATGCAGAAGCTCCCAGCTTCAATCTCCAACACTTCCGGGTACACTGGGAGAGACTCCTTGCCTGAAACCCCGGAGAGCTGCTGCCAGTCAGTGCAGATAATACTGAGCTAGATGGATTGTCTGGCTCAGTATAAGTCAGCTTCCTATGAGTAATGTTGGAGAGCAGCCACTGGTTTTTTACAATGGCATCTGCATAATACTAACAGGAAGGATGCCACTTTTCCCGCTACAAGGAATCATACAGAAATGGTTTGAGAAAGCTTTATTGCAACAACCACAAATAAAAGGCGGGGAGCTAAAAGAGGCATTGCCTGGCAAACAACTAGACACTTTGTGCAACCCGTCAAACAGTAGTGCAGTGGCAAATTCAGAAGTGCACGGTCCCTTCATGATAGTCAGAGCCACACCCTTCCCCCCCTTTTGGCTGCTGGATTGAGAATGAGATCCTTGTTAATGCCTTCTCCCACAATAACAGATGATCCTACGAGTCAATACACATGAAAGGGGAGAGTGTTAGCTATTGAGGGGAGTCTTCTCAGAGACTGGCTCGCTTCGTTTCACTCTGCTTGGTTCCAATCAGCAGGAAAAGAAAAGGAAGCATGTTAGAAGACTCTTCTCACTGGCTAACACTTTCCCCTTTCACGCTTATTCACTTGTAGGATGCTGGAGACATAGGGACCCTGTTGGGACCCAGCTCCCAAAGAAATAAGGGGTCTAAGACCTCCTGAGACCCCGGATGACTAAATCCCTGCCATCAAAGACAGAATGCTCAACAGCTTTAGTGGACCAAGACATTGTGCTTACTGTATCTCTGTAGAACTATACTAAGGCTAGAAAAAATTGTTAGTTATCCTTGAGCCCCAGTTATTTGGGTTCCCCCTTAGTCCCTATCTGAATATTTTCATATCTGCTACCCTGTGTTAATGAAACTGCATGTGCTACTTGCTAGTCACTAGCTAAAACTATCTTGGCCAAGACGGAAGAAAAAGAAAACAAAAATGATCATACCTTCACTACATGATCACTTCCGCATGTCACCATAAGTCCCCTTGAGATGTCCATGGACATATGGGAAATGTTATGTTTTCCTTCGTGAAAAGTTGCCAAAGAAGTTCGACTTGAGGAGGAAAAAAAAAGTTTAAATAACGGCCACTTGCTAGATGTTTCTTAGACCAGGCACAGGATATTACTTCAATACAAAAATACTTCAGGGAAATAAGATTTCTGAAAAACTAATGTGTCAAGCCTAGGATCAGCATCATTATTTGAATGACATTTGAAGAACTAGCCAGTTCATTAAGGTCCTAATCAGTTCTAAATATGCTAGAGTGGAATATTCAGACCTTTGGCTCCACTGCTGATCTGTGAGTCTTTATACAAGGAGAAGAACAGTAATTGTTGTCTACATGCTTCTCCTTATTTTTTAAAGATATGATGGGTTAAAGACTCTTCACTGTTTCTCATGGACTAGTGCAAATGCTGTAATGCAGCTTTCCCCAACCTGTGGCCCTCCAGACATTTTGGACTACAACTCTCATCATCCCTGATCATTGGCCATGCTAGCTGGGCTGCTGAGACTTGCAGTCCTAGGGAAGGCTACTGCAGTGCCATAAGTTAAGTGAGGCTGAGAAAGTTATTTGGTTGGCCTGCTAGCTTATACAGGATACTTCTACATCATCAGTAGGTGGTGGTCAGTTGGAATTTATATGAACTGGTGTGGTAGCAGCTCTGTTTTGCTTCATGAACTTGCTGGGGGGGGGCAATGGGAGGAGGGATCCACTCACCAGGGTAATTATAGCAACAAGCCTTTCCTGCTCTAGCTAGTCTCAGGTGACAAGATAAATTACTAGCTCAGGTGAGTTTTAAGTTTGACTGTGTTGATTTAGCTCAAATTCAAGAGGTGGGGAGGCACATTTTGTCAATGTTAATCAACAGGAGCAAGCAGAGATTCCAGCTTAAAAAAACAAGGCTGGGGTAGTGGAAAGTGGAACATGCTCTTCTGCAGGTCACAAGAGTCACTGGGGAAAAAGGCCTTCAATTCTAACATTTGAAACGACTAGCCTGAACTGCAAGGAACTAAATGGGGAGGAAAATCATGTACAAACTGGATACTCCGCTTTACTTTGATGGAATTCCTACTTCAGACTAAACAGTAAAACTGCTTGGAAATTTTTTTTGCATTTATAATTAAGAGCTAAAAGTTGGATTTTAGTTAGCCATAGAGGATTTGTATGCTAACCCACAATTTTGGTGGAATCTATGTATGTTTATTCGGAAGAAAGAACTATTGAGTTCAGTGGCTCTTACTCCAAACCATGTATGCACAGAATATGCTGAAGAGTCAACAAGCTTTGTCAGGAACAGTTGGAAATTAGGCAGCATTTTATAAATGGAATATAACAGACCTTTCTGACCCCTTTTTGAAATAAAACTTCTTGGCTTATGGAAAAGTTACTCTGACAATCCAGGTAAATAAATTTTGTATCTTGCCGAGTTATGGATCTTCTCACTAAGCATTAAGAGGAAAGTGGAATTTGCTTTTGATAGTATATTTGGATCAGATCAATTGTCATGAAGGCTGCTGAAGGAGAAAAGTAAACTACCAATCTGAGCTTCCTAAAGGGGTAAGCCTCCAGGCCAATAATCTGGTTTTATCATGAATTCTAATTTTTTTAAATAAAAAAAAAAATTAAGCCCAGCGTCACTTTGCAAAACCTCATGGAAAGAGTTTCAGTGTTCCTGCTTGGAGAAACTACTGCCTATAAAAATTCACATTTATCTATTATTTATTTTATTTATTATTTTATTTATATCCCATCCTTCCTCCCAGCAGGAGCCCAAGGCAGCAAAGAAAAGCACTAAAAACACTTTAAAATATCATAAAAACAGACATTAAAATACATCAAAACAAAACAACTTTAAAAACATTTTTTAAAAACGTTATGAAGATTTTTTTTTTAAAAGGATACAAAATATATTGTTTAAAAAAAGGTTTAAAAGCATATTAAAAAGCAATCCCAACACGGAAGCAGACTGGGATAAGGTCTCAACTTAAAAGGCTTGTTGAAAGAGGAAGGTCTTTCATAGGCGCTGAAAAGATAACAGAGATGGCGCCTGCCTAATATTTAAGGGGAGGGAATTCCACAGGGTAGGTGCCGCTACACTAAAGGTCCATGTCCTATGTTGTGCAGAATGGACCTCCTGATAAGATGGTATCTGCAGGAAGCCCTCACCTGCAGAGCGCAGTGATCGACTGGGTATATAAGGGATAAGACGGTCTTTCAGGTATCCTGGTCCCAATCTGTATAGGGCTTTGTACACCAAAACTAGAACCTTGAACTTGGTCCAGTAGCAAATGGGCAGCCAGTGCAATTATTTCAGCAGCAGGGTGACATGTTGGCGATACCCTGCCCCAGTGAGCAGTCTCGCCGCCGCTGCAGCTTCCGGACCAACCTCAACATACAGCACATTACAGTAATCCAGCCTGGATGTTACCAGTGCATGGACAACAGTGGTCAGGCTGTCCCAGTCCAGAAACGCTGAAGCTGGTAAAAGGCACTACTAGCCACTGTGGTCTCCTGGGACTCTAGCAACAAAGATGGATCCAGGAGCACCCCCAGACTATGGACCTACTCTTTCAGAGGGAGTACAACCCCATCCAAAGCAGGCAACTGATGAATTATCTGAACTCAGGAACTACCAATCCACAGCACCTCAGTCTTACAAGGATCCATACTCAGTTAATTGGTCCTCATCCAGCCCACCACCGAGTCCAGGCAGTGGTCCAGGGTTTGCACGGCCTCGCCCGATTCAGATGTTATGGAGAAATAGAACTGGGTATCATCAGCGTACTGCTGACACCTTGCCCCATATCTCCTGATGACCACTCCCAAGGGCTTCATATAGATGTTAAATGGCATGGGGGACAAGATGGTACTCCACAGCACAACTGCCAGGGGGCCGAAAGACAATCACCCAATCCTATTCTCTGAAAATGACCCTGGAGATAGGGTTGGAACCACTGTAAAACAGTGCCTCCAATACACATCTCACCAAATCGGCCTGGAAGGATACCGTGGTCAATGGTATCAAAAGCCTCTGAGAGACCAAGTAAGAGTAACAGGGTTGCACTCCCCCATCCTTCTCCCGATAAAGGTCATCAATCAGGGCGACCAAGGCCGATTCAGTCCCATAGCCAGGCCTGAACCTAGACTGGAACGGGTCAAGATAATCTGTTTCATCCAAGAGTACTTGCAATTGCTGTGCCACAACCCTCTCAATCACCTTCCCTAAAAAGGCAGTAATTGTTGCAGACCAATGGGTCCAGGGTGGGCTTTTCCAGGAGTGGTCGGATCACCGCCTCTTTCAGGGTGGCTGGAACCACTCCCTCCTGCAATGATGTGTTCACCACACCCTGGATCCACTTGGTCAAACCCCCTTGGCAAGCTTTAACAACCCAAGGAGGGCAAGCATCTAGAGGACACGTTGCTGGCTGCATCATTGCAAGCACCTTGTCTACGTCATCAGGCTGCATCAATGGAAACAGTTGCATCAGACGTTGCACTGGACACCTCATTGGAGACTACAGTAGATGCAGACGGGGCATCAAGACTGCTACGGAGGAGAGCAACTTTACCCTCAAGGTGCCTTGCAAACAATTCACAGTGGGCCTCGGAAGTGACTAAGACTCCATTTCTTGGAGTTGATGTCAACAGACTCCTGACAATACAGAAAAGCTCCACCAGACGGCTCCTTGGGGATGCGATGGAGGCAGAGAAGTGAGCCTTTTTTGCTGCCCTCGCCACCACACAGTAGGCATGGTTACGATGTTTTACTTGTGCCCGATCAGCCTCACAGCACATCTTTCACCACTTGCGCTCTAGCCATCATCCAGTCTGTTTCACTGCCCTTAGCTCACTGGTGTACCAAGGTGCAAACAGGGCTCCACAGTGCCAGAGAGGGCGCTCGGGGACAACTGTGTAAAGAGCCCGACGGGCCTCGCTGTTCCACAGCGTGACAAGGGCTTCAACAGGGTCACCTGCTCTATCTACTGGGAACCCCCCCAGGGCATTCAGGAATCCAGTGGATTCCATTAGTCTCCGGGGGCAGACCATCTTAATCTGTCCACCATCCCTGCAGGGAAGGATCAGAGCTACAAGTCTAAACTTCACCAGTAAGTGGTCTGACTATGACAATGGAGTGACATCCACCACCCCCTATCTCCAGACCACCCCTTCCTCCATCTGGAGCAAAAACCAAGTTGAAGGTGTGCCCTGCCCTTGGGCCGGTGACAACTTGAGACAGCCCCATGGTCATCATGGAGGCTACATTGAAATAACCCAGGACTATCGTTCTGGGCTCCTCCAATACCACAGCTGAGATGGCCTCGGCCAGCTCAGTCAGAGAACCTGCTGGGCAGAAGGGTGGAAACTAGGGTACACAACAGCAACCCCAGTTTACTGTCTCCTCGGCCAGACGCCAGGTGCAAGCCCTGACAGCCAGCTCCAGACAAAGTGGTTTCCTGGTGACAGAGATGGAAGTTCTGTAGACCACAGCAACTCCTCCCCCCTCCCATCCCTGCAGCCTGTGTTGGTGCTGCACCGAGTATCCAGGTGGGCAAAACTGGGTCAGATCAACTCCTCCCAGCTCACCCACCCAGGTCTCGGTAATGCACACCAAATAGGCACCTTCATCCATGATCAAATCATGGATGAGTATAGTCTTATTGTGTACCAATCTGGCATTAAAGAGCAACACACACAGGCCAGTGGGCACAGCAGATGCACAATGAGGAACACATCCATGAGAGGAATGGGAGGGAGGAACAAGGCGTAGATAGTGTTACCCTAATCTTCTATGGTAATTCACCATCCCCCCATGGCTATACTTCCCTCTACCTGTGATCACTGAAATTGGGGTGGCATCACCCATGTCCCTCCTTACTAAGACTCCTCCTAAACACCTGATATGGACCCAACAAGAGCCCACCAAAAAAACCTAGCTGAGCCAATTGTCCCAGTAGGCCGTCTTTTGTAATACATATTTCTGGTCAAAATCCACAGTTTCCTTGGGGAGAGGGTTATCAGAAAAAGTGTTTAATATTTAATCTCCTTTAAAAATATTTGTGAGGTGAGGGTGGAGAAACAAAGAAAACAGTCATAAAAATGAAAAGGGGGAAACCTGTCAAAGGTATGAAATGCATCTCAGGTTAAAAAGGAAAAACTCCATCTACATATAAAGCCCGAGTTATACAAATTCAGGCAATATCTGTCTCAGATACTGATCTGCACTATCATGGGGGGAGCTGTACTTTACAGCTAGCAGGTAGAAACTAACTTGCTGCAACCAATCCCAGCCATAGTTTGCAGATCCCTGTAATTAACCAGTTTTAAAGACAGCACATTAGAACAGCATATGGATAAAAGCATAATAGACTTGCAGCTTTAATCTGTCTTGTTTACTAAATGACTCCTATGATACCCAAGAAAAAGATCTTCTAGCTTAGTTTAACTACATTAAGGGGCAACAAGCCAAATTCTTCCAAAATAAGATTGACAATACATCAAAAATTGCACTTTATCTTAGCCACAACGGCCAGAAAGGCAACTGACTAATTTTGAAAATATACTGGTGAAATGTAAATCTCAAAAAGGATTGTTGTCTAGGATGCATGCAACGCCTTTGTATGTTCAACAGACAAGCAATAGAAGGAAGTATGTAGCAATGGTCCAAAATACTTTACTGATGTAGTAGCAAGAGAAAACTTTTATAAAATCCTCTGATATCTTACATCCATGGTATGCAGAAAAGTACCACCCTTAAAAGAATGAGAAAGCAGTGTCAGGCAAAAAATAAGGATTATTAAGATCTCATATCTTAAAAAGCACTTTGAGGTGGGGTGGGGGGGATGTTCTATGCCAAAAACTCATTAGAACAAGAGGAGGAATTATTGCGCAATATTTGAAACAAAAAACTACAATTTAAGATCAGAAGTTCTAGAAGTCTCTCTCTCTATATAAATAAATGTAACAAGTTTTATGATAAATAAATTACTGAATATGTTTCAACCTTAACTGTTAGCAAAGCAATGGATATCTGAATACAGCTTTACATAATTTGGCTGATAATGTATTTCAGGTACTATATACTGTTTTTTCTTTTCTTTTTGGGTTTCTTTGATTTGTGTTGTATTTAATGTCCTTTGATTATTATTATTTGTTAAATCACGGAAAATGAAGGAGTCTTTTCTAAGGATACTCACTCTTCATCTTTGATTGAATCAAAACAGGCATCACAGACCCGGACCTGGAATTCAAAGCCCATTATGGGATAGCTGGAGCGTTTTGTGCTGCACTTGCCACATACTGCCTTGCCACATTTCCTACAGTGATGCTGGATCAAAGAATTGAAAAGCAGAAACATGCAAGATTTAGCATTCTTAAACCAAGCAAAATAAAAAGGAAGCCAAATCCATAGTGTTTTCAATTATTAGCTGTACTCAACTATGCATCTTTGTTTTAATCTTTGTACTACAAAAGAGACTCCCTCCGTCTCTGGTTCTCACCCTGCTAGCCTCCAAAGGGGAGGGCACCCTGAAAAAGGTCTCAAGATGAAAATCCTGAATGGCAAGCAAGTGCATATGAGAGCATGGTGGTCTTTAAGAAACGCTGGTCCAGACTACCTAGACCTTTATAGGTCAAACCCAGCACTTTGAGTTGTGCCCGGAAAGAGATCAGGACCTTGCAAAGATCTTTTAACTTTGCATAGATATGTGGTCAACAACAGAACTAGTTTATTCTCACTTAACAGATTTTGAGGAGTAGGGGAGAAATAGGACACTACTGGGCTGACCCAAGTATAGCACAAAACATTAATCCTTGCTGCCAACTTCACTGATTTCCATACAGCGACACAGAGAACACTGCAGGCACCAAAACAGTTTGCAAGCAACAGGACAGGCTCACCTGCCTCAGCCCCAGGGTCTTTGTGTCCCACATCTGTTTTATATTCCAAAAGAAAGGCTGCTCGCATTTCTGACAGGAATCGCTTTCCAACCACTGAGGAGCCTAAAAATACAAGAGGCAACAGAAAAAAATTTAAATAAGTCATTGCAAAAGGGGAAGGAAAAAACTCGCCCAAATTCCATGAATGTCACTGGAATTAAGGATTCCACATTTTATTTTTTTTCCCTTTGCATCAGCAACAAAATTAGAAATACATTGGAGGTCTATAGTTGAGAGAAACAGGCTGTAAAAAGCAGTGTTCCTGAAATACAAGTGTGCCATGTAAAAATTGCCACCCTCTAGACGTAATTAGACTAATTTAGTGTCAAGCTGCATACATGAGGGATTGCTGAAATGCTGCCTGTCTCCCAGATCTTTATGCACTTCCCACACTTTGCCCTTAGCCGTGGCATTTTTGTTACCACCATGTTAATGAGGAAGCCTCCTTCGACATGTCTGAATTATTAGTTTGCTGCAGGGTTTAAAGCTGCCCAGTTTTCACTGTTTGGATGATTAAGAAGAGACACCATGTAATTGGAAAAACTGAAGCTTTCCACAGTCAAATAATTATGCATCCCATTTTTCACTCATAACTGATGTTAAACATGTCCTGTTCTTGTTTCTGAGCACTGTAGATGCCATTTAAAACAATTAAGTAAACAATTGCCTGGACCTATGTTCTATATATACATTAGCTTCTATTCCTGTTCGCATTGAAAATGGGGATACTTTGAAATCCATGGAAGGACTGGATTTGTTTCCCTATAGATAGGCACCTAAAGTTTAGCTTAATCAAGATGACATTTTAAAGACAGAAGTCTTTTATACACTAATAGGAGGGAGCTCAACAATATAAGTTGCATGCATTGCCTGCAAGCCATTTTAGCATGCTCTGTAAACTCTCGTTACTACCCCCCATCTTGAATTAAGAAGAAAAGTTTTAGATTTTGTGGCTGCTGAAATAATCTTGAAAATGGGAGGATAACATAGCTTTTATCTATTTGTTTGTTCAGTAAAAACTCTCAGGAAAGAAGCCCAGTTTGGTCATTTCCCCAAATATAAACATTTTTGTAAGGAAAATTCCTTATTATGATTGAGGCAAGTAAAACATTGGTCACCAGTAGAAGCTAGATATTCTTTTCAATTTGTCCCCAAAGCAAATAAAATTCAAACTGGCAAGGGACACACATTCAAACTTCAGCTTGTGACAAGCTCCCACTATGAAGTGTGAAATCCAGGAGAGTCATGCAAAAACATTATAAAAAAGAAACTATGCCCAGAGTGCTGGAGATTGGAGTGAGGTGGGGAATCCATGTCATATGGCAGCACACCATTAGGCACTTCCTTCACCCAAGTTACGTTTCTACATGCACTATTCCAATATTCCTTTGTTCCCTAGCAAATTGCTACCGTCGACTAGTTAGATGGATACCCATGAACAGAATACAGAAATATGAACAAAAAAAAAGATGTCATGGCTACAAAAAATTAGCTTCTTACCTGCACTCTGCAAGAACACAAAATAAAGCCCTTGGTCTAGTGATAACTCCTACCTCTTCTCGGCTAACATCCATATTCCAGACTGTGATCCCGCCATCAGCTGAACATGAAACCAGTTGTCGAGTGAGCTGGAGGTAGCAAAGGGCCTGCACCTTGTCACTGTACAATAAGTAAATAAATGGACAGCATGCTCCATTTCAGTATTTCAACTGATACAGGATTATAACCATGTTTTTGCAGGTTTTTAAAAGTGTGGGCGGTATTTAGCTAGTCTCTTGCACTAGTGGAATGCTTTCAACTAGTGCAAGGAACTCCCCCCTTTCTCCTTCCGCATGCACCCTTTGCCACCCCCAAACCTACTCTAGAGGATTGGGGGAACCCCCAGAACAGATTTAGGGGGTGCAGGAGAGGAAATCCCCTTTCGTTAGTTGAAGTCGTTCTGCTAATGCAAGAGACTAATTGAATACCTCCTTGAATTCCATCTCAACATTCTTAAGAGTCATGCTGACTGAGAACCTTTCCTAAAGTCCCACAAATCATGTTGCTTACTTTTTGTTGTTGTTTTGCTTTCAGATTTTAAAAGACGGGGAATGAACAATTGATGCCACTGGTCATAAAATAGCTCACAGTGAAACCTCCATGATTAGATTTGCTCAAGAGAAGAGCAGCAGATCTTCTACAGCATTCCTGCATTGAGCAGAGGGTTGGACTTGATGGCCTTATAGGCCCCTTCCAACTCTACTATTCTATGATTCTATGATACAGCAGGTGTGAGGAAGCTTTGGCTCTCCAGATGTTGCTGAACTCCAATTTCCATCACCCCTAGCAAGCATAGCCAGGGATGGTGGGAGTTGTAGTTCAGCAACATCTGGAGGGCCACAGGTTACCCACACCTGCTGTAGAAGGTCTGCTGCTCTTCTGCTTCCTGATTATAGTTCTGCCCCATTTGTAAACAAATGGACAGCCAACTGGTTTGGAGAAGTGAATTTTCACCCATTTTGCTAACTTCATCTGTTAATTTCCTTTGTCCAGCCAAAAGCCAGATCTCGGTTCCAGCCTTGAAATCTTTTGGTACATAGCGCTTTTCAGCAGTCTGTGCATGTTTTGATCATGCAGATTCAGAATTTGAGCGGTACCTCCTTGCCACCCCTGGAGGTATTGATATTGCTGTTAGCACTCCTACCCCCAGCACCATAAGGTTTGTTGATATGTATGTTTGTGTTGTATAGTATTTGGGATTGTGGTTTTTTGTTATTGTATAATCTTTTATCTTATTTAGATCTAACCCTCCCTGGGACCTTATAGGCAGGTAATATAATATAATATTATTTTCATTAATAATATGAGAGAAGGGAAGGAAAATGCACCTTTTAACTATTCAAGACTTTCTTCAATTTTTTGTGGGAGGACACTGGCATTATGCTCTTTTGATGCAAGGCATTTAGTGCAACAGGTAAATACTGGATTATTAATAAAGTAGAATAAAGCCACTGTGCCATACCTTTTACGATTACATGCTTTGCAAGATTGCGATCCCACTGCACCCCCCCCCCGTGTTGCAAAAATGACAATTGTCAAAGTGGACAAGAAAAGTCTGAAACTTTCTAATGCTGGAAAATTAATAGGACGGTGCCCTGGATCTGGCTGAACCCTGAACCCGGCCAATTGGGGGGGGGAATCTGGGCTTGGGCCAAGCCACGTCAAGCCAGCCTCAGATTGGCCCAAGCCATGCCACCTGGAAAAATTAGGGGTGGTGTGCCAGGCAGAAAAGCTACAGGGATTTGCTTTGCCAGCATGCTCCCTGCAGAGAAGCAGACCCCAGCAGGATTGAATCCCCCGCTCACCAGCTACCAAGCAGAGTATTCAGTCCTGCAGTTGGCAGGGTGCTGCTCCATGCCTCCCCCATGGGAAGGCATTAAACATTAACCCTGCCCCCAAATTGCTTTGGGGATGGATCCAGGGCAGAATCGGTGGTCCCTGGATTGGCTGGGGGGGGGCAATGTGTACAGCCCTAGAAATTAATGCTATTATGTCAAGTATCATCCATGAATCTACCGCATATGTTTAAGCACACTACAGAAGTAAACAGCAGCATGGCTGCCGTAAGGTGCAATATATGGCTTGCTAAAATCAAAAGTCAAAATACAAATGTATACAGCATGAAATCTCTAGCTTCGCTTGTCTTTTAGGAAAATGTTAACAAGTGCACAAATTAAATAATGCCATTTGGAGAACAGAACTGAAATATTCTATTCCAGACAGGATTCCTCCTTGCTTTTTTTTTTTTGTCACCCCAAAGAGGGAACAAAGCAATATTCCTCATCCTTATGTTAACATGACCAAGAGCTAAACTAGCAGAAGTATGAGCTGGGAAAATAAAATGTAACATACTGATGGCCTTGAAGAAGCAGCGTCCGACCTTTCCTTCCACCAATATCCCACATGATTATGCTATTATCAGATGCTCCAGAGAAGAGTAACCGCTGAATAGGATCCCACCACAGGGAGGCAATACTTCCTAGGTTGGGGAGAAGGAGGAGGAATAAGCATACAAGCTTGTAGATTCCTCGTAAGTCAGGTAAATGGGGAAAAAAAGGATGAGTATTTGATAATACCACAAGACGCAGAGATGGCTTTAAAAGGGGATTAGACTAATTCATGGAAGAGAAGATAAGGCTATCAGTGGCTACTAACCATGGCCACATTCACACTGTACATTTATTCCACTATTATTCCACTTTCAACAGTAACGGCTTCCCCCAAAGAATCCTGGGAAGTGTAGTTTGTGAAGGGTGCTGAGAGTTGGTAGAAGACCTCCATTCTCCACACAGAGCTACAGTTCCCAGAGTGGTTTAACAGTCAGTCCCTCTTCTCAGAGAATGCTGGGAATGGCAGGTCTGTAAGGGGAATATGGTTTTCCTTCACAAACTACACTTCCCAGGATTCTTTGGGGGAAACCATGACTGTTTAAAATGGAATAATAGTGGAATAAATGTACAGTGTGAATGTGGCCCATGATGGCTATGTTCTACCTCCACTGTTGGAGGCAGTGTGCTTCTGAAAAGCAACTGCTGGGAAGCACAACTGGGAAGAGTGCTGTTGTGCTCAGGCCCTATTTGTGGGCTTCCATTGGCATCAGGTTGGCTACTGTGTGAATAGGATGGAGGACTGGATGAGCCATTGGCCAGATCCAGCAGGGCTCTTGAGTTCTGGCCTCTTTTGCAAAGGGATATGTTTGCCTGGTTTGGACAATCATTCCCTGCTTCACCAACTATTAATAAATAACTAAATCTTCACAAACTATGTAATAAATAACTAAATAAGTGGAACTGGGTTTCATGAACATCAGGCAAACATGCCTAAACTCAAGAGATTAGAAAGTTCAGCATAAGCCAATAATGCAAGAAAGTATTTTTGATAAGCAATGAACAAAATGTAAGACTAACAATAGTTAGGCACCCAAAAACATTTGCCAGAAATCACAAGCCTCATATTTGCGGCCATGGTTAGTTACCCTATTATGCTTTCAAATCAGTTAGAGCTTTTTGGTTTCCTCCCTACAAAGGACCTCTGAAATTTACTGTCATTGATCACCCTCTTTATCAAGACAGCTTATCTGAGCCAGCTGTGTATTCTGACTTTACTCTATTATCCCTATTTGTACAGCAAAGCCCCAATATTGACCATTTCTACCTAATCCATTGTTCAGCATTCATTGTCTACTGCAAAAGTACATAGAAACTGGCAATTTTCACAGAAGCACAGTTGAATTAGTTAATCAGTGTTGGTCCTCATTTTTCTCAATGCTTTGTAGCTGTGCAAAAAAAAAATCAACTCTGGCAGGAGCCTACGTCATTGTTAGCCTTCCAAGTAAGAGGAGATAAGTAAGTGACACCCACCCACTCCCATTCTGTTTCAGATAATGATCTGAAGGGGGCCTATAAGGCCATCGAGTCCAACCCCCTGTTCAGTGCAGGAATCCAAGTTAAAGCAGAACTGACAGCTGAAATGGCTTAACTGCTGAGGCTAAGGGGACTTGGCCCTGGGCAGTCTCTGGATGCAGTTGTGAACTATAAATAAGCCACTCTGAACCTTGTAGTGCAAAAGCAGGGTGTGACAACACTCCCCAAAGATGTGTTGTCTCAACTTTTGAAATTATGAACCAGAATCTGAATGGCATTCCACTGGCTGGTTCTTGCTCCTGCCCTAGCTCAGGAGAAAGCTTTTCAGAGTGGAGAGACACTTGTCACAAGCCACGCATCACTGCACATGGGCAGTGAAAACCCTGAGTGGGGTGCTAAGGAGAGTGACTGGATGGTGGTGGTGAACAATGATCTACAACCAAGTTCCCTGTTGTCAGTCCCAGGGGATGGTCTGAAGGCACATAAAGACCACCACTTTGCTGAAGCTAAGTAGGCCTGGGTCTGGTCAGTGCATGGATGAGAGACCATCTGGAAACCATGCGTATGACCCCTTGGGTTCCATGGTGGTAGAAAGGTAGGATATTAGTGTAAGAAAATAATAAATAAGCAGTATCGCCAGAAAATTTAGATGTTCTTATGCTCACTTAGTGCAAAATAATGTGTGTAAATTCTATACAAAGATAACCACGCTACTGAATGGCAGGCATAGTACATCGAAATAGATACATCGTTTTCTACGAGTAAGCACTGGCTCAGCACTTGAAAGGCTGCCATCTAGTGTCTAAAATTGTTTATTACGCTACATTTTGGAAATTTTTGTTGTTGTTATGTGCCTCCAAGTCGACTACAACTTATGATGACCCTATGAATCAGTGACCTGCAAAAGCATCTGTCATGAACCACCCTGTTCAGATCTTGTAAGTCCAGGTCTGTGGCTTCCTTTATGGAATCAATCCATCTCTTGTTTGGCATTCCTTTTTTTATACTCCCTTCTGTTTTTCACAGCATTATTATCTTTTCTAATGAATCATGTCTTCTCATGATGTGTCCAAAGTATGATAACCTCAGTTTCATCATTTTAGCTTCTAATGACAGTTCTGAGAGAGCTTCATTTCAGAATTCATTTACAAACCTGGCAGACCATCCTCACCATTGCCCCAACTGGCCATAGGCTCAGTTTGACAAGCCACATGATGATCAGTCATAAGAACATAAGAAGAGCCTGCTGGATCAGGCCAGTGGCCCATCTAGTCCAGCATCCTGTTCTCACAGTGGCCAACCAGGTGCCTGGGGGAAGCTCACAAGCAGGACCCGAGTGCAAGAACACTCTCCCCTCCTGAGGCTTCCGGCAACTGGTTTTCAGAAGCATGCTGCCTCTGACTAGGGTGGCACAGCACAGCCATCACGGCTAGTAGCCATTGATAGCCCTGTCCTCCATGAATTTGTCTAATCTTCTTTTAAAGCCATCCAAGCTGGTGGCCATTACTGCATCTTGTGGGAGCAAATTCCATAGTTTAACTATGCGCTGAGTAAAGAAGTACTTCCTTTTGTCTATCCTGAATCTTCCAACATTCAGCTTCTTTGAATGTCCACGAGTTCTAGTATTATGAGAGAGGGAGAAGAACTTTTCTCTATCCACTTTCTCAATGCCATGAGCAAATACTACAACTCCTAACAACCATAGCCCTGTTCAGAAGAACACCTCCTGCCTTCCAGGGCTGTGGAGTCAGAGTTGGAGTCGTGGAGTCGGAAGCAATTTTGGGTGGAGTCGGAGTCAGTAGAAATGTACCGACTCTGACTTCAAAATAAAATTAATATTTTAATATTAATTTATGAATATTAATAAATTAATATACATTTGCCATTTATGAAGGAGTCAGAGTCAGACAGTAGCAAAATAGAGGAGTCGAAGGTTTGACGTACCAACTCCACAGCCCTGCTGTCTTCTAGCGTGTGAGCTGGGCCACATTGACAAGCCCTGTCCTACGGCATCTGCAATGTCAATATCTGCAAGTGGGGGCTTTGCACGTATGGTTGTATGTGTGAAGGCTTCCTCCCAGCAGATGCTTACACTGCACGTGTACCAGGAGGCAAAGAGGCAAGGCTAGTTAGCACAGCCCTGCCCCCTGTTCACACACTGCTAGAACAGATGAGACGTTCTTCCGAAGAGGACTAATTAGTTCATATAATTCAGCATCTTCAGAAGTGGCTCTCTAAGGTCTCAGGCACAGATCTTTCCTAGCTCAAACCTAAAATCCTGTAACAGATGAGAATCGCAGATGCGAGAGATGCTATTCAGATATGGGCAACCAAAATGATCCAAGGGATGGAGAAACTATGGGGAAAGGCTACAATGTCTGGGGCTTTTTAGTTTGAAGGAAAGGCGAGGAAGGGGAGATATGATAGAGGTGGATAAAATCATGGATGGATGGAGAAAGCAGATAGACAAGCTTTTCTCCCTCTCCTATAACACTAGAACTTCTAACAAAGCTGAATGTTGCAAGATTCAGGACAGACAGAAGAAAGTACTCCTTCACACATAGTTAAACTATGGAATTCATTTCCATACAAAGTAGTGAGGGCCACCAACCTGGGCGGCTTTGAAAGAGGATTACACAAATTTAAGGAGGATAAAGCTATCAATGGCTGGTACCTACGATGGCTATGTTCTACCTTCATGGTTAGAGGCAGTGTGCTTCTGAATGCCAGTTGCTGGGAATCACAAGTGGGGAGAGCACGGTTGTACTCAGGTCCTACTTTGGGGCTTCCTGTAGGCCACTGAAAGAACTGGATGCTGGACTAGATGGGAAACTAGCCTGATCCAGCAGGCCCTTCTTGTGGGAGACCGGAAAACTGGCGAAAGACACTGTGGAGGCAAACTTAGCTGTGAGGGCATTTAGTGGCTATCCACCCTAAGAATATGGGGAAGGCTCACTTGTATCTTTTTATAATTATTTTCATTCCAAAAGGAAAAAATCAATCAGAAATAAAAAAAAATTACCTTCATGACCCTTGAGAGTTGTGATAATCGAGCATGTGCTCTGTTCAAGCTTCAGCAGTGTGATCTGTCCAGAATAATCACCGATAAAGGCATGCTGGGTTTCAAAGTCGTATCTTAACACAGCCAAGTCAAGGAGTAGTTATCAGTGTTCAAGGTCTGAAATGCTCCAGAAAGTCAGGAACAGAGGGTAAAAGGCTGTAAAAAATAGTCTAACGTGTCCTGAAAGCAGTATTATAACAATGTCATTGAGACTGTGCCTACCTAGAAATCAAAAAAGATCTAGCAGCTGCTGCTTTTATTTCAAGCAAAAAAGATTCTATCCTCCATGACTATTTTAAAAGCCATGGCAATGCTGGCTAAGGTTCCAGATGATAAGAGCGATGCTAGTCTGATAATTCTGAGAGTTTAATACTGGAAACCTCCTCATCCTGCCTTAATGGTCTTTTGTCAAGATGCAACTGGACAAGCTTGAGAATAAATACAAGTCTAGCACCATGGTCGGGTGAGGTGTGTTAGTGCCATCTCCTAGGCAACAGAACAGCAAAACGGTGCCAGTATAACCCAAACGTCTTAAGGGACCTTCATTGGGGGGGGGGGGAAGAGGAAGCAGGTGTGACCACACAGTTGGCATCATCAGAGTGTAACCAGCATGAGACTGAAGAAGAATCTCTTACAGCTCTATCCTGATGAAAGGGAGAAGAAGGGTGCCAGGCAAACCTCTTCCCAACTGAGGCCTTTGCAACTAGATGGCTTCCGGTAGGGCCTCAACCTGATACCGCTACTCATTTATTTCCTCTGCATCCCTTGAATCACCACCTTCCTTTCTCATTATCCCAGACATTATCTCAAATATTCCACCTTCTTGGGGATGCATGGGGGGAGGGGGAGAGAAGCAATCTAATATACGTACACACAATACATATATTCTATTCACATAATAATTCTTAATCATTGAGTTTGATTCTCCACCACCCTCTTCCAAAAGTGATTATTTTAGCTTTTAGTAAGAGCTAAAGCAAAAGGAATAGATGCAATTCTAAGGTACAAAAAAAGAGACTGTTAAATTGCTTAGAGCAGTGGTGGGGAGCCCTTTTTCAGCCTGAGGGCCACATTCCCTTCTGGGCAACCTTCCAAGGGCCACATGCCAGTGCGTAGGTGGACAGAGCAACAAATGTGAATGTTACTTTTGTACAAACAGCTAGTTTCTACATACTCGCACACCCCTCGGTCCTCCATCCAGGCAAGCAAGAAGCATTACCGGAGCTCAAGGACACATTTCAGCCAGTGAAAAATACTAAAGGAGGGTAACAAAGCAGGGCTGGCAAGGAGTATCACTCAAAAGGCTTTGGGGCATCAGGAGTCCTGAGGGTCAGAGAGAAAGGCCTGGAAGGCCTCATTCAGCCCCTGGGCGTGAGGTTCCCCATTCTGGGCTGAGAGTTTAATTGCGATCGTAATTCTAAAACTTACTTGAAAATTCTAAAATTTACTTGAAAAGGCCATGCTTTCTAATGCACTTTGGTTTCCACTTCTCTTTTGAACCCATGCCAGGAGCTATGTACAAAATTATTTTAAAGGCTACAGCAGGAGTAAGGAATCTATGGCCCTCCAGATGCTGCTGAACTGTAACTCCCATCAACCGTAGCAAGCATGGCCAATGACCAGGGATGATGGGAGCTGTAGTTCAGCAACATCTAAAGGGACAAGGTTGCCCACACCTGCCCTACAGCATGGGCATCCAACCTGAAGCACAGGTGATGCTGCTGTCCAGATATAGTTCTCATGGTCTGGTTGGGCACAGCAGAAGAACAATGATCTTCCCTCTCTGATGCTTCACTGCTACCCCATTCTCAAGGCCAGCACACTGTATTGTGCATGACTTCACACTATGGGACTTGAAAAGGAAAAAAAAGAAGGGGGAAAAGGTGGCCTCTAAAAGTTTAGATTAATGCATGCATTGAGCCAGCCTGTTGCCCAGCCTTATTACCAGCTTTATTCCATTACTTGTGAAATAGTCAGAATTTGCTTTCATGGAGTAGACAACACTCTGCCTGCCTATGCTGCAGTATTTCATGTTTGCTTAACTCTCTCTGACTGCCTCATTAGCTACTCTATTTCAGAAGTGCTTGACAAGGGTATGTTTCTGAAACCATCATCTGTCTTGCTATTAATGACTCCAGCAAACAGTATGGTGCCCGGAGGAAGGGGGGGAAACCCTTCTGAGTAAAAGGAAGCCTTTGCTATCAAGAGCTAAAGAAGATGCTTTCTGTGAAAACCATATGAGATTCTTAGTAGAGTTCAAAGCTAGAGTGACTCACTGGGTAAGAAAGAGTGAACCTCCATGACCTGGGCTGAAATCACAGCTCTCTCAGAGACTCATTCAACATCTGAAAGCCGTTCCCATGGGAGTAGCTGGGTTAATCTCCTGCAGCAAAAGCAACAAAGAGTCTCGTAGCACCTTAAAAACCAGCATATTATGTCATCAAGTTTTTATGGACAAGAGTCTACTTGCA
This sequence comes from Rhineura floridana, assembly GCF_030035675.1. Lineage (NCBI taxonomy): Eukaryota > Metazoa > Chordata > Lepidosauria > Squamata > Rhineuridae > Rhineura > Rhineura floridana. The sequence goes on from NC_084486.1 coordinate 108,178,024, forward strand.
TCAGATGAAGTGGGCTGTAGCCCATAAACGCTTATGCCATTAAAAAAAAGTTAGTCTTTAAGCTGCCTTTTTCAGGTGGGAAAGAGACTGGATAGTAGTAACGAAGAGTGTCACAGGACTAATCCCTGCGATACGCCTAAAATAGGCTAAAAGTTGCAGGAAAGCATTTTGTATGGAGAGCACAAGGGGACTTGGATCTTGGCGACAGCTTCGAGCAACTACCAGTGAAAGGGGGGAAGATTAGAGAGGGCTGTTGGTTTTGGATTATCAATGCTGGCAGCATGTCTTTCTTGATACATTTCCTCCCCAAAATGTGTTGCCTAGGCAAATACATTGTTCAAAAACGTACTAAGCAGCTGTTTCTTATATATAATGCTCTGCACCAACAAAAAGGGTCCTCTCAGTGTTAGCTCGAGGTCTCTTCAACACTAGGCAGAGGAGGGGTCAAGGGAGGAAGGAGAAAAGTGACTAGCAGATACTTAATGCTCGTCCACCCAGCTAGTACAATAAAATGGGTGTGAAATTAAAAAAAAAAATTAGTCAATCACTAGCAGTACACACACTGCATTTTCATTCTATGGTCTGTGGGCATCAACACCAAACTGGTTTTGATTTATTTTTTTTTTGGGGGGGGGGGACTTGGATATCAAGAAAACAGCTTTCTGTTTGCAGCTTGCCATTCTGACCCTGGAGGAAGACAGTGCCTAGCACTACCTCTTCAAGTGGTACACAAGCAAGCAAAGTTACTTTGCACTCCTGTACTCATGTAGGTTCTCTGCATATTTTTAGAATCCTAGAAGATCAGAGTTCTGAAATGCATGGGGAGCCTCCATGAAATCAGAAGGCTCCCGTGCTTCATTCATTCGCCTGTTAACTCATGGAGGAGGATGAGAGCAGTGACGGGGGCAGTGGGAGCACACTTGTCCCAAAGACAAGTTTGTTTATTTGCTGCCCTGAGCTCCTACTGGGAGAAAGGGCAGGATATAAATTAATTAATTAATCTCACATAATACTTAAAGAGGGCTTCTGAAGCACAAGTGGCACATAGCTTGAGACTTCCGAATTGCCAAACAAACATTCCATGTGGCAACAGTAACAAGTATTTCCTACAATTGTTAGATATAGTCTCCCTTATGGTATCTCTTAAAATCTCTCAGGGTAATGAGATCTCATAGCAGAAGCTGTCACAGTTGAGCCCTTTCAGTCTCTTGGCAGAGGCTACACCATGTGAAGATCAAAATGTGCAGTAGAGCAATATAAACTTTGATTAAGAAAATCCCACGTCCACCCTCTGGTACAACTACTTTGAAAGATACTGTAGGCAAGAAGCCCAGGAGGTGAAATAGTGTCGTCCCAACATGTTTCCACTTCTGGTACACATCCAGCTGACACATTTATCGTGGCCAGTGCTGATAACCCACTCTGCTTCCAAGCAGAAGATGATCGCAGACACTCGGTTCTGGTGAGCTGTACAGACACATAAGAAGAGGAACATTCAACAAAAATATTTATACACTTGGATTGAGACAATGGATGCTCACACCTCCGCACAATGCGTTACTCTACAGGTGCCTCACTGCATCCATACATTTAAGTCTTGTTTCTGTTTGACAGGATGGCTGCCAAGGAAGGGGTGTGAGAGAGAGATGAGGAATACAAGGTGTGCCTGAACTCCAAGAAGTTCCTGTGGCTCCCCATGCTATTTTGAGGAGCAAAGAAATGGTGACAGACATAATACCAGTGACTCCATCCAGTATCAGTGGTATCAACAAAAGATAGGGAGAAAAATAACTCATTATCAGGCTACCATTACTCTGTAGACCTCCTGAGGAATACCATAGTATGGAATCTGCTCCTACAGGAGGCACCGACGGCCACCAACTTGTATGGCTTTAAAAGAGGATTAGATAAATTCATGAAGGATAAAGGCTATCAATGGCTAGCCATGACGACTCTGCTCTGTCTCCATGGCTTAGAGGTAGGGTTGCCAGGCTCAGGGCCTGAGAATGATTCTGTATCTTTAAGAGAAGAGAAAACCTGCACTTGGCTGAATTTTCTCTTCTCTTAAAGATACAGAATCATTCTCAGGCCCTGAGCCTGGCAACCCTAGTTAGAGGCAGTATGCTTCTCAATACCAGTTGATAGAAACCACAGGAGGGGAGGTCCTTGCTCTCAGGTCCTGCTTGTGGGTTTCCCATCTGGTGGCTACTGTGAGAACAGGATGGTGGATTAGACGGGCCAGCGATCTGGTCCAGCAGGCTCTTCTTACGTTCTTACAAAAATAACGAATGTCAATTCTCTTCTGATGTACTCATGGACGACTCTGAAGATTGCTGGCATTCAGGAAGACAAAAGCATTGCCTTCATTATGACTGTTCGAAAAACAATGTGCATTTTCTTTTTTGCATTTGCCAGAAGTTCATTTATTTAAAGGCCCTTGTGGTGAGTCATTTCCTTCACACAGATATACGAAGGTCAGTCTCCCTGAAGGCAATACAGAAGCTTGGATGAAGCACGTACATAATTGCAAATGAGACTAAACAGTGAGATCAAAACAGATGAGTGAAAGAGGAAGTGGGAAGAACCACTATGAAGTTAGTTTGAAGAGAAGCATTCCCTTGGAATGGAAGAGAGTCATCTGCCTTGGCATAAAGACTCTTCTGTTGTCACTTTAACCCAAGGTCTCTCTCAAAGCCAACATTCTCATCCGGACAAGTCATAAGATGGATCAGCTTAGATGGGGTTGGCCTTGCTCCACATATTGCTCCCCCTCCCCTCCCTGTGCGCAGGCTCCCAAGAATAGAGCCCATTCTATACCTTCACCTCCTCTCCACTGTGTCCTGCACAGACATTCTTCCTGCTCCTTGGATTCCCATGACCCCTGCCAAAGTTGCAACTGATTTAGTTGGACTTAACGGGGGGGAGGCTGGGAGCGTAAATAAAGTCAGAAGTCTTGTCATAGCCCATGGCCAGACTGCACTGCCACACCATGTTAATTTTGCTGTGATAGGTGGTTAACCTCAGAATGGTCCACAGAACAGCAGGGGGGGAAATAGTCGCTTCATGAATGGTACAGCAAGTCCATCCCACAAGTGGTCTCCGAACCCATTAAAAATCCAAGGAAGAAAAAGTCAGAGATGGACAGGAATTCACTTGGTAATTATCACTACTTCAAACTACACAGTTAAACTACTTTTGTCTGGCAGTTAACTACTGGAGTTTAACCGCAAACAATGGTTTAATCCATTCATTATTTGCAAACGTTATAGGGTGACTGAGTTTCTGTGCCATCAGTAGTTCCGACACCACCACTGATGCACTGATTAGGGCGGGTGGCAAGTTGGAGGTAACAGATTAAGAACAAGATGAGAAGAGAAAGGTGTCTGGGCTGATAATGCCAGTACATGCACACAGAGATAGGTTTAAGTTACTTTGAAGTACTGAGGTTAAAGCTTAAAAACAAAACAACATTTCTCAGGAACATAGGAAGCTGCCTTATACTGAGTCAGACTCTTGGTCCACCTAACTCAGTATTGTTTGCACTGACTGGCAACAGCTCTCCAGGGTTTCAGTCAGTCCTACCTGGAGATGCTGGGGATTGAATTCGGGACCTTCTGCATGCAAGGCAGATGCTCCACCACTGAGCTATGGCCCTTCCATAGACTGCAGCCTATGGGTTGGCTTCATACTGTCATGCTTTTAGTCCTACTGAAACTGAGTGGGGCTGAAATTAGTCATGACTAACTTTTCCCAATGATTTCATAATCTGGATCAAACTTTTTGCTTTAGCCCCAGAACCATTCTGAAACTTAATGGTTATGAAACATCAATGTAAATTTTACCATTTTCTATTTTTTTGTTCTAAACTTATGGAAAATGTCTCAGATTTTACAATTGCCACAAATTTCAAGATAGCTCTGCAATGGCATTGGTCACCATGGAGAAGTAAATTGAGAGGGGAGGATAGCAATGAAAAATGCTGGTTTTGTGATGAATGGACGGTGATTTCATACACATTTGCTGGGGTTGTTAGAAAGCTAAAAGGTACTGGAGAATGGTAATCTCAGCTACAAATCAAATCTTTGGGATATATTTGACTATCAATCTGTTCTTACGCCTGCTGAATAATGCAAGCTGTCATGGCCCCGTCAGAGGACTCCTCAGATGAGGACGACTCAGGAGTAACAGCAGCAGACCCAGGAGCAGCAGACCCAGAAGGAGACACGGAGGAGCCTCCTGAGAATCCAGCTCCTTCTCCCCCTCAGCTGCAGAGCACCCCAGATACAGCAGAGGCCCTGCAGCCAGACACAGACAGTGAACAGGATACTCCCCCCTCACCTGCAGAACGTAGACAGCAGAAGGTCAGGCAGAAGAGAGGCAGGCCTGTCTCCTTAAGGTCCAAACGCTGAGGGCTCACACCTGCTGTCAAACCTGCTCCTTATAAGGCACCCCTTGCCTTCAGCTTGTTGCTGACTGCAATGTCAGGCGTGGCTCATGTATACCTAGTTTCCCTGCAGCATCTCTTGGACTGACCCCTTGGCCATTGATCCCGGACCTCTACTGACCTCGCTTCTGGACTTCGGACTTGGAAAGTAAGCTTCAGACAGGCCTGGCCCTTATCAGGTTCCCTCCTCGTTTGCCTGGCAGATTTACAACCAGACTGCCGGCTAAGGACTTTCCTCCCCTGCTAACGACCCAGGCATTTCCAGCCCCACCGACACTGCTGTCTCAGTGCAGAGCTGACACAAGCGACTAGAATATATCAAGGAAGATATATACTAACCCTGGCTAGGATTTTATTTGCAAAGACCTGGAAAGAAGAGCATAAGCCAAGTAAAAAAGAATTAATCAGCTGTTTACAGGAACAGATGGCATCAGGGAAATTAACAATACTGTTGAAGAAATACGCAAACTATAAAGAAAAGCTAGAAGACTGTAAACTGGTAGTACAATATATAAAAAGATTATGTATTGCTTAGGTAGATTTCATGTTATTATAATGCAAAATAAGAAATTGTGCATTTTGATATAAACTTTTAGAAAGTATATTTATATTTTTATATATGTTTTACTATATGTTAGTATTATATAACTACAGTGTAATAGAAGATATAGGGATTGACATATAATAGATAATACATAGTACTGATGTTTTTAGATAGATTTTCAGGTTTTGTTATTCTAGATTATATGGATGTGTATACAGAAGGAACATATGCAAGTAATGTGTTGTATTCATATGTTATTATATTTAAAATGTATAACTGAGATATAAATGTATACGGAAATTACCAAATTAAAAAGTGTTGTTTCAGGTGATGTAGGCAGTTCAGCATTTGTCTCTCCAAGCAGGAACAATTACCTGTGTAAAACCTGATGTAAGTTAAGACTGATTCCACATCCCAAGCTATTCATTTAAAAATCCTCACCTGTGAAAAAAATGCACACTTCACTGTTTCATTACCTGGGTAGGTCTTGACAAAGTTCATCTTATTGAAGTCTTCTGAGATATGAAACTCCTGAAAACAAGCAACCAAGGTGTTATCAAGAGAAAGAAGCACAATCATTTCTCAGATGCCCTGATGGCAACAAAATAAAATCTGTATGGGAGTCCCATCTATTTAAATTACATTTTATACAAAGGAATGTTTAGGTGACGCTTTTCTTCAATTGCTTCCATGCTGCTTCATCTGGATTTTGAAGAATGACCTCAGAGACAACATAAGAGGTGTTGTATGGCACTATTGAGAGAGCAGTGATTAAATATGGGACATAGGCCCAAGCAAAACCACTGTATTTTTTTCTGTTTAAAGAAGAGTCTATATAGTACCTCAAATAGTCAAAATGCTCTGCCAATGCCACACACAAATGCAGAGAACAGCCACAAAGGACATGCATCTACTCTGAAGTGAATGGTGTACACCTACAAATTAGAAGAAAAGCATGTGTGACACACAATCTTCTGGGGACTGTGCCAGCTCAGAATGTAAGTGAGGGGAGTGCTCACTGGAAGAATCCATCACATGTTAAAAAAAAAAATCAAATCTATACAGCAGAAACCAACACCTTAGGAATAGAAACTTTTATCCAACTCAGCATGTTCACTAGAAGGATGTTTCTGACATGGCACTACCCAAGAATAGAACTTCCCTACCTCTATCAAGTTGTCTTGAGTCCTAGGGCCACCCATATGCTTTTCCAAACATGTAGGTCAGCTCTACCTGGAGAACTAGGAAGGATCTTAAGGAAATGCAGAGACCTCTGTGTTCACAGCAGTCAAGCAGCTGTACAGATTGAATAGCCTCTGCTACACCTACATTATGTGCTGTTTGGTCCTGATGCTAAGTCATCATTTTCATTCTTCCTTCCCTGAAGATACTTTCGCAATTCTTGACATTAGAGAGAATTGTTCTCCAAAACTTTTGCCAAGATTAAAAAACAACAACAACCTAGACAGACAATAGGAAATCAAATGCATCCTAGGCCCCTACATCAAGGATATATGGTATGAATTGTTTCGACAAAAAAATACTAGTGATGGGGTGCAGGGAAATTCACTGTATCCCATATAATGGGAATATAAGGACAAGGAGGGGTTTTCTCCTGTACTAAAAGCTGTTCTATCAAAATCAACTAGGGAACTGCAGACAATGGCACCACACTAAGCCAAACTATGTCTGAGTGTAAACATGCACATTCCGGCTGCTTTCACACTGCACTTTATTCCATTACTCTGATGATTTCTTACCTAGCAATTTGTGCGTTATATCTGATCTTTCACATGATGTACAAGCTAGTTCTGGAATTCTAGTGAAATATAGTGCAAGTTTAGTGCTAATTTTCATGATAAGTAATACCAGAAATAATCCATTTGCAAGCCGGGGAACCCAGAAAATTGGGGTAGTTTTTCACTAGGTGCAGCTGCTCATGTGGCAGGCATCCCAGCATGTAGTGCGTTCCTGCCCTTTAGGTACACTTTGTTTTTCCAGATGAAAATTGTACCGGTATTCCAGCGTAGACACAGATAGCAGCAGCATTTCCCACACCCACCCTGTACCTATACAACTAAACTAAACTAAAATGTGTCAGATGCAAAAGGCAGAGGGGTTGCATGGCGACTGGATGAGATCTTAGACCTCCCACACAGTGGGGAAATAGAGTGCACATGTCTATAATGGGTGAGGGACAAAAGCAAAGACATTGCTCATTGCAGCCACGTGAAAGACATTTGCGCTAAATGCCAGTATATCCACTGAAAAAGCTACTGTTCCTTAATGCAACAGGTACTGCAGTGTGAAGGGAATTTTAGAAATCGGAACAGAAGAGCTACCATTTAGGAGCTTCATCTCCCTCTGCAAGCACCCTGTCCATGTGACTACCGGTCTGGAGTGTTTGCACCTTACGTTGGGTCAACGGGACAGACTGGGGATTCTGTTGGTGTACCACCCACCCCGCTGCCCAACAGACTCCCGAGCTGAGCTGACGGAGGTGGTCTCGGGTGTACTATTGAGATCCCCCAGACTGTTGGTTCTGGGGGATGTCAACATCCATGCCAAGGCCACCTTATCCGGGGCGGCTCAGGATTTCATGGTCTCCATGACAACCATGGGCCTGTCCCAACATGCCATTGGCCCAACACATGTAGCAGGGCATACTCTAGACTTAGATTTTGTAACTGGACATTGAGATGGTGATCTGAATGTGGGGGGCCTTACATCAGTCCCTCTGTCATGGACAGATCACTGCTTGCTGAAGTTTAGACTCACAGCAGCTTTTCCCCTCTGCAAGGGTGGGGGACCTATTAAGTTGGTCCGCCCGCAGAGACTAATGGATCCGGATGGTTTCCAAAGGGCTCTGGGGAGTTTTCCGGCTGATAGGGCTGGCGCTCCTGTCGAAACCATGGTTGAACTGTGGAATACAGAAATGACCCGGGCGGTTGACATGATTGCTCCTGAGCGCCCTCTCCTGTGAAGAGCTCGTACGGCTCCATGGTATACCCCAGAGCTGAGAGTGATGAAACAATATCAGAGACGGCTTGAGTGCAGATGGAGATGAACTCCTGGCAGATGCAATTATGCACTGGTAAGTGCCTATGGTAAGCTGTATTTAGGGGCAGTAAAAAAACAATATTTTGCTACCACTATCGAATCATCACTCTGCCGCCCAGCAGAGCTCTTCTGAATTGTCCGGAGGCTATTACACTCTGGCCCCAGGGACAAGGTAGAACCATCTGAGGCACATTGTAATGAATTTGCTAGGCACTTCCAGGATAAAATCTTTAGCATCCGCCAGGACTTACGACTCCAGTGTTATAGCAGGTGAATGAAGCGAGGTATCCAGAGCACAGCCTTGTCCCGATTTCTTGGATGAGTTTCAGTTGGTGCAGCTTGAGGATGTTGACAAGGTGCTCGGACAGGTTCGTGCAACCACTTCTGTGCTGGATCCTTGCCCTTCTTGGCTAATAAAAGCTAGCAGGGATGGAGCAGCCGGCTGGGCCAGGGAGGTGATTAATGCCTCTCTGCGAGAGGGGGTGGTCCCTGGCTGCCTGAAAGAGGCAGTAGTGAGACCACTCCTGAAGAGACCCTCCCTGGACCCAAAAAATCTTAATAACTATAGGCCAGTAGCAAATGTTCCATTCCTGGGCAAGGTCCTTGAACGAGTGGTTGCGGGCCAGCTCCAGACACTCTTGGATGAGACCGATTATCTGGATCCATTTCAGTTGGGTTTCAGGCTAGGTTTTGGCACAGAAACAGCCTTGGTCACTCTGTATGATGACCTTTGTCAGGAGAGAGACAGAGGGAGTGTGACTCTGCTGATTCTCCTTGATCTCTCAGCGGCTTTCGATACCATCAACCATGGTATCCTTCTGGGGAGACTAACTGAGTTGGGAGTGGGAGGTAACGCATTGCAGTGGTTCTGCCCTACTTGGCAGGTCGCCTCCAGAAGGTCGTGCTTGGGGAGCATTGCTCAGCACCCTGGACTCTCCAGTATGGGGTTCTGCAGGGGTCAGTTCTGTCCCCCATGCTGTTCAACATCTACATGAAACCGTTGGGTGTGGTCATCCGGAGCTTTGGAGTGTGTTGGCATCGGTATGCTGATGACACACGGCTCTATTTCTCCTTTTCATCTTCTTCAGGTGAAGCTGTCAATGTGCTGAACCAGTGCCTGGCTGCGACAATGGACTGGATGAGGGCTAATAAACCGAGGCTCAATCCAGACAAGACTGAGATGCTGCTAGTGGGTAGTTCTTCTGACCAGATGGTGGCTGTCCAACCTGTCCTGGATGCGGTTGCATTCCCCCTGAAAGAGCAGGTTCGTAGCTTGGGGGTTCTCCTAGAATCATCGGTCACTTGAGGCTCAGGTAGCCTCGGTGGCACGGAGTGCCTTCTACAAACTTCGGTTGGTGGCCCAACTACGTCCCTATCTGGACAGGGATAACCTGGCTTCAGTTGTCCATGTTCTGGTAACCTCCAAATTAGATTACTGCAATGCACTCTATGTGGGGCTGCCTTCGAAGATGGTTCGGAAACTGCAGCTTGTGCAAAATGCAGCAGCCAGATTGGTAACAGGGACCAGACGGTCCAAACATATAAAACCGATTCTGGCCCGCTTGCACTGGCTGCCTGTATGTTTCCGAGCTAGATTCAAGGTGCTGGTTTTGACCTATAAAGCCTTACACGGCATGGGACCACAATACCTGATGGAACGCCTCTCCCGATACAAACCCACCTGTACACTACGTTCAAGATCAAAGGCCCTCCTCCGGGTGCCTACTCCAAGGGAAGCTCGGAGGATGGCAACGAGGAAGAGGGCCTTCTCAGTGGTGGCCCCCAAATTATGGAATGATTTTGTTGACAAGGTGCGCCTAGCGCCAACACTGTTATCTTTTCGGCGCCAGGTCAAGACTTTCCTCTTCTCCCAGGCATTTTAGCATGTGTTTTATACTGTTTAAATTTTTAAATAGTGTTTTAAATTGTTTTTATAAGATCTGTTTTAAATTGTATTTGTTTTAATGTTTTTAGTTACTGTAAACCACCCAGAGAGCTTCGGTTATGGGGCGGTATACAAGTATAATAAAATAAAAATAAATTTAAATCTGTTAAACTAATGCAACAAGCCCCATGTCTGAAATTAGCCTCCAGGAGAGGAAATCACAGCCACTCTGCTGCTGTACTGAGCTAAGCCATGGCTTGACATGTCGTCCAAAACTGGGCTCATTGTTTAGCTCTCTCCAGACTAAGCACAACCTGTAACCAAAGTTTGTCCTATGGCTTACAGCTTGTGGTTAATCGGAAAAAAGCAAAACCACAAGCCTTGGTTCAGACAATGAACTAAGCCAAGCCATAGCCATTTTGGCATACATGTGATATATAAATCTATAAAATAATTCACTAATAGGCAAAAAACCTTGCAGTTTAAGAATGTACCTATAGCCCACAGATATTTCTATCAAACTTTAAAAAGCAGGGAAATTGGGCACCTACAGTGAATGCACAAGGGGAGTATCTGACCTCCTCTCTGAGATATTGGACTGCCCTACAAATTTGAAAAAATGCAAACATAATTTGGGTTGCTCTTTCACAGTCCAATCTACTCGCTGTGTAGCTTGGAAGAATTTGGTAACATGTGCCTCTGAGCATATGGTGAGTGGTGGCAACACCTGCCATCTCCAAAGATGGAGAATTACATTTTTGTATGTTTGTTGGTGTTCTTCTTACTTTGCTTCTTTCCTGTGTTATTAATGTTTCTACAGAGAATCTAACCTAGAAAATTTTATTTCCCTCATTATTCATCCTGGAAATCTGTGTCAAATTTATTTTTATTAATTTCAAAGCCTTTTTATTGGTCAATGTCATATGATGGTGAAGACAGCCTTTTGTGTTTCAAATTGGAGGTTATGTTCTATTTCTATTTTGGGACCATTAACAGTTGAATCTGAAACTGCAGTTTGATGTAAAATCAAATGGATTACAACATGTTGCTACTTCAGCAATGACTCTTAGCGGTTGGGAAAAAGAGGATGCATGTTTTCAGCCTACTATGTTTAAACCACTTTATTTAAGGCAAGGTGCGCATGGTCAATTAAAAACATAGAGCACACCTAGCATTTTGCTAGAATATATTTCACCTTCCACTGTTTTATCTTGTGCAAATTGAGACGCTCCTGACGTCCACTGGAGACTATTCTGCAGAAGTCAGTGCCATTATTCCACAATTATGTTTAGAGATTTTTTAGTGTAAATTTTGCAAAGTGTTGCTGTACTTCACATATTCACAGAAATAGAAACAAAAGAAAATGATTTCCTATAGGAAACTTCACTAAAATTGCAAAGGAAATCAGACATATTCAAAGTGACCATCTGAACTATATCAACTGTCTTAATGTTGCTTCCTCCCTGCTAAAACAAGATCAGCACAGCACATGTCTTCTTTCTATTATTTGGGCTGAGTGCAGGTGCTGCCACCACTCACCATATGCTCAGAGGCACATGTTACCAAATTCTTCCAAGCTACACAGCAAGTGGATTGGACTGTGAAAGAGCAACCCAAATTGTATTTGCATTTTGACAAATTTGTAGGGCAATAAAATATCTCAGAGAGGAGGTGAGGTCTCCTGCTCCCCTGGTGCATTCACTATAGCTGCCCAATTTCCTTGCTTTTTAAAGTTTGATAGAAATATCTGTGGGTATAGGTACGTTCTTAAACCGCAAGGTTTTTTGCCTATTAGTGAATTTCCCTGGTTTTTAATCCAGAAGGTAAGAAATGGGATCCTGCACAAGTTTGCTGAGAATGGACTAATCATCTGCATGCTTACCGAGTTGTGGGATTTACTCCCCTGCAATCATGCTTAGGTTAGGTGAAACTGACCACAGGGATGGGGAGGGGAGGAGGAGGAGGAGAAGAAACGCAGAGGGGAGGACTGGGATGGGAGCAGGCAGGACGGGGAGGGGAGGACAGGTTTGATCATTTGCATGTTTATTGAATTCAGTGCAATTTACTCCTGTGCAATCATGCTTAGGATAGGTAAAACTGACCAGGGGGGAGGGCGGGACGACTGGAGTGGGCAGGGGGGGGAGGAGGAAGGAAGAGGGGAGGAGGAAGGGAGAGGGGAAGGAGGGGAAAAGTAGGTCTGATCATTTGCATGCTTATTGAGCTCAATGGGATTTACTCCTATGCAATCATGGTTAGGATAGGAAAAACTGACCATGGGGGTGGAGGAGCATATTGGAGGGGGGCACAGGAAGGGGAGGGCAGGTTTGATCATTTGCATGCTTATAGAGTTCAATGGTATTTACTTCTGTGCAATCATGCTTAAGATAAGTCCAAAAGGGCTCTGGGTTCCCCCCCCCTTTTTAGACTTTGAACTCTCGATTCTCTCTGACTGTTTTGTGTATTGCCATGAAAATTGAGAGTGTTGTTAAGCAAGCGTTTCTGAGTTCAGGACTATAAGTTCAGGACTGTAAGGTTTTGTTTTGAAATGAGCTTATGGGAAGCATCAGAATGGCATGGGGGTATTTTCAATTTAACACTGCGGAATGTGAAAAATCCACACTGGCTATAGTATACACCCACTCTCGTGGCTGTATAAACAACAACAACAGTTCAGCTTGGCACAGTGCAACAGCAGAACTAAGGAATAAAGCAGCCACAATCTCCTCGGTAGAAGCTTATGCTAAACCATGGCTTGGCTTAGCATGATGTGCCAACCAGGACAATGTATACACTACAGCTACATGAAAAAAGAAGTTTGCATATCAATTTTTATTAAGCAGGTGGATGCAAAACTGCAGGCAAGGGACACACTGCACCTATTATGCAATATTCCCGACTGATTACATTTAAGATTGAATTTAATACACATATTTAAAAGCACTGAAAACAAAGGGTGGTATGCAACAAACTTTTGTTAGCGCAGTGACTTCTGGCTGTGCAATGGAACCTCTCCTTCCTTTCTACCAGCATGTTCCCCCAAAATCATTTCTAGAGATTCCCTCAACCCTCTTGAGCTGATTTGGGGAGGCTGTGGGGAAGAGGATGTTCCACTGCAGAAATAGAAATCCTTGATCTAGAAGAACTACTTTGTCGGATACCACCCAAAGAATTTATGATTCTGTATTCATTCCAATGGGTTGCATTCAGATTAAGTTCACACTTTAATTCCATTGATTTCAATGGAAAGAAAAAGTTACTAAACCTGGATCCAACTCATTGTCTATAGCTGTTAAGCACTTGTACCAGACAAAAGATGCAATCCCACCATAACAGATGGCAATGATTAACAGGCAATGTATATGTATATATATGCCAATGTTATATTTTCAATCCAGGCTGCTATTTTCCATCAGCCTGGACCGAATGTACACAGTTAACAAGCTGTCTCAGTGGGTCCACCACAAGGCCATATTTGCCACCTTGCCCTTCTATTTTTCCAAGCCAGTTGTTTTTCCTCTTCAAGAGACACTCTGAGTTCCCACAAAGAAAGATGCTGGAGTTTAACATCCATCTGACCACACTACATCACACCGTAGCACTGCAGATGGGGGCTCACTTGCCTGAATAATCTGCCAAAGCTCCTCCCCCCCAAAAAAAATCCCTCCACACAAAGAATTAGACATCAGGCAGCCTTCTTCCTGATCTTCTCATAGTGTGCGAAACAACCAGTCCATGAGAAATCATACTGCTCTTTACAGGGCAGTCTTAACATTACTGGCTCCCCTCACTGATATAGATGGACTGAAACCCAGCCCAGTTCGTGGCCATGTAAATCAGCTCTAAGCCTGCCAGAGAATGAATTTATATGAATATCTCTAGGTGAGTAATTTGGCAGCTCTGTAATCTGCTCCTCCAGGAGTCTCAGAAAAGGGAACCTCATGAACAACTGTTCCCATCATTTATTTTTTAACATATTTGGGGGGGGGGAAGCTTAGGAATAATGAAAATCTGATGCATGCATTCATGACCATCAGAGTTCATTTTTAGGATGGGTTAAAAAGGATATTGCATGAAAATGAGATACTCACCATAATGGCTCCATTATCTTGACCGACAAATATTCTTCTGCTGTCATGATGATAAGCCATAGCTGAACAAGGCGCTGCTGAAAGAAATACCAGCTTGTAAAACAAGTATTACGTAAGAATTATTCTAAATCAAATAATTTTGCCTATCAACAATGGACTGCCTTCAAGTTGATTCCGACTTATGGTGACCCTATGAATAGGGTTTTCAAAGTAAGAGGTATTCAGAGGGGGTTTATCATTGCCTCATTCTGAGGCTGAGAGGCAGTGACTGGCCCAAGGTCACCCAGTACACTTAATGGCTATGTGGGGATTTGAACCCTGGTCTATCAAACCTGTAGCAAATTTAGACATTGTTTTGCAACAAGGTTCTTATTTATCCATGTCCCTACCAAGCAAAACCAGAATTCCCAGAGAACACCCCCACCTCTATAGTGCAATCACAGGCATGTTTACTCAGAAGTAAGCCCCACTGAATTCAATGAGGCTTACTCCTAGGAAAGAGTGTATAAGATTGCAGCCTTAGTGACTTGCCATCGGGTCCTTTAGAGAGTACTACAGAAACTGCCTTGGTCCCCCTGTATGATGATCTCTGTCAGGAGTGAGTGTATCCCTATTAATCATCCTTTACATCTCAGCAGCTTTTGATAACATCAACCATGGTATTCTTCTGAATGACTGTCTGGGTGGCACTGCTCTGCAGTGGTTCCAGTCTTACCTGGATAGTTGTTTTCAGAGGGCGGTACTTGGGAACCATTCTTCAGCCCCGCGGAGCCCACAATGAGGGGTTCCGCAGGGTTCAATTTTATCCCCCATGCTTTTTATTATCTACATGAAACTGCTGAGTGGAGTCATCTGAAGTTTGGGAGTTCATTGTCAGCAATGTGCTGAAGACCAGGGCTGTGGAGTCAAACCTCCGACTCCTCTATTTTTCTACTGTCCAACTCCGACTCCAACTCCTTCATAAATGGCATATGTAATTTATTTATTTATTTTATTTATTATTTGGTTTATATCCAGCCCTTCCTCCCAACAGGAGCCCAGGGCGGCAAACAGAAACGATAAAACACTTTAAGACATCATAAAAAGACCTTAAAATATATTAAAACAAAAAAAATAAATTATTAATTTTATTTTGAAGTCGGAACATTTCTACCGACTCTGACTCCACCCAAAATTGCTTCCAACTCAGATTCCACAGCCCTGCTGAAGACACACATCTCTGCTTCTCCTTTACATCTGCAGGAGAGGCAGTGGATGTGCTAGATCGATGCCTTGCCTTGGTAATGAACTGGATGAGTGCCAACAAACTGAAGCTTAATCCAGACAAGACTGAGGCAGTTAATGGGTGGTTCCCCAGACCAGATGGGTGAGGCATGGCTTGCTCTGGATGGGATTGCACTCCCTCTAAAGGAACAGGCACACAGCTTGGGGAATACTTCTGGATCCATTACTGTCGCTCAAGTGGCCTCAGTGGTGCAGAATGCCTTTCATCAGCTTTTACTGGTGGCTCACCAGTATCTGGACAGGGACAGCCTAACTTCAGTTGATAACCTCTGATAACCTCTAGGTTGGATTACTGCAATGTGTTATACATGGGGCTGTCTTTGAAGATGGTTCTGAAACTGCAGCTCCTGCAGAATTCTGTAACCAGATTGTTAACTGGCATAGGATGGTTGGAATATATAACACCTATTCTGGCACAACCGCGCTAGCTACCAATTAGTTTCCGGTTTCAATTCAAAGTGCAGGTTTTAACTTACAAAGTCTTACGTGGCTCAGGACCCCAATACCTCAAGTACCACCTCTCTCCACATGAACCAATCTAGACACTGAGTTCTTCATCTGAGACCCTTCTCTGTGTGCCCTCTCTGAGGGAGGTGCAGAGTGATAACACAAGAACAGGCCTTTTCAGTGATGGCTCCCTGCTTGTGGAATGCTCTCCCCACAAAGGTATGCCTGGTACCATCATTAGGTGGAGTTTGCAGCTTGGTTGGCTGGGCTTGCAGGAAAAGCACTGCAGAGATTCCTGAGGAAAGGTGATTAAAAGAATCTAGAGAGCTCTCGTGTCTGCTGGAGAAGCTGATCAGAAGTTCAACTGAAGGTGTCAGACTTGCAAGCTCTGAGAACCAACTCACAGCTTTGTTGGGGGCAACCTGAGATGTTTCTGCCACTCCAGGCGCCTGCACCACTCTGTATTTATTTATTTATTTATTTATTTATTTAATTTAATTTAATTTATATACCGCCCTAAGCCCAAGGGCTCTCTGGGCGGTGTACATACAATAAAGCAATCAAAATATATAAATAAAATAATACAATAAAATCAAACCAACAAAGGTAAACAAAATAATCAAACAGTAGCAAAATGCATCAAATACATATACTAATACGCATTAAAATGCCTGGGAATATAAAAAGGTTTTCACCTGGCGCCGAAAAGATAGCAGCGTCGGCGCCAGGCGCACCTCATCGGAAACACCATTCCACAGTTCGGGAGCCACAACCGAAAAGGCCCTATTTCTAGTCACCACCCTCCGAGCTTCTCGATGGGATGGTACTCGGAGGAGGGCCTTAGATGTTGAGCGCAGTGTACGGGTAGTTTCATATTGGGAGAGGCGCTCCACCAGGTATTGTGGTCCCATGCCGTGTAAGGCTTTATAGGTCAAAACCAGCACTTTGAATTTAGCCCGGAAACAAATAGGAAGCCAGTGCAGACGAGCCAGAACAGGTGTGATATGAGCGGACCTTGTTGTCCGCGTCAACAATCTGGCCGCTGCATTCTGGACTAACTGTAGTTTCCGAACTGTCTTCAAGGGCAGCCCAACGTAGAGCGCATTGCAGTAGTCCAATCTAGAAGTTACCAGAGCATGAACGACTGAGGCGAGGTCGTCACTGTCCAGATAGGGACGTAGCTGGGCTACCAATCGGAGATGGTAAAAAGCATTCCTTGCCACTGAGGCTACCTGAGCCTCAAGAGACAAGGAAGAGTCGAAAAGAACTCCCAAGCTACGAACCTGTTCTTTCAAGGGGAGTGTAACCCCATCCAGAACAGGGTGAACATCCACCATCTGGGCAGAGAAGGCACTCACTAACAGCGTCTCGGTCTTGTCTGGATTAAGCTTCAGTCTGTTAGCTCCCATCCAATCCATTATCGCGGCCAGGCAACGGTTTAGTACGTTAACAGCCTCACCTGAAGAAGATGAAAAGGAGAAATAGAGTTGCGTGTCATCAGCGTACTGGTGACAACGCACTCCAAAACTCCTGATGACCATACCCAGCGGCTTCATATAGATGTTGAAGTACATCTATAGATGTTGACAGTACCGATCCCTGTGGGACTCCACAATGGAGAGTCCAGGGTGTCGAACAGTGTTAGTATATGTATTAGTATATGTATTTGATGCATTTTCACTGGAAGTTGTAATCACTGTTTTTTAATAATGTTATTTGTTATTTAATTTTTATAAATTGTATTGTTTTATTGATGTATTTCTATATTTGCGTTTTTCTTGTTTTCATCATCATCATCATCAATTTTCAGGCACCAGGCAAAAACCTTCCTTTTTACTCAGGCTTTTGGCCTTTAATTTGAAGGGGTTTAGGTATCAATAGACTCTTTTAAAGTGACAGGTCTTGCAAGAACTCTTAATTTGTGCTGATCTTTAGGCTGTGTTTGGTGTTTTAATGGGTTTAATTGGTTTTAATGTAATTGTTGTAAGTTGCTTTGGGTTGCTTTGCAAGGAAAGCAACTAAATAGTAATACTAATACTGCCTTAGAGTAGTGCCCCTATGCCTTGAATAGCAGTTTAATCTGCAAACATTAGTAGATAATAATGCTTATCTCCGTATTATGAAAAGCATCTGATGATTTTCTAAAGATGAAACTGCTGTTAAAGGCACAGAAGAACACCAGCTTGTTTTTCCTCATCAGTTGGCAACCATATTTAGAAGTAAAAGCCTTTGTTAGGTTTGATTTAATGTTAAGCTGACCCTGCTAAAGTTATGTTTCTGGTTTCAATTATCTTGGGAACAGCTTGGTGAGGAAAATATAACCCCACAGTAAGCATTTTTTCTCTTTTGTTTTGGTTCAGCAGGAGCTTATTTAAACCAAAAATAAAAATGGTTACACAAAAGAAGTAATTGTATTAGCAAAGTCAGATGCTCACTTGCAAGATATATTAGATAAGCCAACACTTCCAATTAAGTAACTGAACCTCCCTGAAGCATGAAAAAATTTCATCTCATGCAACTTCACAAAACATGAATGACATTCTTGCATTTGTCAGCTTCCTCCAGCTGTAAAGTTCCTAAATAGGTGCCAAAATTAAATTTCTTCCATAGAAAGTCAGGGTCATTTTGCAATTTCATGGTCTGACTCCGGAACCACCCAGAAGATGCATTCTTGTCACAAGACAGCCTCATGGATTAACATGCAGACTGCTAAAACAAGCCTACCGAAGCAGCACCAGACAAGTCTCAAAACTGGAAGAATTAAAAACAGCACTGCCACTGACTGCCACAAAAGGATCAAGAGAAGGGAATAAATAAATGCTTTCATCTCAATTGAGACAATGATGATAATGACGATGATTGAGCCCTTCCTCTCATAAAGCACAGGGCAGCGCACAACATGATAAAAGGCAATACAGCAGTAATAATTAAAAATAAGAAATGGTAACAACGAGCTGCCTCTTGAATGCCTCCAGTGTTGGAGAGCCCATCACCTCCCTAGGTAACTGGTTCCATTGTAGTACTGCTCTAAAAACTTCCTGTTAGAGCGGTACAACAATGGAACCAACCACCTAGGGAGATGGTGGGCTCTCCAACACTGGAGGCATTCAAGAGGCAGCTGGACAGCCACCTGTCAGGCAGGGCTGTGGAGTCGGAGTCGTGAGCAATTTTGGCTGGAGTCGGAGTTGGGAGCAATTTTGGGAGGAGTCGGAGTCGGTAGAAATGTACAGACTCCGACTTCCAAATAAATTTTGATTGACAAGAAGCAATTTTGGGTGAAGTCGGAGTCAGACAGTAGAAAAATAGAGGAGTCGGAGTTGAAGGTTTGGTGTACCGACTTGACAGCCCTGCTGTCAGGTATGCTTTAAGTTGGATTCCTGCATTGAGTGGGGGATTGGACTTGATGGCCTTATAGGCCTCTTCCAACTTTACTATTCTATGAGCACTAATCAAAGACAGCACAAGACTGGCGCAGCCTACACATCTTCCTATTTCCTATTTTCAGCCCTAGGTTGCACAACAGTGTACTAATAAAGACCCAGCCCAAGCTAGATACCAAAGCAAAAGAAGCTTCATGTGCATGCTTTATCAGGTACACGAGAGAGGGTTGCTCCGCTCTGTATCTGCATGTGGATTTAGAAAAGATACTGAGACCATCAAAGCACAACGACTGCATGCATGTCTCTTCTAGCAGATATGCATATATTAAGAACTTGTTGCCATTTACATTTGTGTTTTTTTAAAAAAGAACAAAATCTCTTTCTAGATTCACCCAAGAGACACACTCAACCAATGGCATCAGCAAAGCAGTACCTGTACTTACTTACATGACATTGTGTGGTAAATGCTGGGCCAGTACTGGCCACTGTCCCTCTTCAGCCATATTCTAATTGTCCTGTGAATTTTAGGAAAACAAAAAAAAAGTAATTCTGCAAATGAAAATTTCATTCTGCAGTAAAAAACTTAGAAAATAAGGCATATTTCGAATAGGAAAGTCTGTATCTTAATTCATGCTGATCAGTCAAACCCATATTCAAAAGAGTCATTTCTTTTTATTGTTA
This sequence comes from Rhineura floridana, assembly GCF_030035675.1. NCBI lineage: Eukaryota > Metazoa > Chordata > Lepidosauria > Squamata > Rhineuridae > Rhineura > Rhineura floridana. Next base: position 108,197,837 of record NC_084486.1, read on the forward strand.
TTTTCCTCTTCCTTCACTGCAGTATACCAGTGCCGTTCAGCTGATGTTTTACAAGCATCAGCATCACAGCTATATAATACTCATATGACCTAAACTGTAAATGATTATTCAGCATGTTGTCTTTCGGTTTAGCCAGGCAACTAGCTTGTCAACAAGACTGCTCATATGGATACTTTTCATGCTGGTTCTAAAACATGTAAGTGGTATAAGGACTGGGTCCACAAAAATATACATACTCATTCCTTTTATTTTTGCATCTTTTACCCAAACCTCTACCAAAGCTAAAGATTCAAAGATGGGCTTCTGGTTTCAAATGCATCCCTGAGCTCTGATTAAAGGGTGAATCAGAAACCAGATTTCATTCCGACTTGGTGCCCCTACTATCCTTGAAGTACACCACACAGCAGCACAGCATGGTTCAGCACCTAGAGCAGGACTGGTGATCTTTTTTTCACATCCCCACCTGGACAACCTTGGGGGGGGCATGCCAATGATAGGCAGGTCAGAGGCACAGTGGGCAGAGCAACTACATGTGAATTTTACCTTTGTACCAAAGGCTAGTTTCCTCCCACTCACACAATCCTTCCTCTCCATCCAGGCAAGCAAAAGGCATTATCTGCATTTAAGGGTCCATTTCAGACAAAAACACTCAAGGAGGATGCAAAGCAGGACTGGTGAGGGGTGTGGCCTGGGAAGAGTTCTAAGGGCCCAAAGTGGTCTGGAGGTACACATTTGGCCCCCCGGCCTCAGGTTCCCCATCCCTGGCCTAGAACACTGAATAAGGATGTGGGATGTGTTCAAATCACTACTCAGCTACAACACTCACCAAGCCAATTAACAAGCTTTTGTATTTGATTTGGAATAATTATTGTAAGTTGGAAAGCTCTTAACTTGCCATTTTCATGATTGGCAAGGGCGGATGCAGCTAGATAAATAAAAGCTCAAGAGAAAAGGTGTTTATTGAGAAGCACTCTAAGAGAGATGGGAAGGGAGGGGATGGTTTCAGACAGAAAGAAGTGAAGCAAGTAAAACTGAATAGTTCATGTAGCAACACACTTTGGCAAGTAGTTGATTGCTTGGATAGCACACACAATATTTTAGTAACTCTGGTGATAACACTGAAGGTAACAGACTTCCACACCCACCCTGCTTCATGACACCATTTTTTGAGAAATCCTTATTATGGTATTTTATGCATTGCTTCCTTGTGTTCATTCAACAACTATTAATGAAAGCAGCAATTTAAAAAGTTCCAAGCCTATGAAAAACACACACACACACACACACACACACCCCACACCCCACCCACCCCCCCCACACACGGAGAATAAAGACCCAATGGGTTTGTGGCTGAGGTGAGATCTGAATGGAGGATTTGCCAGCCAGCTGCTCACACCTGGTCACTACCCTATCCCAGCTCTCAGTTCACACAAGATGGCCTGTATGGCAATGCCTCATAAGGTGTGCTACACTGCTTGATAAGAATTGCAAGTAGCAACAAGACTGATCTCTTCTGCATAATTCATGCATCGCCACACAGGCCATCTCATGTGTGAGATAAAAACTAAGAATCAAATTATCTTGTCTTGTATTGCTGAGCCACATTGTTCATCCACTGTGAGGAAACACATTCTTCTCTTAGCTTAAATGTAATCCCATGCAACAGACGCTACAATCCCCGAGGGTTCTCAGGGAACTAGCAACAATTAACCCCTTGGTCTGATGAAACCGATTATTATCTTGATTACTTAAGCACAGCTTTGAGAGGCAGTTTCTCTGCACTCTCTTGTGTGCCATCTGCTTCAAAGACTAACACTTATATATAAATTCTGCTCCATCAGAATAAGGACAAAGGCAATCTGTGGAGCAATGTTATGTGCTGGTTTGGTTAGCATCTGACAACAGGCAACCTGAAGAGAAGACAGTGGGCAAATTATGTTGATAGTGTAAAGCAGTATGCAAAATCAAAGCAAATAATGTAAACTCTGGATATTAAACATCTGAATCTGTAACTTGGCCATGCATATCAATAGTGAAATATAAGTAGTAACCACAGTGGAGTTCATACAGCAAATCTACAGGCCAGAACAAGCCAAAGAGTTCTGCACAGGAACTGAATGGGCCAAGGAGCCACAAAATGATATTTTGGAACAACCTACTGTGACAAAATCAATGCCAAAAGACATTTCTGGAGCATGGGAGCTCTGAACCTTTGTGAGGGATAAGCAGCAGGAAGAAGGTATTTCTGGCCACACACAAGTTTCTATGGCTTCTTCTATCACTTTTCCAGGCCCCAACAACAACATCGCAAGAAATTAATGGACAGCCACTAAACATAACCATAACAGCTTTTTGTTATGAATACCAAACAGACAACATCATACCTGACTACGCAATATGACCCCCTCTCTCCCATGGGAGAGTGCTGTTGTATTCAGGTCCTACTTTCGAGCTTCCCATAAGCATCTGATTGGCCACTGTGAGAACAGGATGCTGGACTAGATGGGCCACTGGCCTGATCCAGCAGGACTCCTCTTATGCTCCCCAACCACTATTACCTCAAGACATCTAACCTGGGTAAGGCATGCTCACCCCACTTCCCATAGGCAATCTGGGGAAGAGGGAAATGAGTGTGTGTGTGTGTGTGAGTGGACATTCTTTTTCAAGTTTCAATGTCTTTGAGGAAGATGGCACTCTGTAGCCTAGCAAGGCATAAAACTGTCACCAACTATTCCCCTTGCATTTCACAGCCTTTTGGTCCGAATGTTTAGCTTTCTTTGATACCCATTTGCAAACCCGTTTATGCATCTGCTGACTAATAACAACACTTCATGCATCTGACAAAGCAAACTCTAGTCCACCAAGGCTTATGCCCAAATAAATCTGTTAGTCTCAGAAGAACCCCCCTCCATTTGTTATATCAGACTTAACACAGCTACTTCCTTTGAAATTTTTGGCTATACCTGGGGAAAAGGGGGGGGAAGGGGAATGAGGTGTTGCTATCCATGACCTTTTGGCTGTGCATCTTTCATGCGCACATGTGAATGTAGGTTACTAATTTTATGTTATTTTTTAACCCTGTCCCCACCCTCCCTCACAGTGTTATACCACAATCTTTCACTTAGACCTCTGCATTGATCTTACCGCTTTAAAACTATTTCATTGGGGGGGGGGTGAACCGCCTATATAATGATCCCATGAACGTCCACAACAGACCTCTCCAAAACACACGAGGGGGGCGTGTCCCTCCCTCATTTCCACCCCACCCCCAATTCTCTTTCTAGCCAGAAAATTTCAGAGCAACCCCTTCTCTTCCAAAAAAAACACCCCAAGAAAACAAATCCAAACTCTTGTGGGCCCTCAAAGGCTAACAGGTTTATTGTTCTTCACGCTCAGAGTTGAGCCTTGCCCGCCTTTCTTGAAAAAGGGCAGGGAAGAGACGGTCTCTGAAGCGCAACGGCGGTGGGGGGGTGGGGGAGCGGTGGGGAAGCGCTGCGCGACCCAGGGGGGTGAAATAGGCGGTGGGGAGGGAGACCCTAGCTCTTCCCTCCTGGGAAGGAGTCGCCTGAGCTTCTTTTGCTTTCCTCCAGGGAAGGGGGCTTGGTGGTCCGTCTGCCTGCCTGCCTGCCCGCCCGCCCTCTCCCTTCCTCCCCAGGGTCTCCTTCCCACCTATCCTCGCTGGCGGTGATGATGCCGTCCTCTTTGGGGATGATGAGCGCAGTGCTGACGGCATCCTGGTGCCCCTCGATCTTGCTCAGCAGGACAGGGCGGCTGCTCTGAGGCCGGGAGTGAATCTCAGCCGCCATCTCGCAGGCAGACGGGCGGCGACAGTGGCCTGCGAAGCGCCAGAAAGCGGCCCGTAATAGCGGGTATAGCGGCGCCTCCGAAAGGCATCAGCGTCCAGCTATCTTCCCTAACGTCCGGACTAGCTCCGCCCCCCCGGAAGCTGCGGAATAGCCAGGAGAAAGGACCGCCGTAATGGCAGGATCAGCCGCGCGTTATACGTTGTGCGTCTAGAAACTCCCGTAAAGCGTATGTGTTATGGGCGTGTTCTTCATAGTTATATTTGAACTGGAGGGCCGCGGTTACAGTAATGTATGCAAATCCTGTGATTCATTACATTACATCGTTTCGCAACATCTTAGGCCAAGTCAAGAACAAACACCTATGAAGAGTATGTAATTTATTTATTTATTTATTTATTGTATTTATATACCGCCCCATAGCCAAAGCTCTCTGGGCAGTTTACAATAACTGTAAACATTAAAAACAAATATACAAATTTAAAAACACATTTTTTAAAAACAATTTAAAACACAATTTAAAACAATTAAAACACATGCTAAAATGCCCGGGAGAAGAGGAAAGTCTTGACCTGGCGCCGAAAAGATAACAGCATATTATATAAATAAATAAAATGTCCCCTCTCATTTGACTTTTTTTGATACACAATGTTACAAAATAGACTTCTGATCGAAATTACATATTACAAACTATCTTCAAGAAACACAGCTCATATACTCACAGAATTATTGCCACCGAAGCGAGCGGGAAGCCTCCTGCCAGTCATCTTTGGCCTATTTGCAGTTGGATGTGATAAATTATCTGAGGTAGCTATTATATCATCAAAACTTAAAAGGTCTAGAAGAGATTTGAAAGCATACTAAAACATAGTTATAGTCAGTGGGTGGTATCCAACTTTAGTCATTCTGAAAGTAGACCCGCTGATATAAATAGACTTAAGAGTCTTGAGTATGACTTACCTCTGGATATCAACCAGTCTCTTAATCGTGGCAAATTTTTACATTTACTGGCAATTCTTAAGATTTAAGGAGGCCAATGACAAATGAAAGAAAATCCTGTCCTTCCCATGCAAAACCGAAAGTCAACCAAGAGTCCTCAGTAAATGATTAACAATGCGACCCTGTACATCACTTATTCAGAAAATGTATGCCTCATGGAGTGACATGGGGCTCAATTAGGGTTGCCAGGTCTGAACCATTCAAAAACCTGAGAAAATGGGGGCGGGCCCTAGTGATGTCATGGGGCGGGCCCTAGTGATGTCATTAAATGTGATACATTGTATCAACCACAGTTGCTTGGAGCATACCATTCAAAAAAAATTCCCTGATTGGAGATTAAAATAGAAATCTTACGTAAAACAGGGTGTTCCTAGGTCCATCTGAAGTGACAAGGTCATTCTTTCTCACAAGCTTAGGGGGATGCAAAATGGAAATGGACTGCCTTCAAGTTGATCCCAGATAGGGTCTTCATGGTAAGCAGTATTCAGACAGAGATGGTTTACTATTGCCTTCCTCTGAGTCTGAGAGGCAGTGACTGGCCCAAGGTCACCCAGTGAGCTTCATGGATGTGTGGAGATTCGAACCCTGGTCTGCCAGGTCACAGTTCAATGCCTTTAGGGAACATTTAAACTGGCTTACTTGCTTCTGGCAAGAAGGGTTTACGTGCCCTCAGATAAAAAAGTACAGTTGGTGGTCAAAGAACAGTTGATAGTAGAGAAAAAAGAGGGTTTACTGAAAAACCATAAATATGATACACCAAAAATTATGAACATTATTGTATTTTCTTTTTATTTATTTCTTCATAAAAAACTTTCTTCTTCATAAAACAGCCCGTTTCGGCTTTTGTTAATAGCCTTCGTCAGGGGCTACAATACAAACATATTTACATATATCATTTTTATATTGTAACATTATACCTTAATAACAAAATATTTTTCTCTTTAAAATTACTTACACTTCACTTCTCCTATTCACGTCTCTTTCTTACTGTTATTCACCTTGCTCTTATTATTCTAATGTCTGAAGATCTCTTATAAAAGGCTTCGTTTTACACATGAATCATTACTCAGCTGTTTTGTGTATTCCATTACCATTGCTTGTGTTTTTCTAAAAGGGATCGTCTACCAATTCTTTTCAATTTATAAAAGAGGAAGAAAATCTATTTCTCTGTTCATAATTTTTGGTGTATCATATTTATGGTTTTTACGTGCCCTCAGGCCAGGCCATTATTGGAAGAAAGGAGCCTAGTGTTGCAGAGATGTTAGATGGGAGCACAGATGGATGCCCCTGAAGGCAGCAACTGTAAACATGCTTATTAAGGAACTAAGCCCCATAGAACTCAATAGGACTTACTTCTGAGTAGATATGGTTGCAGCCATGTTAAATTAAACCAGAACTATCACTAGCAGCTAAAATGATGAAACTGAGGTTATCATACTTTGGACACATCATGAGAAGACGTGATTCACTAGAAAAGACAACAATGCTGGGAAAAACAGAAGGGAGTAGAAAAAGAGGAAGACCAAACAAGAGACGGATTGATTCCATAAAGGAAGCCACAGACCTGAACTTACAAGATCTGAACAGGGCGGTTCATGACAGATGCTTTTGGAGGTCGTTGATTCATAGGGTCACCATAAGTCATAATCAACTTGAAGGCACATAACAACAACTCCTCATCACATTTTGTATGAGGGGAAAAAAACAGCCCCAACTGCTTGCATGCTGAGCATGCAAAAGGGAGTTTATGAAAACTTTTCATGCTTTAGGCTGTAAGGCTGCTTTTGAAAACATGATCGCAGTGCACAGTTATGTACATTTAAGATTTCAGTTTCATTGAGATCCTGTGTGGTGTAGTGAGGATAGAGTGTTGAATTTGGAGAAACTCTGATTCAAAGCCCACTCAGCAATGAAGCTCACTGGGTTGGGTAAACTTGGGCCAATCACTCTGGCAGCCAAACCTACCACACAGATTGTTGTGAGAATAAAAGGGGACAGGCAAAGAATCTTGTATGTCACTTTCAGCTCCTTGGAAGAAGACTGGAATAAACATTTAATAAATAAATAAAATGAATCAGCAATGTTTAAGTGTTCAAAATTCTATGGATTGTGTCAGCTGTCTTCCTTGTGTTATTTTCTGCATCCTGAAGTCAAAACAATTCCAAAATCCCCAATCTGTACTGGCTTTTGAAGAATGCAGTTAATACTAATTGCTCACTTCTGAGTTGAAACTGCTTGTTGTATTAACACTAGATGTTATAGCAAGTCAGTTGTTTCACCACATTTCTTGGGGTGGATCAGTTGACATCCTTTCTGACTAGGCTACATATAGTTTTAGCAAGGGTACTTGTTCAATCACTTGTTCAATGTAGTAGATTTGGAAAATCTTGGATGGCAACATCCTTTATGTTAATCATATTTTAATTTCTACAGTTAAAAAGCTGATCCATTTGCTAAAACATGGTTGTCAAAACTGGAATGAATAGGTGTTTCCAGTTTGTTTGTCATCAGTATAAATGCCTCCAGGTATTACAGAATATGTGAGCACAGTAAACAACCCCTTGGGTGCAGTAATTTCATAGCAGTATACTCAATACTTGCATGAACATATTTTTTCATTAGTGGGTTCTATTAAATACTTATACAGTCACTATGAGAGTTTAAAAAATTCTACTAGGTGCCTCAGATTTTTTTGAAAATTAAGGTGCCAGGATATTTCAAAGGCTTTGTCATACAATTCTCTTATGAACTTGTTGATACTGGCAACTGAAATTAAAGGTTACACATGGTAATGTCCATCATGTGTGTGATAATGCAGATAGTTTTTTTTTAATATCAGATTTATATTGAGATTTTTAAGAAATGGCATGGTATAGCCTAAAAGAAGCTTTGAACCCTGAATAAAAACATAATAGAAAAATGTAATAGAACAGCAATGTGTCTGCCGATTTTATTTATCTCTGCAAAAGAAGCCACAATTTCAGTCTCCTCAGAAATACTTGAGACACAGTCCAGTTCCATTAAACTTAAGAACAGGCAATGCCATCCTCTTTATTGCAGTAATGAGAGGTGGTGAATGGCCTAGTGCCAATAATTTGATTATTTTATTCAGGGCCAACAGGTAAAAGTGGGATTGTGGCTGATGATGCCACGGAGAAGGTTTAGAGAAAAATGTGTTGCTGTCTCATTCCATACCAATGTGGTTCCAGTGGTTGCCCTACCTAATTGGTCACCCAGGTCATAGTCCAACACTCTAACCACTGCACCACACTGACTCTCTGTGCACATGTACATTAGTATACTGGAATTTTATGCAAACCTCTTGTTGCCCGAGGGCAAGACAGCGCTCACTCCCATTCCATGTACTGAACTCTGGCAGACTGGCAACTGAGTCTTACTTCAACATGGATAAGAGGACAGCATCCTCCACTGCACCTCTCTCTCTCCAGCCTCTCTCTTTCTCTCTCTCCAGCCTCTCTCTTTCTCTCTCTTTCCAGCCTCTCTCTTTCTCTCTCTCTCCAGCCTCTCTCTTTCTCTCTCTCTCCAGCCTCTCTCTTTCTCTCTCTCTCCAGCCTCTCTCTTTCTCTCCAGCCTCTCTCTCCAGCCTCTCTCTTTCTCTCCAGCCTCTCTCTTTCTCTCTCTCTCCAGCCTCTCTCTTTCTCTCTCTCTCCAGCCTCTCTCTTTCTCTCTCTCTCTCCAGCCTCTCTCTTTCTCTCTCTCCAGCCTCTCTCTCTTTCTCTCTCCAGCCTCTCTTTCTCTCTCTCCAGCCTCTCTCTTTCTCTCTCTCCAGCCTCTCTCTCTTTCTCTCTCTCTCTCCAGCCTCTCTCTTTCTCTCTCTCTCTCTCCAGCCTCTCTCTTTCTCTCTCTCTCCAGCCTCTCTCTTTCTCTCTCTCTCCAGCCTCTCTCTTTCTCTCTCTCTCCAGCCTCTCTCTCTTTCTCTCTCACTCTCCAGCCTCTCTCTCTCTCTCTCTCCAGCCTCTCTCTCTCTCTCTCTCTCCAGCCTCTCTCTCTCTCTCCAGCCTCTCTCTCTCTCTCTCTCCAGCCTCTCTCTTTCTCTCTCTCTCTCCAGCCTCTCTCTTTCTCTCTCTCTCTCCAGCCTCTCTCTTTCTTTCTCTCTCTCTCTCCAGCCTCTCTCTCTCTTTCTCTCTCTCCAGCCTGCCACCCACAGCAGCAGTGGACGCCGGAGACTGCTGAGCCCAATCGCGGCCGCTCCCGCCCAGCGGCCGCTCCCGCCCAGCGTCGCCCACAGCCATCCTTTCCGGAGCAGGGGAACTGGCTCTGGGCCTAAGAAGGAGCCGGCCCAGCCTCACTGCCACCGCCTCTTCACGGCTCCTGCTGAGGCTGCCAGGCCGAAGCCGCTCAGATGCCGTCTTCTAGCAACCGCTCCCGTGGGGGCTGCTGTTGGGGTGGGTCCCTGAAGGGGCGGCGGCTGGACGGAGCCCATGTCGTGGCAGACGCGGGCCAGGAGGCTGCCCTCGCTCAGCCAGGCGGCTGCGGGCTCCACATCCAGCACCCTCACCTGCAGTTGTGTGTGGGCGCTGGGCGGTGGCTGCTGCTGCAGCTGCGGCTGTGTGCCGCTCGCTAGCGGGCAGGGGCTGCTCCTGGGGGGGTCTCTGCAGGGGCGGTGGCTGCTCAAGTCCTCCTGTCTCTGCAGTCCCTGTGGCCTGCCTGACTGACAAAGGGCGGGAAGGTGGCCAGCCACAGCCCAACGTATGCGTGTGTCAATCACGCATGCGTGGCTGAGGGGGCCAATTAAAAGCCAGAGATCCACCTGTTTAATGAAACTATTGCCGGAGGCCGGAGACGGCCCCCTTTTGCCGGAGACTCCGGCAGGAAAACGGAGACCTGGCAACCCTAGGCTCAGTTCAGGTACCTATCTGTAGGCCTGCAAGAGCCTAAAAGTGCAGTTCTTTCAACTGGAGCTGCCAAGGAGTTAATTCTGGCGCCTTTTCCTTTCAAAGTATGTTTGCCACTTAGCTATGGGTCTTTACCAGTGAAAAGGGGACAAGGTTGGATGAGGATTCATCCCTTTTCTGACAGCTACCCTATTCCCTAAGGAAGTGCCACTCACCTGCCTGTCCCAAGAGGAAAGAAATCTGTAACAGCAGAAAGTATGGACCTCCCAACAGCCAGGATCCGGCACCTTACCTCTGGTGCTGGCTTTTTGGCACACATCTTATAGACAGAAGCATCTTCCGTAAGAACACCACCACAAGAACATTGTTTTTGTTGCATTGTATTTTTACTGTATATTTTTTACTGGTTATTTCTTATGTATTTTTTTTTGGTAATATGTTTTATAATATTTTGTTCACTACTTTGGGGGCTTTTTGGCCAAAAAGTGGTATATAAATAAATAAATAATAATAATAATAATAATAACAACAACAATAATAACAACAATAATAATAATCATCTAAAGATGTAAATCTAACCCCACTTACCTAGAAGTAAGCCCTGCTGAATTAAGTAGGATGTACTTTTAAGTAGACATGGTTAGAATGCAAACTATGTGATTTAATACTATGAAGAAGTCACCTGGAGCAAACCAAAGATTCTTCTAGCCCAGCATCCTGCTTACAGCTTTAGTCAAACAGATACCTTCATGAAACCTACAAATACTAACCCACTTCCGGGGTTGTTCCTCAGCAACTGGGCCAGGTTCACTGGCATACTGCTGGAGGTCCTACAGAGCAGCCAGGGCCAATAGCCATCAATAGTTTTCTTATTCATGAATTTATCTAATCCCGTTTTAAAGACATCTGGGACATCATTCCCATCTGACAGCGAGTTCCAAAAAGTAATTTTCTGTCATGTTTAGTACTTTCTTTTGGCAGCCCCAAATAAGTTTCATTGGATGGCCCCATTCTACAAACCATACATTTGAGGTACATAACTTCCTCCAAACTGGGAACTGTAGTTTGTTAAGGGTGCTAGGAATTGTAGCTCTGGGAGGGGTAAACTACAGTTCCCAGGATTCTTTGGAGGAAGTCCTGTGCTTTAAATATATGATGTTTACTCTGTCTAGTCTATGGCCATACTACCCTGAACATGCCCAATCTTGTCTGATCTCGGAAGCTAAGCAGGGTCAGGCCTGGTTGGATGGGAGACCGCAGGTGCCGGAGGTTTAGAGGAAGGCAATGGTGAACCACCTCTGAATACCTCTTACCATGAGAACCCTATGAATACATCCAAAGGATTCATAGGGTCTCCATAAGTTGAAATCGACTTGAAGGCATATAACAAACTCTGCCTAGTACTGCTGGAAAGGGGGAAACATCCTCTCTCCATTTTCTCCTGACCCTTCATAGTTCTATGAAACTCTATCTTGCGTCTCCCTCAACTCGAGTTACCTTCTCTCCAAACTTTGAAAACCTATTGTTTGATCCTTTCTTCAGAGATTCCTATTGCCAAGGAACAATTGGGCTCCACTAGGCCTTATCAAACCCCAGCCTCAGAATATGATGATCTCCATCAGAGGAGCTTGTATCACTGGAGAGGGTCCTGAGTACGTAAAATCCTTAGTCACTTTGTATGCGTCTCCTCCTGCCCATCCTGGATTACTTGCTTCTTACTTATTCTCCTGCTCTTTAGGTGCTGCTTTATGAATGCCACCTTCTGCCCGTCCTCTCCCCCGGCCCGGCTTCTGGGCTTTGGCTGCAGCATTTAGCAGTGACCTCTGGAACGTGCCTCTCTGCACTGGCCCCTGCTGACTGACAGATTGCTTTCTTCAGACCCTCAGCAGTGGTGCAAATAGGTTATTCTAGTCTTATGGAGCAGGGGCTGTCTTCTTTAGAAAGGAATACTACTTTGCTATACAATGTGCCTCACATTCACTTAAAATTTTTATACCACCTCTGTTGTGTCTGGGGGCCCTCCTGCCCTAAAATCCATGCCAGGCAGCACACTGTCCCAATAGCAAGAGCACAACTGTACAAGGATTTCGCAAAAAAAACAGCCAGGGAACTGTTGGCACCATAAAAGATTATGCCTGTAAATCCTAATATGCATAACTTATTATGGTCTTGCTAATTATGGGGAAGGACCAGGAGTTATACAAGGTGCAGATGTTCCTTCCCCAGCCACTAGAAACTTCATTCATCCACCTTGTCTGGCTTCTGAGATGGCAGGAATTGCCCACACAATTTCATTTGTATGGTTGAAGCAGTAAGGGCTAACAATTTGCTTTTTACTTTGAAGGAAAGTGCTAAGCTCCTAGTCCTCTTGTAAGTGTGACCACCCACCCACACTAGATTACCCTGCTTCAGGGGTGGGGAAACTTTTTAATAAACCACATTAAGCTGGTGGAAAGTTGTCAGAAGGCCACATACTAGCAGTGGGGAGGGCCAAACCCACACACCCTTAAACTCAAATAGACTTAATATGTTGCCAAACATGTTAATGATATCTTGTATGTGCTTTTTTTAAGAGGCCATTTGCTATAATGGATTCTTGAGCAGAGTAAGAACAATCCCCCCCCCATGTTTCTGCATGTAGGAAATTTAGCAAGATCAAATTACTGTCATGGACATGTTACTGGCAGCCTGCAAATACAGACCACTAAAAATGGGCTCTCAGGCTAGTATTTATTTATTTATTATTTATTTATTGCATTTGTATACCGCCCCATAGCCAAAGCTCTTTGGGCAGTTTACAACAATTAAAAACATTGAAAACAAATATACAAATTTAAAAACACATTTTTAAAAAGCAATTTAAAAACATATGCTAAAATGCCTGGGAGAAGAGGAAAGTCTTGACCTGGCGCCAAAAAGATAAGTGTTAGCACTAGGCACGCCTCATCAGGGAAATCATTCCAAAATTGGGGGGCCACCACTGAGAAGACCCTCTTCCTTGTTGCCAGACTCCCAGCTTCCCTCGCAGTAGGCACCCGGAGGAGGGCCTTGGATGTTGAGCGTAATGTACGGGTAGGTTCGTGTCAGGAGAGGCGTTCCATCAGGTACTGTGGTCTTAAGCCATGTAAGGCTTTATAGGTTAAAACCAGCACCTTGAATTGAGCTCAGAAACATATAGGCAGCCAATGCAAGTGGGCCAGAATTGGTTTTATGTGTTCAAACCATCTGGTCCGTTACCAATCTGGCCGCTGCATTTTGCACAAGCTGCAGTTTCCGAACAGTTTTCAAAGGCAGTCCCACGTAGAGTGCATTGCAGTAATCTAACTTGGATGTTACCAGAGCATGGACAACTGAAGCCAGGTTATCCCTGTCCAGATAGGGGTGTAGCTGGGCTCTGCAACTTAGTGTATTGACTACATTACCATGAGTTCCATCTTTTAGGATTTTTTTTTAAAAAGACAAGCATGTTCATCCCTTATGCTTGTGGATAGTAAGAAAAGCACTGCTACAGACCAGCTGAATAGATCTTGGCAGGTATATTCTATTGTTAGAAAAACTAAGGTGTTAGGTTGCCATAAGGACTGGTGGAGACCACGCTCCTTTCAACAACAAAGAAATAGCCAGACTGTTTTGGAAAGGGAGAGCCATTTCAGAGAATGGGATACATCTCTCTTCTTCTCCTTTAACTGGGGATAATGTCAAACTTTGGAGTAAAGAAATGGCAGTTTGATTCTGTTCAGTCTGCCCTTCTCAGAGAGTCAAGCTGGTTCTGGGATAATCAATATGTAGACTGCCCTCCCAGAAATGTTTAAAGTTGTACCTTCACTTATCCTCGAACTGTTTATAATTATAAATAAATGCAAATATTACAACATGCTAGTAAGCATACAGTGACCTCATTCCAAGGGAGACCAAGCTAAGGTAAGATCCGAACTCTGAGCCTTCCCACAGCTCAGAGAAGTAGCACATGTATAACAAGTTGCATTATGATATCAGATGGAGTAATTCACCACTAAATAGCATTTTCATGAGTTTTATAACATGCATTTTTCGCTTGTACATAATTCTGGTATTTTGAGTTTTCGCTCAGAATAAACTGCAGCTTTTGCTTTTTTATAATTTGTGTCTTAGTTTGACAGTTTTGGTTTCCAACTCCTGAGAGCAAACTCGGGTTTTAAGAAGTTAACATCGTGATCATTTGTCTAATTTTTTAAAAAATTATCATCTCCTTCACCCCATGCATTGTGTAGCCTTGTGTGACATTTTAGTTGGTCCCAACAAAGGTATTGCCAAACCATGAATTTTCGAGTTGTTCCTTCCTAGTGTTGCTTGTGGTGAAGTACAGTAAACATGATAAACAAGACATAATGTAAATAGAAATGTTTTATTCAATGTTATGTCTGTGACCTGTCCACAAGATGGTGCTATAACCCTTTTTTAAAGAAATCCTCTGCAATTCAATCTCAGAAAGCAAGTTAGTTAGTTATAATATTCTGACATCAGGCTGTATCTCACCAAAAAAATACAGTGCTTTGCAAAATAATCAGACCCCTGACTAATGCTCTCATATTACTGAATTACAAATAGTACACTGTAATTTTGTTCTGTATGATATTTTATTTTGAAACACTGAAATTCAAAATTATTGTAAGATGACATTGGTTTTATGTTGGGAAATGTTTGTAATAAACATAAAAAACTGAAACATGTTGCTTGCATAAGTATTCAACCCCCACACATTAATATTTGGTTGTCGTTGTTATGTGCCTCCAAGTCGATTGCAACTTATGGCAACCCTATGAATCAGTGACCTCCAAGAGCATCTGTCATGAACCGCCCTGCTCAAAACTTGTAATTTCAGGTATGTGGCTTCCTTTATGGAATCAATTCATCTCTTGTTTGGCCTTCTTTTTCTACTCCCTTGTTTTTCCTAGCATTGTTCTCTTTTCTAATGCATCATGTCTTCTCATGGTAGAGCCACCTTTCACAGCAATAACAGCTTTAGGTCTTTTGGGGTAGGTATGTACCAGCTTTACACACAGAGGGATTTTAACCCATTCTTCTTGGCAGAATCATTCTAGGTTGTTCAGGTTGGTTGGATGTCATTTGTGGACCACAATTTTCAAAGAGTACCACAGATTGTCAATGGGATTAAGATCAGGACTTTGACTGGGCCACTGTAGGACATTCACCTTTTTTATTTATTATTTGATTTATATCCCCCCCTTCCTCCCAGCAGGAGCCCAGGGCGGCAACCTTTTTGTTCTTGAGCCACTCCAATGTTGCTTTGGCCTTGTGCTTGGGATCATTATCCTGCTGAAAAGTGAATTTCCTCCCAATCTTCAGTTTTTTAGTGGACTGAAGCATGTTCCCTTGCAGCATTTCCCTGTATTTTGTTCCATCCATTCTTCCTTCAGTTTTAAGATGTCCAGTCCCTGCTGATGAGAAGCATCCCCACAGCATGATGCTGCCACCACCATACTTCACTGTAGGGATGGTGTCTTTTGAGGCGTGGGCAGTGTTAGGTTTGTACCACACACAGCGCTTTGAGTTTTGGCCAAAAAGCTCTATTTTGGTCTCATCTGACCACAAAATGCTTTCCCGCATCGCAGCTGGGGCACTCTCGTGCTTTCTGGCAAACTCCAGGTGTACTTTCAGATGGTACTTTTTGAGTAACAGCTACTTTTTTGCCACCCTCCCGTACAGGCCAGTGTTATGCAGAGCTCTTGATATGGTTGACTGGTGCACCATTACTCCACTCCCAGCCACTGAACTCTGTAGCTCCTTCAGAGTGATTATTAGCCTCTGTGGCTTCTCTCACAAGTCTCCTTGTTCGAGCACTGAGTTTTGACAAACTACCTTTTTTTGGCAGTATCTAGGTGGTGCGATGCAGCATCCACTTCCTGATTATTGATCTGACTGTGCTCACTAGGATATCCAAACACTTGGATATTATCTTGTACCCTTTTCCTAATCTATGCATTTGTATTACATTATCTCTCACTTCTGTAGAAGGCTCTTTGGTCTTCATTTTCCTTCAGATCCACAGCCCGACCAATGATCCTTCAACAGTGGGGTTTTTATCCTGACAATGTGACAGCAACTTTAATGGTTCACAGGTGGAAGCCGATGGTAAGGTAACTGTGTCCTCCATAGGGCAATTTCTTTCATCTATGTAAACTGGAAGCTTCCACAGCACAGGGGTTGAATACTTAGGCAAGCAACATGTTTCAGTTTTTTATGTTTCTTATTTCCCAACATAAAACCAATGTCA
Source organism: Rhineura floridana (assembly GCF_030035675.1). Lineage (NCBI taxonomy): Eukaryota > Metazoa > Chordata > Lepidosauria > Squamata > Rhineuridae > Rhineura > Rhineura floridana. Next base: position 108,213,769 of record NC_084486.1, read on the forward strand.
CCTTACAATAATTGATTTTGAGTTTGTGTTTCAAAATAAAATATCATACAGAACAAAATTACAATGTACCATTTGTAATTCAGTAATATGAGAGGCACTGTATCTTTAAAAGAGCATTACAATTTTGTAGGTTTGAATATTTTCTGGGAGACATCAGTCTGCATAGCTCTCAATACATACAGCTCCATTCAGAGTGGTTTTAGAATTGCAGAGACTGTGATTGAACAGGCCCTACTCCTCATAAGCCTCAGAAACTGTATCAATCTTTGTGCAGACTACCCCTGAACCAAATATTGAGCTGGGGAAATAGCAGGATCAATGCAGTACACAAAACCTCTTACACTAGTTAATATATCCACACACATATTTCTCGTTTGAGCAGAATACTTAATAAAATTGAGTTTACTGGAGTAAGAAACCACCACATTAATCTTACTGACCAAACTAGTCAGGATTAGAATATTTTTCTTTTTAGAACTAGACCACTTAGGGCGCAATCCAATTTGCACTTACGCCAGGCTGCGGGGAGTTGGATGCGAAAGATCTACAGCTGGGTCCCAGCCCAGCCAGACTATGCTTAAGTCCCTCATCTGGCTCAGCCAAGACCAGCGCAAGTGGAGTCGGCGTAAGCCCTGAAAAAGGGGCTTATCAGGGGAAGGGCCGATGTAGGGGGACTAAAGCCACATCCATGTTCGGAGCACTTCTGCAGGTCTCAATCCAGGCAGAAGTTACACTGGGAAAAAGGTCGGTCTAAGAAAATAATTGCAATAGAAGTCAATGGAGAGGCTGTACTCCCCAGTAGGGGTATTTGGGAGAGCAGGCTTTTACTTTCTGGTCCCTCTGTGCAGCTCCTGGCTGAGGCTCCTGAATGGCAATTGGATGCGGCAGAACTTTATGCCGATTTCTCTTGCTGCAGCCCAGCTTATGCTGGCTTCCCCTGAGTTGGATTTGCTCTATTTGTTGTTCAAAAGCAGAGCAAGCTCTCAACCTCACAGAAACCTAGAAGTTTTATTGCACTATAATTAGTTGACCCAAGGAAAACTAAACACTGAAGTTTGGCTAAGAAATCTAGGCTCTAATTTTACTAATACTGCCTGAATTCATCGGGTGATTGTTGACCCGTAATTTTCAGTCTCAGTTTCTGTCTACAACATGGAACCAACAGTTTAGCTCCTATTGCTGTCATTGAAGTTGAACAAAAGAGCGCTGAGCAATCCTTGAAATTTTAGTAACCTTAATGGTGTATCTATTTTTCCTCTCTTAATTCCAGTTTAAAAAGCAGGTAAACAACACATTTACTCCTGGAATGATTAAACACATGCTTGCTGTGTAGAGACATCTCTTTGCTTCAACTGTCAAGAGTTTTCATCTGTAGTTTCCAGAGAGCAACCATTTTCCAAAGGCTATTCCAGTTGAATCAGTATTTGATAGCTGAGTTTAAAGCAGTTGCTATTTTATGACCTTAAATCCTCAGGGTGGGATGAGATAGAAAAACTTTATATAAGCCCTAATATTAAACAAGGAGTGTATATACAAGCCCAATTCAAATGTATTGGAAAATAATGGTTTCCTGCTATGTGAGTGAGCTGTGGCGAGCATCAGACTTGGGTCTGCCCCCCTGTCTCATTTTAGACAAAGTTCCAAGATGTCTGAACTCTGGGAACTGTGTCTTGTTTAAAAGTATGGTTAACAGGAATAGGTCAGTTTCTGGCTTTTTTGCACTAGCCACAGGGACTGTTTAAGTAGCTGCTTCTCATTTCTCTTCTAACACCCAAGAGATGAACCTGGAATGAGTCCTAATCTAATACAAAGGGGACAGTGGTAAACCCAGAACCAGCTTTTAGGTATTACAGCACGCCAAAGGCAATTCAGTTTACCCCTACTTTTTCAGGATGAGAGAAAAAAGTTTGTAGTATAGTATCAAGAGGCATCCACTGTACAATTAAAGGATTCTATACTATTCTGCAAGTACTTGATTTCCCTTCATTGAATGAATCAGCTATTCTTCAGCATCCCAAATTAGTATTCCCAATGTCCAGCTGACAGATGAATGTAACTTACAAATTTTCCTTACCTGCATTACAAATTTACTAGTTAAAAGTGCACATCTGGCCTAGTATTTTGAAAAAAGTGGGAAGTAGTTCTATAATATAAATTAGCAAGTAATAGCTGGTATATCCCAAACAAGCAAGATGGTAACCTGTACTAGTAGTTTTCAGCCTGTGTTGAAAGTCGTGTTAAATGTAGCACAGGTTATTTTAAAAAACAAGTAACTATTTCATGCTGATATTTCATATGGAAAACATACACAGAGTTTCTTTTTCTCTTTACACATAAGATAACCACCAGTTTTCTCACAGATGCATCCCTGCCACAGCAGGCAATAAGCATCATGACCAGGTAACTGATGCCAGAAACAGTTTCCATTTCATTGCATCAAGACTCACCGTCATGAGGAACATCACAGTACAGAGAAAATGTCTGGTCTCAGGTGGGGCAGCTAAAATTCATTTAGCTGATGGGAAAGATGTAGACTGTTTTCTAGAGCATACAAAAACCAACAGATTCAAGGGATTTTTTTTTCTTATTTGCAAAGGAAAAAAGCTTCACCCAAAGAAGCTGGCAGTGTCAAGTTAGCAAGAAATTCTTCTGAAGTTAAGTATGATGGTTCACTGGTCATAGACAGCATTTTTTTATGAATTTCCTTTAACATACAGTTATTTTGTCCCTGCAAGATATTACCTCCAGTAATCACATTTTAAGTTACCTGCATACATAAGACAATCTGGAACATTTCAGAATATTGACTGAACAAAGGTCATTCTTTGCTGGAGCTGTTTAGCACATATGTGTAAGTGCAGTAAAATTCCATAAGAGAATTCAAACTTGTGTTACCTTCTACTTGGCAGCTGACTTTTACATTCATCTCGTTGGAGAATCACTAATCATCACTGCCAACATCATTTTGATACTACACTGCTTTCAACTGTTCATAATGCTTTTATTTTTTTTCTTTGTACAAAAAAATATAAAATTTAAATCCATACAAAGTGTATACTAGCAATGACAAGTTTACATTACACCAATGCAAAGGCGTTAACTGGGACATTAGTTGTTTAAGTTTGAGCAATACATGCACAATATAAAATAAATGCTAAAGCTTTAAATTTCTAGTGGCAATGCTTCATCAAAGCACTCAATGGACAACAGTAGTAGAAGGGCATGTATGTACAAACCAAACCAAACAAAAATTGAAGTTGTCCCTTTAGTACCAACTCTGGTTAAAAGACTTCAAATCACAATACAAAATACTTAGACCAAAAAAAATTCAAAAGTTATTAGCACAAGTAACTAATCAGTAGTTTTAAAAATATTTAAATTGTTTTGAAAAGGCATTCTATTTTTCCACAACACTCCCCAGCTACTTAAGACTCCTTTTCAAAACCTAGTTGACCAACCACACTCAAAAGCTTGTTCATAGCCAATGAATAGTGTACAAAAATATTTAACAGAAGAATGGCATCAGTTTTTAAATTTGCTTCAGAAGGAAGATCTCCCACATTCAAGGTTTGTTGACTTGTCCCATAAACAAAACTGCACCTGTAGAACGAGAAAATGTGATGGCAGATATTGTTTAATTCATAAATGCCATGTTTTGTCACAAAACAAAACAAAAGCCTCCAGTTGGTTCAACAGAAACAGAATGTTTAACAGAATCTAGGCAATAGTATTTTCAGTTAGGCAGCAAGCTTTAAATTAATCAATGACTACTAGGTGGAAGCAAATTTTAGTCTGTGATCCTCAAAGATAAACGTTTACATTTGAGGCCATTTTTATTCTGGTGCATTGCTGTAATAGGAAATATCATATAGCTTCCTTCTAATAGGAAATGGTACTGTGATTCTCACAAGTCTATGAATTCAACATCTCAGAGACCTGACTTGATAATATGAACAATTCAATCAATTGGTTAAAAGTCAGATAATTATGTGAGAATTCTTTAAAATCAGTAGATATCCATATATCTGATTAGTTTTGAAAGAGACAAAGTCATGTTTTAAGAGCCAAACTATCCTAGTAGAAACCAGTACTGCTTTCATTAAGTAAAGACATCTGACAATTCTAAAACCTGACAAGAGCTCTGTGGTGTCTCTATAGTTTGATAACTGTAAATATGGTAAGTGCAGGTTTATTAAGCGATATATGGTAAGTGACTGAGTGAGAGGGGGGAGTACATGGGCTAGAATGCTGGAGAATGTTGGATGATGATTGGCTGAGTGTTTGAATGGCTGAAGGTACAAATGAGAGGATGACAGTTGAGTAAGGGGGAGTTGTTGGAGAGAGGGAGGAGCTGAGTTCTGGGGAGAGGAGAGTTGTTGGGAGGAGTGATTGGCAGAGTTCTGAGGGAGGTTTGAATTATATTTGGCTGGTATTTAGACAGAATATATATGACTGGAAACATAAAAAGTGACACTAAATGAAACCATACGCTAGTTAAACATTCCTAAAGTAATCTTGTTATTTCCTGGTGTTTTCAAATAAATACTTTTATTGGTTTACCAAAAGCCTGATCCTTGGCTGGGGATACACAGACCAGAAGGGAGGGCAGGGTAATTACCAAGGCTGGAGGGAAACAGTATCAAATAAATGGTGGCAGCAGTGAAGGGAGATATTGTAACATTGTCAAGTATCCAGAGCAACCCAGGATTGTATGCTTTATAGACAAAGATACAAAGGGGTTGTGGATAGCAAGCACACCCAGACACAAAGTAACAATAAGCCACAGGGAGACTAAGGCAAAGTCTCTAGCAGTATTGTTTACAGGGAGTGGCTGGTGGTGCTGCCTAGCAGTGGGATCTTGTGAGATCTGTACTAGAGCATGTGAGAGAACAAATAAAAACAGAGATCCTGACAGGTAGTGGCCCTGGTGGGAGTATCTCAGGTAGAGCCAGCTGTGGGATCGTCACAAGCTCCTTTTCCATTTAATAATTTCACATAAAGAGCAGTATCCAGTAAGAAGTGAAGCACTTTTGAATCCCATTCATTTCAGTCAAAAACATTTGTAAGTATATATTTACCTGCTCCACTGAAAATCAAAGGGACTTAAATACTCAACATTTGGAGTACAATGCAGTTTAACTGCACCAATTAGGGTTACTTTCCAGAACCCTTGCCCCCCCCAAGTTTATAACTGAACAGCACACAGAGTCAGTGATCCCCAAGAATAAAAAGGAAGAGAGCAAGGCACACACTTTGGACCCAAGCTCCAACTAGCCAGTTCACAAAAGTGACTTTATCTACTGGTATATGTGTGTATCAGAGGGTGGCTCTGTTCATCAGCTTGCATCTGCTGCCAGGGAAAAAACAAAACCTCAAATACACAGAGATCCTTCTTGTTTGAATTCATGCACTGTACTCCCTTCTTACCCCCACCCACACCTGCAAGCCATGCAGACCATAAGTACGTATGCAAAGTAGGTATCAGCAAGGTAGGGTCCATATCAGCAGCAATGACCAGTGGAAACCAGTTGGGTCCTCTGTGAGATTGCTACCTTTTTGTTCTAGAAGGGATGCAACAATCTAATAGGCATAATTCTACCCATCAGAGAGATGTAGCAATGGGAAAAGCAATACCTATTGCTTCCCGGTCATGCAGCTCTCTCAGGCACAGGAAACTGGGCAACCCCTAGTTCTATGTGATGCTTTCAGATGAATATTTGTTCTCCTTATGATTTTTAGAGAGAATCACCATCTTCCACTTCTTATTCACCTCAGGTATCTTAATGATGTAGACTAGTATGACGAACCCAACTTTCTTGATGAGTTCAGCTCTGAATATTGACAGAAGTTGCCGTTTTTCTATTTGTTAACTCAAACTTCAGCCACTGAAGAGGACACTAGTCGAAACATGTATGGCAGTTACAGTCATAACTGTTATTTGAAACCTCTTTAACAGAGATCAATAATAATTTAGTGAACTAATTTAAAAATATATTGTAAAGTGGTTGTTAATAAGTTGAATCCCATCTTTCTGCATTTTGGGTGGACCACGTTTCTGCTATTTTGCGATGAAAGACATGTCACTACACAAGTTAATCTTTTGATTTAATCTGAATGTAATAAGACACTCTGGGAGCCTTTTCAGCTAAAGGGCCAGATAGAAACACTTTAAATAAATAAATGTTGCACTTTGAACGTAGTGATATATATTATCTATACTAAGGACCAAAAGCAGTATTAACAAGCAAATAGTTGTATTTAGCTGTTCAAAACAATCGGAGAATGCATGGTGGGGGGAACTGTGGTGACAAGTATGTTAGTCCTGCCATCCCTATTCCCTTCTGCATGTTGAAGGATAACGTTCATTCTCAAGTCATCACTTAAAAAACTTATTAGGAAGTTATATATCAAGAACTCTTCCTGAATTAAAATTTGAATTTTCTTTTGCTATTGCCATGAATATCATATATACACCCTGTGTGTGAGAATCTGGATGTATGGAGTGTGCTGGTTTTAGTTTGATTTGTTATTTAAAAGATGTAGCTCACCAGGCACAGCTTTAGTAAAGTATGTATCTGAGGCTGCTACCCTATGCATCACTTCCTAGAAAGTTCGACGGAAGTCAAACTACCTCTTCTGTAGGACACATTTAAAATATTCAGTCCCTGCCAGCAGATTTCGTTCTTAGCCTGTTTTTGATGCTGGAGAGTGGCGGTGGAGAAAATGTGATGACTGAATCACTTCATACAGATATTGTTAAGATGTGCCAGTCCCTCCATCCCTTCTTCTGGGGGTGGGGGTGTTTTTTCTAAGAAGCTAGCTTATGCTGAGCCTAGAATATCAATTAGAAGAAAAACAGAGCAAAGAGAGGAGATGTGTGCTTTGACAACTGGCCAGTGCTCCTCTTCAGAATCAAATAAATGTGCCTTTGATGTCCTAAGCTGCCCGCGTCTGGGAGCTAATGCCAGAAGTATTCTCCTCCACAATGCTGGCACTTTTACCCCCAGCATGTACCATATATTTAGATGAGCTAATAAATATGCCTGTGGAATAGAGGGGCCCGTTAGTTCCTAGCAACAGTCCCTCAAGTGTTGAAATCCTGCACAGCTGCAGACTGCTGTATTGCCTCCAAGAGAAGAAATCTCTTATGCACCATATAAGAAGGGAGGAGCTTCAGAACTAAATTCTGTAATACAAGGAAGCAGATAAGAGACTGTTTTCAGCTTCAGTCATCTGTTTGCGTTTAAGCCCATGTGAAAATAAGGAAGTGAACACAAAATTAAGCAGCCCAGAACTACTTACCTGTAGGATTGTGTCGTATGAAGAACAGAAATGGCCTGTCTACTACAAACCAAGGTGGTGATGACCTGGCTATTAAAATTGCAGCTTGGACAAACAAAAACAGAATGGTTAGTCATTCTAAACCTATTTCTCCATTTTATTTATTTAACAGGCTTCATATACTGCTTAAACAAAAACCCTGCAAGTTCACAATCCAATTCGTCAGAGACAGAAATGGAGCTGGTGGAAGGGGCCGCTACATCCAACCTCCGTTCAGGAGCAACTGGGAGGGGAGGATGCTGGCTGTGCCAGCAGAGCTCGGGGGAAGGAAATGAAATGCACATTTCCTTCCAGTACCACTTTTCCCAGCACATCAGCTGCCAGGATTGAGGGCTGCAAATGGGCTCAGAATATGGTGCAAGTCCTCCTCGCCTTGGTTCCACCCCCAACACACCTCCAGAACACCCCATTTTCAGGCCCTTCACCAGCTCCACTTGCGCTGCTCTCAGCTGAGCCAGCTAGGCCCTGGCTGTGCCTGGGTGGTGGCTGAGTTCCACAGCTGTGCCTGGGTCAGTCTTCTGCTGGCGGAGCCTGGCAGCACCAACACCCTCCCTTCTCCATTGCAGCTATGCTGCATCCTGAAGCCCCGCAGCCCAGCATAACTACCAGAAGATTGCACTCTAAGTATTTTACATCACCATAATAATATTCATTAAAAATTAAACATTAAAAATAAGTTGACACAAAATGTTTATCAAAACCAGCAGTTCCAAAACAAATGTACTTATTCAAATTACATGTTAAAATTAGATGCTTGGGTAGGTTTACCTAAACAAAAAAGGTTTTAGCAGGTGCCAAAAGCAATACATTATTGCCTAATGAAATGATGTATTTTACTGACGTATTTTAAATATTTTTATAAGTCACTTTGTATTTTATATATATTTTTAAACTCAGACTTTTTTGGTAAAAAATTGACAAATTTAGTAAATAATAATTATAACAATAATTAGTGCTTCCTGAATGAAGAGTTTCGTATATTTACCTTTTAAGTAGTCGGGGCATGTGGTGAGAGTGTGCAAGCAGCAGCTCACAGAATCCATTATTAGCAAGACAGGCAGAGCAATCCTACATTGGGGAAGCTAGTGTAACTTAAGCTGGCTAAAATTATGCCAGCTTAAAGTACGCCAGATCTTAACTGCATTCAGGAGCCCTTGGGAGGGGAGAATGCTGGCTCAGCTGGCAGAGCCCAGTGGAAGGAAAAGAAACAGCAAAAAACAGAGGTATTGTGTGTGTTTTACTTAGGCCACCCTTTTTCCAAGCTTAACTTACGCCAGGGCTGGAGGTCACATGACCAAGCAAAACAGACGCAGGATACAGCATGTCTCCCTCCCCCTCAGTCCTGCTGCCGCCACACTCTTGGACCACCCTTTTGGGGAGACTTACACCAGTAAAATTTACAACAGTTTCAGCTGAGCCCCAGCTGAGCCAGAAGGGATGGGTTTCCCGGTTAAGCCAGGATGTGGCATTTACATCATCCAGCTCAGCCATATCTTAACTCCCCTCAGCCCAGCATAAATACCTATAGGATTGCACCCTAAACACCTTAAACTATATTTTGGTTTGGGCAAAAGACTCTACAGTTAGGAAATACTGAAGTGTCATCTTTCTTTGGCAAGTGTATGAATGGCACTGCTTTAGACTTATCTATTAAAAAAATTCTAAACTGCTTGCTCAAAAAAAAAATCAAAACATTCTCTAAGCAGAGAATTTTGTCCCACAAAGTGCTTCTATTAGGCTTTGACAAAATGCAGTACTTTCTTGATGTGTTTTAAATGATTCTAGCTTGGCAGTGCCATTTCATCTGTGCCTTAAAATTAATGAATTTTTTTTTTAAACTAAAATTTCTAAATGCATCACTGGTTGTTTAGTTGAAACAGTCAAATCCTTACTTGTTGCTGCAGATGCTTTGGTACCATCTTCACTCACTTCAATTTTTGCTTTTTGTAAGATCTGAGATACATGAATGTTTCCTGTTCCTGTTAAGAGTCAAACATAAGACACGTGTAAATGTATGTATATACATGCTCATGGAGAAGCAAACTCATTTTAATAGTACAAAGACAAAAGTAGAAGTTGATGCAAAATTTAATTCTATATGTTCCTATTATGATCTCAATTTTTCCCATATGCTAAAGATATTGAACATTTTAAATATGTGTGTGTTGAATCATATGCCAACAATACATATTAAAAAAATAAAAAAGACAAAAGCAGAATCACGATAAGCAAAAGCAGCAATATCTTAAACCAGATACAAACAAGAGGGAATAAAATTATATCTAGAAGGCCTTGAAAAACTAGAAGACTGTTGGTCAAAAGGACCAGAGAAAGTATTCCATAGCTAGGGAGTTACCACTGAGAAGACTCTCTTCCTAGTAGCTACCAGTCTTACTTCAGACAGCAAGGGCACCTGCAGAATGTTCTCCGCTAAAAATATGGAGACAGGCAGTCCTGATGTCAAGCAGCAAAGGGCTTCAAATGTCGTAAGTGGGAAACATTTTTTCTCAGGAATTTGGAGATTCATGGCTAATACATCTTGATAGACCTGTACTTCATAAACTTTATCTAATCCCATTTTAAAGAGATCTAAGCCAGTGGCCATTAGCACAGCTTGTGGCTGTGAATTCTATATATTAATTATGTATTGTACGAAGCAGAAATTTGGTTGGTCCTGGATATACTGTTTCATTCAGTGACCCTGAATTCTTTTATTTGAGATAGTAGAAAAATCTATGCAGTGTGTGGAGAGAGATATAAGTCTTATAGTATCTGTCACTGTGATCACCCATTAATTCCCCACCCTCAATGCCCTGTTCTTTAACCAGTTATTGTTCTATAAGTCCTTTTTTCCCTATAGCTGCTCAGTTTATCCAAGAGCCTTTGGTGAGAGACTCTGGAAACCAAAGTATATAAAAAGTTTCATTTCTTAACTTTCAAGGAATTCAAAAATGGTTGATTAGACTGCAGTTCCTCCGCAAAAACCACCTCATTCTTCCTCTACAAACATATTCTGTTCTACCCTTAAGAATTGCCTGATCTCTTATGCTCCAACTTGATCAGTGAGAGCCTTCGATGGGACACTTCTGATGGTTTCACATGCCCCCGAGGTTTGGTTGGCCTTCACTTGGGACCAAGCCTCTAATGTGGCAGACCCTGCCCTGTGAAACTCCCTGCCAGCAGAGGTTTGGCAGGAACCATCCCTGCCTTCTTTTATATGTCTTCTGAAAACTATTGTTTAGACATAATAATATGTATTTTTCTTTTTATCCAGCCAGCATTTACTGATGTTTTAATGGATGCTTTTAATGATTGTATTATGATTTTATATATTGTAAACCACCTTGATAAACTTTTATGAAAGTACAGATTATAAACACTTCAATAAATAAATAAATGACATTTTAACAATTTGGAGTTTAATGCTTCACACCAGGGCATACATTAGGCCAGGAGTAACCAATGTGGTACCCACCAAATGTTGATGTACTACAACTCCCATTATGCCTGACCATTTGCCATGCTGGTTGGGGTTAAAGCGAGTTGCACATCATTGGGAGGCCACCACATTGGCTACCCCTGTGTCAGGCTAACATCAGTATAATTTCCTAGTTCCCCTCAAATCCCTTTTTAAGACTGGTACAAAGCTGGCGATCTTCCACCCTTTTGATACTTGAGTAACATAAAGCTTTTGCATAACTGCCCTTTCTAAAAAATAATGAAAAATTATAAAAAATAGTGAAAAATTATAAAGGCACAACATTAGTTACTTGTGTTGCTTATTCCTTACAAGTTATCATAGTGGCAACAACACTGCTTTCAATACAGAAAACAAAAAGTTGTCAATCGTCTTATTTTTTAAGAGCTGTAGAACCAATGCCACATACTGTCAGCTATCACTACAATAGACTAAGCACTCTGAATGGATATTTCGGATCACTGATATGACATATCTTTTCCCACTGTTTTATAGGGGAAAGTGGACCTTTGAAACTTAAGTGCACTGTTTGAAACCAATTCTATACACAACCTGAAGGATTTTCAATTTAGATTTAAAGTTGCAATGTTGCTAGTTTAAGTGTTTCTCACTTGCTAAAGTTAGATTTCACAGGAAACAGTTTGACTGTGTGCATTAAGTGGCTGCCAGATAGTCTAGCTGCAAGTGTTTTTAAAAATTGCTTTCCCTTCCCCCCAATGCCAAAGAAAGATAGCTTATGGGTAACTGTCCTTAAGTGCTTGCCCTAATTATATTTTATGGTAATATAGCGACTACCTGTGTTTAACATCATCTACACATGCAGAATAAAAGAGATCTTTGCCTCTCTCTATAACAGAAACCAGTCAGAAGCTGTTCTGACGTTGACTGCTTTAAACCATTCTAATACCTCCAACCAACATCAGTGAATGCTCAAATCAAATTAAATTTTATTATGCGGTCACAGACCCAATATACAAATTGATTAGACAAACACTCTAAAAGACATCTAGGCTATGCAATAAAATATAAATAACAGCATGGCTTTAAAATAAAGCATTAATATTTAAAAGGAGGACCTTCTTACGTATACTTTGGATTGAATTAAGAAACTTGGCTACTATCTCTGTGATTGACTTATCTGTATCGGCCAGCAGGTATTTCAAATACCAATCCACAGACCTACCAAGGAAGCTTGCCATGATAGGGTGTAAAAATCTGGATTGTTCGACATTGTAAAAGTTACAGACAAAGAAAACATGGACCAGTGATTCAACATCAGCATTCCTACAGGGACATAAACGATTTTCGTAGGGAACATTTTGGTAGCAACCTTCTAGTATTGCGAAGGAAAGGCAATTTAATCTAGCTCTGGGAAAAGCGTGGCGATATTTTGGAATGGTCAAGTTCTCCAGATATGCAGCATGGTCAGGAAATGCAAATCTCAGGTCTAAGTGCATGGGTGAACAAGATTTACATGCATTTGACATGGAATATTGAAGGTTGATATCTTTGATCCGTTTCCCAATAATCTGTTTTGCTGTCTCGGACTCTAGTGTGGAGAGAAAACCCAATGAAAAACCTAGCACATTAAGTTTATCGAGAAAAGTTTTTGACCATGAACTAGTAAAAGCATCTTTCCAGAGAAGATTTAAATATCCTAGGGAGGGGCCCGCATAAGCCACTTTAATCCAGTATCTAAAGGCTAGGTGAATACTAAAGTCAGCCTAGTTAAACGTCTAGTGGTTAACATCGTGATTATCACACTTTTCACCAACGCACAGTCTCAATAGTGCGACACCTAGGAAAAACACTGACTTGAAACAAACACTTGGTATGGGAACTTTTACACCAACACAGATCACTAAGTCATGTTCTATTTTGCTAATTTAGTAAATTGGAGACTGAGCTTCAGTGACACGTGGCATAAAGTCAAAGTAACCTATTTCTTTCCATAGCTCCCCACTCCTAGAACCCACAGAGAAGAGAATCAGAGGGCAACTCACTTGTTATTTTTGCAAAGTTTGCCTTTGAGTGCTCAAACATATCTCGAATGCCAAGCTCTCGTAGAGGTTCCTTTAAATCTGTTTCTGATTCTGCTGTAAACCTGTTGGGAGCAATAGAAAAGCATCAGTCTGAGATTAAAATTAGTCTTTAACTGCTGAAGATTTTTCAACAGGGGTTTTCTCATGTAAGATAAAGAAAATGGTACATACTTGGGTAAAATAACCTGGACTCTCTTCTGCACCATAGTTGTCATCCAGCTCTGTATAGTTTTTGTGCTAATGTGAGGAATAATAGCAGACAAAGGAGTTGTGCTTTCCGTGGGCAGAGCAATCAACATACTGACACTTTCACCATGGTATGGCAACTCAATAATATTATACCACAAGTCATTAGGAGTACTTGTTGTGCCTAAAAGAAAAGAAAAAAGGGAAGAAATGGGGTAAAAACAAACACACACCTTCAATTTGTATTGCACGACTGCAATAATGTCTCAGTAATAAGTAGCTGTTGGATCAAATTTGATCAGGGTGGAGGGAAAGAGTTTCAAAGCATTTCTGCTGCCCAGCCTTCCAGTTCACATTATTAAATTTATATCCCATCTTTCCTCCCAGAAGGAGCCCAGGCAGCTTGTCCTCTCCTTGTCCCCTCCAGCAGCAGAAGGCGAGAATTAGTGATCTACAAGGAAGCTGCAGGCACACAGGAAGAGGGGGGAAATGCCCTTTTTTTGCCCTCCCCCCTTGTGGATCACTTGCCCCTTTCATTTCATATGTAGCTGTTGCCCTGCAGGTCACCTCTCCCTAATCACCATGCAGGTGAAGATACCATGGGGAAGCCAGCACAACCACGAACATTTCAGGTTGAAAGGCGAGCCTCACTTCTTGTTCCCTCTCCTCTTTGGCCCCAAGCCCATCAGAAAGTCTTTGCTGGGCTCAAGAGATGAACACAAAGTCCTGAACAAAAATAACTTATCAAGAAATTTTATTCTAATTCACAATGGGGATAATACCAATTACTTATTTCGAGTCAGATCCATTTCACCATCTCCATACAATTTTGCCTACTTGGAAGCTGAATGAGTCCAACCAATTCTCTTTCATGCTACCAGCAGGAAGAAACCAATCCGGGGAGCCATTAGACCTAGTCTGTCCCTGGTGAAGTTCGCATAATTAAGAGATACAAGTGCTGGCCTGCTTTATATACAGTAGGGTCCCGCTTCCCGGTGCTTCGCTTCCTGGCATTCCGCTAATGCGACAGCTTTCATTCCCCATTTTAAAGCAGATTTTGTGGCATTTTGGCGCAACGCGCCCCATTATACTCAATGGGGTTCCGCTTTACGGCGGGGGTCCGGAACGGAACCTGCCATATAAGCTAGGCCCTCCTGTACGTGCTCACACACAGAGGTGTGCCTGGAAACTTCATTGTACAGCTTTCATCATATGTTGAAGACACCTCTCACCCTGGCTTTTGACACTTGAGAGTTTTACTTTTAGGACCCTATCTAGTTGTGATTGTAATTTGTTTTTAGTAAGGTAATTTATATTGTTGTGATTCACCCTGGAACCTATTGGTGAAAGGTGAGTAATAAATTCAACAACAATCTGATGATGGTCTCAGTCACTTGATAGGAAGGTAGTAATGAAGCCTTCAGCCATCACTGGGCCATAAGCCATGACGTCCACTGTAAGGACTTTGTTTAAAAATTTTTATAACCCACCCTTCATCACTGCAGATACCAGGGTGGTATGAAGAACATAACTGCATATGAAGGCATGCTACTGATAGCAACTGTCTCTCAACACCTATTGCAAAAGATTAGAGCTGAAAGGAAGAAGACACACAGAAAAACAGAGCGGCTTTCCCTGTTTTCTCAAGCTATGTTTGAAACTGGAGAAACAGATGTTCCCAAACCTGTCAAGTGTCACACCAACTGTCTGTAACTTCTGAATACCAGTGGAACAAACTGTTGCTATGTAGTGGATATTATGAGGACATCAAGAAAACTATTAGGAAATATAGCACAACACAAAGGCGGCCACAAAAACTTTACCAAAAATCCCAGAAGGGATGAGCAAGAGTGCATAATACACTTGAAGGGATAAAATCCACCTCTTCTCTGCCCACAAAGCTCAGCATTCTGTGGTCACCGAGTACATGCAGTCTTAAATTACTGCAAGTTATGACTGTGTACAAAATGCTTTCCAAGTAGTGGGTTGTGTCCAACGTAGTGCTAAGCAAGCATCCCATCAGTGCAAAGATTTCCACTTGCACGACAGGATTTCTCCTCTCTCCTACATGTGCACTGGCCAAATCTTGTCTGGAGGATGAGGAAACCCCTAGAACAGATTTAGGGAAACATGGGGGGTGGAGAGGAGGGAAAGTCCCTTTACACAAGCAGAAATCCTTAGGCTGATGGGACATTTACTCAGTACTACGCTGGATAAAACCCAGTATTAGAGTTTCAGTAAAGGCTTCTACTCTCAAATGCATAACATCCTTAAACACTAACTGGGGTGTGTGTGGAAGGACTCTGTGTTTGGAAGGACTCTGTGTGCTGCTGCAGCTGTGGCCACTTACTCTACAACTCTGTCATCCTGTTTTTTCTCTGCTCCAGGTATATGGAGGGGAGGGGCCGCCTGAGGAAGCACCTCGGCGGCACGCAAACTACAATACTTAGAGTCGTCTTGGGGTTGCCTTGGAGAAGACCATGGAAGATTCTTTGTTCTTACTGCTTTGTTTTGTTTTTGTTTTCTGATAACTGTTATGATATGATGTGGGAATTACCTTATTTTATATCTAGTTAATGTATTGTATACATTGTACAATTTCTGATAGTTGTTGTTGCT
Source organism: Rhineura floridana (assembly GCF_030035675.1). Taxonomy (NCBI): domain Eukaryota; kingdom Metazoa; phylum Chordata; class Lepidosauria; order Squamata; family Rhineuridae; genus Rhineura; species Rhineura floridana. Next base: position 108,229,435 of record NC_084486.1, read on the forward strand.
TTTTTTATGATGTTACTTGATTCTGAATTGTATTGCTTATACTGATGTACTTGTAAGCTGCCTTGAGGGCCTTCTGGCCAAAAGGCGAGGTACAAATAAAACTATAATAATGATAATGATAATAATTATAATAATAATAATATCTAGACTACAGAAAAAAGCAGTAATTTAGAGACCAGTTTTCTATAATAGCTGGGGCCCAATAAACAAAGAATCTTGGGCTATTCAAGGACCAGAAAATGAAAGTTATAGTGCAGCACAGGCAGTAGGAATAAAAAATCAAGCTCTCATACACATTACAAAACCAGGGAAATTCAAGTAGTTGACTGGAAATTTGAGTTTATGCTAGCAAGAGCCCTACTGAAGCATTTTAATGGTCAGTAGAACTAGTGCATCAAAGATGAAATGTCTATCTATACTGTCTGGGAAAGAAGTGAGTTAAGTTTCCAAGGCTAGTTATTATTATTATTTATTTATTACATTTGTATACCGCCCCATAGTCGAAGCTCTCTGGGTGGTTTACAACAATTAGTTTGTCTCTATATAAGCATACACTAAGGAGAAGAAGTACTTTCTACAGAATTAGGAAAAGGTTTTTAGTGGTTAAGGATTCCTGTTCTTGTCTTGTACTTACATTTAACATTTAAATAAGCTGGCCGCTTCTAACTGGTACACAACATAATCATTGATGTTGTGTAAAATTTGCACAAATGCTTATGCTATGTGAAATATTTTACATGGCCACGCTAGTAATAAAGCAAAATTCAACAACCAACTTCAGAAGATTACACTACTGGTTTAATTAGCAATAAGCTTGCTCTTTCATGGATCCTGAAATATTAAACAATTATTTGTAGATTTTACTGTTGTGTAATACAGATATCTTATAAGCTAGCATTTTTATTAGGTCTGTAAAGTTTAACTGATCACTCTGAACAAACTAATTAAGACTTTCCAAAGTGGGTTAGGTTACAATTCTAATCCATTTAGTAAAGAATAACCCCACTAAACCCAGTCAGAGTTGCTTCCAAGCAAACTTGCACAATATGGCACTATAAATGTTTGCCCCCAATTAACTGGGTGCCATTTTAAAAAGCAACATTTTCCTTTGCTGTCCCCCCCACTTGTATATTCCATTATCTCTCCCCTCTCATTTTTCTTCAGAACCACCTGTTCATGCAACTGTCAAGGTATGAAAATGCAACCTATTAATAAACTAGAATTCCTAATAATTAGCTTGGGATTCTTTAACAGGATGATAGTCCTAGTTTTGATTAGGGAGACCATATACTAACTACACAAAATGTTTAGAATTGCATGAAGCTCAAAGTTGGCAGAGATCCAACACTGACAAGAATGAAAGGCACATACCCACTTGATGTTTAGAGCAGTACTCGCTGGAAGAGGTAATTCTGAAAGTGATAAACCAGCACATGGATGGGGAACCTGTGGCCCTTCAGATGTTGACTATCAACTCCCATCATCCCAGACTATTGGTGCCATGCTAGCTGGAGCTAGTGGGCGTTGAGAGTCCAACATCATCTGGAGGACTACTGTTCCCCATCCTTGAAAAATATTTTGTTTTCCTTCAGACAGCATGTTAGAAAGCAACTTAGCTTGGAAAAGTTACAAGATTTAACATGCTAGTGCTGAGTCATTTCTTTCTCAGCAAACAGAGACTTCTATTAACTTCCTCCTTCAAGGCAACTGAAGAAGATCTTGAAATATTTTTCACAAAAGAATCAGCCAGACTCTGAGCTGATCAAAGCGTTATTGGCAAAGAAAGGGTGACCAGATAGCCAAGCTTATTGTCGTATTAAAAAGGTAGCCTCAGGCAACATCAATTGTAGTGGTTGGCACATGCCAACGAAATAATTTCCATACATACTCCAATTTCCATCAACCCAAGCAAGGATTACCAATGGCCAGGGATTATTAGGATTGTAGTTCAACAACATCTGGAAGGCCACAGGTTCCTTATCTGTGGTCTAGAACACTGTTCTTCAGCCTTGGGTCCCCAGATGTTGTCAGACTACAACTCCCATCAACCCCAGCCAGTTTAGTCAATGGCCAAGCATGATCATAATCAAGTCAGTACTTAGGAACTATAGAACAGTGGCACAGCACATGCTTTGCATATGGAAGACCCCAGATTCAGTCCTTGGTATCTGTAGTTTAAAAGACCAGATAGCCTGTGATGGGAAAGACTACTCCCCAGAGACTTCAGAGAGCTACTGCCAGTCAGGATATATAATATTGTGCTAGATAGCTATGTATTCTGATCTGGTAGCAGGCAGCTTCCTAATGACAGGAATATTTACATTTTTCAATGTGAACAAGATCTCAATCTATCAAGGAATACCATTTTGTAAACATTTAAGGGCATGAAACTAGACACTACCCCAACACTAATTTTTGAATGTGAGATGCCCATATTACTTAATGCCTCAGTCCTAAATCTAGCTGCTTAGATAGAAGGCTATTTCCAACCCCCCCCACAAAAAAACTTCAAATAAACTAGCTATTAAATGTAATTTCCATTTGTAAATAACCACATGTTTATGGTGTTCCTCCGAAAGGAGCCCAGGCAGCATACAGCTCAGTAAAAATACCATCATTTACCATAGTTAGAACATCTAAGAACTACAAAACTAAAATAAATATAGCAACACAATACTAGCATTGCTAAATTCAGATGAGATCTCTCTCAAACATCCAGGCAAACAAATATGTTTTCAGCTGATGTCACTAGAAGTTGGTTTTGCCACAAGAACTATTTGCAATTAACATCTGAGCTTGAGTTTTGCAGAGAATTCAGAGTGGGGTTGCATGGACATTTAAAAATTAAAGAGTTTTCTTGAACATACCACATCGGAACACCGACAACTGAGCCAGCATAGGTACTTGATAACTCTTTCCATCAGCTCCATTAAATGTTCGCTTTTTTGTATTTTCTGGCTGAAAACGTGATTTCCATAGTCCCTTAAAGTATACTGCATTTACCAGCACCAATCTGGTGAGCTCACTATCAAGAGCATCTGGAGATAAGACATTATCGATCATACCTGAAACAAGCAAAAGAAAAATCTATACATTATCAGCAGGAAAAATAACTTATTAAAAAGAGGTGGGAAGAAGAGCAAAATAAAATATATTAATACCAAGTTGCATTAAATAAAAGCTGCAACAAAATTCAAAGCAATAGGCTACACAGAGGAACCATGCTGGAGTTCAACAGTGATTTAATAAACACAAGAAACATTTATAAAGGGGCTAGAGCTCCCAACCCCTGGAACTAGCCTCTAAATTTCTTGGGGCAAATTACTCCATGGACCTTTTCAATTAATGTTTTGGGTTTTTTTAAAAAAGCAATATATAACAGTACACAATTAACCAAATATAGTGCACTTGCAAACAAGAAATAAACAGACTTCAATTATGTGTCACTCTCTCCCCAGCTCACATACTACCCAACTTAAGGGCAATTGGTACTTTTGCTTTAAGATCTATCATAAAACAAAGAACAATGAAAGGAGAGAACATAAAGACAAATACAAGGATATGAACTTTATGTCAATACAGGTGACAGAATGAAATTGTTGAGGATATGGTGTGCTTGACAAAATATCCTGATAAGGGAGTACCAAGGAAATGACAACTACCTGTGGGCTCACACATAAGATAATGTAATCAAAAGGATGCACCTAGCTTAGTGAATGAGATTTGACATTGATCTCAATTTTATAGCTTTATTTGTTTAAAAGAAGAGCACGTACTCACAGGTAGTGTGTACAAAAATCAATTAAAGTGTTTCTCATCTTTAAAGTTCAGATTTTCAAAGAATTTGGAAAGAAACAGAAGGTTGAAGGGGGTCAATTGCAGCATGGGGGCCAGGGACTAGAGTCTTTAGAAAGAGGCCATGAACACAATAGCCGCCTACAGCAAAGCATTTCCATTAACCATACCTGGAGGGGTAACGGGTTGATTAGCCAGTCAGTTGCAAAATCTCTTTGAAGCTGAATTTTTAAAAATGCACTCAAGCTGATCCCACCAGATTTTACAGTATAAATGGGCAGGGTTTGACTAGCACTGTGTGCCCCCATTTTCAGAAGAGAGGGGTGGAGATGTGTAAGAACCGACAGAACAGTGAGTGTTCTGTTCAAAACAGACCAGTCCCGTTTTCAAGCAGTTTATAGACTAGGGCTGGGACCACACTAGGGACAAAAACATACTCACTGTTCTGCCAGTTCTAGTGCATCTCCATCTCTCTTCAAACCCTGCCCCAGCCAAACCACACCCCTTTTTACTGTAAAACCTGGCAGAAGCCGCTTTTGTTTTAAATTCAGTTTCAAAGAGATTTCGCAGATAATCAGTAGATCAACCTGTTGCCCTTCCAGGTGTGGCTAAGGGAAACTGCTTTGCTGTAGGCGGCTAGTATGTTCACAGCCTACAGCAAAGCATTTTCACTGGCCACACCTGGAGGGGCAATGGGTTATCTGCTTATCAGTTGTGAAATCTGTTTGAAGCTGAATTTTAAAAGCACAGATTTTATAGTAAAAAGGGTGGGGTTGGACTAGCGTCATATGCCCTCGTTTTCAGAAAAGAGAGGTGGACACACACTGAAACTGGCAGAGCTGTAACTGTGCCTCTACCCTAAACGTAAGCTGTAATGGGAAAGAGTGGAAGAGAAATAAGCCTAACATCGAGAGATTGAACAAGACAGACAGGGGTATCAAGGGAAAAACGTAAATTAGCTGCTTGGTATCACATACCCTTAGTTTCATTTTTGACCCACTGGTTGACAGTATTAGTGGCAGTGTTCTGATCCTCGAAGTCTACACTCTTAACGCTGCACTGAAAGACCTCATTGTTTCTTGAAACAAAAGGCACTTCCAGTTTCAAACCAGATTTTGCAAAGACTGCATTTGCAATTGTCACAACATCTTTATTCTTCTTGGAGACTATAGCTTTGTTTATCTTTTTCAGTACTTTACCAACTCCTGAATGAAGAACAAGCAAGAATCTTCAGTTAAAAAAAAGAGAGCTTAAAATCACCTCTATAAAATAAGCAGTGGTAAGCATGCAAAGACTGACTGAGGCAGAAAAGCCAACTAAAACTGATCTGAAGCATGTTTACTCAGAAGCAAGTTCCAGTTATCCTAGCAGAACCTACTTCCAAATATGTTTGTTTAGGAGATTCGAGAACCAAGCAAAGATTTGGCATTCTGGGACATGCCTGCCATAAACCTAACACACAAGTCTTTTTACTACTGGAAGAACGTCAGCTGCAGTCTCCCAGCATTACAGCTTTTTTCCCCAAGGTTCAAGTAATGTACCAAAACAACATATCAACTAAATGCAATTGACAGATGAGAAACTGCAACACAGAGAAAATTACCAATGGTTGGTGGACTTGAAGACAGGTTTCTTAGATCTACACTTTGAATATGATATTGCACAGCTTTATCAATTCCTCTTAGCAGCACACCCCCTCAGAACAAACATATGGGGGCCTGTAGTTATCTAAGCAGTTCAATGAGGACAAATGACAGAACTATGCCAAGCCATGTTGCTAGCTCTCCTGCTTGCTAAACTGCATTAGGAGACAACTAGAGGGACATTCTAGGCCCTATATTTCCCAGGAGAGGAACTGCTATGTCCCCCATGGAAGTGTTATGGAATCCAGAGGTCCAACACAAAGTACCTGAACAAGCCAGTTATTTTGATCTAGTCTAGTGCATATTAAATAGGTGGTCGTGAAGCAATATCTCTAATACCCAAAGGCATCTTTGGCCACAGTGTTAAGCATTGATGCTAAACACAGTAAGTTTAACAGGGGCTGTCTTCATGGTTCCAAAGCAAACAGGATTGAGTATCATTGCCAGGGCTATTAAAATGCCCCTCTGTGTGAGCCTGACAGCTTTTTGTGCCAGCCTTCAGATGTTATTCACTAAAATATCCCTGTATTTGCTGACAAACCCACAGCCTACTTGTTCAGCTGTTTGTCACTTTGAATCTTTCAGTACTGTTGCAGTATCAAAATGTGTAGTCTTTCCAAAATTCTCCTTTTCTGCTCAGGATCTTGGTTTTGTCAGGCTGCATTCCTGACATGGGAAGGCATCAGTGTCAGAAACCCTTCCTTGACAGGAGCTCAGTTGACCATATTGCCTTACATAGCATTCTGACTGCGTTTAGCATCAATGCTTAATACTGTGGCCAAGGATGCCTTCGGGTACTAGAGATAGTGCTTCACTGCCACCTATTTACTATGCACTAGACTAAGATAACTGGCTAGTGTTCTGAAACATAGTAACTAATATTCATGCTATCAGGCCCACTTTGTATCTGTGCCTAAGATAAATCTCACCTATGCTGCAATTTTCCATAAGCTCATAAAGAACCCAAGCCCACAACAACAGATCAGAAAAACTGACCATTTACGCTGTATCTCATCACTGTTGTCAGCTGCTTCTTTGTCTTGCCATCAGCACCTAGTTGAAGCATTCCAAGTACTGATGCAATTCCATGTGGAGAAACCACAACATTATCCTTAGACCTGCTTTTGACCAGCTGATTGAAAACTTGGATTCCAATGTCTGAGCCCAGTTCCTCAAGAGACAGACGACTTGGTGGGAAGCACAGGCATGTCGTAGTCAAGGCAGCAAAGAGGAGTAGGAAATGCCAGCTCATGATTCCTAACCTAAAACAATCTAAACGGGGGAGAAAAAGACAAATTTAAAGACTAGCCAGAGGCATATCAGTTCTCCAATGCACTTATCTGTAGTTACTGTCCACTGATTGGAATTCATAAATAGTATTATGATTTTATGCATCTCCACAAATTCAGATCTTAAATCCAGCACCCTTATGGTTAGTCTTTCTCAGGAGGAAAAGCTGATTATTGTTATATGGGCAAGAGGCCAGAAGAAATTAATAAAACAGGATTCCAGAGATGCTTAATCAGTTGAGGATCTGAAGCCAGAAAAAGTATTTAGGGCCCCACAATACCATACCCTATGTTGTCATTTAGCAGGTTAAGCCACTGTGATATCCTCCAGGTGTTGGACTACAACTCCCAGCATCCCTGATCATTGGTCATGCTAGTTGGGGCTACCCAAGTTGAATACCCCTGTCTTACAGGTTGTATGTGCACAGGAAAGACTCAATTCTATAGTGATTGAAATCATAATCATGTTGTTAACCTAGGCCTGTGTATTGAATAAAAATCTAACCATGGTTTATAAAATTGCTGTACCTTGGCCAAAATTCCAGAATGAACAAAAGTATTTTTTATTCTTGAGATATATGGCTCTATAAAGTTAATTAGCTGTTGTATACCTTACACTCTGGTGGCTTGAGAGCATTAGAATCTTAAGTATTTTTCTTACTAAAATTTTTTTTTCCTTTCACATACTGGGCTTATGGCAGACCCTTCTGCATTCTTGAATCCTCAATGCTGCTCTCTTTCGACACCGCTTACTTAGGATTTTGGCCCTCTAAGAAAGAGATTGAGATGTATCCATAAAGGCTCATTTATGTTTTGTTCCTGCCACTACTAGAAGATATTGAAGGTGTCCTTTCTCTCCTTAATCGCTTCTTAATCTTGCCCTCCTTCCATCTCAAAACCCTGGAAAATCTTTGAAGTGAGTTTCATTGAGTGAAATACAGATTACAGGTACAGTGTCTGCCGACAGGCTAATCCCTCTGATATCACTTCTAATTGCCTTGATTCAAGAGAAAATGCCTCCATGATCAGAGCAATCTATGTAGCCCAACTGCTCCCTCTCCTTTCTCCTCAACACCACAGCATTCACCCTATGTGGACATGCCCCATTAGAATACAACAGAGTAAGGAGGTGGAGGAAAAGTAAGGAATTTAAGACAGAAAAAAGTTTCCAACAGTGAGGATTTCCTTTTGCCCCAGACTTCTGTAGAGCAGCCACACTATGCAACCAGTAGGACCAGCAACAGATCACCTCTGAGACCTCCACCTGCTGGAGATGTGCAAATACAGTAACATCCTGAGCTCTCAGAGGGAGCAGCTCTAAATACTAAATTAAGTCACAGTCTTTCAAATCTAAGAAGCAAAAGGCAGCCTGTAAATTAGAGGCCCAGTAACACTGATAAACAGTACTGTTTTTTTTTTCTTACCGGACTGGAGGGGGGAGACATTGTTTGTACAAAAAAGGAAGCTTGCTCTGCTGTTTATTAATAGGGGGATCCCCTCATTCACAGAGGATAAACTGACAGCTGGACTGATGAACTGAACTAACTGGTCAGTTAACATGTTCCCAATTTTTGCAGCATGACACAACTGGGAAGGAAGCCTCACAATGCAAGCCTTGTAATTTTTGCTCAGCCCTTATATTTCAGGGAGCAGTGGTTTGCCATCTCATACAAAGATCCAGTAGAAACCTGTTCCACTTTCTATAAGGTACACATGAACACCCTTCCTATTTACTACAATCAAGCTTCACACATTTCAAGTCAAGGAACTGACTTGTCACATTTGCCCGATATAAAAACTCACTCTATACCACCATAAAACCCCTTTCTGTCTTCTTCACTGAATATAACAGTGTATCCTAATCAAGAGTTGGTGAGCTCTTCTAGGGTAACATGGAGCAACAGAAGAAAATAAAAGAAAAAATGGATGGTGGGCTGGGATGAAGGGGAAAAAATATTTTTTTGCATATGTAATTGGTAACTGATTTAACACTGCTCAGGTTTTCCTGAAGTGGTGGCTGAACTTGTGGCTTCACTGACATGGCATCATCAAAACAGACTTGTTTGCTGACAAGCTAGCAAGTCCCAGGTGTCCTTAGCCCCCAGCCGCAGTTGTGTGGGAGCTGCTTTTCTGTAATGCAATATCATGCTGTGCACTGACTACATGGGAGATACCACTCACTCTGTCCCTGCCACATGGTTGCGGCATTCACACACAGCCCTCGGCTATTTGAGATCACATCATAGAAAAGCTAGTGTGCATGTACATACTTTAAGAGGGCACCCCAACCAGTTGCAAATGGTTCTGCACTCTTGAAGTTGCTGCTGCTACATGTAACAAATCATGCTGGGGATCTAATTATACAGCCACGAGAGTGGATGTATACTATAGCCAGCATAGATTTTTTGCATTCTGCAATGTTAAATTAAAAATACGCCCCATGCCATTCTGATGCTTTCCATAAGCTCATTTCAAAACAAAATCTTACAAAACCTATAGCCCTGAACTCAGAAACACTTGCTAACAACCCTCTAAAGTTTCATGGCGATACACAAAACTGTCAGAGAGAATTGAGAGTTCAAAGTGTAAAAAGAAAGAGAAAACCAGACCCCTTTTGGACTTTTTTCTGAGTTCTCATAATCTGTTGAAATTCATTAAAAATCACCCATGTTCACAGAGTACCTGTAATCCTATTACTGACCTTGCCCCATACTCTGACCTTCATCTTCTACAGTTTAAAAGTTTAAAAAATGCCTGGCTGAGTTTTAATTAATTTAAGAAATTGTGACTTGAACTCAATGATAATGCCGGGAATGTTCAGTAAGAACCAACTGTCAGAGTTCTAAAGCCAATCTCACAGCTGCTTGGCTTGCCTAATCAGGGGGCCACACCCACAACAGACTTTGATTTTACATGAGAGAGTCATGGCTTCACTCAGAGAATCCTGGGAAGTGTAGTTTGTGAAGGGTGCTGAGAGGAGACTCCTATTCCCCTGATAGAGCTTCAATGGCCAGAGTGGTTTAACAGTCTTTCGCTCTGATTGAGGCTCTGTGAGGGGAACAGGGCGTTTTCTAGCAACTCTCATCACCCTTCCCTAACTACACTTCCCGGGATTCTTTGAGAGAAGCCATGACTGTCTAAATTGAAATAAAGGATTGGTGTGGATGTGGCCAGGGACAGCTTTGGTTTAAATCTGGGTGGGAGGCTACATGTGCCTGCTGTAGAATAAAAAGGTGGGGGAAACCCCGAAAAAGAAAGATACCATTCATGTTTTCCTTTTGGAAAGGAAAGGGGCTTCCCCTCTGCCCAGCACCCACTCACCCAATCTCCTCCCCTATCCCTCTCCTCCCTGCCCTTCTCTTCCCCCCTGCCCCTTCCCCAGGTCAGTTTCACCTATCCTAATCATGACTGCACAGGAGTAAATCCCACTGAACTCAAAAAGCATGCAAATGATCAAACCTGTCCTCCCCTCCCTCCTATCCACTCCCTCTTGCCCCTTCCCTCTCCCTTCACCCCTCCCTTCCCCTCACCATCCCCTTCCAATCCCCTCCTTCTGCCGCCGCCTCCTCCCCTCTGTCCTCCTCCTCCCCCCCATGGTCAGTTTTACCTATCCTAGGACCTAGAAGACTAGGATTCAAATCCTCACACAGCCATGAAGCTCACTGGGTGACCCTAGGCCAGTCACTGCCTCTCAGCCTCCAAGAAAGGCAATGGTAAACCACCACTGAATACCGCTTACCATAAAAACTCTATACATAGTGTCACCATAAATCAGGATCAACTTGAGAGCAGTCCATTTCATTTTCAAGCATGATTGCACAGGAGTAAATCCCACAGAACTCAATGGGCAAATGATCAAACCTGCCCTCCCCTCCTCCTCCCTCCCATCCCCTCGCTTTTGCCCCTTCTAATCCCCTCCTTCCCCCTCCCACTCCTGCTGCTCCCCTCTCCCCCTTTTTCCTTCCCTCTATTCACCCCTCCCCCTCCTCCTCCCCATGGTCAGTTTTACCTATCCTAGCCATGATTGCACAGGAGTAAATCCCATTGAACTCAATAAGCATGCAAATGATCAGACCTGCCTTTCCCCTGCTTCCCCTCTTCTCTCCCTTTCTCCTCCCTTCTTCCTCTCCTCCCCTCTTCTTTCTTCCTCCTCCTCTGCCCACTCCAGGCTTCCCTCCCCATGGTCAGTTTTAACTATCCTAAGCATGATTGCATGGGAGTAAATCCCAATGAACTCAAACATGTAAGTGATCAAAACTCCCCTTCTCCTCCCCCTCCTGCCTGCTCCCCTCCCCCTCCTCTCATCCCCTGTGGTCAGTTTCACCTATCCTAAGCACCTATCCTTTGCAGGTGAGTAATAATAATAATAATAAATTTTATTTGTTGGTCGCCTATCTGTCCAGGTTAGTGGACACTCTAGGCGACTTACAATAATAGAGAGCAGTACATAATACAAAATAAAATACAAGCAAACACAATCATAATCAATTTAAAACCAATTTCTATTTAAAACCTTATAAAATTAATCCTCCCCAATCCCATAGGCCCTCCTGAATAGCCAGGTTTTTAAGGCTTGGCGAAAACCCATCAGGGAGGGAGCATGTCGGAGATCAAAAGGAAGGGAATTCCAGAGGGTGGGGGCCACAATCGAAAATGCCCTCTCTCTGGTCCGCACCAGCCTAGCTGTTTTAACTGGTGGGACCGAGAGAAGGTCTTGTGAGGCTGATCTTGTCAGGCGGCATAATTGGTGATTCTTTAGGTGCTCCTTCAGATAGACTGGGCCGAAACCGTATAGGGTTTTAAAGGTCAGCACCAACACCTTGAATTGGGCCCGGTAAACAACTGGTAACCAGTGAAGATCTATTAACACTGGCGTGATATGGTCATGGCGACGGCTGTGCTTAAACAAGCGTGCTGCCGCATTCTGTACCAGCTGTAACTTCCGGACCGTGTTCAAGGGTAACCCCACGTAGAGCGCATTACAGTAGTCTAAGCGAGAGGAGACCAGGGCATGTATCACCCATGGGAGCAGATGAACAGGAAGGTAGGGTCGCAGCCTCCGTATCAGATGTAACTGATACCAAGCTGCCCGACTCACCGCCGAGACCTGAGCCTCCATGGACAGCCTGGAGTCAAGAATGACCCCGAGGCTGCGGACCTCGTCCTTCAGGGGTAATCTCACCCCATTAAGCATCAGGTCCGTAATACCCAGCCTTCCTCTGTCTCCCACAAGCAACACCTCGGAATTGTCGGGATTCAGCTTTAGCCTGTTCTCTCCCATCCATCCACTTACGGATTCCAGGCACTTGGACATGGTATCCACAGCCAACTCTGGTGAGGACTTAAATGAGAGATAGAGCTGAGTGTCATCCGCATATTGGTGACACTGCAGCCCAAAACTCCTGATGATGGCCCCAGCGGTTTCACATAGATGTTAAACAGCATGGGAGAGAGGATAGAGCCCTGTGGCACCCCACAATTAAGAGGCCAAGGGTCTGATACCTCATCTCCCAAAGCTACCCGTTGGTGCCTATCTGAGAGATAGGAATGGAACCACTGTAAAACAGTGCCCCCTATTCCTAATCCCCCTAGGCGATCCAACTGAAAATCCCACTGAACTCAATAAGCATGCAAATGATCAATCCATTCTCAGCAAACTTGCATAGGATCCCATTTCTTACCTGCCGGACTAAAAAGCAGAGAAATTCACTAATAGGCAAAAGACCTTTCAGTTTAGGAACGTACCTATAGCCAAAAGATATTTCTATCGAACTTTAAAAAGCAGGGAAATTGGGCAGCTATAGTGAATGCACCAGAGGAGTAGGACACCTGACCTCCTCTGAGATATTGTACTGCCCTACACATTTGTCAAAATGCAAACACAATTTGGGTTGGTCTTTCACAGTACAATTCACTTTCAGTGTAGCTTGGAAGAATTTGATAATGTGTGCCTCTAAGCATATGGTGAGTGGTGGCAACCAGGGCCGGCTCCAGGAATGCCAGGGCCCTTGGGCATGAGCCCACAGATTGCAGAAGGGGAGCGGAGGGGTGCTGAGGGACCCCCTGTAGCTCCAGGGGCCGTCGGGCCAGTGCCCCACCTGGCCGCCCTTTAGAACCGGCCCTGGTGGCAACACCTGCAGTCAGCACAACTAACAGAAACAAGTCATGTACTGTGCTGACCTTATTTTAGCAGAGAGGAAGCAACATTATTAAGACAGTTGATATAGTTCAGCTTGTCACTTTAAATATGTTTGATTTACTTTGCAATTTTAGTGAAGTTTGCAGTAGTAAATCATTCTCTTTTGCTTCTGTTTCTGTGAATATGTGAACTACAACAACACTTTGCAACACTATAAAAAAGCTCCAAAACCAATTGTGGAATAATGGCACTGACTGTTCTGCAGAATAGTTTCCAATGGACATGAGGAGTGTCTCAGTTTGCACAAGATAAAACCGTGGGAGGTGAAATATATTCTAGCAAAATTCTAGGTGTGCTCTATGTTTTTAATTGACCATGCCCACCTTTCTTTAAGTGGAGTACTTTAAGCATAGCTGGCTGGACACATGCATCTTGGGCAGGCCAAGTTATTTTTTCCAACAATTAGTGTCATTGCTGAAGTAGCAACATATTGTAATCCAACTGATTTTACATCAAACTGCAGTTTCAGATTCAACTGTTAATGCACCCAAAATAGAAATAGAACATAAGCTCCAGTTTGAAACAAAAAAGGCTATCTTCACCATCACATGACATAGGCCAATAAAAAGGCTTTGAAATTAATAAAAATAAATTTGACACAGATTTCTATAATGAGAGAAATATAATTGTCTAGGTTAGATTCTCTGTAGAAACAGTAGCAACACAGGAAAGAAGCAAAGTAAGAAGAACACCAACAAACATACAAAAATGTAATTCTTCATCTTTGGAGATGGCAGGTGTTGCCACCACTCCCCATTTGCTCAGAGACACATGTTACCAAATTCTTCCAAGCTACACAGGAAGTGGATTGTACTGTGAAATACCAACCCAAATTGTGTTTGCAGTTTTACGAATTTGTAGGGTAGTATAGTATCTCAGAGAGGAGGTCAGGTCTCCTGCCTCCCTGGTGCATTCACTATAGCTGTCCAATTTCCCAGTCTTTTAAAGTTTGATAAAAATATCTGTTAGCTAAAGGTACGTTCTTAAACCACATGGTTTTTTGCCTATTAGTGAATTCCTCTTTCATGTTTAAAAGTTAGGCATCTTTCAGTCTTCTACAACAGGCATGGGATACCTGTTGCTCTCCAGGAGTTGTTGGTCTAAGTCCTGTCAGTCCCTGCCAGCATGGGCAATAAGGGAAGATGGGAGTTGGAATTGAATAGCATCTGGAATGCCATAGGTCCGCCACCCCTGTACTACAACTTTAATATTTCAAAATTTTGTTTTTTTAGAAAGTCCGTTTTCTAAAACTTTCACTGCAACCTTATAATTGCACGGATAGCTTCTATGAACTTCAGGACCACACTCTAACTTTGGTGGTCCACAGGCATACCTCCCACTCCAAAACCCATGCTGTTTTAGTCTGTTCTGAATTCAGTTGAAACATGTTAAAGGTATGGTACAAACAGGGTTCCCCACACTTCTGAGTTTGCTGAGCCCTTAATGTGCTTATAAAGTTGTTATCAATCCCAATCCAAAGTCTTAGAAAGGTATATAAAATGAAGTCAGGAAATATCAAAATGTAATCAACAGTTATTAACAAATCAACCACCATTACTAGGAATCATAAAGAATAAAAATAAATAAAATAATTGAAAATAATGATACCACACCACTCTGTACATGCCCACACCCTTTGTGTCTGAGGCTCTGAACAGTTCCTAATTAATTTTTTCACACTATACCTTGCAAACCTCTTTTCCACCCTATGTCTTTTTTGACCCCTAGGTCTTTATACAACCCCTGCATAGTCCCACTGATCCCAATATCAACCATTTTGGGAAACCCTGCAAAAGACCCTCTGTTAGAATGTCTATCTTCCTATTCGACCAATAAATAAGTCATGGCGTATTCAACAGCATATCAAACATACACAGTTTGGCTCTGCAATATGCAACGTGTTATACTATTTATTTATTTATTTATTTCCCCCTTATTGCCAAAATGCCCTCAAGGTGGCTTACAAAAAACACGAACATAACAATACATCAATAGAACATAATACATCAATAAAATAATGCAATTCTCATACCAGTACTTGGTAGCAAGGTTTGTTTTTCACATAGTCAAAGATCGGGGCGGGGGGGGCAAGGGAAAGCCTTGCCTTTAGTTAACAAATATTTACTGCTGTCTACAGGATGCAAATCCAGTAAGGAACAGTGAAATGGGTCAACATGTGATGAAGCTGTCACATACACTCTGTCCGGCTAGATTAGAATAATGCCTCAATTAACTGCAAATCTACTGTTTACTGCACTGGGAAAACTTCCAGCTTCCTAATAGTTGATGAGTTTAACTTTTATGAGTACCCCTGTTCACCTTTTAAATGTTCTAAGACTAGATTTGAAACTGCCATCCACTTGGAAACTCCATAAGAAAAGGTGCAGCAGGCGCTATGTGCCTTCAGACCATAGCCTGGGACCAACTACACGTCTAAACAGCAGCAGAAGAAAAAGGATCCCAAAAGCAAAGAAGCTTCAAGCACATTCAATCCCATTTTTGAAGTGCTGACATATGACCACAATGTGCTCATCATAAAAAAAGCTAGTCTTATCTTTGTCTTCCTGAAGAAAACTATTGGTTAGATTAATGTAAAATAATTGAGGGCATATATTTCCAGGAATAAAGAGAGGGAAGCTAAGCCGTCAATACAGGTCTCAGGTAAGAGAGGGAAATTCTCCACTTTTAGCTACTATATTGGTTATAGTTTCCCCTAGAGATGTGAAGGCCCAGGAAAAAATTGGAAAGTTAGGGACTAAACTTTTTTCCTGATTTTTTCCCAATTTTTCAGGAAAACAAACAAAAAACCTTCAGAGAAAAACAGGAGAAAACAGTTTTCCCCCATTCTTCCTTCTTTTTTCCCCTGGGCCTTCACTTCTCTAGTTCCATTAATGGAAGGATGCAAACAAGGCTGTGGAGTCCGTATGCCAAACCTTCGACTCTGACCCCTCTATTTTTCTACTGTCCGACTCCACAACGCCGACTCCACAGCCCTGGAAAGCGCTGTAAATGTCTTTTTAAATTGGAATCTCTCGTAGGAGCATTTTTATCGCTGCCTGAATATGCACTGATCTTGGCATCACAGCATTTGTCTTTATCTGGGTCCTGTGTCATACACTGACACACAAAATGTTTTCCATCCTGAGTTATGGTGAAATGCTCAAATACAGCTGACTTCATGAGAAGCTTCTTTGAAATTGTGAATTTATATTTTAAAAAATCTGTCAATCAAAATTTATTTTGAAGCTGGAGTCGGAGTCTGTACATTTCTACCAACTCCGACTCCACCCCAAATTGCTTCAAACTCCGACTCCACGACTCCGACTCCACAGCACTCGATGCAAACCATCATCTTTACCAAGAAAAGAGTTCCACTTGCCTCAACACTCTTCCAGTATTTCAGGCTTCCTGCCAGCACATCTTACCTCCTTTCTTGAGCACTCACTCCTCTACCAGTATTCTATCTGCTTGGTACACCCACACAGTAGCATGAGGCAAATCAGGCAGCTCTTCTGACAAAGTTGCTGGAGATACAGCTGAGGACATCTTGGCTGGGGTTGTGTACACTCCACATTAAAAAACAACACAAAACAGAATTCTTCATTCAGGCAGTCCATATTCTGCCCCCTGCATTAAGTTATACAAACTGAGCAAATTTCCTCTCCTTTCTAGTCATCGGTACAGGCAACAGAATATGCAGGTGCCAGAGTGCTAGCTCTCCACCACTGTAAATCTTATTTGGCCATCCTCTAACTTCATATAAGCAGGCATTGCCCACACACTTTTAGCTGTACCTCCACAGCCAAAAGGGCTATACTGTATTAGAAGCAGCCTCATTTTAAAATTAAAGCAGAAATTGAGGAAGCTGTATTTTGCACACAGTACCAACTTCTGCTGTCCTGCAGATTCACTAGCTTCGTTGGCTACAGCTCTTACTAGGTACTCCCCCACCCCAATTACAACTAACAAAACAGAATAAATCCCTTCAGTGTTGAAGAACTACTTTTTCAGCTAAATTAAAACCAGCCAGGCAACCAGCAAATCCTCCTGCTGCAGGGACAGAATCCTCTGTAAAGTTGCCACAGCAGTACCCTGCTTAAAAACCAAACAGGTTGCCTCACTGGGCCAGGCCCAGATTATCTACTCAATTATTCCATTACCACCCACCAAAGGCTAGCCATATACGTTCACACCCCATGGGAGGATTTCCAAAGCTAAGGACCATGTCCTATTTATGCCCTTCTTCCAATACCCAAAGGTACACTGCCTTTGTAGATACACATTCCATTTAACTATCAAGGCTTGTATGCACCAACATACCTATTCTCACTGAATCTGTGCAATTCTATCTTAAAGCAACCACATCTGTGCAGTACTGAATTCCATAATTGAGTTCCGTGATGTAGTACCTCCTTTTATCTGCCCTGAACTGCCAGCTTCGTTGGATGACCTCAAATTGCAATTATGAGGGCTGTGTAACCTGAATCACATTTTGTTGTGACCATTTTGTGGGTTTAAATCTGTCTCTCTTACATCTGAGATTTTTTTCATTAGAACAACTTCACCATACAGTTAGTAACTTTATAAATCTCTACCATGTTGCTGGTTGGTATTAGCCATCTTTGTGTAAACTAGCCTCACCCCACCCCAAAAAACTTCCCATGTAGGGGAGATACTCTTGCCTTTTGATTGGTATAGGAAAGGGCAGCTAAAACACTCTCCAATTCTAAAATGTCCTTTTTGAAGTATGCAGAAGATTAGTACATAGTATCTGTACATAGTATCCTAAATATGGCCACAACATAGATAATGTCTTTAAACAGCAAGCATTATCTTCTCCTCCCTTCCTAGGTATTCCCAAAACTGGAAAAACTGCCTTTTTCAAGTTAACCTATTCAGTGAGCTTTTCACCACTATAAGATGTCTTTCTATATAATCACAGCCATTTTACATACTTATAGTCTGAAATAGATTTTTTGTCACAATATGCTTAATTTTTCAGATACATTGAATTCTTATATGTCTGTCACCCATTTTTCCTGTTTAGAGAGATCCTTTGAGTTTTTCACAGTTTGACATCTGATATGAAAATATAAAGTTGCCTTATACACAGTCAGACACTGGCACTCTAGTTAGCCCAGTATTATCTACTCCTGGGGTTCTTAACCTGTGGTCCATGGATCCCTGGACCCCATGGACTTCGGGGTGCCATGAACGAGGCACAAACAAAATCCATTTCTAATGCAAAAAAATTCACTGTATTTATTTATGGGGCTCCATAGCTTTCATACACCCTTATTGTAGACAACTGGCCATGCTGGCTGGGACTGATGAGAGTTGTAGTCAAACACAGCTGAAGAAAGCCACAATGGATATACCTGCTCTAGACAGCTGCTGCCATTCAGAGGCCTTTCACGATGTGTTTTATCACTTAACTGTTGCTTGTCCACTGAAATAATTTGGTGTCATCTGCAAGTCTGATTATCCCACTGATCCAGAGTCAGGATAGCAAACAAGTTAAATAGCACCAGTCTCAATACAGACTATTTTAGGGAACTCCTCTACTTACCTTCTTTCTTACTAAAGAGTTAAAACCAACTGTTTACCCCCAGGGTTTCCTTCAAACCATTGCGGATTAATTAGAGGAAATGTGGCCCATCCTCTAACCCCCATGAAACAGGGCTAGCACTATGGTAGCTCTATCCCTCCTACTGACACCAGCAGATAGGAGACTGTGATAATTCCAGGGGCAAGGGAGGGGATGTGTAATTGAAGCAATATACCTGAGTAAGGGAGAGGACAAGCCACAGGTGGTTAACCACTCAATATTTGCAAGCCTAAAGAATGAGAGTGACCCTTTGTTAAGACTTGAAATAATACATGTAAAATTTCAGTCTTTACCACAGAGAGTAAACCATGAATATGAGTATTACATGAATATATTGGCACCGTTAAACCATTTTGCAGC
This sequence comes from Rhineura floridana, assembly GCF_030035675.1. Lineage (NCBI taxonomy): Eukaryota > Metazoa > Chordata > Lepidosauria > Squamata > Rhineuridae > Rhineura > Rhineura floridana. Next base: position 108,248,329 of record NC_084486.1, read on the forward strand.
AAGAAATAATTCAGCTGGGTTTCACTGCCTACAAAAATCAGAAGCATTTCAAATACAATCTTCTTGTTGCAAGATAGCAGTTCCATATTTAAGCAACAGGCTTCCTAAGCACAATTTGTGGAATGCCACAAGGGGTACTTAAACTGCAGGCCTAGAACCAACGAGATAACCCAAGTGAGAAATCTAGGAAGCTGTTGGAAATCTCAAAGTTGCAGAAGATTTTCAAAAGGGGGCTTCAATGACATGCTCAACTGAATGGGTAAAGGGGCTGCTCAGTTCAAATACGGTTCAACCAGCTGTAAGTCAAAGAAGAAAAAAATGTTTTTAAACCCAGAGGACTTCAACTGGAGAGACACCATAAAATAGGGGGAGGTGCTTGTCCCAGAGAAGCCAGACCTGTCCCTTTCAACAAGGAACATGAACACACACACAAATGCTCCTAGCTGCTACAGGAGAAAGCAGAGTAGTCCACTTCCCTCTGTACTGTTCAGTATGGGGCTGTGTATGCAGTTTCTCTGCCTCAGTCTACAGTGCTACATGATTTACATCTGGGGCTGGCAATATAAATAAGGAAGAGAACCAGCACTTCCCTGCCTCCAATGATTAGTGTAAGGGAGATTAAAGACTTCAAAACAGTTGTATTATCAACAGAATGCTGAACTGGCCAATAGTTAAACCAAATGCAACAATGCCTCAGGTTTGCTCAGCCAATGGTGTGCCTTTTGTTCCTCCAAAGTCTCCCCAGTTCAGCAATGCCCACACATAATAAGTTCACCTATCTTTTCACTGTCTGATCAAAACTTCAGTGGTCTTCCTTGCAGCATATTGCAATTCTTGTATATCAGAAGACTGCTTACTCTAGGGGTAGCCAATGTGGTACCCTCCACACGTTGTGGACTCAAATTCCCATCAGCTGCAGTCAGCATGGCCATTAAATATTAAACAAATTAATATTGAAACAAAGCATCTTTAAAATCCTATTTTTAAAAAAATGCTTGAAAAACATCTTAAAAAGCAATTCTAAGACTTTATCACAGACTGGGATAAGATCTCTACTTAAAAGGCTTGTTGAAAGAGGAAGGTCTTCAGTAGATGCCAAAAAGATAACAGAGATGGTGCCTGTCTTACTCAGAGGGGTGGAATTCCAAAGGGTAGGTGCCACTACACTAAAGGTCCGCCTCCTATGTTGTGGGCAACAGACCTCCTGTTAAGATGGTATCTGCAGGAGGCCCTCACTTGCAGAGTGTAGTGGTCGACTGGGTATATAAGGTGTAAGACTATCTTTCAGATATTCTAGTCCCAAGCTGTAGAGGGCTTTGTACACAAAACCCAGAACCTAGTCTGGTAGCAAATGGACAGCCTGTGCAATTCTTTCAGCAGCAGGGTGACACAGTGGCAATATCCTGCTCCAGTAAGGAGTTGTGCCGCCACGTTTTGACCTGCTGCAACTTCCAAATCTATCTCAAGAGCAGCCCCAAGCAGAGCACACTACAGTAATCCAATCTGGACAACAGTGATCAGGCTAACCCGGTCCAGAAACAGCCACAGTCAAAGCTCGTGAAAGCCACTCCTAGCCACTGAGGTCACCTGGGCCTCTAGCAACAAAGGTGGAACCAGAACACCCCCAGACTGCTCTTTCAGAGGGCATAAAACCCCATCCGAAGCAGGCAACTGACCAATTATCCAAACTGAGGAACCACCAACTCACAGCACCTCCATCTTGCTAGGATCCAGACTCATTTTGCTGGCCATCATCCAGACCACCACCAAGGCCAAGCACTGGTCCAGGGCTTGCACAGCTTCTCCCAATTTAGATGTTACAGAGAAGGAGAGCGGGGTATCATCAGCGTAATGCTGACACCTTGCTCAAATCTCATGCTGACCACTCCCAAGGGCTTCATATAGATGTTAAACAGCACTGGAGACAAGATGGTACCCTGCGGCACCCCACAGCAAAATTGCTGGGGGATGAAAGACAACCACCCAATGCTATTTCCTGAAAACAGCCCTGGAGATGGGATTAGAACCACTGTAAAACAGTGCCTCCCATACCCATCTCACTAAGTTGGCTCAGAAGGATACCATGGCCAATAGTATCAAAAGCAGCCAAGAGATCAAGCAAGAGTAACAGGGTCATACTCCCTCTGCCCTTCTTCCAATAAAGGTTATCCATCAGGGCGACCAAGGCCAATTCAGTCCCATAACCAGGCCTGAACCCAGACTGGAATGGGCCAAGATAATCTGTTTCATCCAAGAGTACTTGCAATTGCTGCGCCACAACCCTCTCAATCACCTTCCCTAAAAAGGGGGCATTTGCAACTGGGCAGTAGTTGTCACAAATCAATGGGTCCAGGGTGGGCTTTGTTGGGAGTAGTTGGATCACTGTCTTTTTCAGGGCAACTGGAACCATGCCCTCATGCAGCAAAGTGTTGACCACACCCTGGATCCACTCGGTCAGACCCTCTTGGCAAGCTTTACTAAGTCAAGAAGGGCAAGGGTCGAGAAGACACGTTGCTGGCCACATCATCACAAGCACCTTCTCCACATCATCAGACCACATCAACTGAAACCATTCCCCAGAAGTTGCAGCAGACATTGCACTGGACACCTCACTGGGGACTACAGTAGATGTGGATGGGGCATCAAGATTGCTATGGAGGCAAGCGACTTTACCCTCAAAATGCCTTGCAAACAATTCACAGTGGGCCTCCAAAGGGTCTAAAACACCATTTCCTGGAATTGATATCAATAGATCCCTGACAATATGAAATAGCTCCACTGCACAACGACTTGAGCATGTGATGGTGGCAGAGAAGTGGGCCTTCTTTGCCACCTTCACTGTCACACAGTTATGATGTTTTACTTGTGCCTGATCAGCCTCACAGCACATCTTTCACCACTTGTGTGCTAGCCGTTGTCCAGCCTGTTTCTTTGCCCTTAGTTCATTGATGTACCAAGGTGCAAACCAGGCTCCACAAGAAGAGAAGGTGCTCGGGGGCAACCATGTAAAGAGCCCAATGCACCTCGCTGTTTCACAGTGTGACAAGGGCTTCAACAGGGTCACCTGCTCTGTCTACTGGGAATCCCCCAGAACACTAAGGAATCCAGTAGATTCCATTAGTCTCAGGGGGAGACCATCTTAATCTGTCCCCTACCCCTGCAGGGGAGGATTGTAGCCCTAAGTCTAAACTTCACCAGAAAGAGGTCTGACTATGACAATGGGGTGACATCCACATCCCCCATCTCTAGACCACTCCTTCCTCCATCTGGAGCAAAAACCAATTTGAGATGTGCCCTGCCCTATGCATCAGGCTGGTGCTAACTTGAGACAGTCCCATGGTTGTCATGGAGGCCATCAAGTCCTGAGCCAGAACACTAGAGGCATCCTCAGCATGGACACTGAAATCACCCAGGACTATCATTCTGTGCTTCTCCAATACCACAGCCAAGATGGCCTCTGCCAGCTTGGTCAGAGAAGCTACTGGGCAAAAGGGTGGATGGTACATCATCAGCAACCTCAGTATACTGTCTCCTTGGTCTGACACCAGGTGCAGGCCCTCACGGCCAACTCCAAGACAGAGTGGCTTCCTGGTGACTGAGACAGAAGTTCTGTAGACCGCAGCAACCCCTTCCACCCCGGTCCCTGCAGCCTGTGCTGGTGTTGCACTGAGTATCCAGGTGGGCAAAGCTGCTTCAGATCAACTCCTCCCAGCTCACCCACCCAGGTCTCGGTAATGCACCCCAAATTGGCACCCTTATCCATGATGAAATCATGGATATGTGGTCTTATTGTGTGTTGATCTAGCATCAAACAACAGCACACACAGGCCAGTGGGCACAGCAGATGAGCAATGAGGAACCCATACATGGGAGGAATGGGAACAGGGAACAAGACGCAGATAGCCTTGCCCTCATATTCTATGGTAGCTCACCATGGTTATACCTCCCTCTACCCATGATCACTGAATTGGGGTACAATCACCCATGTCCCCCTTTCTAAGACTCCTCCTAAACACCTGATATGGACGCAACAAGAGCACACTGATGTTCCTGCTTATAGTGTAAATATGGTAAGTGCTGTTTATATAGAAGACATATGGTAAGTGGAGTTAAAGAGGAGGGGGGAGTACATGAGCAGTAGAATGCTGGATGATTGGCTGAGCACTTGGATGGCTGGGAGTATAAATGGAAGAATGACAGTTGAATCTGGGTGGATGTTGGGAGTGTGGAGAAAGAGGTGTTTGAGGGTGGAGGTCAGGAGTGTGGAGAAAGAGGGAGTTGGAGTTCTGATTAATAATAAGTCAAGTACAAAACAGGAATAGATGAAACCATACGCTTGTGAAACATTCTAAAACTAATCTTGTTATTTCTGATATTTAATAAATACTTATTTGGTTTACCAAAGGCCTGATCCTTGGCTGGGGGATATACATACCAGAAGGGAGGGCAAGGTAATTACCAAGGCTGAACAGAAACAGTATCTAATGGTGGCAGCGGTGAAGGGAGGAATAATAACAATTCAAGTATCCAGAGCAACCCAGAGTTGTATGCGTTATCTATAAAGATACAAGGGGGTTGGGAACAGCATAAGCACGCAGTCACAAAAGTAACCAGCTAGAGAGAGACTCAGGCAAAGTCTCTGGGAGTATTGGTTATAGGACATGACTGGTGGTGCTGCCTAGCAGGGGGATCTAGTGAGATCTGTGCTAGAGCGGAGTGAGAAACCATATAAAGGACGGTCCGGACTGGTGGTGACCCTGGTGGTATCTAGTGAAAGGCAGTAGCCACAAGCAGGTGGGAACCTGACAGGGAGAGCCAGGGAAGGACGTCACACACACCAACAAAACCTACTATATAAAATGTATATAAACTACATTTAGCATCTGCAACAAACCAAAATCTTTCTGCGAGCAGTGTTGCAATTTCTTGACGCAAAATATTTTACGGCATAGGTGAATCTCCTCTGACACAATGAGAAGTGAAGATGGACAGCTTACAGAGCCTATTCCCAAACAAACTCTGGAATAAAAGCTGTCATAGCAGCCACATAGTGGCAGGCATAATTGTGGCTGTGCAGATCTAGCACTAGCACTGAAAACTGCTGTGCTGATGGATACAGCTCTACACAATAAACATAGGTAATTTAATTTTAGATATATACACTGAGCTTGACTAGAGATGCAAATCTAAAGCTACAATCAGATGACTAGTTACTGAAAGTTTCACAATGAAAGAGGCACTTCCACACCACATTTTGTTATCTGTCACACTGTTCGATACTTTTTGCTTTTTTAACTGAAAAAGGTTCCACTAGAAATATATCTCTTCTCTCATGGTTTATGAACTGGCCGTTTTCCTTGCTACTAACCCAAAACTTTCAGATATTGGAGCCTTTTTAGTTTTATATGCCAATTTTTCACCACAGAACCTATTCAATATATTATGATTTCTTCTAGAAATCCATCTGATAAATCTATTTCTTGGTATTTTAATTGTTCAGAAAACATATATTTTATTTGTTTTAATTATTCATGTATTGAATATTTATTGTTTTTATGGTTTATATAATCCACTCTGACGGTTATAAATGAAGCTACTTAAATTTCAAATGTGTTTTAATTCATTTTAATATTGTATTTTACATTCTTAACCCACCCTGGGACCTATTGGTGAAGGGCAGGCAATAAATAACAACAACAACAACAACAACAACAGGTAGTCTAGATCCCCCTTTTTCACATTGTTTATTATTTATTTATTTATTATGCGATTTGTTAGTCGCCCATCTGGCTGGTAGACCAGCCACTCTGGGCGACGTACACATTAAAACAGTATATAAAACAGTTAAAAACTTAAAGCAACAGTAAAACTAGCCCGTTCCAAAAGCCTGCCTAAAAAACCAGGTCTTCAGGGTCCGGCGGAAGCTCATTATAGACAGGGCATGGCGTAGATCAGTTGGGAGAGAATTCCACAGGGTGGGGGCCACAATTGAGAAGGCCCTCTCTCGAGTCCTCACCAGTCTAGCTGTTTTGACCGGTGGGATCCAGAGAAGGTCTTCTGAGGCTGATCTTGTTGAGCGGCATCCCTGTCAATGCTGGAGGCGCTCCTTCAGGTAAGCTGGGCCACAACTGTATAGGGTTTTAAAGGTTAAAACCAACACCTTGAATTGGGCTCGGTACACAACCGGTAACCAATGCAACTCCTTCAACACAGGAGTGATGTGATCTCTGTGGCGGCCGCCTGTAATCAGACACGCCGCTGCATTTTGTACCAGCTGTAACTTCCGGACCGTTTTCAAGGGTAACCCCACATAGAGCGCATTACAGTAGTCTAGGCGAGGGGTGATCAGGGCATGCACCACCGGTGGTAGTAGATGATTGGGAAGGTAGGGGCGTAGCCTCCGTATCAGATGGAGTTGATACAGAGCTGCCCGGCTCACAGCCGAAACTTGAGCCTCCATGGACAGCTGGGAGTCAAGAACGACCCCCAGGCTACGAACCTGGTCTTTCAGGGGCAGTCGTACCCCGTTGAGCACCAGGTCTATATCTCCCAGCCTTCCCTTGTCTCCCACAAACAGCACCTCGGTTTTGTCAGGATTCAGCTTCAGTTTATTCCTTCCCATCCAGCCACTCACCGACTCCAGACATCTGGACAGGGTTTCCACAGCCAACCTTGGTGAAGATTTAAATGAGAGATGGAGCTGCATGTCATCCACATACTGATGACACTGCAGCCCAAATCTCCTGATGATTGCTCCCAGCGGCTTTATATAGATGTTAAAAAGCACTGGAGAAAGGATAGATCCCTGTGGTACCCCATTATTATATTATATACAATATAAATTGTATATTTATTTATTTATTTATTCAACTTATTAGTCGCTTATCTGGCTGAATTGTCAGCCACTCTAAGCGACGTACAAAGCAGAACATGTAAACATCAAAACATTAAGAGACTAACAATAAAAACTAACAATAACGTAAAAGCAACAAATTCCAATAATAATAGGGCTTCTCTCCTGTATAGTCCAGAGGTGTAACTACCGATGGATGTTCCTGGTGTAAGCATAGAACCAGTGTGGCAATAGTTCATTTGCAAGATGTAAAGCAACATCCTCCCCCGATCTTAACATCCAGCAACTCCAAGAAAGAGAGGGGCGGGACAACAGGCCCCTTGAAATCAACAGGGCAGTTCTCAAGGAAGCCAAGGCAGAGGAGCCAGGGCGTAAACGCGTATAAAAGTTACTGGATGCATGAATACAGAATTGTTTTAGAAAAACTTGGAAGATCTCAAGCCTGCAAAACTCTAGGAGGAAATTCTTCTGTACAGTCAGAAAAGGAGGAGTGAGACTCACACCATTTACACTTAAGTTTGTTGGGAATGGTAGTCTGCATTCTAATAATTTAGACCCTGGACAAAAAAAATAGTGCACAGAGTGCATTTCAAGAGCTTTCATTCTACTGTGATTTTTCTTTTCTTATCTGCCATAATAGGGCAAGTGATAGAAATATATTGACGTTGTTATGTGCCTTCAAGTCAATTATGACTTATTGGTGACCCTATGAATCAGCCATCTCCAACAGCATCTGTTATAAACCACCCTGTTCAGATCTTGTAAGTTCAGGTCTGTGGCTTCCTTTATGGAATCAAGCCATCTGTTGTTTGGTCTTCCTCTTTTTCTACTCCCTTGTGTTTTTCCCAGCATTATTGTCTTTTCTAGTGAATCATGTCTTCTCATTATGTGTCCAAAGTATGATAACCTCAGTTGCATCATTTTAGCTTCTAGTGATAGTTCTGGTTTAATTTGTTCTAACACCCAATTATTTGTCTTTTTTGCAGTCCATGGTATGCGATAATGACATTAAGAAATTAATAAAAAGTCATATGAAGAGGTCATTAACAAATTATGCACCAGGAAATAGTTATTTATACCTTGGAACATTACCACTGACAGTTTGATAGACAGCAATGTTCAAAACAGAGAATGAAGTAGATAGATTCATCCCTTTATTTAGTTTACAGACAGCAGAGGGTGCACTTACATCCAATTGAATTCACTAAACATTCAGAACATAAATCTTTCTAAAGACTAAACGTATATTTTGTTCTTGTTGACTTCTACATGAAGACACAAAATAAGTAATATTGTCTGACTAAAATGAGTTTATTCACTGTACACCTGGAGTATTCATTTACTCATTAAAGCTGTCAAGACTGATAGTTCTACTGTCAACTTAGAGATACAAGGTTGGGAAACACTTAAGATCATGTTAAAATGAAAGTGGTTTTTATCTCTTCTGACAGTGTATGCAAACCTTGACAGTGAGAAGGTGTAATTATTCAGTAAAGAACATTAGCAGTCATCAGAAGAAAGCTAAGAAACTTGTATTGGACAGGCTCACCATGTTGACAACTACAGAAAATAAGTTTTGGAGAAACATTTGCCACTAAAGCTATATTCTTGCTGCCTTTATAGAACATTCCATTATTCCACCAATCCAATAACATAAAAACTTGATTTACTGTTGCTTGCATTAATGGGAGCCTTACCTATTATTTATAAATAAAAATGTAACTACAATTAATAAAATGTTCCGTGATTCTTGATCTCTGAAGGAAGGTACACAACATGACTAGATCACATGTGAAAGCTTCTCTAATTATCTCTCCAAAAAAGGTCAACAGTATTCTGGCAATCTTCTCCAACTTGGTGCTCTCCAGAGGTTTTGGAAGCAACTCCCATCAGCCCCAGCCAGCATGGCCATCAGTTGAGGAAGGCTGATGTATAAGGAGACATTCTATCCTAGCTTATGTCCAAAATGTTGGTTCCCAATTGAAACACCAACATTCCATTGGTACAAAGAAAGTTATTTGAAAACACCAATTTAGAGTCCTTAATAAGAAGGTAACACGGTACCCATTGTTTCCTGTAGCACATCCTTTTGATACACTGATAATCAAAAGCACAGTACCTATAAAATGTATGCACTGAGAGTTAAAACCTTTCAGTTGTGTTCTTGATAAGCATGCAATTAGTGGACCAGATTTTGATACACAAATATTTTATTTATTTATATCCCACCCTTCCTCCCAGCAGCAGCCCAGGGCAGCAAACAAAAGCACTAAAACACTTTAAAGCATAAAAACAGACTTTAAAATACATTAAAACAAAACATATTTAAAAGCTTTTTTAAAAAAACAAAGCTTTCAAGACATCTTTAAACAAAAAAGATTAAAAACGTATTGTTTTAAAAAAGGGTTAAAAACATATTAAAAAGGAGTTCCAGCAAAGATGCAGACTGGGATAAGGTCTCAACTTAAAAGGCTTTTTGAAAGAAGAAGGTTTTCAATAGGCACCGAAAAGATAACTGCAATGGCGCCTATCTAATATTTAAGGGTAGGGAATTCCACAGGGTAGGTGCCACCACACTAAAGGTCTGTTTCCTATGTTGTGTGGAACGGACCTCTTGATAAGATGGTATCTGCAGGAGGCCCTCACCTGCAGAGCGCAGTGATCGACCGGGTATATAAGGGATAAGACGGTCTTTCAGGTATCCTGGTCCCAAGCTGTATAGGGCTTTGTACACCAAGACTAGAACCTTGAACTTGGCCCGGTAGCAAATGGGTAGCCAGTACAATTCTTTCAGCAGCAGGGTGACATGTTGGCAACACCCTGCCCCAGTGAGCAGTCTCGCCGCTGCATTTTGCACCAGCTGCAACTTCCGGACCAACCTCAACGGCAGCCCCACACAGAGTGCATTACAGTAATCCAGCCTGGAGGTTACCAGTGCATGGACAATAGTGATCAGGCTATCCCAGTCCAGAAACAGCCGCAACTGTCTTATCAGCTAAAGCTGGTAAAAGGCACTCCTAGGCACTGAGGTCACCTGGGCCTCCAGAAACAAAGATGAATCCAGGAGCACCCCCAGACTATGGACCTGCTCTTTCAGAGACAGTACAACCCCATCCAAAGCAGGCAACTGACCAATTATCTGAACTTGGGAATCACCAACCCACAGCACCCCCATCTTGCTAGGATTCAGACTCAGTTTATTGGTCCTCATCCAGACCACCACCGAGTCCAGGCAGCGGTCCAAGGCTTGTACAGCCTCTCCCAATTCAGATGTTACGGAGAAATAGAGCTGGGTATCATCAGCATAGAGTGCTGACACCTCACCCCAAATCTCCAGATGACCACTCCCAAGGGCTGCATATAGATGTTAAACAGCATAGGGAACATGCACGCCACAGCACAACTACCGGGGGCCGAAAGACAATCACCCAATGCTATTCTCTGAAAATGACCTTGGAGATGGGATCAGAACCATTGCAAAACAGTGTCCCCAATACCCATATCACCAAGTCGGCCCAAAAGGATACCATGGTCAATGGATTCAAAAGCCTCTGAGAGATTAAGAGTAACAGGGTTGCACTCCCCCTGTCCTTCTCCAGATAAAGGTCATCCATCTGGGTGACCAAGGCCCATTCAGTCCCATAACCAGGCCTGAACTCAGACTGGGATGGGCCAAGATAATCTGTTTCATCCAAGAGTACCTGCAATTGCTGCGCCACAACCCTCTCAATCACCTTCCCTAAGAAGGTGGTATTTGCGACCGCTAGGTAATTGTCGCAGACCAATGGGTCCAGGGTGGGCTTTTTCAGGAGCAGTAGGATCATCGCCTCTTTCAGAGCAGCTGGAACCACTCCCTTCCGCAATGATGTGTTGACCACACCCTGGATCCACTCAGTCAACCTTCCTCAGAAAGCTTTAATAAGCCAAGAAGGGCAAGGGTCGAATAAGTTTGTGTTTAGCAGCTCCTACTGGGAAGAACGGTGGGCTATAAATCTAATACATAATAATAAATAAATAAATAATATTAGCTGCCACTAGGTCAAAAATAACACTCACTCAACCTTTAATTTCTTCAGCTGTGTTCCTTCATCTTCATGCTTTGTGTTTGTGCTTTAAATTGTGGAATATAGTGTTTTACATGGCAGCAATGTGTTAAAAGCATTGACAATGCAGAATTAACTGTTCCTAAAACAACCATATTAATTTAAGCAATACTATATTGTTTACGTGCTCACTACCTATGAATGTTATCAGCAATGCAATGAACATACAATTCTCTGTTTAGAAAAAACAAAGCAGCAAACTACTAAAAGTATGCTAAAACGAAAAGCTGAAGTATTTGCACACAACTGCTTATGACGGTATAGTGTATTCAAATAAATTGCTATGTGAATAAAGAGTTAATACACCCCTGATCTTCAAAAAAGATACAGTAAGTTTACTCATTTTCAGTCAGGTACATTTTTAGTCTTGAAAATACACCATGTTCCCATTTGCCCAAGCCTCATCACAAATTATTTAAGTTTCCAAAATGTTCACACACAGTCTCATGAGGGTAACAAGCTAAATGCAAGACAAACTGTCAGCTATAGCTATATTGGCCACAATATTGAAGAACCGTGTCAAAAGAGCTTCTACTTTAATTCAACAAACAAGGATGCTCAAATATCTCTCTCAGGGCCAAAATATACACATCCCCAAACACCTGGAAGATCTACAATACTATTGTTTATTTTGTGCCTATTTACTTGTTCCACTGAAGCTCTCAGATTCTTTCTTAATAGTTCAGGTGGACTCTAAAAACAGTTCTGGGCACAGAAATGTTGCCTTTCTAGAGCATACACTTTATGGCTACTAATTATTCACTCCCAACAGTTACTCAAAGGATATTGCAAGCAATTGCTCATCAGAAAACCAAATGCTTTGCCAAGCTTTAACTAGGAAAGGCATTCCAGTTCCATGACTGAGAGAACAAAAGGTTCATCCCATTTCCAACAGAAAAGTCACTCCATTCAGTTCAGGTAGACTGGCTCAAGAAACTGATATGAAAAATATAATTCCATCCATTAAGCAAGAATGTTGCACTCAAGCCACAATATGGTGTTGTGCTCACAAGAAGTCGTTTTTGACCAAGCATTACATTTTAAGTGAGCTACAGTTCTTGGCTGCAGTAGTGAAGAAATACTCAGACATTATACACCTCTCTCATGATCTACTCTTTGACTAACATAACAGTAGATTTCCCTGTCAAGCTTGTTAGAAACTGAAAGCCAACAGACTAAACTGTATTTCAGACTTCGGTAGAACAGCAATGTCCTCTGCTCATCTAAGGGTGAGCACAACCCATAAGCAAGTCAGCAAGACACACTTGCATAATGGTTTGTGTTATCAAATTGGTGGTCATACATTAGATTCATCATAAAATTATTTGCAAAAAAGCAGTCCTGAACAGCTTAGTCTTACACAGAAACTACCAATTTTCATTAACATGTCTTCCTAACTAATAGTGTTTTTTTCCTCTTTTTGAAGTGTACACAGAACCTTAACTGGGCAGGTTTGAGCAACTGTACACACTGAAGAGTTAAAAATAAGGCCTTTGAAATTTAAGATCACTTTTCAATTCTGTGGTGACATTCAACACTAAATGAAACATTTTATACAAATAAATATTCTTAGGCTTCAGCTCAAGATTCTACTTCCAAAAATAAAAATTATAATAAAAATATATAAGTATATGAAAGCATCAAAAGCAGGCTGTCTACTACATTAATAGTAGGTAAACCATTTACATTTTGCTTTCAGACAAGGGTACTACAGAGATTTAGGCAAATCAATGATACACACATGCGTGCACATACATACATACACACACCACGCTTTTATAGACTGTATTTTGAACTGGGCTCCTACCAACTAAGGCCATGATGTGGAGTCTACTATCTCATTTTAAACAAATTCTATTTCACAGTTATCTTACAAGTGTCCAGAACATCTCAGTCCAAGAAAAATGGCTCTCCCTCCCCACATACACACACTCACACTCATTGTGGGAAAAATGCTTCAGCCTGATATCACAGGATCACTAAGCGTTACATATTCGCAAGGAAATTATCTGTCAGCTTCAGTCTGCACATCTTTTTATCGTTCTCATTTTCCAGTTCCATATGGGGATATATCCTGCACTAAGTATGCCTTAAATATGCCATATACTAGGCTAGCATAACTTCACTAAACTCAGTTGTGCTGTTAACATTTTTACAACCATCCACACAAAAAAATGTTAGAGGTTCTTTAACAGCCTTCCTGTGATCACCATCACTTTATGGAGACACTCAGATGAGAACACTTGTCTGTGTAGCAGATTGTACCCTATGAACAACATCTTCACCACATACACTTTTTATAACAGTCACCTGTTCCCTATGACACACCCGTGACACACACAGAGAACACTAGCGTCCTAGTCCTTGTTTGCAAATTACCACTCACTCATAGCAAGTAAAAATTGCCTCTGGATGATAAGAATTAGTTCTTTTCAATAGCCTAGAAACAAAACTAAAGCTGAAATCCAATACATGCCTACGCAGAAGCAAGCTCCATTGCGTTCAATGGGGCATACTCTCAAGTAAGTATGCATTGGATTGCAACCTAAAGGTATTTGTGGACATGCGGACTAATTAAGTTTTTGTAGGGATTAGTAACTTGACTGGACTTATTTTTAGGGCTGCCTCAACCCGTAGGATGGAGGAGACTACACACAAATATGGGGTAAAGTGTTGGGAAGCAAACCACAAAAGGGACTCTCTAATGCGCTATAACTCCAACATTAATTCCGTCTGGGCACCGAAATCGAACGACATTGAGACGCTCTTCTCCCAAAAGCTGAAAAGCGCAGAGTTGCGGGTTCTAGGATCTTCTGCAGCGTCATGTACTACGGACTGACCGAACTGGAGGAAGGCGAGGAGCATTACTACAAGCCCTTGTGAATTCAACTCCAAGAGTCAGACACTGAACATAAACCTTTTGTAAACTCTACAGTTACTTCTCCCTCTCCCCGTCCCACAAACGCAACCTCTCTCCTCCTACACCCCCCACACCTATTACAATTCAACCTGGAAAAAAAGCTGAAAGAGGAATAACCTTAAAGCGGAAAATACCATCTCCCTAAACGACGACAAAGAAATGGAAAGTAAACAAGCCAGGGAGAGGATAATTATAAGGTCGCCCAATTACTCACATATGGAAGCTGGGGGTGGTGAAGGTAGAAGAAGGTAATCCCATTAAAAAATGTAAAGAGGAAGGACGGGGGGAACTCCTATTACAGGGGAAGCCCTACCCCCGCGAAATGACCCCTGAAAAACCAAGCAGCCAAAGTATTCTCACCTCACGCTCACTTGGAGACGCGCCTCCTCCAAGAAACAAGAACAGCAACTGTAGCAACTGAGCCACCGCCTCCCGCTCAGCTCAGCGACTAAACGCAGCGGCCGCCCAGAATCCAGCATTTATCCCGCCCGCCGGTGAGAGAGCGCAGAAGCGGCCGGACGGCGCCCACTATATTTTTCCCCTCCCCCTGGCTTTTCCTTCTCCGCCTCCTCCTCTATCCTACGTCCCGCACACTCCGCCCTTTCTCAAAGGACCACGCCGTGAGAGGGCCTCGCCTTCCGCCCTGAGACGCCACCCTCGCTCAAGTTCAGCAGCATCTCCTCGTCCCTCTGAGGAATGTCCAGGGCTCTCAAAAAAGGGAGCAGTGAGAAGAACAACGTAGTTGATGTGCTAACATGGCCTTTCTTCCTAATTTCGTTTCAGTCAGTCACAACCTAGGCCTTACCAGAACCTGTTACCTGGTTAAGGCTAGGGCATTTTATTTTGTACATGGCATTTTTTTTTTGCATCACTGGTCTCTTCATGAGAGTTGTATTATACAGCTATGAGAATGGGTGTATACTATAGCCAGCGTGGATTTTTCACGTCCCGCCATGTTAAATTGAAAATACCCCATGCCATTCTGATGCTTCCCATAAGCTCATTTCAAAACAAAACCTTACAAAACTTATAGTCCTGGACTCAGAAACACTTGCTTAACAACCCTGTATATTTTCATGGTGATAAACAAAACAGTCAGAAAGAATAGAGAGTTCAAAGTCTAAAGAGAGAGGGGTGGGGGAACCCAGAGCACTTTTGGACTACCTGTAATCCTGTTACTGACCTTGCCCCATATGCTGACCTTCATCTTCTGCAGTTTAAAAGTTAAAAAAAATGCCTGGCTGAGTTTTAATTAATTTAATAAATATTGGCTTGAACTCAATGATAAAGTCGGGCATGCTCAGTAAGAACCAACAGTCAGCGTTCTAAAAGCCAGACTCCCAGCTGCTGGGCTTGGCTAATCAGCAGACCACACCCACACCAGACTTTGATTTCAAGTGAGACAGTCATGGCTTCCCTCAGAGAATCCTGGGAAGTGTAGTTTGTGAAGGGTGCTGAGAAGAGACTCCTATTCCCTGACAGAGCTCCAGTGGCCAGACTGGTTTAACAGTTAGCTGCTCTGACTGAAGGTCTGTGAGGGGAACAGGGTGTCTCCTAGCAACTCTCAGCACCCTTCACTAACTACACTTCCCAGGATTCTTTGAGAGAAGCCATGACTCTCCAAAGTGAAATAACAGTCTGGTGTGGATGTGGCCAGGGACAGCTTTGGTTTAAATTTGGGTGGGAGGCTACATGTACGTGTTGTGCCTGGGGGAAGCCCGCAAGCAGGACCCAAGTGCAAGAACACTCTCCCCTCCTGAGGCTTCCGGCAAATGGTTTTCAGAAGCATGCTACCTCTGACTAGGGTGGCACAGCACAGCCATCATGGCTAGTAGCCGTTGATAGCCCTGTCCTCCATGAATTTGTCTAATCTTCTTTTAAAGCCATCCAGGCTGGTGGCCATTACTGCATCTTGTGGGAGCAAATTCCATAGTTTAACTATGCGCTGAGTAAAGAAGTACTTCCTTTTGTCTGTCCTGAATCTTCCAACATTCAGCTTCTTTGAATGTCCACGAGTTCTAGTATTATGAGAGAGGAAGAACTTTTCTCTATCCACTTTCTCAATGCCATGCATAATTTTATACACTTCTATCATGTCTCCTCTGACCCACCTTTTCTCTAAACTAAAAAGCCCCAAATGCTGCAACCTTTCCTCGTACGGGAGTCGCTCCATCCCCTTGATCATTCTGGTTGTCCTCTTCTGAACCTTTTCCAACTCTATAATATCCTTTTTGAGATGAGGCAACCAGAACTGTACACAGTATTCCAAATGCGGCCGCACCATAGATTTATACAACGGCATTATGATATCGGCTGTTTTATTTTCAATACCTTTCCTAATTATCCTTAGCATGGAATTTGCCTTTTTCACAGCTGCCGCACACTGGGTCGACATTTTCATCGTGCTGTCCACTACAACCCCAAGGTCTCCCTCCCTCCTGGTCAGTCACCGCCAGTTCAGACCCCGTAAGCGTATATGTGAAATTAAGATTTTTTGCTCTAATATGCATAATTTTACACTGTTTTCTGGTTTTGCTGCTACAGACTAGTTTTTTTTGCAATTGTTTAAGCTGAACATTCAAACATTTTTTATGCTGTTAAAGTTTCCTTTAGGAAAGCATAAAGCAAATACCATTAATGAAGTAAATCTCATGTGAGTTCAGTGCAGCTTACTCAGGAGCCTTAGTGGGATAAGTAGAATAGTTTGGCCAATAAGTGGTTAAAAGTTATTATTTCAAAGTGGATCAAAGAAAACAGTGGGATTTCCTCAAGATCTAGATCTATTTTGTGATTGATACTAGTTAGTCAGTACTAAATAATCAGGTAGCCAAAGGTTAGATTGGGCTGTAGAGCTAGTGGGTGTGTCTGTTACATTGCCTAGTTTTTGTCAGCTTTGTATATTGCCTTCTGGAAATATTTTCTCCTGTTATTACCACATGCATCCTTGGCAACACAAACAACTTTCTGGTAACAGCAACTCTTTGCAACTCAAATGACCTTAAAGTGACAAACAACACTTTGCAGAAATATTTGTGATTTTTCATTTTCTTGTTTAAGTGTCAGCTCTAGGCTTTCTGTAGCGAAAGGTCAAGAGCAGTATTTTTGCCTTTAACTTTTTTTTTTAAATCACTGAAGTTACTCTTAATGCCTGAGATTCTGCTATACACAAAGGATGAAATAGTAATTAACAAGCTCGGAATAGAGTACAGTAACCAGAAGTGGCCTTAATTGCCAGGGCCAGCCTTACCATTAGGGGGCTTTCCTCAGACCACTTAAGGGCTTGTTTACATGGGACCCCAGATCCACATTAAAAATGCTGCTTTTTCCATCGTGATTGATTTTGACAGTTCACATACTTCCGCCTTTGCTACAAATAAATTGGCTGTTTTTCTTTGTAGCATTCATATGCATGTGCGTTTATTGCTATCCGCGTTTCCTTGTTGCCGCGCCCACACATTAACATGTTAACTGCGGAGGCGGGGAAGGGGTGGTGTTTCCCTAAACGAAGGAATAGGCACTTGAAAGAAAGGGAATCGCTCCCACCCGTGGCTGTTAGGCTGTCCCTGCGCGAGATTGGTGTGCCTTTGGCACCCCGGGACAAGCCTCAGCATGCGTTCTGGGAAACATTAAAAAAAAAAAACAATTATCTTTAGAGAGACATTAAAAGCAGCTACTAAAGGAAGCATTGACCATTTAATATTATCGCTCTCCGTGAGTGGAGCAGATGCTGGGATGAGACGCCAAGGCAGCTCCCCTTTCCCCTTTTGGGTGCTTATAAATTGCCCCAGCGGCGCCTTCACCAGCCTCCTCTTGCCATGGCTGTGAAAAGGGCACATGCATCAGCCCAAGGGGGGGGAAAGATCCAGATGGGGGGAGGGAGCGGAAGGATGCTACAAGGCAGAAGAGGTCCTCCACACACACACTTTCTCACACACACTCTCTCTCGCACACACACACGCTAGACGTAAACAACAGTGCCAAAACCACATCTCTGAGGAAGGAATTTTATGAGCTCCAGCCCTGCTCCCTCAGGGAGTTGTTGGTGAGCCCTGCTACCCTGGAGGAGTTGTTCGTGTCGCTGCAGAAGAGAGAGAATGAAGGGGTGGGGAATGTGATTTTGTTTAAAGGGGCGGGGGAGGAAATGTATTGGGGGGGAAGCGGGATAAAGTAGGAGAAAGGAAGGCGAGAGCAACCAGAAGTTGCTTCGTCAAGGGCAGGAAACAAAATGACGCCCAGAGACAGTTAAAGGGGCAGAGAAAAGGGAGGATCTAATGGTGAAGAAACTGCGCAGCCAAAATAAAGCACTTAAAAGGTAATACACAGCAGAAGCAGGTGCGGATTTTAAAAGCAATTTCGGGTTTTTGTCACATCCATTTAATCCAGAGTTAAAGGCAAAAGCAGTAGCCAAAGTTTAGTGTTGGCAAAAACATCAAGTAAATGGTCCAAATTAAAAGGATCTGCAAAAAGCACCAGATGCAGATTTTTCTGGCATGTAAACAGGCCCTTAATTTGGAAGTTATTAAATGGTAGCAAGTTGTGAATTATCTAATTTATTGTTTGATTTTTACTGTCAGGGAGAGGGTGGGGCACCTGTAGGATTTTCTTTCTTGGATGTCAAAATAACTTGGTTGCTGGTCTTAGGTATTGTACACCTTCACTTGAAGGCAGCAAATGTCTTGCCTTTGTTAAACTATCAGCTATGCCCATTACATGAAGGTAGGAAACTGCGTAGTTGAATTTCATAGATCAGCTATTCTAAAATATCTGCATTAGCTGCTAGTTCTTTTCCATGCTCAATTCAAAGTTCTGTTTTTGACCTTTTAAGATCCTAAATGGCCTGAGTCCTGATTATTGCAAGGAATGTTTCTTCCTGAGTGAGCTCTTCTGACATTTAAAATCTGCTCTGAATTCTGTCTTATGGGGCCAGATTGGCTTTCACAAGAAGCAGGGCCTTTTTCATCCCCTTGGTCCCTCCAATGTGGGGTATCACAGGAGTCAATTTTATCCCCCATGCTATTTAACATCTACATGAAACGGGGGGGGGGGGAATTGGGAATTTAGAGGGAGTTGTCAACATGCTGCTGAGACACAGCTCTGTTTCTCCTTTACTTTTGCAAGTGTGGCAGTGGATGTGCTAGATTGGTGCCTAGCTTTGGTAATTGAATGGATGAAAGCCAATATACCGAAGCTCAATCCAGATAAGATTGAGGCACTGTTAGTGGATGGTTCCCTAGATCAGATAGGTGGGATTCAACCTGTTACGCTTCTTCTAAAGGCATGCAGTTTGGGGGTACTTTTTGATCCACTACTGTCACTGGAGGCCCATGTGGCCTCACTGGTATGGAGTCCCTTCTATTGGCTTCAGTTGATGGCTCAGCTGTGACTTCATCTGACAAAGAGAGCCTAGCTTCTGTTGCCTATGCTCTGGTAACATCTGGGCTAGATTCCTCCAACATGTTATAGGTGGGGCTTTCTTTGAAGATAGTTCAACAGCCAGATTGTTGAGTGGACCCAAGAGACGTAAACAAATAACACCGATTCTGGCCTGACTGTATTGTCTGCTGATTAGTTTCTGGGCTCAATTCAAATGCTGGTTTGTTTTTTTAATTTAATTTTTTACCTGCCCTTCACCCTGAGATCCCTGGACAGGTTACAACAATTGAAAATATATCCTTAAAAATATAAAACTGAAAATTTCCATTTGATTCACAAAGCTTTTTTGCAGCACAGGACTCCGATACTTTAGGGACCACCACTCATGTAAATGTACCTGGATCCTGCATTTGTCATCTGAGGTCCTTCTACATGTGCCCCCTTCAAAGGTGGGGTGGAGAGTAGAAACATGTGAATGGGAATTTTCAGTAGTGGCTCCCCAACTGTGGAATGCTCTCCCAAGGGAGGTACACCTAGCGCCATAATTGTCAACTTTTAGAAATTCCTGTTTACCCAGGGATTTGTTTCTTAATTGGGATGATATGATGACTGCCTGCTTTGGTGTTTATCTTTGGGGGGATAGGATTTGTCCTTTCTATATCATTATTATTTTTACACTGCAGAATGAGCACTTTTGTAAATAATGCTGTTTTGTTTCTTTTTATGTTTTAAATTTGTTTTTGTTTTTTAGTCATTTTGAGGCATTTTATGTTATAAGCAACTAATAAACTATTATTATTATTTAAAATATAATTTGTTGAGGATAAATCAGTTTTCATTCAAACTGGCATTTTAAAAATTAAACTTTGAACAGGGCACCTCATTTCTCAGCTTAATAAAGCGGTGGAGCCTATTGGAATCAGATTGCCTGTTGCCATGTAATCTAACCACTGCAATTTCACATAGCAAGAAGAAGCTTTTATAAACCTGTGAAGCAGTCGCTATTTCCCAGATGAATTAATGGTTTAACATGATTGTACAAACATCCATTATACGTTAATGATTACAAATTAAAGGAAAATAGATTGGATCACTGCTATTATTCATCGTGTTGACCGAGTAAAACAATTTCAGGAGAGTTTTGCCTGTGTAAAGGTGACAGCTTATAGACCGGGATTCTAAGTGCAAAGGCGAGCAGTGTGGGGTCCAGTGTGGAGGCTGGAGTTCCCCATCTACCATAAGACAGTACCCAAATAAGACCGATTCTCTTCACTTCAATTTTTTTCTCTTCATATTGTATTGAGAGTAATGAGCCTCACTTATGTATGGTAATATTTTAATAAATGTGATTGAATTATAGTTTTAGATACAGATAAAATATTGCAAGACAAGGTGAACAAGCACAGGTCCCTGCCATCCAGCATTGGACAGAAACTCTGAAACAAAGCACTTATTTACACAAATAATTAATATTTAAAGTAGAAAGTTAGATGTGTATAATTAATTTACTTTATGACATATACACAAGATCAAAACTTTATCCTTGGTTAATTTGGAATAATCTGGTGCTTAGTTCCATGTTCGTTATTTTTAATGCAGACTAGCATTGATATTTTTTCCATAAACGTGGACCTAAAGGGTGGGAAAAGTTATAATATTTCTAATTCAACCAGGAGGCTTACATAGTGTGGTTAGGTAAACTAACCCACATTAAGTAATCTTGAATATGTCCCTCTCAATGGCCTAGTTCAGATATAATGAGGAATCATGATTTCCTGCTCCTCTTTCCTCTTTCATATGTCAGAACATAAGAACATGTTTAAAATTGGAAATGAAAGTATCCAATCTCTTCTGTCATGCAAAAGGGAGAAGGGGGAGGGGGAGCACACAACCATGAGATTCACCACAACTCATTCACACAGCGGGAATTGTGGTTTCCTATTATATGTGAACCAGGCAAATGTAAGAGATGGCAGACCTGATGCGCGCAAGACTAATCTGAGTACCTTTCCCTCCTTTTGCTCACTGCTTTGGAAGCAATCCAAATTATTTTGACTGGATTTGAGTTCAACAGCAGTTAATTCAGCTGTATGAGATCAGTTTACCAGTTTGGTATAGAGTCTCCAAGAATGAGAAGGGAAATTTATACTGGATAAAATGTCTGTTGATGAAGGAGAATGCATGCTTTCAAAGCCTGCATTTCCAGTCACCATCAGAAGAATTTTAGTAGACATTTTCAAGAGATAATTCAATACCCAGCAAGTTGTAAATAACTTCCTGCATTAAACTGCATTTTACTGAGTAGAATATGGATTGGATGGTAATTTACTGTGACGTACCAGAGAATTGTAGAGCTGATTCTTTTGTACTGGAAGCAGAGTCAATCAAACCCAATTGTTCAGGGACAACTGAAATGAAAAACCATGGAGAGATTTGTCCTGATGTGGGAGTAAGGAATTCTAAGTTGGGAACATGTTGAAAGAGTCATTTCAGAATGTTTAGTTACCTGCTGACAGACATTTACTAATTAGCTGTGTGAAGCTCTGGTGATTTGTGTTCTTTTGAGATGACATATTATTTATCAACTTACTTTGTTGCAACATTTAAGCTAGTAAATGTTTTGTATGTTCTTCTTAATGTGTATTCACCTTTAAATATTAGGAATATATGAAGTTGCCTTATGCAGACTCAGATCATTGACCCATCCAGCTCAGCATTCTTTACACTGACTGGCAGCAGCTGCCCAACATTTCAGGTAGCAGTATGTCCCAGTCCTGCCTGAAGATGTCAGCTATTGAGCCTTGGGCCTCTTGCATGCAAAATGTGTTTTACCACTTAGGTGTCAGGGCCCAATTCAGGTTGGCATGGTCAGGTAATCATGAATGCATTGCCCTATCAGGGGTTCCACTTCCAAGCCTCTGGTCTTGAACCTCTTCCTCTTCATGCTGTTGCTGGCTGTTTGGTCACCTACCCTCTGTGCTAGGTGGGATGAGCAAATGAATGGCAACAGAACCAAGGAAGAGACCCAACTGTTATCACCTACTCTACTCGCCCATCCACCTGCTCTCTCCCTGGTAAATTGGGGCACATGGAAGGTGCCTAAGAGCCTCCCAAAATCAAGAGGCACCAGTATGCCTCTCATACAGATCTTTCCTCATCCTTTCTGTTCTTTTTATGTTCCAGACATCCCTACTTAATAAGGACTGTCTTGATTTTCTTATGCCAGTATTTTGTCTTTCATGGAGATTTTGTATGTTTCTATTAAACACATTGTTAATATGAATTGCTGATATTAAGATTTCAGCCTTCCCTTCCCTAGTATCTAGAAATTATATTTCTGGCTGGATATGGTCGACAGATCTCATCTCTAATGCACGTGAATATAAATGTGTGGATAAACACAAAGGTATTCTGCTGCTTCATTTGCTGCTGCTGCTGCTGTTTCTTTTTGAACTATCAGTAGGAGACAATGTGGTCAGGAGGTGACATTCACCTGACCTCCCATCAGCTGAGTTGATGCTGCTGCTTACTGGGAATGAGACAGTGAGGGGCAAGGCAGCAGGGAGATTGATGTGGTGCAGACACAGCAGCAGGAGCACTGGATCAGCTCTGCCGGTGCATTTGTACCACACCAAACTCTCCAGCGACTCCTCATCTCCATCACAGTAAGCAACTGCGACTCAGTTGCTGGGAGGTCAGGTGAGTGCTGTCACCCCAGCCCCACCACCCACTACTATGAACTTTTTATAACGTACCAGATTGTATCCACCTTTTAGATGCCTGCCCACTTAACCATCCTGTATGTTGATAGCATGATCAAAACTAGCTGAAGGCAGGTGCAGTGAGAACTAGATGTGATGTGGAACATCCCTTAATAAATTCTCCCATATTCTTGTTTTTAAATGTTAATACCAGCTGCTTTTAATAATTAATATCAGCCCCTCATTCCAACCAGATAAATTTTGGTGTGAGGGATTTAACCATTTTCCCTTGTAAAATTTTCCCAATTAAACTCTCACACACATATACATACAGAGCTGCTCTGTACAGTCTGTGGCAAAACATATAGGTATCATACTGGGCCCCTACTGGGAGAAAGGGCAGGATATAAATCTAATAATAATAATAATAATAATAATAATAATAATAATAATAATTAATGAGCATCTATATGATTTGCCCTCCAAGAGAAATAGCCTAAAACATGGGGGTATATTCAACTAAGTTCTAATCAGAGTAGACTCAATGAAATTAATGAACCTATGTTAGCCATGTCCATCAACTTCAATGGGTGTACCTTTGAGTAGGACTAGCATTGACTACCACCCAACTCGCTGTATCATACCAGCAACCCATCTAGTGCAGCATTCTGTTCTCACGGAGGCTGATCAGATGCCCATGGGAAGCCTATAAGCAGGACATGAGTGCAAGAGCACTCTCTTCCTCATCATCTCCAGCAATGCATACTGCAGGAAGCATAACCTGCATCATGACTAGTAGCCACTGATAGCTTTGTCCTTCATGAATTTGTCTAATCCCCCTTTAAAGCCACCCAAGTTGGTGGCCATCATTACATCTTGTGGTAGAGAATTCCATTGTTTAACTATGTGCTTTGTGAAGAAGTACTTCCTATCCTGAATCTTCCAACATTCAGCTTTATTGAATGGCCCTGGGTTCTAATACTTTGGGGGGGGGAGAAAACTTTCTCTATATCCACTTTCGAACTTTGTGTGGAGAAGGGGGGGGAGATCATCAGGAAAAAAAGTATGTGGGGAAGTAAAGAGTTAAACCCCCTCCTATAGCAGCTACAGATCCCACCCTCATGGCTGCTAATAAACACTTTAAAAAAAAAGGAGATGGGTCTCATTTGGCCCTCAATTTAACCTGCATCAGTCAATCTTGGGAACAGGCCCAGAGCCACAAATGGATAAAATAGTTTGCCCAGATAAATTATAAGGCTAAAGAAGAACAAGGTACCAAATCTATATCTCACAATTTCTACTGTAGAGCCTGGAACAATGAACCATTCTTCTCAAAATAGAAATACAAAAGTAAGAGAAAAGACAACAAAGGAAGCAAAAGAAAAGAAAACAGCAAAGGTTTGGTAGCGCATAACTTAAATTAACGGTAGCCTTGGAAAGCAATAAGAAAACAACTGTGTTTTTATTCTTTTCAGTAAGAATTGCAAATATGTAACATCTTTTTCTTTCGTTTTTTCTTCAAAAATATTTTCTTAAATATTGAGCCAGCAAGCATTAGAATGATTCACTGCCCTAAAGAAAAACAAGATAAAGGATCAGTGTTACTAAATGTTGGACGCTGAGCTGCACAAAGAGAAACAATACTATCCTGTGAACTGACGCTGTCCCTGATCTTTTTACAGTGATGTATAGAAACTCGGAAGTTATACATGCAGAGCAAAAAGCAATGAGATTTTTATCTGAGTTGGGTCAGAATTTGATAGTTTAAGGACTTTCAATCTGGACCAAACAGTAAATTAAAAATAAAATAACAGTGAAATATTTACATACTCTTTCTTTCTGCAACTTTTGGTGAACCTTGGAGATAACCAGGCCTTGAAAAAAAATGTGATTTGGACATTCAGAATACAATAATTAACAAAATAAATAATTGCCAAAAATGATAATATTTGGGACATCATATCTTGGCTTAATTAGCTGAGTTTCATCTGAACTGAGAAACTGTGATTAAAAGCTCAAGTAGGATACCTATGGTTAACAAGCTAGGATTTTAAACAATTATTTGAAGTTGGCTTAGTATCCTGGCTTGTTCTGAAGCTAACTATGGTTTCCCTGTTCAGAGGAAACTTACTGTTTCCTGATCTGGGACCATGGGGGAATCTCATAAATATTCATAATAAATAAAACATATAATTAATGGAAAACTTCCTGGTTTGTTAACCGCAGGGGTGAGGAACCTCTGGCCTGCAGGCCAATCATGCCCACCCCCCAGGATCCGCTTTGGCCCATGAGACTATTTCCTGCAAATCATGTCAACCCGCCCATCTGACGCCACTAGCGAGGGTGGGCGTTTGAAAGTACGGTCCCATCTGCCCATCAACTGATGGGCCAATCAGAGCGGACTTCAATCCCCTCCACACTTCTCCTTCAGGCCACAGAGGTCTGGTGGAGAAGCACGGGAAGGGGCTTTTGAAGGTGCACTCCCATCTGCCCACCAGTTGATAGGCAGATTGGAGTGTGCCTTCAACCTCCTGCATGTTTGAAAGCCCTGCATTTCGCTTTGAAGTCTCAAAAATCAGGGCTTTAAAGGGAAGCATCAACTGACGTCATTATGATGTCCGGCGATTACAGGTGGGCATCCCCATCCACCTGCCAACTTTAGTCCGCTAGAGGTGGGGAAGATGAAAAACTGGCCAGAAAAGGTTTCTCACCCCTGATTCACTGGCTCATGCAAATGGCAGAACAAAGGGGCTTTGTGTGCTGGCAAAAGACTTGTTCATATTTTGGCATATTAAGCTGCGATGTGACCAACTAAAAATAAAGCAAGCACACAGAAAGGTTGGGAATGGAGGAGTGAGGCTGGTTTATGCAAGGATGTTGAGGGCAGGGCTAGTGCAAACACCCCCAGCTTCCTACACTGAAGAGGGCTTATTTTAGGCCTCCATAGCAGGCACCTGGCATAGCTGGGTCATAGCAGAACCTGTATGTACTAGGATATAACAATCAGCCTGTTTTCCAAATAAGATATTTAATGAAGACTACATATTCTTTACTGTTCACAGTAAAAGCCTAACATGTAAACCACTTAGTTAGTTTAGGTCAGCTCAGATATTCCATTTATCCTGTTCTGTAGACTGCATCCAACTTTTAAATTGCATTGGCTTTCCATCTTTGTACTTATTTAAAGGTCTTTTGCGCCCCCCCCCCCCAGTTTTGTGTTATTGTATCCTTTCCATCCCTAGCAAGCTTTCTCGGTTAACTCAGAACAGTTACACCATGCCATTAAGTGACTTTTCTAACCTCCTGTTTCTTAATGAGTCTTTTAAATTTAGTTATTTATGTTGTGGATGACATCAATAGTAGTCTGGCCTTGTATCTCCTGAGAACTATGAGGGTACAAAAAGCTGCGAGAAAAGACTGACCAGCATGAGGAGGAGGGGGCCATGAGTGGAGACTGAAAAGACAGTATGCAAAAACTCTGAAGAGAACTTTTGCAGACAGTGAAATCTGTTTTCCCCCATTACCTGCTCAAATACTAAAACATACTTCTTTTAAATGAAAGTAACTTTCACATTCTCCTCCTTCCTCTCTCCTTTATAAAATCAAGGCCTGAGACAGTCAGTGCTTACTTTAGAGAAATGAAGTGGTATAAAAGAAAGAAATAATTGCCCATAGTTAGGGATGAATAGATCAGTCTCTTTCTAGTTCATGTCAGTTTTGTATGTGATCATTCATAAGTCTGCTCCAGTTCTGCATTATGCCATTTTTTAAAATGTATTTAAATACTATTGCATATTTTACCATAAAATATACATTTAAATATGTATTTTATCTCAATATACATTTCTAAACTTATTTATATTAGATCTGGCTCTGAAGCCAAACAAGCACAGTTTAGAGTGCATAATTGCCCCTACCATGTGGCAATAAAGGCAGCAAAGAAGTTCTACTTCACTGCCTCTGTTGTGTTCTCAAGTCATCATTCAGCAGAACTTTTTGGGAGTCATCCAGAACCTGGTGTCAATGGAGGCTTTCTGGTCCATTATTTTGAAGACAGAATCACTTAACGTGGTGAGTTAGATGCTACTATTCCTGTTACAGTTCCAGCTGAGGTGTCCAATGTTGCATCTTACCTGATTTTGTGGGCTCAGTTTCAGTTTATGTGGACATGTGCAGGGTGCTTGCAGGGATGCATCCAGCCATAAGCTTTCTTCTTATCATGCTGGTAAAATCTCACCAGGAGGGCCAGTGACTGAGTTGGTCCGGAGAGTGGGAACACTTAATTGCATGATGGAGTGGTGCCCACTACCTTAAAGGTAGTGCAGCCACTCCTGAAAAAGCTGGCCCCAGAACTGATTGCAAATATCCTCTTTGGGGCAAGGTGATTGAAAGGGTTGTGAGAGAACAACTGCAGACATTCCTGGATGAGATTCAATATCTGGATCCATTTCAGGCTGGGGTTAGCAGCCAAATCAGCTGTGGTCACCCCGATGGATGACCTTTATCGAGAAAAGGTTGGGGGAATCCAACCCTGCTCTTTCTCCTTGCTCTCCCAATTGCTTTTCAAACTATTGACCATGGTATCCTTCTGGATCAATTCTGCAGCATGGATATCATTGGCAATGTGTTGTGGTGGTTCCATTCCTACCTGTAAGGTTGTGTTCAGAGAACAGCATTGGGAGAGTGCTCTTCAGCCCTCTGACATATATCCTACAGAGTGCCGCAGAGTACTATTTTGTCCCCAGTGCTATTCAACATCTATATGAAGCTGTGGGAGTGGTCATTAGGAGTTTTGGAGTGTCATAAGTACACTGAAGATATCTAGCTCTGCTTTTCCATTATGTCTGGGTCAGGAAAAGCTGTGCAAGCCCTGGTGCTTGGACACACTGGTGAACTGAATGAGGGTCAATAAACTGAGGGTGGAATTCCAGTCTCTCATTTTGTCAGCACAAGGATTTTTCCTTGCACAACAGAATATTCTCCCCCTTCCTTCCCCCCACTCCCAAAATCTGTTCTAGAGGTTCCCCTAACCCTTTGGAATAGATTTGGGGAGAGCGCAGAGAATGCCTGTGGAGGGGGGAATTCCCATTCTGCAAACAAAAATACTTGAGCTGAAGGGACCTTCTTGAGCTTGAATCCTGGAAAGTTGGAAACTCTGGGGTGGGTGGTTCCCATGCCTGGAGATTGGTCAATTGCTTGTTCTGGACAAGGTTGCACTCTCTCTGAAGAAGCAAGCCTGTGGTTTTGGGATATTCCTTGATCCATTGATTTGGAGATATTCCTTGCTCCCAAGTGACCTCTTTGGCTAGGAGTACCTTTTCCCAGCTTCTGCTGGCACACCAGCTATGACCATTCCTGGACAGGGATATCCTGATCACCGCAGTCCAAGCACTAGTAACTAGTAAAGATGTCTACTGTCATGCACTTCATGTGAAGCTGCCCTTGCATCTGGTCCAGAAACTGCAACTAGTGCAGAGTGCAGCAACCATACCACTCACAAAGCAGGTTACTGGCAACATGTTAGTCCTTTGCTGAGAGTGCTGCACTGGTTGTCAGTTTGCTACTGGGCCAGGCTCAAGGTTCTTGTGCTAATTCATAAAGCCCTAAACAACTTGGTCCCAAAGTGCTTTAAGGACCACCTGATTATTTATCCTCTTCTCAGTCACCGAGGCCTTCTGATGGAGTCCTTTTTGTGGTCTCCCATGACCCTGAGGTTCAGTCACCTTTTATTGGGACTGAGCCTTTAGTGTGGCAGGCCCTGTCCTGTGGAACTCCTTGCCAATAGAAGTCTGGCAGTAGTCATCCCTGCTTTATTTTAGATGACTTTTAAAGACTGTACTGTTCAGACAGGCCTTTGTAACATGAAATGTTTTACCAACCTGTTTTATTGATGTGCTCTTGATATTCTTCTTGATTTTATTATTGTATTATTATGTTTTCATGTTGTATATTGCCTTATTATATTTTCTATGAAAGTGTGGCTTATAAATATTTAAATGAATAATATTTTGTAAATGGCTAATTTTAGGGATTTTGCATTCTTTTGAGACAGTTTGACAATTACGATGAAGTTCCACACCAGCATTGACTAAAAGGGAGAACTTTTGGATATACTCTCTGGACACATTGGCACCGTATGGCCTGAACCTGGAGGACAGTACCACCACTACTTAGCTTCTGCAGATGAAGCCCCTCTGAGCATTCCATCCTCAAAGCTCTATAACTGCCACCTTGGTAACAGCATTTGTATGTTAGCAGCTGATGAAGGCGGAAGCTGAAATGTTTTGTTAATACAATAAAAGCCTCTGTTTTGTTAATCACAATTACATATGTATATGTATAAAATTTACACACACACACACACACACACATACGTACAAAAAATAATAATACATACATACATATAAGACAGTTTGAAAGCAACAAACAGAACTTCACTCAAGCTTGCTCTGGATCCCTATAAGGATTCTGTTAATCACCTAAAAATATATATGAACATAATTGTGATTAACCAAACAGAGGTTTTTATTATATTAACAAAACGTTTCAGCTTCTGCCTTCATCAGCTGCTAACATACATACCACAATACACACACACACACACTACAGGGATAAACTTTTCTAGAAGATCATGCAAAGCATGTAAATGGCATTCCAAACTGCAAAATCTGGAAGAAGCCAGGTATATTATTCATTCTGTAGGCAACTTAGTTCAAGCATCACAGAAGGGTGCTCAAAATGTTTGGCCAGTCTCCAAGTGACTGCAATTAACCCCCCATTTCTCCCCCCACCCTGTCCTGAGCATTGTTCTAATTATGCATTCTAAATGTCAAACTGCAGGTGATGTGTGAAGCAACCCAAATGACACATTGAGTCATTATATTTTATTATTACATAAGGAATACTGTCCTGGAGCATCAAGAGGATGCTGTTGTTGGCAATCTGCCTGTTATTGAGCAGCTGCAGAAATGCATCCTGAATGGCAATTAAGTCCCATGTAGCATCACTCTCTTTCTCGTGAGTTGCTCAGACAGCCAGAAGCAAAGTAAAAGCTCTTTGCATTTCTCAACGTCAGTATATGTCCACAGGATAAGATTATTAGTTTAAAAGTGAATTCAACCATGTTGCTAGAAATTCTAATATTCTGAGGTTAAATATTCTGCAAGGTATGCAGAAGGCAAGCTGGTGATGGGTCTGTAGCAGTTTTAAGTGGAAAATACAGAAATTTTCAACATTTGTCACTCAAATGTCAGCGCACCAACCACATTAGATTCCTGTTCTCTCGGGTTAATCAGTTTTGCAGTGTCTCTTTTGGGCAGCCCATTCATCAGTCACCCTTATTTAATCTATTATGAAGACAAAGCCCTCTTATTCTCTTCTAGTTGTTCCATAGTCACATGATTTCTTGGTGTGGAATGGCATCATTGAAATAGTTTTAAGGATGGTTCCAAACTTGCACTTAGTCTAATGTGTTTCAATGACACCTGCAGAAAATTTGTGCCAAATTGGTGCATGTAACGTAGGGGCAAGAATAAGCCATGGGAATCATAATGGTTTCATTGGTAGCTAAGGGACTTATACTTGGAGCCTGGAAGCATGCAGTAAATACCTACTGTCTGTTATGCAACGGAGTGAGGATCTTACTGCCCTGGCTACATTTGAATGTATTTCATATAGACATCAATTTTGAATGGATAACTTTGGACTTCTGGAGGGCTTATATTAACTTCATGCTGAATTCCAGATGCATGTACTGACAGTTATGGATTTGCAATGTAAACTGATGGTCATTTATTGTTGTTATGGTAATATTCATATATTATTTCTTTTTCTTTTTTATATCTTTAATATTTTTATTTATTTTATTTCACTGTTTTAACTTTGTTTTCTTTTTCTTTCCTTTTCTTTACATTTCCAAATAAAAATTAATTTAAAAAATCACAATGTTTTCATACGTTATCTGGAGTGGGGCTGAAAGCCGCAGTGTGGGAAGAAGCTATGTTGCCAATCCTAAAAGCAGTACAGGAGCAGTCTGGGGGCCTCCATGCCCCAGAGTTACCCATGCCACTAGTAGTGTGTAAACCTGCCCCGTGTTTGAAAAGTTCCCAAGACTTTCCCTGCAGTTCACACCTCTTGCGCTTGTATCTGACTACCGTAATATTACAAAGATACATTTGTATGGCCATTTTCTGGTGATTTTCTTGTACACAGTTTTTCAGAACACAAGTAAGAAAATGTGTGTTGGAATCAGATATGCAGAATGATGCACAATCATTTTTTCTCCCTCTGTGAAGCTATTTCAACATGGACCTGGGCTGTTTGAAGTTTTCTAAAGGTTTTCAACCTTCTGGCTGGCATGCATTGATCTAATCTGGTGTCTTAGCCTTGGAGGATAAAGCTGGGGAGGGCTGTGTATTGGAACATTCAAATGAGGCTTCTTCGGGCAGTCAAAAGGACACTTGGGGACTTAGAGGGGGAAGGGGGCATATATGAAAGCCTTACCACCAGCATCCCCATATCTGCCTGCTTTATTCCCAACCATTGTGCGTTCAGCACATAGGTCTGAAGGGGAATTCTAACTATTCTGTTGAATGTGGTTAGAAGCATCCCTGTGTTTGGAAACTCTTCACAAACAGGGTTTTTGATAGAAGAGAGGATTCTAACATGTGCCTCCACATCCCTTGCACCAGAGGTGGGGAACTTGTTCTGACTAGTGGGCCAGATCATTATCTCCCCATCCCTTGGCAGGCCAAGGTTGAGAGGTGGGTGGGGCTGCCACTTGTCAATCATCTGACATCATTGTGATGTCAGGTGATGCTGTATTCTGAAGCCCTGTTGAGACTTGAAAACACAGTGCTGGGCTGTTTGAAACCCTACACAGTTTGAAGCCTTGTGCATTATTTTGAATGCCTGAAGAGGGTAATTATCTAAATTCCATGTGGATTTCACTATATGGCTCTTGGAAAGGGGAGGGGGCGATGAGAGAAAAGGCTTACTGCAATTCCTTCACTCCCTTCACTTTCTCTATGCTTACTTAGAGCCTATGCATAGCAAGGTCATGTATGTTGAGTAGTCAAGATGTTGATCCAAGTGTCACTCAACGATGAACTGGCAGGCCAAAACTACACCAGCTGCTGGGAAATCAACAAGGCAGGTGGCTAAGACTGAAATAGGGAAAGGAGCATGGAACAAGTAGGGTCAGAGGATCAAAAGCTGGGTATATGACAGAAGATTTGGAAGAAGGTGATGTAGGCATGTGCAAAACAACCGAAGAAGAGACATAGCATATGATTTCTCACACTGAGGTAGGGTTGGGATCTACATTTTGCTTCCGGTTAGATTCTTGCTCCTTCAAACTGGCTGGCGGTCCAATCCATCACTGATTACTTTCAGCTACTTTTTATAGATATTGTTTCTCTTCCCCACCCTGAAAAAATATTGACACTTCTATTGATCTTTGCATTATATCTCTCTACCACCGGCTGGGCCAAGGAAGTGATAAATGCCTCCTTGAGTGAGGGAGTAGTCCCTAGTAGCCTCAAGGAGGCAGTAGTGAGACCTCTTTTGAAGAAACCTTCCTTAGACCCAGATAACTTGAACAATTATAGACCGGTGGCAAATATCCCCTTTTTGGGCAAGGTTCTGGAGCGGGTGGTTGCCAATCAGCTCCAGGTGCTCTTGGATGAGACCGATTATCTGGATCCGTTTCAATCCGGTTTTAGGCCTGGTTTTGGCACTGAAACAGCCTTGGTCGCCCTGTACGATGACCTCTGTTGGGAGAGGGACAGAGGGAGTGTGACTCTGTTGATTCTCCTTGATCTCTCAGTGGCGTTTGATACCATCGACCATGGTATCCTTCTGGGGAGACTCGTGGAGTTGGGAGTTGGAGGCACTGCTTGGCAGTGGTTCCGCTCCTACTTGGCGGATCGTCGCCAGAAGGTAGTACTTGGGGAACATTGCTCGACACCTTGGACTCTCCATTGTGGAGTCCCTCAGGGGTCGATTTTGTCCCCCATGCTTTTTAACATCTACATGCAGCCTCTGGGTGCCGTCATCAGGAGTTTTGGAGTGCGTTGCCACCAGTACGCTGATGACACGCAGCTCTATTTCTCCTTTTCATCTTCTACAGGTGAGTCTGTGGATGTGCTGAATCATTGCCTGACCACGATAATGGACTGGATGAGAGCTAATAAACTGAGACTCAATCCAGACAAGACTGAGACACTGTTGGTGAGTGCCTTCCCTGCCCACATGGTGGATGTTCACCCTGTTCTAGATGGGATTACACTCCCCTTGAAGGAACAGGTTCGTAGTCTGGGAGTTCTTTTCAATCCTTCCTTGTCTCTTGAGGCACAAGTGGCCTCGGTGGCAAGGAATGTGTTCTACCACCTTCGGTTGGTAGCCCAGCTACTGTTGGCGTGTGTGCGTTGTTGCGTGAAACAGCATACATTACGTTGGAGTTAAGTTGAGCAAGAAACTTCTTCAGAGCATTAGAGCATGTTAAGAGTCTTTATTAAGACATTAAGGCTTTTCAGCAGTTTCACCCCCCCCCCTCTAGCTCTACAGCACATTTCTCTCCGAAAGCAAAAGTAAAGACAGCCTCTCAGGTCAGAGGCATGATGCAGAAGGAACACAACTCACAGACTCTATTAGAACTTTCCCAGTCTATATCTTGATGGTTACCATAACAACGGCCTTCACTGTCGGTTCCCAGACAGGGCAAAGACATAACTCCTCTTAACTTTCAGACTTGATGGAAAACTACTAGGCCTCATGCCAACAAGCCCCCCTTTTTCTCATCATGTCTGTCAATTACAAAGAAATCTCAACAATACATTTCCACAATACATAGTCATACAGTAATACATTTCTACAATACCTCTTGCAATACATTTCAGTACATTGCATCATACATTTTCAGTTCAGTACAGTTCAAAATTACATCTCAGTACAGTTCAAAATTACATCTCAGTACATTACAGTATATTTCAGAACATCTCTGTACATTTAGCTTGAACTAAATCAATCAAATTTTGGCTCATTCCAAGCCTTGTCACCAGTTTGCCAAATTTCTCCTCACACAAAGGCTTGGTCATTATGTCAGCCACCATGTTTTGTTTCTTGCTGCTCCAGTCAATGCATGACCCGTGCCACATCACAACTATGCCAGAGGTTGACTTGCGACTGCTCAGCTCCCCTGCATGATCTGCATCCACAAAACATTCAAGACCTCCTGTCTTTGCTCCTGACAAAACCAGACTCTTTGTCTTCGTGCCTTTCAGATTTATGTCAAGATCTGGTTTAAGTTTCTGTGATTGTGTTCGTGTTTGTGTTTGTGTGTCATTTGTTCCTGTAAGAATGACTGTCTCCCTTTGATCCCAAGGCTTTTCTGAGACTTTAATGCTTCTGCTCAGAATTAACTGCTGTGTTTCTGGATACCAAACTCTGAAATATGCATTCTGAAATCCCAAAACAAAACCTTGCTGTGCTCTGGGCGCAAGCTTGCCCCTCCTTTTTCCCTGTGGAATGTGGATCCAGCACCTTGCCCCGAATTTTTGAATGTGTTGTATTTTAGGCTTTCTGCCAGTAAGTTTCTCATAAGGAGACATTCCAATAGCACTGTGTAACACCCTGTTGTGAATGTAATTCGCATAAAGAATTGCTTCTGCCCAGAAAGAATTCCCTAAACTGCAATCCATCAGCATGGCTCTCATTGCTTCCCCAAGCACCCTATTTTTTCTCTCTGCAGTTCCATTGGAAAACGGGCTGTATGGAGCAGTGAAATTCTGGTTTGTTCCCTTACTCTCCAGAAAGTCACTCAATGCCTTACTCGTGAATTCCCCACCTTGATCTGAACGTATGGCCCCCACCGTGACACCGTGTTGAGTTTCGATTCTCTTAATGAACAGTTTCAGCTTCTGCTCAGCTTCACTTTTATGCTTTAACAGAAAAACATGACAAAATCTTGAAAAATCATCTACCAGTACCATGAAGAATTTCGCACCTCCTCGTGAAGCATTTATTGGCCCTGCTAAATCAACATGAACTAGCTGGTAGGGAGCTGTTGTGGTTCTCTCAGCCTCCCGGTTTATTGGTGCAATAGTCATTTTAGCTTTATTACAAGAATCACAATCCATTATCTGTCCACAATCTCTTAAACGCATGTTTTCACTGTGCAAAGGGGTTTTCTTAATCGTGTCAAGGTTTGCATGCCCCAGCCTTTGATGCCATTCATGGACGCAGCCCTGATGTACCTGTGCCTCAGCATTTAACACAGCACACCCTGCTTGACTGCTCTTTATTACATACTGTGAATCATTCAGGCTTCCCTGCAAACACACTTGATCTCCCCTCATTACAAAACACTGATCTTTGTGAAACAGAATTGAATAATTACAACTCACCAGTTTGCTCACTGACAATATGTTATGAGCCAATTCCGGAACAAACAAACAATCTGACATTATCCCAAGTTTATCAAATCTCACCAGTCCACGGGCTTCAACGTTCTTATGCGATCCATCAGCAAGTAAAACAAAGTCTTTCACTTCTTCTGAAACGTAAAACAAACGTCTGTCATTGATTAATATATGGCTTGCTCCTCTGTCAAGCAACCAGTTCACAGGTCGTAAATCTTGAGAGTTCTGTTTACAAACAAAGTTCACACTGCCTTGCTTCAAGCCTCCGTCCCTGGAGTTTCACTTGACTGGACAATCTTTACGGAGATGCCCATGAGCCCCACAGGCAAAATAAGACTTCAGCCGCTGCTGCTCCCGCTTGTTTTCCTGTCTGCTTTCAACAGCCTGCTCCGGTTCGGCACTTTTCTCCTCCTTGCTTCTGACAGCCTCCATCAGCTCGGCTCTCTGCGCCTCCTGCCTCTGCTGCCATTCCTGGGACAAATCCTTCAACGCATCCCACATCTGTTTAGCCGACGGCTCATCTCTCACACACATCAGTTGAGAATCCGATAGAGCCAAAATTATAAACGCCTGCGCCCTCTGGTCTCGACGCTTCCAGGCCACGGTCAATACCGCCGGGGTTTTTTCTTTAATCACATCCCATAAA
Organism: Rhineura floridana; assembly: GCF_030035675.1. Classification (NCBI taxonomy): domain Eukaryota; kingdom Metazoa; phylum Chordata; class Lepidosauria; order Squamata; family Rhineuridae; genus Rhineura; species Rhineura floridana. The sequence continues at coordinate 108,284,344 of NC_084486.1, forward strand.
TCCTCTATCAGCAAAGCCCGCATCCTCGGCTTCCAGCTGCCATAATTCTTTTCATTAAGCCGTTCCATCGGCAAGCCTCCCCCAGACAGGTTTACAGCCATGTTGCTCACCTCCGTCTGGTTCAATCAATCAAGCTGCCCTCTCTGGAACTCCGTCTGCCGTTCAGACCAGCAACTTACTCCCGTGTAATGCGCTGTGGATCTGGGCCCATGACCCCTGTTGGCGTGTGTGCGTTGTTGCGTGAAACAGCATACATTACGTTGGAGTTAAGTTGAGCAAGAAACTTCTTCAGAGCATTAGAGCATGTTAAGAGTCTTTATTAAGACATTAAGGCTTTTCAGCAGTTTCACCCCCCCCCCCTCTAGCTCTACAGCACATTTCTCTCCGAAAGCAAAAGTAAAGACAGCCTCTCAGGTCAGAGGCATGATGCAGAAGGAACACAACTCACAGACTCTATTAGAACTTTCCCAGTCTATATCTTGATGGTTACCATAACAACGGCCTTCACTGTCGGTTCCCAGACAGGGCAAAGACATAACTCCTCTTAACTTTCAGACTTGATGGAAAACTACTAGGCCTCATGCCAACAGCTACGCCCCTATCTGAACAGGGATGACCTCGCCTCAGTTGTTCATGCTTTGGTAACTTCTAGGCTGGATTACTGTAATGCGCTCTATGTAGGGCTGCCCTTGAAGACAGTTCGGAAGCTTCAGCTAGTGCAAAACGCAGCAGCCAGACTGCTGACGAGGACCAGCCGGTCAGCACATATAACACCTGTTCTGGCCCGTTTGCACTGGCTACCTATTTGTTTCCGAGCCAGATTCAAGGTGCTGGTTTTGACCTATAAAGCCTTACACGGCGTGGGACCGCAATATCTTGTGGAACGCCTCTCCCGCTATGAACCTACCCGGTCACTTCGCTCAGCATCTAAGGCCCTCCTCCGGGTACCAACCCATCGAGAAGCCCAGAGGACAGTTACTCGATCTAGGGCCTTTTCTGTAGTGGCCCCTGAACTGTGGAACAGCCTCCCCGAAGAAGTACGCCTGGCGCCTACGCTTCTATCTTTTCGGCGCCAGGTTAAGACCTGGCTATGCTCCCAGGCATTTTAAGCGTTTATGTTATAATTTTATATTTTTCTTTTTTCTTTTTTTCTTTTGTTGCTGCTTGTGTTTATTGTTTGTTGTCTGATTTTATTGTTGATATTTTGTATTTTAACTTTTTTGTACACCGCCCAGAGAGCCACTCGCTATGGGCGGTCTATAAATGAAACAAACAAATAAATAAATAAATACTAATGGTGTGTTTACATTTGTATTCACACATAGAAGAGGCACATAACAGCCCTTCAAGTATGTCTGTTGCCTGAGGCACGTTACCAAATTCTTCCAAGCTACACAGAAAGTGGATTGGACTGTGAAAGACCAACCCAAATTGTGTTCGCATTTTTACAAATTTGTAGGGCAGTCCAATATTTCAGAGAGGAGGTCAGGTCTCCTGCTCCCCTGGTGCATTTACTATAGCTGCCCAGTTTCCCTGCTTTTTCAAGTTTGATAGAAATATCTGTTGGCTATAGGTACATTCTTAAACTGCAAGGGCTTTTTGCCTATTAGTGAATAAATATTAACTTGAAAAAAAATGCCATGGTATGTGTAGTTTATGTCCATGGGTTTCTTGGTAGTGCTTGCAGTTATAGAAACTCTCTCCTTTTTATAGGAAGAGGGGGAAGCACCCTGTTCCCATGCCAGCCAGACAGTCAGCCACACAGGCCTGTTGTGTGTGCATCAATCAAAATAAAAAATGTCAAATATCAATTTTTATATCAGTATATTAATATCCTCTTGTCTTAAGAACACTTACAAATTGTTAACCATGTAGTACCATAACAGAAAGTTGTTATATTGTAGAAAGTTGTTATATAGTACAAAAATTTAAAGTGAAATGAAACAATAGTTTGTTTTTAGATATACACAATAATTAAGTTATAATTTCAGCAGGGCAACTTAAATCACCCCTGCCTGAGAAGCTGCCCTTGACAAAATTGTTAAAGTTCAGAAGCCCTGCCTTTTTTTACATATGGAGTTTACATTCATTTTCAAGTGCAAATGAGGCCATCAAGTCTCTCCTTGCCTCCTCCAACTTACTGTCTGTCCATGTGCAAAGACAGTCAACACCTCCCTTGCAATGAAATGAGGTGTGTGCAGTTGAAATTAGCTTTGTGATAATTTGAAAGTGGAACTGACTGAGAGTAAAAAATACACCACAGAACAATGTTAATCCGTTTCTAGCAGCAGGACTAGAAGGTCAAACAAGTCAAAAGCCAGGCAAAACATGAATATTTTGAGTTCTGGACTCTCTTACTCATTTAAGGTCACTACTAAAGTAAAGGGAGTGAACTGATTCCGTCTGGGACCTGAGACCATGTTTAAATATCCACTTGGCTATGAAACTAGATTTGCCTTTATCTCTAACTTAATCTCTGTCTCTCCCCAGCAACCCTATCACGCAGGGTTGTTGTGAGGATAAATAATTATTAAAATTAAATAATTGAAATTAAGATCTGTCATCACCAGCAAACTCCAGCAAACTAATAGACCTTGTGGGGTTCTTGTGAGGATAAGTTATGATTAAAATTGTTCTTACCATAGATGTGATGCCAGTACCAAATGAAAACAGGTGGTCTACTGCTCACAGTAATTGTAATAACGATATACCCAGTAGCCTCACAACAAGGTTCTGGTTTTGGTGTACAAAGCCCTATACAGCTCAGGACCAGGATACCTGAAAGATTGTCTTCCCCCTTATATACCCTGTCGATCACTGCACTTTGCAGGTGAGGGCCTCCTGCAGATACCATCTTATCTGGAGGTCTCTTCCACAGACCCATTCTTAGATAGCAGTTCCAATCTATTGATAGGCAGAAGGAAGCTCCTTGAGGGTGATGTCTTCTGCAGGGAAGAGCTTGCTGATTGTGGCACGGATGGCCAAATACTCAGTCCACTGTCTTCACACTGGTATCACATGAGATGGACTTTGAATGGCCATCCTTGTATTCTTTCCTCATTTTTGTCTTAAATTTTTTATCTTTTTTTAAATTAAATTCTTTTTAAAAAATTGTCTTAAATGCATCCCCATGTTCATTCTAAGAACTGCAGCATACATGCAAACAGGGCCGGCCCCAGGCATGCCGGGGCCCTTGGGCACAAGCCTGCCCCGGGTCCCCGGCACTCCCCTTCCACAATTTGGAGCCCCTGCCATTCCCTTGCTCAACCTACCTTTCTTGGCTGTGTTGTGCAGCTGCAGGAATGTGCACATGTAGCATGCATGCTTGCCATCAGCCAGGATGGCGGCAGAGGCCTCAGCCCCTTAGGGAAACCTTGGCTGCCATCTTGGTTAAGGGCAGTGCTGTGCACACTGCACGCACAGCTGCACAACACAGCCAAGAATGATAGGTTGAGCAAGGGAATGGTGGGGGCTCCAAAGCTCCCGCCCTGCAACATGGCAGCGATCCTCCCACAGTTCGCAAAAGGGGAGCAGAAGGGCCCCTCAGGGCCTCTCGGCCAGGGGCCTACCTGGCCACCCTTTGAAGCTGGCCCTACATGCAAATGTCATCCAACAGCAAGTGGCGGAAAGTTAGGGAGAAAAAGAAAACAGCATCTCGGTCCACGTTAAAGTTCTACTGACCACCCAGTGTTCAGCTGCCAGCAAGCATTTTCTGTGTTTGTGGACATAATAAAAGACTTGCTGGATCTCAGTGCTAGTAGTTTCATCTTGCTTGTCTTCTACTGGGCATATCCTTGAGAGTCTACAGGAGCCTTCTCCATCCTTGTGCCCTCCAGTGTTTGGGGTTTTTTGGGCTACAAATTCCCAGCAACCCTAATCAGCATGGGCAATGGTCAGGGATTGTGGGAAATGTAGTCTAAAACATCTGGAAGGTACCAGATGGGGAAGGCTGCCCTACACTGCTGGGAGACCTCTTTACAATCCACTTATTCCAATTATTGGCTTGCTCTACACAAAAATATATAGACCACAGGCTGCCACCTGCATGAGTATTTGTATACAGCTTATTTTATGGTAGTAACATCTTCACCTACACCTATATGTGTTTGATTATTTTATACAGTGCTCTTTTTTTGGTAAAAAAATGAGGTGCTGCTGCTCATACTTTGATAAAAGTGCTGTGAATGCCAGCTCTGTACCAGTGAGTTCCATGACAAAAAAGCATTGATTATATATTGAAAAGTGTGCCATAGTGAGGATCAGAATATATTCAATAGAATCGCACTGTTCTGCCGATTTGTGTTTGAATTACATAATAGGGTGTATTTGTTGTACAAGTTGCACCTGCAACAAAATGATGAAGCGTATCCTCAGCTTGTAACAGGAATGCTCCTGTCCAGAAATCCAGAAAGGTATCCGTACCTCCTTATAAGCAAAGCTTGGAAAAGTTACCTTTTTAAACTACAACTCCCATCAGCCCCAGCCAGCATGGCCACTGGATTGGGCTGATGGGAGCTGTAGTTCAAAAAAGTAACTTTTCCAAGCTCTGCTTATAAGATACTCCATTCTGTCCTGGCCAGGGCTGGTGCTATCATCAGGCCAACTAGGCAGCTGCCTAGGGCGCAGACCTCAGAGGGGCGCAGTACTGACCTTTGAGGGGCACAGTTTTATACAGATTAGTTTTTTTAACCCTTGGAAAAAATGCAACTAAAATAAATTTAGCAGTTTCAAGTTTTGTGTTTTTCATTTTTTCTACAAGACGTCTGTTTTTGAAATTTGAAGTTAGCAATTTTTGGGGGGAAGGGGTGCAAGTAGTTAGTCTTGCCTAGGGCGCAAAATAGCATGGCACCGGCACTGGTCCTGGCCACCCCCACCCCCAGTTTTCTGCTTCTTATCCAATTGACACTCAACATTCCATAGCTACTGAGAATGCTTGATCCTCAGTGGGCTGCTTTTAGGGAGGCTGCTTTTGCCTCTTTAGCTTTCCCCCTAAAGGCTGCTTGTACCTCTGGAAACCTAAGGGTGCCTCAAGCATGTGGATACTCCTGCCTGTTTTAGCTACATTGCTGTTGATGCTCACAACCTGAGTTCACAATTGAGGGAGTGATTTTGCCCCAACCTACTCAGACTGGAAATACACTAATGATTCCTAACATGGCTTCTGTCTACAGTTATTGATAGATTATTGATTATCTAAAAATAATTAATCATTGTGTTACTTTCAGGCTCTGTTTTATTGGATGGTTGTTTAAATTTAATGACTGGAGAATTAAAACAGGTGTCCTATCATTTTGAATTTTTATACTGTTCTTAAAATGAATATTTCAAGCAATGTTCTAGCAAAACAGTATTTGCTGGAGTTTCACTGGAGTTGTCAAAAATGTGTCTGTATAACTGATTTTCCTGCAGCATTTTATGAGTAATCCCCTTAAAGTCTCATGTGATTTAAAAATATAATACTCAATAGACATATAATATATACAAAGTATCATTGTTCCTATATTTTACATCTTATATTACAGTGCATCATTCTGAAAGGAAAGCTATTTCAAGAATAGAGCTTAATATCTTACTCCTTTATTACTGTTCCAGAGAATAGGAAATCATTTTTCTTTGCTTCTGACAAGGCAAAGATCTATGTTAAACTCTGTGAAAACTTTGATATTTTCTGAAACTTACCATAATGATCCAACATAGACACAACAGGCTACCACTTTACTCCCATTAAGGTCTGTTCTCGTTTGGGGAGGAAAAATGACTTGAACAAGCTTGTCAAATTTTACATGACCCAAGAGCTTTTGTTCAAAACACACAGTTAATGTACAGAGTTACTTGTCCAGTTTATCTTCGGTAACCTTCCTTGCCATTTAAAATGTCTTAATAGTAACTGTAGTCTGGTACATTCTCCCCAGTGATATCTGCCTGGCCCCTATGCCCACATCTTGTCAGGGCCAGGTAAAAATTTACCTTCCCCCCCCCAGGCTTTTGATGAACTAGGATGATGATATTCTTGCTGTGAATGTGCTGGCAAAGCTTCCAGTTACTGTTTTGGGTGTAGGGGTGTTTTGTGTATCTGTAAATTGCACATGTTTTTGTATGAATGTGTTAATATTATAATGTGTTCACATTTTTAAAAATATGTTGTAAGTCGCTTGGAAACCTCTGTGTAACAAGCAACTGACAAGACTAATAAATAATAATAGTCCCCTTCTCACTGCCTCCTACCTGTGATTTTTCTCTGAACAAAATAATCCTAATGTTGCTATCTAAGGGTTCTCAACTTCCTACATAATGGCATTCTTAAGGCCTTTGAACAGAACATCCCCTGCAGCCCCATTTGGGCATTCTGCTAACAGTTTATGACAGCAGGAATTGGGACTGTGCTGAATAGCCCCTCCCCCTGGCACCCACCCATAGAATGCAAATGTCTGAAGGAAACGGGTGAGCCTTCATGCATACCAGGCTTCCACACAATCTGGAACCCCAATTGCCTGGGATTTCAGATCACACGGAATGATGTCCCCTTCAGGGGAGGAGAGACTGCATGACCCCATATCCTTCTCTCGTGTTGTGGTTAACTGTGAGTAGAACGCCTGAAGAGAGCTTATGTTGAGCTGATAAATGAGCTGCAAGGTTTAAGTGAAGGCTCACTGCTTACTTGCTTTGCGTACAGACGTTTTCCAGCCAAGTAGTGTGTACAAAAATGCATATACTAGGGCAAAGTGTGCATAAAAATGCATATATTTGTGGAAATATATAGAAGTATATAGAAATGTGTTATATTAGGGAAAACGTAAATATTAGGGGAAACATGCTTTGCAAAAAATGTGTATATTAGGCAGAATTGCATAGAAAAATGTGTATATTCACACTAAAATGCTGGTGAATTTTCATGAGTTTTTTTAAAAAAATCTCAAACTGATGTGGGAATGTGGAGAACTGACTTTAAGACTGGAAAAATAAGAAAGTGAAATGGACACATTAGCCCATCCCTGGTGGCAGTGACTTCCCAATGTTTCAGGCAGGGAATCTTTCATGGCCCTACCTGGACATGTCAGAATTGAACTAGGGGCATTGAACTGGAGTGCACCAGATTGGGGAGGTTGGGTTAATTAATACCTAATTGTCAGAATCTCCCTTCTGGTGTGATGGCAAGGCTCTCGGCACATTTTGTGATGCCTAGCAACATACTATTAGTGTTGTGAGTTGGTCACCATATTGTTGTGAATAACTCGGGGAGCCGAAGAAACAGTGTTTTGAGCCAGAATTACTGGTTGATACTTCTTAATAGCTGAAGATCTCCCCTCAATAGCATTTAGTAGTGTGGTGTACAGCAATTGCCTGGAACGTCAGAGCTATTGTGGGAGAAGTGACCCCTGCACCGACTGAGGGGACAGGCTGATTGAACTGTCTCTCTATGTGAGGTAACAATAGAAAGGGGTGTGTGTGTGTTTGGACAGATAAAAAGAAACTGCGGTTTGAAACAGAAACACAAAGAGTTAGCTGTAGTCTCAAAGGTACGTTTGGGGGGTGCAGGCATCTTTCTCTGGGACTTCTATGTGACTTGCTTGAGGAAGGTCCACAGCTCAGTGGCAGAGCATCTTCTTTGCATGCAGAAGGTCCAAGGTTCAATCCATAGCATCTTCAGGTATGGTTGGAAGAAAACTCCTGCCTGAAACCCTGGCGAGCCGCTGCCAAACAGTATAGACAGTATTCAGCTAGATGGACCAATAGTCTGACCTGGTATAAGGCAGTTTCTTATGTTCCTATGAGTGCTTGAGTTGTTTGTCTCCACCCTATGCTTAACTTGTATACCTGTAAAATAAGCCAAACATAAAACACCATCATGTCTCTCCCAGTGAGCTCTCCTCCAAATGGACGCTAAACCCAGGTAACCTTAGCCCCTGGAATTTCAAAAACACTGTGATGTTTCAAAAGATCATAACACAAGAGAGGTTTTATATAACGCTGGATTTGTAATCTTTGCTGCCACTTTCCGAATCATAACGTTGTCAGGTTCCCCATCACTAGGGATAGACAGATCAGTCTATTTGTGGTCCGTGTCAGTTTTGCACATGTTTATTCATAAGCCCATTCCATTCTATTTTCTCACTAATCTGAGAATGTGATGGTTTTTTTAAAAAAAAAAGTCTGTATGAAAATTCATATTTAAACACACTTAAATACATATTTTATCTCAATGTCTGCATTTCTGAACATATTCTAAAATATGCCTTTTAATGCATATTGGTACTTTTTTGAAATGAAAACTATATTGCAAAATTGTGAGAGGTCCAAACCTCAAAGGACAATTACCTTCTGATCCATGTATTAGTCCAGGAGGTGTGATTTAGGTCAGCTCATTTAAGAATGTGGCCCAAACAAGATTCTCCTCCATCTCTACACATCACTAGAGAGAAATAATTTCTCCATCTCCCAGGAATGAATAAAATAGGAACTGAAGAACATTGTAACATTAAAAGTAACAATTGATTTTCAATCTATTTCTTCTGTCAGTAAAAAGATAAAAAATGAAATAAACTGTTGGAAACATCCAGCAGGAAAATAACTCTTCTACCTACCCTTTTAAAACTACTGTAATAGCAGTATTTTTCATCCAGTTTTTCATCAGGCACTTAGAAAATAGCTCAAACACACCTATAATGGAAGCCACAAAACACTTCTTTGCTATGCGCTACAGTTAGCAATGTCACAAAAACATGTAATTACAGGTTCAGTAGATGAATTTGTCCAGCTCACAATGTTTGGCTGTATTACAGATTGAGCACCAGTTCCCTGAAGTTCTTTCCCAGTTCACATTGGGTGGGGGGTGTCAAGCAATCGTCCCACACACACATTCAAAACATACACAAGGGGAGGAGGCTTCAGAGCTGTTTGGGCTAGTTCCACTCTTGCCATCTATATGCTTGGTGTATGTGAGAAGAGGCATGTGCATGTGTTTGTGTGTGTGCATGTATGTATGTGTGGGGGGCTTCTGAACCCCTGTACTGTTAAATGAGATTCTACACATGTACATTCAGCAGTCAGGTGCATTGGCACAGAAATTCTTTAATGTTAACTCCTTACTGTCAAGGGTTAAACTCTCACTACTTTCTGTGAATTGCGTTACCAGACCATTTGTCCAAGCAGCGTCTTTGTTTCTCTGTTTGGGACAATCCATTCTCTTGTTTCTTGCCAATATTTTCTATAATCATTGTCCCATATCCAGATCTATTCAAGTATTTATACCCTGCTTCTTGACTCCGAAGGGCCCCCAAGGAACCTGAAATTAGTATATCAACGTTCTAAATAGCAGAACAATAAAAAATAACCATCATTAAAACGATAAAAATTGATAGTCAGCAAACAACCAGCAACAGCCACATACACACACACACACACATGCACAAAAGAGGGAGAAAAATAAAACCAAGCCCAAAGTATGGTGAAACTGAAAGGCTTAATAATATGCTGAAACACTAGTAAAGAGGAAGCTAGCTAGACCACATGTGGCAGGAACTTGAAAATCACTGTGGAAGAATGTTAACTGTGTTTTTAGAATATTTTAATTGTTTTTAGAATGTTTTAACTGTGTGCTAGAATGTTTTGAACTGTAATTGTATTTGAAATGTTTTGTGATTTTAGGCTGCTTTCAGACATGGAGCTTATTGCATTAGTTTAATGGATTAAAACGGTAGCGCTTCTGTTCCAATTTCTGACATTCCATTCATACGACAGTACCTGATATGTTAAGGAACTGTGGCTTTTGGGGCTGATATACTGGCATTTCGCACAACTGTCTTTCACATTGCTGCAATGAACAGCACCTTGTTTTCGTCCCTCACATGTGCACTGTAGTTCCCCACTGTGTAGGAGGTCTAAGATGCAATCCCTCTCCCTTTAGGATCTGTCTTTTTTCTTTTTAGTTGTATAGACCCAGGGGAGTGTGCGGGAAATGCTGCTGGTACCCACACCTGTGCAGAAATACCGGTACAATTTTCATCAGGCAAAAAACCACAAAAAAACATGAGCCTAAAGGGTGGGAACACAGTGCATGCTGGAATGCCTGTCACGTAAGCAGCTGCAGGTAATGAAAAACTCCCACAATTTTCCAGGTTCCCAAGCTTGCAAACAGATTATTTCTGGTATTACTTATCATGAAAATTAGCACTGAACTTGCACCGTATTCCACTAGAATGCCAGACTAGCCTGTACGTTGTGTGAAAGATAAAATATAATGCGCAAATTACCAGGTAAGAAATCATCAGAATAACGGAATAAAGCACAGTGTGAGAACAGCCTTAGAATGCTTTAAAATGCTTTTTCTTGTTCATTTATTTGGTTTTTGCTTGCTGCCCTGGGTTCCTTCAGGAGGAAGGGCAGGATGTAAATTCAATGCATAAAATAATAAATACATAAAAACAACTTGAGTGCCACAATGGAAAAGGCATGGTCTCACATCCCCACCAGCTGAACCTCTGATGGAATGGGATGTGGAGCAAACCCACTGATAAATGCAGTGGGTGAACATGATCTCTTGAAAAGCATGCTACTTTAACTATCTGGCCACCCTCTCTTGTCCCTGGGTTGTTGTTTTTTGGGGGGGCTTTTGTTGTTGAGAGGGTGGGTGAATTTCCAGGCAGCTGTCCACAGTTGCTACTGTGGGATAGGTGCAGGACAGATAGTCTATTTATTTATATACTGTACTTTCCACAAATACATCTGTGCTCAAAGTGATTCACAGAAAAAACAATCTAAATACATAATGTACATAATGATACATAATGAGTATGATATCACTTCAACACTGAGCCCTTTGGGGAGGAAGAGCAGCATATTTAATGAATGAATGAATGAATGAACAACGTAAGACCAGAAAGTCCCCTCAGAGTTCTTCTGGAAGCAGCTCCATTATGAAGGTTCCTCGGGCTGGAGGGTGGGGCAAGGCAGATAGAAACAGCCATCTCTTGATGACAAACCCAGAATCTCTCTTCCCTCACAGGATGACACGGCTACAATTCCCAAGGGGCAGTATGATAATACACCTGTGCTTGGGATCATATGAGTGCATGTACCAGCATTATGAGTCAGAAGGGAACTATCAGAAATGGATGCTCATTTTCTGAATGGACACCAAGGAAGTTAATAAATGCTGACCTAATGCTGAACGGAGCAGAGGGAAACTCACTTATCACTACTCACAGTGCCAGGGGCCAAGATTGCCCCTAGGCATTTTACTGCTTGATACATAGTGCCCCAAGGCCAGCCAAGTTTTTCTTGCACTTGAAGCAGAAGATTATACAAGTGCCTTACCCTGGGAAGAAAAATAAAGCAACAATAAATTAATGAACCAATAATATGCCACTTTTTCATGACACTCAAAATCAGTGGCTTCAATTGGCCACTTCACTCTGGCTAGCGGTAGGATGGGCCCTGCCTAGGATACATCATGTTATTATAACTGGAGTTGCTCTTCGTGGCATTTCTATAGCGCTTTCAGATATTTTCATCAGTGAGCTCCTGCTTATTTATGCATGTATTTAATTAATTAGAACAAATAGCACAGGAATCCCCCCTATGCAGATTGCATCAGAATATAAGAAGCTGCCTTATATAGAGTCAGACCACTGACCCATCTAGTGCAGTATTGTTGACACTAGCTGTGAATGGCTCTCTGGGATTTAAGACAGGAGTCTCTCCCAGTCCTACCTGAAGATGCCAGGGCTCTGAACTTGGGACCTTTGGCATGTGAAGCTTGTGCTCTACCCCAACCCTTCCCCTTTTCTAAGTCTGTTCAGTTGAGTTTTACCATCTCTTTCACTGAGATCAGGAATTAGTTTCTTAGGCTTAGCTTCCTGTTCTGTTAAAGTCTTCTCACATCCACCCCTTGATTTTGCACTGCGTCATGGCAGTGAGATTTTAGCCTCCAAGAAATTTGACACATCCGGGTCCAGTAAAACTGTGGCTTTGTTTCCCGCAGCAGCTTATTTTCAGTGGTAATGGCAAATCTAAGCAGCAAAATGAATATACAGAGGAGACCTAATTATTCAGGGAAGGGGGAAAGCACATTGAAGTTACCTCCTCTAACTGTAATTATTTGATGACACGATCAGAACAAAGTTGTTAAGCACACTTCGCCTTCTGTGTTCATCTGCTGATGCTTGATGCACCAATATCGTTCATGTAAAGATCATTAGCTTCCTTTCCTCTGGCAACAATACTGAAGCACTTGAAGGTGACCTCTCCAAGATTCTGATCCGCTTTGGGGTCTCCCATATACACACAAACTGTGAAGTTTTGAAGTGTTTTTTGAATTAAGAATCTGAACTGTGCTTTCAAAAACTTGCTGTGCTAGAAATAGAACTATAAAACGAAAACGAGGTCAGAACGAGAAAGAGTAGGAATAAAAAAGTAAGACTGCTAACAACAGCTGAAGAAGGAGAAACAGGAACATTGAGTTGCTATGAGATCTCTTCACAGAGCCTTTCATGATAGTTGTTAAGGGCCAGCTGTATGACATTAAAGCACATTCAGGAAGACCTGCTGAAACAGGAAGGATTTGCAAGTCTTCTCAGATGCCTGGAGGATTGCTGAATATGGATGAATAAAGAACCTGTTATATAGCACAAAGCCATCAACAAAAAGCCCACTTCTGATAAGCTACACATCTCACATCTCTCAGAGATGGAATATAAAATAGGGCTTTGCTCACCAGTCTTCATGAACTCAAGGAAACGCACAGGATCATAGAATGGTAGAGTTGGAAGGGGCCTATATGGCCATCAAGTCCATCGCCCTGCTCAATGCAGCAATACAAATTAAAGCATGCCTGACAGCTGGCTGTTCAGCTGCTTCTTGAATGCCACCAGTGTTGGAGAGCCCACCACCTCCCTAGGTAATTGGTTCCATTGTCGTACTGCTCTAACAGTTAGGAAGTTTTTCCTGATGTTCAGTCAAAATCTGGCTTTCTGTAACTTGAACCCATTATTCTTTGTCCTGCACCCTGAGACAATCAAGAAGAGATCCTGGCCCTCCTCTGTGTGACAACCTTTAAAGTACTTGAATAGTGCTATCATATCACCTATCAGCTTTCTCTTCTCAACGCTAGACATGCCAATTTTTGCCACTTTCTCCTCATAGGGCTTTGTTTCCAGTCCCTTAATCATCCATGTTGTCCTCCTCAGAACCTGTTCCAGTTTGACTGCATCCTTCTTAAAGTATAGTGCCCAGAACTGGACATACTCAAGATGAGGCTTAATCAGTGCCAAATAGAGGGGATCTAGTACTTCGCAGATGCTCTTGGAGATCACTGATTCATAGGGTCTCCACAAGTCGTAATCGACTTGAAGGCACATAACAAGAAGAAGAAGTACTTCACAAGATTTGGAAACTATACTTCTGTTAATGCAGCCTGAAAGAGCGTTACCTCCCCCCCCCAGTTTGAGAAGGAACCATTAATAAGCATTCTTTGAGTACGATTCTGTAGCCAACTGTGAATCCACCTGATAGTTGTTCCATCTAGCCCATATTTAGCTAGCTTGCTGATCGGAATATCATGGGGCACTTTGTCAAAAGCTTTGCTGAAGTCAAGATATATTATGTCCACAGCATTTCCACAGTCCACCAGGAAGGTTACCCAATCAAACATGGGAAAATGTGTTTTCTGAACTGACCTAATGATTCCAATCTTAACATCTTAAATAATGCCTGGAAGCCAAGGCAATCCATGAAGTTGGCCCAAACACTGAATGTTTATACCTCATCACATCTGCATGAAAGCTCACCAGAGCATTCTTGATCAGCTGTAAGTTTCAAACAAGGCAGCTGGATACAAGGTGCATTGCAGAAAGTGATGCTTCAAGTTAAGGCATGAATTATGGGAGCCAGGAAGGGGTGAAGCCAATGCATCAGGTGAAACGGCAAAACATCCATTAGTACATCAGGACCTGAGGGCCTTGGGAGAGCCAGTATTGTATAGCACAGGGATAGGGAACCTGTGACCCTCCATAGGTTGTTGGACTCCAGCTCCCATCATTCTTGACCTTTGGCCATGGTGATTGGGGCTGATTGGAGTCCAACAACATCTAATTGGCCACAGGTTTCCCATCTCTGGTGTAATGGATAGAGTCTTGGATGAGGGAGGCCTGGTTTCAGATCCAACACTTGACCATAAAGGTCATAGGGTGACCATGGGTCAGTTAAAGCACCTCCAGACTGCCCCTCTTTTGCAGGAGGCATGCAAGTGCCCTAGTGCAACAAATCTACTTTTAAAAAAAACTTTCTGTAGTTTAGGAAAGTGGTAAGAAAATGCATTGAAAAGTATGGAATGAACAGATGGTTAACAGGAAGACATGTAAATACCCCACAAACAAGTCAGGATTAATGAAGGATGAATGCTCATTGTGGTATAACTTTCCCTCAAGAAAATCAGGATGAATGCTCAATAAAGAGGCTGTATAATCTAGTTTCTGTGTAAACTTTGTGCAAGGAAATCAGGATGAATGCTAAATAAATAGGTCATTTGGAAAAGCCTTTAGTATTTGTCAGCCTAGCCCACATTACAGTAGGGATGTGCTAGAATTCAACCCAATTTGGATTTGGTTCCAAATTTTTTATTAATTTGCTTATTTGCTATCATTTCAGATCAGATTTTTATGTAGTAATTTTCTGAAGCTATTTCTGGAAACAGATTTTTTTTAAAAAATCTAAAATATTAATATCTATATTTTATTAATATTTCCTTCATCAATATTTCCTTTAATTTATGAATATTTCAATTTAAAGTATTGATATTTCCCTTTAAAATATCAATAATATATTGATGAATGAATGAATAATATCAATATTTTTTCTGAGGGAGAAAAACAGATTGGTAAAAGCAACAGCTTGCAGACAAAGAATAAACTTGAATTGATACCAGCCTGTTATTTTGATAGATTATTTTCAAACCAGCACTGACCAATGGTTCCCATCGCTACATTACAGGTACGTACAAGGACAAGAGCCCATTTATGCTGCTGTGAGCTCTTTTGTGGGATGTGCCACACAATAAATAGGATTGGACTGCATATTGAGAATACTGAGCTAGTGTGGCACAATCCAAACCCAAGATCTGCCAGGATGAGAGAGTTTGAATTAGGCGGAGCTTTCATGGGGCTCCTCCAGTGTGAGACCCTGACCTTAACTCAGTGGGTTCAGCTGGGGCTCAGCTGGCACAACTTAAGCTGGCATAACTTACACCAGCCTTGGAACATAGAAAGCTGCCTTCTACTGAGTCAGACCATTGGTACATCTAGCTCAGTATTGTCTACACTGTCTAGCAATAGCTCTCCAGGATTTCAGGCCCGGGACTTTTCCAGCCCTACGTGGAGTTACCAGGGATTCAAACTGGGGCCTTTTGAATGCAAAGCAGATGTTCTACCAATGAGCTACATCTCTTCTCCTAAAATAAGTTCTCCAAAAGGGGCATTTTGAAGGCATATCAGAGACAATCTCGCTTCAGTTGTGCATGCTCTGGTAACCTCTAAATTAGATTACTATAATGCGCTCTACGTGGGGCTGCCTTTGAAGACGGTTCAGAAACTGCAGCTCGTGCAAAATGCAGCGGCCAGATTGTTAACAGGGACCAGGTGGTCCGAACATATAACACCGATTCTGGCCTGCTTGCACTGGCTGCCTGTATGTTTCCAGGCTCGATTCAAGGTGCTGGTTTTAATCTATAAAGCCTTACACGGCCTAGGACTGCAATACCTGATGGAACGCCTCTCCCGATACGAACCTACCCGTAGACTTCGTTCAACATCGAAGGTCCTCCTCCGGGTACCTACACAGAGGGAAGCTCGGAGGATGGTAATAAGAAAAAGGGCTTTCTCAGTGGTGGCCCCCGAATTATGGAACGATCTCTCTGCTGAGGCACGCCTGGCGCCAACATTATTATCTTTCCGGCGCCAGGTTAAAACATTCCTCTTCTCCCAGGCATTTTAAGCATTTTAAGCATTTTAAGCATTTTAACATTTAACATCCTATTACATTTTACTATTTAGTATGCTAGTATATTGGTGTTTTTAATGTGTTTCAATTGTTTAATATTGGTTTTAATTGTATTTTGATGTTTTGCTTGCTTGTTGTGAACTGCCCAGAGAGCTTCGGCTATGGGGCGGTATAGAAATTTAATAAATAAATAAATAAGGAGAGACTTACACCTAGCCCAAACCCCTTTTTGCTCAGTCATGTAGCCTAGCAACCCAGCAGAACTTATACTGGCAAAAGGGTGGTCAAATTCCTCCTGAGCATAGTGTGGAACAGGGAGAATTTACACCGGCATAAGTATGCCAACTTTCTATGGATAGGCATTTAGGATTGCTCTGTGAGTCTTGGAATACAACTGCAGAGACCTAAATCAATAACCTGATTTGACAGAGGAATTTAAACACCATCAATAATAAGAAAATTCATTGCTTCTGGATCCCTCATCAATCTAATCTCCAACTTGCTTGGATCCAATTTCAGTCTGTTTATCATCATCCAAAATGATCCCTGCTGTCATGCCCACCTCAGAGGACTCATCCGAGGAGGAAGAGGAATGGGAGACAACAGACCCAGGAGGGGGGCCAAGCAAGGAGACAGCTCAGGATCCTTCACCAGACCAGGGGCAAGCCCCTGAGGGAGCCCGCCTGCCAGAATCAGGAAGCAACCAGGAGGCTGCCCTTTCCCCAGCAGAGAGAAGATGCCAACAGGTGTTGCAGCAACAAAGGCAATCAGTGCGATTAAGGAGCAGGAGAGCTCGCAAGAACACAGGCTGATTGGAAGCACCTGGGCCAGCATGCAGAATAAAAAAGGCTGGAAGGAAAGGGAGACTCCTTGCTAGAGTCAATGTCAAGCCTTGCTGCAGACGTTGCTCCGGCTCCCCTGTTGACCCGTGCCTCGGAGCCTGCCCTGCCTGATCAGATCTCTTGGTTTCTGGACGTTTGGACTACTGTAAGGACTCAACTCTCCTGCATCCTCCTTTGGCGCTTCCCAAACGGTAAACACACTGGCTGGCCCCTGGTTCCTCCTGCCTAGCAGATTTATGGTCTGGCCAGCATCTGGTATCTGTTAATTAGGTCCTAGCGCACCATGTTTGACACCTGCCTTCATACACTGTGTCAGCAATGAGATTGTTGTTTCTGGAATAATAGGTAACAAAACATAGAGCGGTGTGCCAATAGAAAATCTGTAATACGCTTAGGACTCTCGAACCAGGTAGGGCCTATGGATCTTACTCCCTGTGACACTAGGGCAGCACTTATAGCAGAGAAAACTACTGGACTGGACCAGGTGATCTGGGGAGGCAACAGGAGCCAGGCTAGCCATATATAACCCGTGCTTCAAGCTTGGTTCCTTAGTCTGAGCTACTCATCAGGTAGCTGTAGACCTCCTGTGCCCCACCATCTGGCAGCCTCCAGATATTTTGGACTACAACTCCCATCATTTCTGACCACTGACCATGCTGGTAGGGACTGTGGTCCAGAACATCAGGAGGGCACCAGGTTGGGAAAGGTAGCTCTAGACTTTTCTTCCTTGCTTCCCTCACCCAGAGCAGGGATCAGTTCACATTTAAAGTCAAATTTATCCAATTTGCACTATGCAAAACAACATGGGAAGCAACATTTGGCTTTCTTTTGAAATTCACACTTATACAAATATTGTGATCCAGTTCTCCAACTAAGTAATGTTTACAGAAATGCATATATTAGGGGAAAGTGTGCATAAAAATGAATATATTAATGAAAATAACATACAAAATTCATTACACTAGGAGAAATTGCTTGCAAAAATGTGTGCATTACTCTAAACTGCATACAAAATGTTTTTAGTAGGAGAAAGGATTTTTTTAAAAAAATGGCAAATTGCTGCAGAAATGTGGAGAACTGAATTTAAAATTGGAAAAATGAGAAACTGAGAATTGAAATTGGCAGATCCTATCCTGGACTGCCACTTTTGGTAACCTGTCTCATTTGCCTGATGATGAACCCATCTCTGGCCTCTTTCGCTTAGTGCCCTGAACTTGATTTTTGCCTGACCAGGCCAGCATGAGTATATTGCCTCCTGACCCTTCCAAATGACAATTGTTAGGTTAGACTCTAAAATACAGATGTGGCTAAGCTGTGACCTTCTAGTTGTTGCTGTACTCCATCTCCCATTTTCCTTCAGCATTGGCCACATTGGCCAGCGCTGATGGGAGATGGATTCCAACCACATCTGGAGACTCACAGGTTAGCCACCGCTGCTGTAGGGCCCCAATAGTATCAATGACACTGGCTTTGAAAGATTTGGACAATCTCTACCTTATAGATATTTTAAAACATTTGTGAGAAAATGAATCTCTGCAATATCCTTGCTCTAGCTCAGTGGTAAAGCATCTGCCTTGCATGTAGAAGGTTCAAAGTTCAATCCCAGGCATCTCAAGGTAGTGCTGGGAGAGATTCCTCCCTGAAAGCCCTAGAGAGATTCTGACAGTCAGTGTAGACCTTACTAAGCTAGATGGACCAATGTTCTGACTCAGTATAAGGCAGCTTCCTATGTTCCATACGTTCATGCTGCTTTGCTGACAGAAATCCTGTTTACATCAATGGGGCTTAAGGAATGGAGTGACTGTTGTTTAGCTTAGTAAATACAGACTATGCTGCTCATCAGGGAATAGAAATGGAGTGGTTTCCATGACAATCCTGAGGGAAAGCCAAGTACATGGTTTGCCTGTAGAGTGTTGACTTTTTAAGTGAGGTTTGGTATGTAAATGTTAACTGCTGTTTGTTAAACTGTTGTGAAATGCTCCAGCGAAGGAAGTCTTAATTAGATTTATCAGTCCTTGCTGCAAAATGCCTGTATGAAAAACAGTTTTTGAAGCCTGATTCCCTATGCATGTTTACTAGAAATACATTTCAGAGTTTAGCTGGACTTATTTCCAAGTAAGCGTGTGCAGGATGCAGCCTCACTCAGTTTAAGGACATGAGGAGAGCTCTGCTGGGTCAGAGCAAGGGTTCATCAGGTCCAGCATCCTGTTTCCCACAGTGAGGAAGCCCACAAGCAGGGTGTGAAGGCAACCATCTCACCACCATTGCCTACTCCTACCCCACAACTAGGGAGGTCAGAGAATGCCAACAGAAATGAAAACAGGAGCTGACACTGCCAATGTTCACTTAATCTTCCAGTGTCCAGAAGGGACATCAATCCAGTGAATACTATTGGGATTCACTGTTGTTGTTGCTTTCAGTCCACAAATGATACGTAATTGACTGTGTCCCTTCCCCACCTTTTGCATTGTGTTTCCTTTGCATTGAAATGAATGGTGTGGAATAATGTAATAATAACGTAATTAATTACATAAAATTCTGCCATAACAGACGGAAAGGCGAATTACATAAAATTCTGCCATAGCAAACAGCAAGACTTGTTGGAAGTCAAACTACAGCAGAATGGAAACAGTGCTGCATATGATTAATACAGATTGGAATGGGAATCTATGCCTTCTTACAACCCTCCCCTGAAACTGGAGTGCCCGCCTTTATGTTGCTACAATGGCACAAAAGAGAAGTATCAGCAGGCTTGTAGGAACCTCAAGTCTTGCAGAAGTACAACAGTTTTAGAAAGAAAACCCTAACTAGGGATGGGGGGGGGAACAGCCCAATGAGGAATTAGCATGCTAATGGCCACAAAATGCTGGGTGTTTGTTGCAGGGGAAGATGGGAAAATGGAAACGGGAATATAATGGAATATCCAGGAAAATGGCATGACTGGCTAGCTAGAATCCTGAGTAGGAGCACTCCTTTTCTTGCAGGTCCCACTTAAGAACATAAGAACATAAGAAGAGCCTGCTGGATCAGGCCAGTGGCCCATCTAGTCCAGCATCCTGTTCTCACAGTGGCCAACCAGGTGCCTGGGGGAAGTGTGTGTGTGTGTGTTGTACATACTTTGCAAGGAAAAGGGTTAGATAGGGTGGAAAGACCCAACAGGCATCCATTTTTCCCCTCCACTGGTTCCCCTCAGAGAGCTACAGTCCCAGAGTTCCCTGGGAAGAGGGATTGATTGTTAAACCACTCTGGGAATCGCAGTTCTGTGAGGGGAGTAGGAGTGTCCAAACATAAGAACATAAGAACATAAGAAGAGCCTGCTGGATCAGGCCAGTGGCTCATCTAGTCCAGCATCCTGTTCTCACAGTGGCCAACCAGGGGCGTGGGGGAAGCCTGCAAGCAGGACCCGAGGATCCTTACAACAACCCTGTGAGGTAGGCTAGGCTGAGAGAGAGTGAATGGCCCAACTTCATGGTTGACTTAGGATTTGGACTCTGGTCTCCCAGCTCCCAGTCTGACACTAACCACTACACCAGACTGGCTCTCAATTGGCTGTCATGTAGGGCAAGGATGAGAAACCCATAGCTCTCCAGATGTTGTTCGACTACAGTTCCCATCAGCCTCAGCCACTATGGTCAATGGTCAGGATGATGGGAATGGTAGTTCAACAACTTGTGGTGGCTGACAGGTTTCCCATCCCTGATGTAGGGCTATAAAAAATGGAAACTGCTGAAATCTTCTCTAAAACAACATTACTGGGGCCTTGTTCTCCTTTGAACCTAGCCACCCTATGCAAGTATAACAAACATAAGGGAAATCCCAGTTTAATTAGAGCAGGAGAACTTCTGAAATTATTTTGGTTTTAACTGGTGCTTAAGGTCTTGGCTCATTCGATCTCCTGCTGTTTATTTGTAATTGTTTTATATTGGATTTTAGTTTATTAGAATTGTATGGCTTATTTGTATTATGTTTTTAGACATTATGTTGGAAACTGCCCTGTAGTTATTTTGTAATGCTGACGGGTGGTCTATGCATTTTGCTCTTAAATAAGTTCTTGAAAAGTAGGCCCATCAGATGAACAAGAAAACAAGACCAACACGCTAATAACCGGCCACAAAACTGGGAAGATTCAGATAGATACAATTTCTCAGTTTATGTGACACAATGACCCTGCCAAAATTTATCCTTTCTACAAAATTCTGAAAGTTGCTATCTTCTTTGGTGTCTAATCTTCTTCCAGAACAAGGAGCTGAAGAACTCAGAAGAGAAGCGCAGGCCAGAGAGCACATGTCATCAGCTTCTGCAGCAATCATCAGTGGGCCTGAGAGAGGTGTTGGTGACAGCCACTCCCCTACCTTTCCTGGGGCTTAAGAAAGACCTGTGTGCCCTGAGAGAGGGCAGAAGAGGACAGGCCCAGGTCAGGGAGCACATAACCATCAGCTCCCGATCCACGTGGCAGGTCAGCCTGTAAGAAGTCTGTTCTATAATATAGAACAGCCGGTCAACACTTACAGGACCCCCATTTTTGGGAGGCAGTGGCTGATCGTAGGCAGCTTGCTGTAAGCGGTGATCAGCCCTGACAGCAAGCCTCCCTTTTCAAGGATCAATGCCCCATATGCTGACCTTCATCTTCTGCAGTTTAAAAGTTAAAAAAATGCCTGGCTGAGTTTTAATTAATTTAATAAATGTTGGCTTGAACTCAATGATAAAGTCGGGCATGCTCAGTAAGAACCAACTGTCAGTGTTCTAAAAGCCAGACTCCCAGCTGCTGGGCTTGGCTAATCAGCAGACCACACCCACACCAGACTTTGATTTCAAGTGAGACAGTCATGGCTTCCCTCAGAGAATCATGGGAAGTGTAGTTTGTGAAGGGTGCTGAGAGGAGACTCCTATTCCCTGACAGAGCTCCAGCGGCCAGACTGGTTTAACAGTTAGCTGCTCTGACTGAAGGTCTGTGAGGGGAACAGGGTGTCTCCTAGCAACTCTCAGCACCCTTCACTAACTACACTTCCCAGGATTCTTTGAGAGAAGCCAAGGCTCTCCAAAGTGAAATAAGTCTGGTGTGGATGTGGCCAGGGACAGCTTTGGTTTAAATTTGGGTGGGAGGCTACATGTACGTGTTGTGCCTGGGGGAAGCCCACAAGCAGGACCTGAGTGCAAGAACACTCTCCCCTTCTGAGGCTTCCGGCCAGTGGCGTCACAAGGGTTGGTGTCACCTGGTGCGGTAACTCATGGTGTCACCCCCATGGACCTCCTCCCATACCAGACCATACAGAATCCTTAGTAATGTTTTTTGTACTAATGTTACTCGTAAATCATAATTCCCGTATATCACTGAATGTAATAGCAATAGTAGTGACATAAACAACTAGCAAAATTAAAATTACACCTTTAAATTACAATATCATATGCACAGCCCAAATTCTTGCTGTTATCACTAATGGGAGTTAATTATCTTGCATATGCCCATAGTAAATTTTCAGATACTTTCAGACCCTCAGCAATTTCAAGTGGTCTATGTAGAAGAAAGGTTTGGGAACCCCTGGAGTAAGACACCTGCTTAGTCCCTATGCTGCTCTCACCCCTCATTTAGGTGCCTGGGATGCATGCGTGTGGACACACCTCCTTACAATTATGGAAAGTGATTCTTAATAATAAGTCTCCAGACACAAAGTTACATAGGTATTTATCAGTTGTTTAGTAGAAAATTCAGAGCTGCAGGGTCCCTTCATGATAGTTACAGCCACGTACACCCTTTTTTGCTCCTGGATTAAGAATGAGATATTTGTTAATGCATTCTCTCACAACAACAAACATCTCTAGGAGCCAATCAGCATGAAAGTGGAGAGCGTTAGCAACTGAGAAGAGTCTTCTCAGTGGCTGATTCACCTCCTTTCACTCTGATTGGCTCCAATCAGCAGAAAAGGCAAGGAAGCCTATTAGAAGACTCTTCTCAGTGACTAACACACTCCCTTTTCATGCTGACTGTAGGATGCTTGGAGACATAGGGAACCTGCTCCCAAAAAAGCAGAGGGACTAAGATCCCCTGGGCGACTACCCAGAGCTTGGAAGTAACTAGTTACAGGTAACAAATTACTTGTAATTCATTACTTTTTTGAGTAACGAGTGGGTAATTCCTTTACATTTTGATTGTAATAGAACTAGGAGTAATTTTACTACTTTTATGGAGTAATTGTAACATTTCCAGAATTACTTTTGGGCATTACTTGGGGGGGGGAGCAAGGGAAGTCTTCTGCTCCTCTGATTTGTGGATGAAAATCATGTGCCTCAAACTGGGCTTCTGTGCAGTGTTGCTTTTTCCTCATGCTCTGTGGATGGGTAGGAGGCGACGAGGGAGGAGGCGGAGAGTGAGACAGGGTGGAGTAGAGAAAACAATTATTTAAAAAAACAGATAGTGGTGGTGAAGGGAAAAAGGATCCGGAGGTCAAGAACATGGATAAAGGACGAGAAGGAGGCAGCAGCAGAATGGAGATAAAGAACTGTGGAGGTGAAAGATGACAACATGTTTGTGTGTGAGACAGAGAGACAGAGAGAGAACACTGTGTTTCCACTTGGCACACAAAGTGGCCTCCACCACCCTCTCTGGCTACTGTGCTGCATTTGCAGTATTTTAACTTTTTTGCATCTCAGGGGAAAATGTTTGCTTGAGTGAGTATCCCTTAGTTGGTGGCAGGGCAGGGTCCGGGAGGTGGTTAAGTGAGAGAGATTATGCTTGCTGGCTGAGGGGTGTGTGTGCACTTGGTTTGACGGGCAAAGATCTGAGTAGTGGCCTCTGCCTCCCTCCCCACCACCCTTACCAGCGGAGAGACCACCATTGCTATCTTATGAATAAAAATAATTATTCTACTACCTCTGTATGTGTTTGTTTATTTTTTTAATGTTGTTTTAGGCTACTTAGATGTGCAGCATTCAAGGTCAGCACCCTGTAGGCTTTTTTTAAAAAGTAATTGAAATGTAATTGTAGTGATTACTTTGGAGGGAAAGTAAAGTAATCAGTTACTTTCAGAGCAATTGTAATTGTAACGGTAATTACTACTTTTTGGGGCCATGTAACTGTAACTGTAATTTATTACTTTTTAAAAGTAATCTTCCAAGCTCTGCGACTACCCTCCTGGTGCTTATGGACATGACCGTAATATATTTTGTGACGTGGAAGTTCGACATTATTTATTAAGTGTGTTTAGGATTACACTGATGGCATTCCCAAATATGTACTTTCACACAGACTTTGGTTTTCCATAACACGATGTTTGTCCAAGCCTCCACACTTGGGGGGGCACTGCTTGCACACCCCTTCCATAAGCACATCAAAGTTGGATACACACCTGAACCAAGACCCAGACAAAAGGGCACTCAAAACGAAAAGGTAATTACAGTGGCTGAATAGATCTTGTACAGTGGTTATACTGACTGGGCAGCCACTGTCCTTCACATTTTACAAAATACTTTTTCCTATACAAAGATTAAATTTCCGTTTATGAAAAAGTAATATATGAAGTGGTCTCAATAGTGAGAAAAGTAAACAAGTGAATGGTGATCCAAATGTTTTTCATTCTCACGTTATAAAGCTAGCTGCCAGATGATGTATCACCTTCGCTACGCATGCAGCGTAGACTGAAAAAACAGCACCCAAGCCACCATTCAATACGTGCATGTGTTTTTTCCAACATGAATCTATAGGTCTCAAAAAGTAATGTGTGACAAAGTCCTCAAACACTTATAACATGCCTCAAACATGGTCTCTTGTTCTACCAGCATGCCTTCACACCATCACTTTGCCAAACCTTAAGGATAGGTAAATTGCTTTTAGGGAGGTTCACAATTATGATTTCCTATTTATTTAATCTAACAATATTTAAAATATATAAAAACAGCCAGGGGAAGATATTGGAGAAATATAAAATAAATACAAATAAAAAAGGGGGTGGTGGTGAAAAGACCTTAAATGTGCTACTCACCATCTCTCAGCCTAGCCTCCCCTCAGGATGAAAACAACAGAGAACCATGACCACCCCCAGGAAGAAGGGCACACTTAAAATGTAGAGGAAAAAATCATCTACAACCACAGTGTGAAATCAAATACTTATTGGGACACAGTATGAAGAAATATTTATATAAACATGACTATCAAATATGTTTATGAATTACACAATCTTTAAATATATTTATAGTGCAATCCGATGTTTGTTTACACAGAAGCAAGTCCCAATGTATTCAACGGGGCTTACTCAAACTGGGAAGTGTGCAGAGAACTACAGCCTCAAGTGATAAGGAACTTGTTCTTTCAACTTGTTCTTTTAAGTTGAGACCTTATCCCAGTCTGAGTCTGTGTTGGAATTGCTTTTTAATATGTTTTTAAGCCTTTTCTTTTTTTAAAAAAATGTTTTTTTAAAGCTTTTAAAAATATTTTCTATATTTTAAAGTCCGTTTTTATGATGTTTTAAAGTGCTTTTAGTGCTTTTGTTTGCCGCCCTGGGCTCCTACTGGGAGGAAGGGCGGGATATAAATCAAATAATAAATAAATAAACTTCATTCACCTCTTTAGGCTGTTTTCCAACTGTTTATTCTTGCTTTATGGTTATTGGATTTTAAATGGCTTTATTTCTTGTTGTGAGCTGCCTTGGTTTCCAACCCTACCTCACAGGGTTGTTGGAAAGACTACACACACACACTGCAGATGTATAAATACATACAGCCCATATGATAGTTTATTGTCAAACCAGTTGGTCATTGCAGAAAAATCAATATTAGTTTTTAAAAAATCAGTATTCGTTTCCTACAGAATAAAAACTGTAATACCTAAGTAAGCCCTGCCTACTTGCTTTAAAATAGGACTGGAGGAGGGGGGGACAGAAAGAGAACACAAACACAATTCTTTTTTACATTCACTCCAAAGTCTCATTGATTTTCAACACATTCATAACCATGTCTACTCAAAAGTAAATCCTATTGAATTCAATGGGATTTACTCTGGAGATATGGGATTAGCAATGCTTTTACTCCCACAAAAGCAAGTATTGGGAAGGTTTTGAAAACACTGCCCAGGATCTGACTCCTGCACACAAGAGGGGAAAAAACTGAAATATATATACTTACCCAATTTATGAGATTTTCAGATAAATGGGGGGGGGGAAACCACTATTTTCTGGCCTTGCAATGAGGTTTACTAGACACTGCCACAGGTCAAACAAACACTTCACTGATTGGCTGCAATCCTGAACAGGTGGGGTTAAAGCTACGAAGTGCTATACAGTAGTTTAAAAAAAGATTTAACAGGGGTGGCTGACGTTTTTATGTATATCTCGAGAACCGGACCACCTAGAAACTTTTTTTTAAAATTAAAACTGAGAATCACCCCCCTCTGATGGCGTCACCTGGTGCGGTCCGGACCCCCTGTACCCCCCTAGTGATGCCACTGCTTCCAGCAACTGGTTTTCAGAAGCATGCTGCCTCTGACTAGGGTGGCACAGCACAGCCATCATGGCTAGTAGCCATTGATAGCCCTGTCCTCCATGAATTTGTCTAATCTTCTTTTAAAGCCATCCAAGCTGGTGGCCATTACTGCATCTTGTGGGAGCAAATTCCATAGTTTCACTATGCGCTGAGTAAAGAAGTACTTCCTTTTGTCTGTCCTGAATCTTCCAACATTCAGCTTCTTTGAATGTCCACGAGTTCTAGTATTATGAGAGAGGGAGAAGAAATTTTCTCTGTCCACTTTCTCAATGCCATGCATAATTTTATAAACTTCTATCATGTCTCCTCTGACCCGCCTTTTCTCTAAACTAAAAAGCCCCAAATGCTGCAACCTTTCCTCGTAAGGGAGTCGCTCCATCCCCTTGATCATTCTGGTTGCCCTCTTCTGAACCTTTTCCAACTCTATAATATCCTTTTTGAGATGAGGCGACCAGAACTGTACACAGTATTCCAAATGCGGCCACACCATAGATTTATACAACGGCATTATGATATCGGCTGTTTTATTTTCAATACCTTTCCTAATTATCGCTAGCATGGAATTTGCCTTTTTCACAGCTGCCGCACACTGGGTCAACATTTTCATCGTGCTGTCCACTACAACCCCGAGGTCTCTCTCCTGGTCAGTCACCGCCAGTTCAGACCCCATGAACGTATATGTGAAATTCAGTTTTTTTGCTCCAATATGCATAATTTTACATTTGTTTATATTGAATTGCATTTGCCATTTTTCTGCCCATTCACTCAGTTTGGAGAGGTCTTTTTGGAGCTCTTCGCAATCCCTTTTTGTTTTAACAACCCTGAACAATTTAGTGTCGTCAGCAAACTTGGCCACTTCACTGCTCACTCCTAATTCTAGGTCATTAATGAACAAGTTGAAAAGTACATGTCCCAATACCGATCCTTGAGGGACTCCACTTTCTACAGCCCTCTATTGGGAGAACTGTCCGTTTATTCCTACTCTCTGCTTTCTGCTTCTTAACCAATTCCTTATCCACAAGAGGACCTCTCCTCTTATTCCATGACTGCTAATCTTCCTCAGAAGTCTTTGGCGAGGTACCTTGTCAAACGCTTTTTGAAAGTCTAAGTACACTATGTCCACTGGATCACCTCTATCTATATGCTTGTTGACACTCTCAAAGAATTCTAATAGGTTACTGAGACAGGACTTTCCCTTGCAGAAGCCATGCTGGCTCTGCTTCAGCAAAGCTTGTTCTTCTATGTGCTTAGTTAATCTAGCTTTAATAATACTTTCTACTAGTTTTCCAGGGACAGAAGTTAAGCTAACTGGCCTGTAATTTCCGGGATCCCCTCTGGATCCCTTTTTGAATATTGGCGTTACATTTGCCACTTTCCAGTCCTCAGGCACGGAGGAGGACCTGAGGGACAAGTTACATATTTTAGTTAGCAGATCAGCAATTTCACATTTGAGTTCTTTATAATAATAATAAAATAAAATTTTATTTATCAGACGCCCATCTGTCCAACTGAACGGACACTCTGGGCGACGTACAATATAAAATACAATCTCAACATATACATAATCATCACAGTATTAATATCATAACATCTCGTCTAACAGAACCATCCTACACTAATATAGTATAAAACCTAACCCACCCCAGAGATCCCATAGGCCTGCCTGAAGAGCCAGGTCTTCAAGGCTCGGCGAAAAGTCAACAGGGAGGGGGCATGCCGAAGGTCAAAGGGAAGTAAGTTCCAGAGGGTGGGGGCCACGATCGAAAAAGCCCTCTCCCTGGTCCGCACCAGCCTAGCTGTCTTCGCCGGTGGGACCGAGAGAAGGTCCTGTGAGGCTGATCTTGTTTGGCGGCATATTTGGTGATACTGGAGGCGTTCCTTCAGATACACTGGGCCGGAACCGTATAGGGTTTTAAAGGTTAATACCAACACCTTGAATTGGGCCTGGTATACAACTGGCAACCAGTGTAATTCAATCACTCTCGGGTGGATGCCATCCGGGCCCAGTGATTTGTCAGTTTTTATATTGTCCATTAAGCCTAGAACTTCCTCTCTCGTTACCACTATTTGTCTCAGTTCCTCAGAATCCCTTAGTTCAGGTTCAGGGATCTGCCCTATATCTTCCACTGTGAAGACAGATGCAAAGAATTCATTTAGCTTCTCTGCAATCTCCTTATCGTTCTTTAGTACACCTTCGACTCCCTTATCATCCAAGGGTCCTATCGCCTCCCTAGATGGTCTCCTGCTTCGAATGTATTTATAGATTTTTTTGTTGTTGGTTTTTATGTTCTTAGCAATGTGCTCCTCAAATTCTTTTTTAGCATCCCTTATTGTCTTCTTGCATTTCTTTTGCCAGAGTTTGTGTTCTTTTTTATTTTCTTCATTCGGACAAGACTTCCATTTTCTGAAGGAAGACTTTTTGCCTCTAAGAGCTTTCTTGACTTTGCTCGTTAACCATGCTGGCATCTTCTTGGCCCTGGCGGTATCTTTTCTGATCTGCAGTATGCACTCCAGTTGTGCTTCTAATATAGTGTTTTTAAACAACTTCCAAGCATTTTCGAGTGATGTGGCCCTCTGGACTTTGTTTTTCAGCTTTCTTTTTACCAATCCCCTCATTTTTGTGAAGTTTCCTCTTTTGAAGTCAAATGTGACCGTGTTGGATTTTCTTGGCAATTGGCCATTTACATGTATGTTTAATTTAATAGCACTATGGTCACTGCTCCCAATCGGTTCGACAACACTATCATCTCGCACCAGGTCCCAGTCTCCACTGAGGATTAAGTCCAGGGTTGCCGTCCCTCTGGTCAGTTCCATGACCAACTGGTCTAGGGAATAATCATTTAGAATATCTAGAAATTCTAACCCTAAAGGAGAGAGAAACTCCAAAACTTCTCAGGGAGGACCAAGCATGTTCAGTTGGTGTATAATGCTGACCAACTGTTGGGAAATGTAAAACCAGAAAGGAGAAGGAAATGGAGTATCCTGAACAAGAGCACTCTACACTGCAACATTTTGTTGCAGATCCTACTTACCATACCTTATAGCAAGATTTCCAAATCTGGTGCCCTCCAGATGTTTTGGAATGATGGGAGTTGTAGTCTAAAACATCTGGAGGGCACCAGGTCTGCAAAGACTGCCTTATAGCCCTTTCATAGATTTTTTCTTTTTCTAAAATTTATTTTATATTAACAATAACAAAAATTTTAAAAAACCAAATACAGGAAAATAAAAAAAAGCAATCAATGAAATAAGCTACAAATATAATCCTTTAACATTTAGAATCACAGTGACATTTCATTAGCAGCAAAGAAGAAACTGAGCTGGTTCATACCGCAGATGTTCTATTACAAGATTTAAAGAAATATCTAAAGTAACACCACAATGAAAGAAAAAACCCTAGGATAGTCATATAGTTCTAGTAACAACTGGAAAGTAATTGTGGAGGCTGTGTACAGATGTATAGTCCATAAAGTTCCACCATATAGAAGTGAATTCAGGTTTTGCAATACCATGAAGAGGATGGATGTTATGCATGATTTTGTCCAGTATAGCCACATTTCAAGTATTTTTGTACCATGTCGAAATGTCCAGTTCCTCTAGTAGTTTCCAGTGTTGCAAGATTGTCTGATGAGCCGCCATCAACAGCTTTGAATTTTCAGTTGTAAATCCATATTATCATTGATAAATAAAGATAAT
Organism: Rhineura floridana; assembly: GCF_030035675.1. Lineage (NCBI taxonomy): Eukaryota > Metazoa > Chordata > Lepidosauria > Squamata > Rhineuridae > Rhineura > Rhineura floridana. The sequence continues at coordinate 108,314,343 of NC_084486.1, forward strand.
AAAAATAACTCTGGGGTCTGACATATTTCTTTAGTGATATTCACAAGTTCCCTATGAACTGCCTTTCAAAAAGGTGTCAGTTTTGAACATGTCCACAATTAGTGGAGGGGTGTGCCTTGTTCTGGGCACTCTTGCCAACATTGAGGGCTAGAGGAGGAGGAGATATGTGACAGGCAGACTGGTGTAAGATGCCACCTATGTAATATTTTCAAGTTCATCTCTTTAACGTTTGCTGAGGTCATTTTGTTAAATTCAAAAGAAAGAAGCGTCAGCCAATCCTGTGTATCTAAATCCAAACTGAGGTCCTATTCCCATTGATTTTTAAGCCCTGTGAGTTGTTCCATCCATTTGTCCAATAGGTTTCGATAAAAAGCCGAAACAATGCCTTTATCTCCCTGACCCCTGTCTAAGAGGCTTTTTTCAAAACTGGTGAGTGGTCTGCAGGCATGGGATATGAACATCCTGTAGGATACATTTTAATTGATGAGTGTGGAGGCATCCCCTCTCTGAATTAGGTATAATGATTCTGAGTTGATCCATGGGGATCGGGCAACCTTGGTTATAAAAATTCCTCTTTCCAAAAAGGCCACGTTTTTTCCACCTAGCTATGGTTCGTTGTAGTGTTGCATCCTCTAGCTTGGAAAAGTTACTTTTTTGAACTACAACTCCCATCAGCCCAATCCAGTAGCTATGCTGGCTGGGGCTGATGGGAGTTGTAGTTCAAAAAAGTAACATTTCCAAGCTCTGCTCTATTCTAGGATACATTTGCAAGGGAATAAGTGGGGAGTATATTGGGGAGATTTTATCCTGCCATATTTTCCAAATTCTAAAGGTAGTCTTGGTAAATGGGTTTCCTGTGGATCCTCAAAAAGGTATTGTTATAGGTTTAAATGGAAGCATCCATAATGGACCATAGAGGATCCATTCCTTGAGTGCAATCCAACATTTATTTGTCTTCATAATCATAAAACTAAGTTGATGAAGTTGGAATACATCATAATATAATTGTAAATTATATAGTCCCCAGACCCCTCCAGCTGTATGAGTGTAATATGATTTGATGCTGAGACAAGGTTTTTTTATGTTGAAAGACAAATGAGTTTAAGAGAGCCTGCCATTTCTTTATGCTAAGTGGCTGGAGGGGGAGGGGGAGAACCTGAAAAAGATATAAAATCCTCAGGATTATCTTCATACAAATAGAAGCGATACACCCTAAGGTTGTAAGATTGAGTTTGGACCAGCGATTTATGTCTTTTCTGAGGGGGTTAATGAACGGAAGATAATTAACTCTGAACAAAGTGAAGATTGGGGGGGGATTTGAATTCCCAAATATCTAAATGAATTAGCACTGATAGTAACTCTCAATTGTTTACTCATCATTAATTGATGATTCGGGGGAATATGAAAGAACATTATGGTTGATTTACTAAAATTGACCTGCAGATCACCAACTTGGGCAAAGGTGTTCAACTCTTCCTTAAGTGGACCAGCTGCCATCAACATGAGAACCATATCACCAGCACACATATTCATTAAATGCTCTTTGCCCTCTCCCTAGGATCGTGATACAAGGGCATTCCCGCATAGCTTGGATGCTAACGGTTCTAGGGAAAGAGCGAAGAGCAGTGGGGACAGCTGGCATCCTTGCTTTGTTCCTTTTTCAGTAATAATCGGAAGAGAATCTAGATTATTTGATCTCACTAGAGCTTCAGTGCAGGTATATAAGCGGGAAACTATTGAAATAAAGTTATCACCTACGTTAAAACATAATTCAAATAATCCCAGTTCAAACAATCAAAAGCATTAAAAATATCTAATGAAAGAATACCTAGGGGTTGTTTGGTCATTTGAGCATGATGGATGATTTTCTATAACCATTGAACTGGATCAGAAATGTGTCTGCCTGGTGTGAATCCTGTTTGGTCCAAATGGAGAATATCAGGAATCATCTGATTGAAGTGGGCAGCAAGTATAGAGGTAAATATTTCTGATCCTGATTTAATAGATTTATGCGTCGATAGGAATCTGTCTTTTTTTTTTATCTTTAACTGGTGTAGGTAGTAGTATGATCCAGATGTTCCATGTATCAGGGATGGGACATTCTGTCCAAATATGATTAAAAAGGCAAACTAAATGAGTGAGTATATCTTTAACTTTTTTATAAAATTAACTGCCAAATCCATCTGGTCCTGGGGCTTTATTTTGTTTTAATCTCTGGATTGCTGCTATCACTTCTTCCATGGTAATGGGTAATTTGAGAGAATGTTTTTGAGTCTTGGATAATTTGGGGGGTTCAAAACTTCAGAGATAGTTAAGAATATTAGTCTTCTCTAGACTCCTGGAAGAATATAATTCCTGGTAGAATTTAGCAAAAATTGACTTAATTTCTTTTGGGTCATATGCTAGTTCTCCATCTTTTTTATAAAGAGACATTACTTGCATTGATTGGAATTGTGAGCAGAGGGCATGCGCTAATTTGAAGCATTTTTTACTAGATTCATAATATTGTTGTTTGACATACCACAAACATTTGGCTATTTTTGCTGAATCTAATTCTATTCAGTTCTTTAAAAGTTTGCTATACACCATTTTTGAACCCATGTTTTTATGCTGAGTTTTTAGTATGGAGTTGTCAGATAGCAAACGGGAGCGGACAGGATCTATCAGTTTCCTGTGCTTTATGGTTTCTGCTATACAGTGCCCCTTATGGTTGCTTTCATTGTGTTCCATATTGTAGGATGTGATGTTAAGTGTAAAATATTCTGAGTACAGTGGATAAGTTTTGAGTAGCCAATTGGTCGGTTAAGAGAACTGGGTCAATATGTCATATGGGGTCAAATAGGATATTGTCCAGCCCAAAGTCAGAGAAACCAGACTGAGGCGAGGTTTGTTTTAATTCTCGTTTTATTAGTGTGATGGTTACATCCAAAGCAGTGCACTTCATAAACCTGTCTACTCTGACTTACTACTTTCCCTAACTAGCTGACCTAAACAGTCTCTGCAGTGCGTGGGTAGAGTTAACTCAGCACTAGAGTCTGGGAGGGCACCTGCTTAAGTAGGGGAGGTATTTGCACGTAAACGTTCCATCCTCTGAAAGTCCCTCTTCTCTCACCTTCTCATGCATGGTGAGGGGGGGCAAGCCTGTGACTGCCCATCCGACAGTGGGACTTTGCTAGGTGACGGCGTGACCTCAGGAGGCGGGAAGCAGGTTGGTGGGTAAGCGTTTGAAGTGCCAGGTGGGGATTCCAGCGCGGGTGGGGTTGGCGCATGCAAAGGGTCACTTCCCAATGGCTCAGGTGGGGACCCCATGCCTCAATGGGGGTGCAGGTCAAAGAAGTCTGCGGGCTGACAGAGTCCCCCCTCCTCCAACACCCCCAAGGACATCATCCTCGTCTGACTCCTCTCCCTGATCTAGCTCCCCGTGCACCTGGGGCGCAACAGATATGTTGCAAAAATGTACTAGTAACTTCAGCTGCTGCATGACCTGAAAGTATTTTGGGAAGAATTGATGCTCTGATTATATCTGATACCATAGGGGCTGTGAGGTGAATATAATCTAAACAGGAAAAAGACTGGAAATGGAGAGAGTAGTAAGAAAATCCTTAACCCCTTGATTGGCCTGTCTCCATGCATCTACTAGTTGGTGGCACTCCAAAAGATCTGCAATATGTCTTCTTCCTTGGAAGTGATCTGAAGGGTGTGTGGTACATCTGTCCATAGATAAATCACAAACAAGTCAGTTGCAAGGATGACCTCCCCAGATGCAAAGTTGGAAAGTTTCTTCAATGTATTGGTGTATGCACCTTATGTTGGGTCAGCAGGACAGACTGGGGATTCTGTTGGTGTACCACCCACCCTGCTGCCCAACAGACTCCCTAGCTGAGCTGACGGAGGTGGTCTCGGGTGTACTGTTGAGATCCCCCAGACTGTTGGTTCTGGGGGATGTCAACATCCATGCCAAGGCCACCTTATCCGGGGCAGCTCAAGATTTCATGGTCTCCATGACAACTATGGGACTGTCCCAGTATGCCATTGGCCCAACACATGTAGCAGGGCATACTCTGGATTTGTTTTTTGCATCTGGACATGGAGTTGGTGATCTGAATGTTGGGGGCCTTACATCAGTCCCTCTGTCATGGACAGATCACTGCTTGCTGAAGTTTAGACTTACAGCGGCTTTTCCCCTCTGCAAGGGTGGGGGACCTATTAAGTTGGTCCACCCCCAGAGACTAATGGATCCGGATGGTTTCCAATGGGCTCTGGGGATTTTTCCGGCTGATAGGGCTGGCGCTCCTGTCGAAACCATGGTTGAACTGTGGAATACAGAAATGACCCGGGCAATTGACATGATTGCTCCTGAGCGCCCTCTCCTGTGTAGAGCTCGTACGGCTCCATGGTATACCCCAGAGCTGAGAGCGATGAAACAATATCGGAGATGGCTTGAGTGCAGATGGAGGCGAACTCCTAGTGGATGCAATTACACACTGGTAAGTGCCTATGGTAAGCTATATTTAGGGGCAGTGAGGGCAGCAAAAAAACAATATTTTGCTGCCACTATCGAATCATCACTCTGCTGCCCAGCGGAGCTCTTCAGAATTGTCCAGGGGCTATTACACTCTGGCCCCAGGGACATGGTAGAACCATCTGAGGCCCGTTGTAATGAATTTGCTAGGCACTTCCAGGATAAAATCTTTAGCATCCGCCAGGACTTAGACTCCAGTGTTATAGCAGGTGAATGAAGCGAGGTATCCAGAGCACAGCTTTGTCCCGATTTCTTGGATGAGTTTCAGTTGGTACAGTTTGAGGACGTTGACAAGGTGCTTGGACAGGTTCGTGCAACCACTTCTGTGCTGGATCCTTGCCCTTCTTGGCTAATAAAAGCTAGCAGGGATGGAACAGCCAGCTGGGCCACGGAGGTGATTAATGTCTCTCTGCGAGAGGGGGTGGTCCCTGGCTGCCTGAAAGAGGCAGTAGTGAGACCACTCCTGAAGAGGCCCTCCCTGGACCCAGAAAATCTTAATATCTATAGGCCAGTAGCAAATGTTCCATTCCTGGGCAAGGTCCTTGAACGAGTGGTGGCAGGCCAGCTCCAGACACTCTTGGATGAGACCGATTATCTGGATCCATTTCAGTTGGGTTTCAGGCCTGGTTTTGGCACAGAAACTGCCTTGGTCGCCCTGTATGATGACCTTTGTCGGGAGAGAGACAGGGGGAGTGTGACTCTGTTGATTTTCCTTGATCTCTCAGTGGCTTTCGATACCACCAACCATGGTATCCTTCTGGGGAGACTGGCTGAGTTGGGAGTGGGAGGTACTGCATTGCGGTGGTTCCACTCCTACTTGGCAGGTCACCTCCAGATGGTGGTGCTTGGGGAACATTGGTTGGCACCCTGGACTCTCCAGTATGGGGTTCCACAGGGGTCAGTTCTGTCCCCCATGCTGTTCAACATCTACATGAAACTGTTGGGTGCGGTCATCCGGAGCTTTGGAGTGCGTTGCCGTCAGTATACTGATGACACGCAGCTCTATTTCTCCTTTTCATCTTCTTCAGGTGAGACTGTCAATGTGCTGAACCAGTGCCTGGCTGCGACAATGGACTGGATGAGGGCTAATAAACTGAGGCTCAATCCAGACAAGACTGAGATGCTGCTAGTGGGTGGTTCTTCTGACCAGATGGTGGATGTCCAACCTGTTCTGGATGCGGTTGTACTCCCCCTGAAGGAGCAGGTTCGTAGCTTGGGGGTCCTCCTAGAACCATCTCTGTCACTTGAGGCTCAGGTAGCCTTGGTGGCACAGAGTGCCTTCCACCAACTTCGGTTGGTGGCCCAACTACGTCCCTTTCTGGACAGGGATAACCTGGCTTCAGTTGTCCATGCTCTGGTAACCTCCAAATTAGATTACTGCAATGCGCTCTACGTGGGGCTGCCTTTGAAGATGGTTCAGAAACTGCAGCTTGTGCAAAATGCAGCAGCCAGATTGGTAACAGGGACCAGACGGTCCGAACATATAAAACCGATTCTGGCCTGCTTGCATTGGCTGCCTGTATGTTTCTGAGCTCAATTCAGTGTGCTGGTTTTAACCTATAAAGCCTTACATGGCTTGGGACCACAATACCTGATGGAATGCCTCTCCCGATACGAACCCACCCGTACACTACAGTCAGGATCAAAGGCCCTCCTCCGGGTGCCTACTCCGAGGGAAGCTCGGACGGTGGCAACAAGGGAGAGGGCCTTCTCAGTGGTGGCCCCCAAATTATGGAATGATCTGCCTAATGAGGTGCACCTGGTGCCAACACTGTTATCTTTTCGGCACCAGGTCAAGACTTTCCTCTTTTCCCAGGCATTTTAGCATGTGTTTTATATTGTTTTTATATTGTTTTAGATTTTAATATTGTGTTTAAATTGTTTTAAAAATATGTGTTTTAAATTGTATATTTATTTTAATGTTTTTGATTGCTGCAAACTGCCCAGAGAGCTTCGGCTATGGGGTGGTATACAAGTGCAATAAATAAATAAATAAATAAATAAATAAATAAATAAATAAATAAATAAAAAGGTATATTGTTTTGAATTAAGCAAATAAATAGAGGCCAACATCACGTCATGATTATTCAATAAGCCATTGACAAAAATGAACCTTCCATTCTTATCTATTTTTTTCCTCTGAAAATCTAAAGATTGGGCAATCACCACTCTTACTCTCCTCAAATGCGTTGAGCCGGGGGTCAACAATTGAGAACCAAATCAAGATGAGTAAGTAGATATTTTGTGGTGTCTACTTTATAGCAGAGTGGTAAAGCGGCGGTAACGCAGCCGAAACTCTGCTCACGGCCGGAGTTCGATTCCAACGGAAGGAGGAAGTCAAATCTCCGGTAAAAGGGGTCGAGGTCCACTCAGCCTTCCATCCGTCCGTGGTCGGTAAAATGAGTACCCGGCATATGCTGGGGGGTAAAGAAAGGCCGGGGAAAGAACTGGCAATCCCACCCCATATATACGGTCTGCCTAGTAAACGTTGCAAGACGTCACCCTAAGAGTCGGAAACTACTCGCACTATAAGTGCGGGGACACCTTTACCTTTAACTTTATATATCTCTTGAAGAAAAACAATAGTCTCTGGGCCCGCAAAACGTTGGAGACCCTCTTTTTAATCACATCTCCTAATTGTTTGACACTAAAAGTTATAATTTTAAGCTCCGACATTTAGACGAGTATAAACACATAACAAACTGATATATATGATTTGAAAACAGAACCCAACTTGTACTTTGTGATTCCAATTACACCAACCTCTCACCCCTCCCCTTCAATCCACCCCCAACGAGCCCAACTATGTTAAGCCAGGAACCTTTCCCATCCTTGTGGTATAGGCTAATAGCCTCCCGTGACCAGAAGGGCCAATTTAGTAGGGGGTTCAACTTCACACCACTAATTTAAAAAGTTATCACATTGGTAGATCCCCGATTACTTCCTCTCCCCTCCCCCCTGCACACAAAAAATCACTGATAAAATATTATTAAATATTATAAAGAACAATTCTATATTGAGAAAAGGAAGAAATATAGGAGAGAAAAAGAAAAGGGACACTCCACCCATATAATTCAATTAAAGTGCTATTTTTAGAAGTACTACTCATTATAAGCTGTCTTGAGTAAAGCAAATCATTTTTTTTTTTGTAATGGTAGTTCTCCTCTGCAGAAGAGGCATCATGGAAACAGAGTCAGTTTGTGGACAGCTGTGACCTTTCGATGCCTGAGGGAATGACTTCCAATCTTCTCCTGCCCGTACCATGCTGATTCTAAGTCATCTTCTTCCCATGGCAACAATAAAGAAAACAAGGCCAGTAGTCTAGTCACTACTTTCTTATTAGTGGCTCTATGTTGTACCCCATCCATCTCAGCAATAAGGGCAAGTGGGAACCCCCACCTGTAGGGGACTTTAGGTTCTCTCATTAAGTCTGTTGCTGGTTTAAAGGCTTTACATCATCTTAGTATCTCAGCATTGAGATCTTGTAAAAATAAGACCAACAAATCCTCATATATTATTGGGCCCTTAGTACATAGAACTTTCGTGAATGCTTTTTTTTCTGTGCAAAATTATAAAAAGCCACTTCTATGTCCTGTGGAGGGGCATTGTTCTTGGGTTTGGGGCCGAAACTGTGGTGAACCCTCTCATTATCTACTCTTTCTAGTTCTACCTTGGAAACCAAGGTCTTTCACCACTCTAGCAGAAATTGAGTCAAGTCTACCTGTTCTGTCCATTCTTTTATTTCACGTATGTGAAGGTTCCATCTATGCGCTCTGTTCTCCTGGTTGTCCAGACATGTTTGTAAATCCCTTTGGCTTTGTATAATGTATTTAAGTGTATCCGTGTGTTGTAAACCAATATCTAGGGCTTTGCTCATAGTTTTGGCTGTGTCTTCCACCTGGTTCGTAAGCATTGTAATCCTTTCTTCTAGTGGTTTAAAACTGTTGTCCCACCTTTTTATAAGGGTTTCTTGTAGGGTGGCAAATTATATGGACACAGGATCATCAGTTGTGTCTGGTTGTGCAGTTGACCCATCTTTATTGGCTTTAGTAGTCCTTGCCATCATATTGGATGCCTCCAGCATTAGACCCCTTCCAAAAGAATGATCCGAGACGGGTTTAAAGGATGCAGTTATCATCTCTTCTTTGCCTCTGAAAGAGCCAGGGAGCATAGCACGGCAACCTTAAATGCTCAAAATGAAATAAAAAAAATAATTTAAAAGTGCAGAAAAAGGTTTTAATGGAAGGGAGAGAGCAGAGCCTCAGGATTACCTTGTTGCTCTTTCCCATGCGCACATGCACACCCATAGCCATTTCATAGATGATGTGAAGATGGCTTGGTGAAGATGGTTTCACACATGTGTTTGGGACTCTGTGTGATGCACAGAGGCACATTGTAAAGAGGGATACCACATCTGTTTTTAGTATATAAATCTGATAAATAAATAGTAACATATCTCTGTTCACAATGCCAGTGAGGCCACATTTTACTAGCATAAAAATGCAAAAGTGTATGCCCTGTATCACCATCTATTCTGCTTGACCTCCAGCCAGAGTGATGATGCGTCCATCAGGAGATTTAAAGTGAGCTCTATTTCTCTGTAACATCTGAATTGGGAGTGGGTGTGCAGGTCCTGGACTGGTGTCTGGATGCAATTGGGGTGGAATGAGCGCTCATAAACTGAGTCTAAATCCTTGCAAGATGAAGGCTCTCAGGATGAATTGTTTTCAGGTTCAGGAAGTCAGTCATCTGGCTGCCCTGGATGGGGACTCAGTTTACCTGAAGGAGCTGGGATGTAGTTTGGGAGTGCTCCTAGATCCAGCTCTGTCAGCAGAGATGCAGAGGTCCTCGGTGGCTAGGAGTGCCTCTTACCAGCTTGGCTGCTAAGGCAGAAACTACCATTCCTGAACTGAGATACCTTGACCACAGTCTTCTATGCTGTGGTAACATTAAGGTTGGATTACTGCAATGGTCTCTATGTGGGGCTTTGCTTGAGATTGGTCTGGAGGCTGCAGCAAGTGCAGAATGTGGCAGTAGATTGCTTGTGGGATTTGCACTGGCTGTCAACCTGTTTCCAGGCCAAGTTCAGTGTTTTAGTAATAACATATAAGGTCCTGTGCAGCTCAGGACCAGGTTACTTGAGATGCTTCCTTGTCCTTTATATATCAAGTAGTCCACTGTGCTCTGCAGAAGCCCACTCCACAGTAACTCAGAACAGGGCTTTCAGTGTGGCTGCCTCTGTTCTGTGGAACAGCATTTTTGTCAAGATATAAAAGGCACCCACTATCTGTACTCTCTGGAAACAGTTGAATACATTTTTGTTTCAATAAGCTTTACCAGATGGATGAAAAGCTCTCTGCCTTAGGTATTCATTTTGTATTGTTTTCAAATCTGTCTTCAGTTGTTTTTTGTATGGTTTAAAAACTATTATAGCTCTTTTGAAGTATGACTCTAAATCACTTTGAGGTATACATAAAAAGTGATTCATAAAACAACAACACATTATTTCCTTAGTGCATCATGTACCATGTATTATCCTGTTGCTCTTTCATGAGAAAGTTCTGAAACTGTGGTTGTCTTCTAATATGGGAGTGTCTCAGTGAATTGCAATAATTTAATGCAGCTTATTTCTTTAATTAGGTATTGCACCAAATATGTAATATTCCCCTTTAACAAGCCAGTGTTATTTATAGTTAATGTCATAGAGAAAATATGCCTCAAATCTATTTGTGAAACTGCATGGAAATGGGAATGGCTGGCAATACAGCCTATAGAAATCAGTTTATTATGATTATGATTATTACTTGTGATATTACATGAAAATTTACCCTCCCTGGACTTCTACTGGGAGGAAGGGCGGGATATAAATTTAATAAATAAATAATAAATAAATCTGCAATTTCTATGCCTTGAAACATATGTTCTTAAATATTTATATGAAACAAATGTTTGGTTTTTTGTCTTTGCTCTCCTTTATGCTGCTTCACTTTTAGTATTTCATTCATGAATGATAACAGTATATTTTGAAAAGGAGTGAGATGTTTTGCATGTAGAAACCCAGTAATTATTATATTTCTCATAATACTGTAATAATTATTGGGTTGCTACATGCAAAATCCCCCCTCCCCAAAAAAACCCTCTAGCAATTTTTTTTAAGGCAAGGAAGAAATCACTCTTGTTCATATACAAACCCTACAAGCTACATTTATAGTTTGGGGCTTTAAAAGTGAAAGCATCCCCATCTTTTATATGATCTTTGAATTGTTTCCATCTCTGTGGTCCTCTTGGCTTGCAGTATACAAAACATATCCTCTTCCAAGAGGGAATGTCTAAAGCTTTAATCTCACCCTTAAGCCAAGAATCTTTAAAAAATTTAAGATGTTTGTAATTTGCAAAACAAGATACTTATGCCAAAGCAGACTACATCAATTTATTGCTGTAACCTTTGTACTTCCTTCTGCCACCTCAGTATGAGTCAGAATACTTTTAACAACTTCTCCAAATAGTCCAATACTGCAATTCGATCCCTGAAGGCAGGGATTAATACACCCACATGGTTCCCTATTATTCACTGCAACTGGACTCTGCCCATCCATAATGGTTCCCTTATGCAGGTCATGTTGCAGTTACTGGGGAGATATGTTCTTTGCTGTAATTATACTTTGTTGTTGTTGTTTAAAAAATCTATACTTGTAGTGCTATCTAAAACATGGATCCACAAAACCTTAGACCTTGTTACCCAATTTAGAAAATACTTTGGTATGAGCAGAGGTTGCGGTACTATACAGTCCTTTCCCTTACAATAATCCTGTAAAAAATAAGTTTGTATTATTCCCATCTTTCAGCCTTCCTCAACCTGGTGCCCTCCAGGGGTTTTGTGCTACATCCTTCATCAGCCCCAACCAGCATGGCAAATGGCATGGAACGATGATGGGAGTTGTTCAACCACATCGGGAGGGTCACTGATTACCCTGGGCAAGGTCCTGGAATGTGTGGTTGCAGGCCAGTTCCAGACACTCTTGGATGAGACCAATTATCTGGATCCATTTCAGTCAGGATTCAGGCCTGGTTTTGGCACAGAAACAGCCTTGGTCGCCCTGTATGATGACCTCTGTTGGGAGAGAGACAGGGGGAGTGTGAATCTGTTGATTCTCCTTGATCTCTCAGCTGCTTTTGATACCATCAACCATGGTATCCTTCTGGGAAGACTGGCTGAGTTGGGAGTGGGAGGGACTGCATGGCGGTGGTTCTGCTCCTACTTGGCGGGTGGGCTCCAGATGGTGGTGCTTGGGGAAGATTGCTCGGTACCCTGGACTCTCCAGTATGGGGTTCTGCAGGGGTCAGTTCTGTCCCCCATGCTGTTCAACATCTACATGAAACTGTTGGGTGCGGTCATCCGGAGCTTTGGAGTGCGTTGCCGTCAGTATGCTGATGACACGCAGCTCTATTTCTCCTTTTCATCTTCTTCAGGTGAGACTGTCAATGTGCTGAACCGGTGCCTGGCTCCAACAAAGGACTGGATGAGGGCTAATAAACTGAGGCTCAATCCAGACAAGACTGAGATGCTGTTAGTGGGTGGTTCTTCTGACCAGATGGTAGATGTCCAACCTGTCCTGGATGGGGTTGCACTCCCTCTGAAGGAGCAGGTTTGTAGCTTTGGGGGTCCTCCTAGAACCATCTCTGTCACTTGAGGCTCAGGTAGCCTCAGTGGCACGGAGTGCTTTCTACCAAGAGTGGCCCAGCTACATCCCTATCTGGACAGGGATAACCTGGTTTCAGTTGTCCACGCTCTGGTAGCCTCCAAGTTAATTATTGCAATGCGCTCTACGTGGGGCTGCCTTTGAAGATGGTTCGGAAACTGCAGCTTGTGCAAAATGCAGTGGCCAGATTGGTAACAGGACCAGATGGTTCGAACATATAAAACCGATTCTGGCCTGCTTGCATTGGCTGCCTGTATGTTTCCGAGCTCGATTCAAGGTGCTGGTTTTAACCTATAAAGCCTTACACGACCTGGGACCACAATACCCGATGAAACACCTCTCCCGATATGAACCCACCTGTACATTCTGCTCCACATCAAAGGCGCTCCTCCTGGTGCCTACTGTGAGGGAAGCTGGGAGTCTGGCAACAAGGAAGAGGGCCTTCTCAGTAGTGGCCCCCAAAGTAAGGAATGATCTTTCTGACAAGGTGTGCCTGGCGCCAACACTGTTATATCTTCAGTGCCAGGTCAAAGCTTTCCTCTTCTCCCAGGCATTTTTAGCATATGTTTTTTTTAATTGCTTTTTAAAAATGTGTTTTTAAATTTGTATATTTGTTTTTAATGTTTTAATTGTTGTTTAGAGAGAGATCTTCGGCTATGGGACAGTATATAAATGCAATCAATCAATAAATAAATGTGAAGGTTGTGTTGGAGGGGGTTCATAGGAGTTACAGTACAAATCATCCGGAGGGCACCAGAGTTTCCTCTGTCCTCCATCCAGACAAGAAAGAGGCACTATCAGACATTCCAGCCAAGCAAAAAGACTCAGAGTGAAAAGCAGGGCCAGTGAAGGTTGAGGCCTGGGGAAAATTCCAAGGGCCAGAGAGCAGCAGCAGCTGGCAGCTCCATGTCAGTGAGGCAGTGAAATCCGCTCTGGGATTTAGTCTGAACTTTGAAGGAACTGACCAAGGTGCTTCAAGTGAGTAAAGGTGAGTAAGAGGTGACATAATAGTTTATAAAATTATGCATAGCATGGAGAGAGTGGATACAGAGTTTTTCTCCTCTCATAACATAAAAATCATGGACATCCAATGAAGCTGAATGTTGGAAGATTCAGGACAGATAAAAGAAGGTACTTTTTCATGGAGCACATAGTAAAGCTATGGAACTCGCTCCCAGAGGAGGCAGTGATGGCTACCAACTTGGGCGGCTTCAAAAGAGATGTATTTATTTAAAATATTTCTATCCCGCCCTTCTACCCCACAGTAGGCACTCAGGGAGGCTTACAATAAAATCACACACATACATAATAAAATTATACAGAATAAAAACACAAGACACAACAGTAAGTTAAAATGCATAAAATAAAATTATTTAAAATACATAAAATTGTGCGTGTGTGTGTGTGTGTGTGTATATATATATATATATATATATATATATATATATATATATATATATATATATATATGAGTACATATATGGGAAACAATAATAAAAACCTCTCAAAGGCTCTCTGGAACAAGATAGTTTTTACAAGTTTCTGGAAAACCATCAGGGAGGGAGCAGAATGGGCTTCTTGAGGAAGTGAATTCCAAAGCCTGGTAGCCACAACTGAAAGACTGTCTCACGTGTGCCTGTTAGTCTGACATCTTTAATTCCAGGCACGCAGAGGAAACCAGAGGCAGATGATCTTAAATCCAGGGCAGGAGCATATGGGCGCAAGCGGTCCTTTAGATCAGAGCTTGGAAAAGTTACTTTTTTGAACTATAACTCCAATCAGCCCCAGCCTGCATGGCCACTGGATTGGGCTGATGGAAGTTGTAGTTCAAAAAAGTAACTTTTCCAAGCTCTGCTTCAGATACACCAGTCCAAGGCTGTTTAGGGCTTTAAAGGCCAAAACCAGCACTTTGAATTGGGCCCAGAAACAAATTGGGAGCCAGTGGAGCCAGTAAGCACAGGGGTAATATGCTCCCTGTGCCGTGCTCCAGTTAACATTCTGGCTGCAGCATTTTGAACCAATTGTAGTTTCCGAACCGAATTAGACAAATTCATGGAGGATAAGCCTATCAATGGCTACTAGCCATGGTGGCTATGCTTTGCCTCCATGGCTGGAAGCAGTATATTTCTGAATACCAGTTGCTGGAAACTGCGGTGGGGGGGAGTGTTCTTGTGCTCAGATCCTGCTAGTGGGCTTCCCATGGGCATCTGGTTGGCCACTGGCCTGATCCAACAGGCTCTTCTTATATTCTCAACCCAGAGTGGATTCCACTGCCATGAAGCCATCAACCACCACTGCCAGATGGAGAAGTTCTCCATGCCTGAGGTTCCTTATCCCTGATTTAAAGTATTTTTATCCTACTTTTCAGTGAAAAAAGGCTCCTAGAGTGGCTTGCAAATGTCAGCGACAAGACAGTCCCTGCCCCCAGGCTTGTAAAGAGAGATGGCACAAAAGGTAAAAGGGTTCAGAGTGACAACAATTAAACTCGGGCTGCAGTGCTAACCCTACTTGCCTGGGGGTAAGCCTCATGGAATTCAATAGGATTTACTTCTGAACAGACATGATTAAAATTGTGCGGTCATCGTACACCATTTCTTAGTTACAGAGTTCCTGTAGGGACCAGCTGAAACACAAATAGTGCAAGGGGAGGAGGAGCAAAAGCTGCATGTCTTCTGGCAGAGATGACAGAAGCCTCTGCAGATCGATCCCATTCCCTGTTCTACAGCCTGGTGACACGGTTGCTGGTGCTAGGCCCAGGCAGAACTTCTTTGGAGGGCTTTCGCATTGCCTTAATGGTTATACCTTCCCCTCTTTTTTCCATGCTACTAAATGGTTTTATAGGATGTGTTAAAATGTGTTATGCCCCATTTTGTTTTATATTGCTTTTAATGTTTGCTGAGACTTTTAGATGAAAAGCAGGTTGCAAATATTGGAATGAATAAAATTCATAATGTGAAAAAGGGAAATGCAGCGTTCAAAGGACTAACTGCCAGGAACACCCCTGAGTCCTCCACTGTAACAAAAGGGTCACTCCCAATGTCAGCTCCTTGGTGTCATAGTCATGCATGTGTTTTAAGGGTCCAGACGGGGAGTATACAGAAATATACATTTTAAAAACTGTTAGGAAATAATGCTGCATAGTTACAATTCAGTCCAAAGATTAGCTGTGCCAGAAAATTCAGTGCTTTAAATAGACAGATAGATAGGATGTACCAGTCACTGCTGTGCCATTGCAAATATAACTTGAGTACTAGCCAGCGTATGAGTGTTAATGCCCTTGGAGCAGCTTGCTCAGCCCTGAAGGAACAGGTTGACATTGCCAATGTTACTGGGTCAAGAGTGAACAGCTTGAAGGAGGGATGCTATGAAACTTGCTGTGGGCATGCAGATACTTGTCAGTAAGTTACACAGTGAAAGAGAAGCACTGTCCCTTTTCTTTTGTAAAACCATTTTCGTGCCCTGAATAGTCCATTATACACTGGATTATGACATACGTTTACTTTTTGTGTGGTACTGCTTTCTAGTACACTACCATAAAGGTTAACTAAATAACAGCGGTGGGGAATCTGTTGCCCTCCAGATGTTACTGGACTACAACTACCATCTTCCCTGACCATTGCCCATGCTGGCTGAGGCTGATGGGCATTGGAGTCCAGCAACATCTGGAGGCCTACAGGTTCCGTATCCCTAGTAGAGAATCTATACCATATGATAAACATGTCTGAAGTGTTTTTTCCAAAACTCCAGTGACATCCTCATGATACCTCTCCTTCAGGATTGGGGAACCTTTTTCAGATGGAGGGCAGCTTTCCCGGGGCTGCACACCTGTGATAGGCAAGGTCAGAGGCAAAAGTGTACAGAGCAATGGATGTGACTTCACTTTCTTGTATGGTTGGGTGCATTCCAGCCACACAAACGACAGAGGTTTCTACACCCCTCCACCTCTCTCTCTCCAGGCAAGTAAGTGGCATTACCACCATTCAAGGGCACACTGAAGCCAGGGCAAAAGCACCTGAGAAGAGCACAGAGGTGGGGAGTGTGGCCTGGGGGAGAATCTCAAGGGCCAAATAGAAAGGCTTGGAGGGCCACAAGGCCTGAAGTTCCCCACCTGTGCTCTGATGATAAACAGGAACCCACAGAGCACAATTAATACTTTAGAGTAGATTACTCAGGGAGTTGCAAAGGGGTGGTGTTACAGGACCTTGGATAGCACCAAGCAGACCAATTGCCCCAATAAGGTCTGAAGCTCAACTGAGGCCTTTTCTCCCTGTTGGGCCAGACATTCCAAGCTGCATCCCCATCCTGAAGAGTGAAGAGTCTTTCAAAGTGGTCGTCCTCTGGCCTAGAGTCTAACACTCTGTTTTTCAGTCAGCTCCTGCCCTGTGTGTTGCTTGCAATGGTGAGCAGCACTGTTGAGTATGAGACCTCAGGTGTGAAAGGGACCAGTTCCTCAGGGGAATGTGACTCTCGAGGTCCTGACCCTAGCAGGTTTTTGGGGTGTGTGGGTTCTGGCTCAAGGGGTTTGGGTTCACCACCTCCATGGCTTATATCACTGATCTTCCCAATCCAGCTGGTCCTTCCACCACTATCTCAGCAGCCTGGTTGCTGTTGCTCAGGATCATGACAAATTTGTTGCATGGGTTGTTGCTTGTTACAATGTGGCCATGTTTATACCCCTTTGATACCTATGTTGCATGGCGTGGTTGTTGATGCCTCCTTGGTTGCTCACATGTCAGTCAGGGAATGCAAAAAGATTTCAGGCTCCTTCAGGGAACCTCTTTATTGACCATCCATCTTTATTTACTTGCACACAGCTTATGCAGTGGTTAGACTAAGGCTGCATTCACATGTGGGGTTTATTGTGTTATTTTTCCTGATTATTTTTATTTATTTATTTGATTTATTATTTGATTTATATCCTGCCCTTCCTCCCAGCAGGAGCCCAGGGCAGCAAACAAAAGCGCTAAAAGCACATCAAAACATCATAAAAACTGACATTAAAATACATGAAAACAAAACTTTAAAAACATTTTTTTAAAAGCTTTCAAAAATCTTTTAAAAAGGGTTTAAAAACATTGTTTTTTAAAAAGACATATTAAAAGCAATTCCAACACAGATGCAGACTGGGATAGGTCTCAACTTAAAAGGCTTGTTGAAAAAGTCTTCAAAAGGCACTGAAAAGGTAACAGAGATGGTGCCTGCCTAATATTTAAGAAGAGGGAATTCCACAGAGTAGTTGCTGCCACACTAAAGGTCCATTTCCTATGTTGTGCAGAATGGACCTCCTGATAAGATGGTATCAGCAAGAGGCCCTCACCTGCAGAGCACAGTGATTGACTGGGTATATAAGAGGTCTTCTGTATCTTTAAAAGTTGTGCAGGGGGAAGGGAGAATTCCACCTTGTGGTTGTTCCCATTACAGTGTTATAAGAACACCTGCACTTGGCTGACTTTCTCTTCTCCTAAAGATACAGGATCAGTCTCAGGCCCTGAACCTGGCAACCCTAGATAAGACAGTCTTTCAGATATCCTGGCCCCAAGCTGTATAGGGCTTTGTACACCAAAACTAGAACTTGGCCCGGTAGCTAATGGGCAGCCAGTGCAATTCTTTCAGCAGCAGGGTGGCATGTTGGTGATACCCTGCCTCAGTGAGCAGTCTTGCCACCGCATTTTGCACCAGCTGCAAATTCCGGATGCTAGTGCGTCTATCCTGATTTCTGATGTTCCTTCAACACAACTGTACCTGTTGCATTATAGAATGGTGGCTTTTTCATCAATATACTGCCATGTCTTGCTAAATTTCATTCACACCAGTGGCCATGGTGTGATACAACAACAACAGATGTCATCAGATGTGTTACCTGCTCCACCCTTTATATATGATTCTGTATGATGGAATAGCTCCCAAATTTCATTGTGTGAGTGGTGGTGGCGTGATCCCAAGAAAACTGTAGGAAAAACAAAATGCCAAACTCCCATGATTTTCTGCATTGATGGGGAAAATTTGGAAAAAAATCTGGAAGCAATTAACACAAAAATGAGTGCTGAACTTCCACTTGATTCCACTAAATTTCGAGAAGTGGCTTTATGTCTTGTGAGAGATCACATAAACTGTGAAAATTAACAGATAAGGAAATGTTGGGCAAATGGAACAAAATGCTGTCTGAATGCAGCTTCTGTCCAGTCTTTATTGAGCATTCATTCCGATTTGCTTTTGTGGATGTTAAACAACAATAAGCATTGACCCTGAATTCATCCGGATTTGCTTGTGTGGTGTTTGTCTTCCCATTAATCGTCCTACACTTTCCCCACCACTTTCTTAATGACACAAAAAAATCAATCCATCTTTTTTAAAGTGGATTTGTTGTGCTAGTGTGACAGCCAACAGAGTGCTTTGATCCACTTTAATTCCAGAAACCTAAATATATGGTATGCTATTGAATCGCTCCCACAAAATAGTGATAGTCTGTAGGCACCCTTCCACCCACATTATTCAGCTTCCGGGTGTGCTTATTAGACATACAAGTTAAAGACATCTCATGGTGGTGGGAGTCACTTGTGCGGTTTCTAAACATGCCAGAAAACCAGACAATGCAGATGGAAGCTGTTTCATTCCCCTGGTTTGGTGCAGAAATCATAGTGGAGGCAGCAGTAACCACACCAGTTAAGGTACACATAAGAGGGGCATAGCTATTACTAAATATTTGGAAGAATTGGATATGTTCATGCCAGATCCAGGAAAGTTATTCATCACCATGTTCATGATGTACAAAACACATTGAACTAATTATCATAGGAGCAGATGGACACTTGTTTGTTATGTGGGTGATTATGTTCTAGCAAGGTTCGGTTAATTTGAAGTGAAGAACAGCTTCAGCTGTAGCTCCCCAGAAAATGCTTCACTGAGAATCAATATTGATAATATTGCTGAAGTGAGGGAGAAAAACAAATGTTCATCGAGAGAGAACAGCATCTCATGCAGAATGATTAATTGCAAGGAAAATGCTTATAATGTCAATGCTATTAGGAAAGACAGGAGAAAGCCATGTAGAAGAAAATGAGAAAATGACTGTGCAGTCCTATGTATATATCACTGGTCTTCCAGTTCAGTTGGTTCCTTTTGGCCACAGTAGTTCAGGGCATTGGTGACTTCAAGACTGGATTACTGCAGTGCATGTTCTGTGGGGTTTCCTTTGTACTTGATCCAGAAACTGCAATTAGGGTAGAATGCTGCAGCCAGATTGGTGACAGCAGTGACACCCTGTCAGCATATAACACCTAGGCTCAGAGATCTGCACTGGTTGCCAGTTTGTTACCGGGCCAAGTTCAAGAGGTTACTACTGGTATATAAAGCCCTTAACAGTTCGGGACGAGATTACTTGCGAGATTGCGTTACTCCATAAATGCCCACTCCAGCACTTCCTCTATGGAACAGGCCCTGCTACAGGTGCCACATAATCCTCATTCCACACTTTTAAGAAGTTGTTCTTTTTAGTGTGGCAGCACCTACTCTTTGGAACTCCCTGCCTATTGACATCAAGCAGGCGCCTTTGCTGTATTCCTTTCAGCACCTGCTTAACACCTTTTTGTTTAGGCAAGCCTATCCAGACACATAGATGCTTGATGTGGGTTTTTTTTAAGTTAGTAACTGAATTGTTTTAAATATGTTTTTAATTACTTATTTTTAACTGTTTTATTGATAATTTTCATTGTTTTTGTATACCGCTTAGAGGTCTTTACATTCAAGCACTATATAAATGTTGTTAAATAAATAAATGCTTACTTACAATTAAGTCCCATTGTGTTCAATAGGGCTTACTCTCCAATAAGTGTACATAACCTAAACCACGGTAGCCAGCCTATGGCCCTCCAGATGTTGCTGGACTCCAACAGCCCCAGCTAGCATGTCCAATAGTCAGGGATGATGATGGGAGTTGGAGTCCAACCCCCATCTAGAGGATCACAGGTTTAGCCACCCTGGCTTAAATGATTTAAGTTTAATTCTGTCACAGTAATAAATTCAGTTTCTTTATTGGATATTAATCTCTTATTGGATGTTAATTTCTCCATTAGTTTGCTGTAAAGTAGTCATTATCAGCTTAAGCATGATCATTGATGCCAAAAGATAAAAGCGGCATACTATGCTAAGCACCTGCTCTAGATATTCTGAGCAGCATAGAAGATTGTGAGCCTAATGCACTGATGGAGCTTCCTCCTCATCCCTCTGGGGCTGGCTCTGTATTTGATTGCCAGTTACTTGCTAAAACAAGCAGGAGGAGAGGATGCCTGAACCTGTGTCTTACCAGCAGTGGAGAGAGTGTGTGTGTAAGAGAGAGAGAATTCTAGGGTGGGATTCAATCACATATTGGCAAATTCAAGTTATGCAATTAAAGTTGATTTGGAGGACTTATGCAACAAAGCAGCTTCCCCTGCAAAACCAAGAGTTTTTGCAACAAGGAAAGTGATAGGGAAATGCACTGGGTTAACCCTTGCTTTGGTGCAACATCATCTAATCTCCCCACAAACAAATCGGAATGAATACTCAATAAACAAATGGTTTGGAAGTGACCAGAGAGAAAAGCAAGGGAGACAAAATCCCCTATGAGTTACAATCCTAAACTCCTCTGAGACGGAACTATTGACCTGTCTTCTCTGCGGTCTGTTTTTGCCTCCTAGACTAAGCTAAGCTCATCTCTGCTGTTTGCCATTCCAAATAGTGCAGGAAGTGATGCAGTTAGGTAATGTTAATGGACTTAATTTGTTGGGGAGGGGGGCTCTTGAGGTGGTAACGTGTATTACTTCAAAATGTGGTAAGCCAGGCCTGCTGTGTTTGGGGCCCTCCTGCTCATTCTGCTGAGTGAGGCCCTGGACGTCTGCCCCAAAGTCCTCCCCAGACAGCACCACTGTGGTACCTTCAGAGTTAACCGATTTAATGCATCATAATTTTTCACAGAAAACCACAAAGTCAATAGGACCTGCAAATAGGTAACAATATAATATATTACAGCAATAGTACATTAGAACGTATGTGAAAAATGGACTCATATCATAACATATGCAAAATAAATTCACATTTCAGCAAAACAACAACTGAAAAGACCAAAAAATACTTTGAAAACTTAATCTTAGAAGAAAGTTTTGTAGAGCTATTGATGAGATTTACGGATTATATCTTGTTACATTGCTTCATCAAAACCAACTTAGAAACGAGGAATTTATCATGGTTGGCAGCTGAAAATAACCCTACAGCCTTTTATGAGTCTCTTCCAAAAAACACATTATCTGATGCAAATCATCCAAAAGTAACTTAGCCTAATCCAACTTGCATTTACACTGGGCTGAGAGGAGTTGGATGTGGCAGATCTCCAGCTGAGCCGGCTGGGTCCCAGCTCAGCTGGACTATGCTGGCATAAATCCCTCAGCCTGGCTCAGCCAGGGCTCAACCATCCCTTCCTGGGTCAGCTGGGGCTCAGCGGAGACCAGCTTAAATCCTGAAAAAAAAGGCGTTATGGGGACATGTCAGGGGAGGAGCCAAGGTGAGGTGACTTAGGCACCATCTGACTTGTGTTCAGAGTGCTCCTGCAGGTCCCAATTCAGGCAAAAGTAAAACCGGGAAAAGGTTAGTCTTAGAAAATAAATATAATAGAAGTCAATGGAGAGGGTTTACTCCCCAGTAGGGGTATTTGGGAGAGCAGGTTTTTACTTTCTGGTCCCTGAACGCAGCTCCCAGCTGAGCTGGCATTCAGCCAACCTAGCAGTTCCTCAACAACAATTGGATGTGGTGGAACTTTATGCTGGCTTCTCTTGCTCCAGCACAACTTGTGTGGCTTCTCCTGAGGTGAATTGCTTTGCCTACCAGCAGAACTTCCCCAGATGAAGTTCGGTGTTCCATGAAAACTTCAACAGTTAAATAAACTCCAGAATTAGAAAATGGGACAGTGCCCATTGACCTTGTCTGCGGTTTTTGTGCTATTTGGGAACCCTCTCCTTTGTGTTTGTACATAATACTGCATGGGCCAGAGCCTACCATCAGATGCACAAAGTGGTCATCTAACTGGAAAGATATCCTAAGTACAGAGAGAACAAGCAAGCAAATAGACAAATCCTCACCTTTCAGCTGAAGTTGCTCAGCTCATCTTCTACTTGGTCTGCATAGGGTTTTGCCAGATATTTTGAAATTTATCTTCCATACTTCTTTTTATATACACTTTGGCCTTCTGGATGTGGCTGAACTAAAACTCCCATCAGCCCTTGCAACCATGGCCAATGGCTAGGGCTGATGGGGGTTGTAATTCAGAAACATCTGGAAGACCAAAGGTCCCCCACACCTGATCTCAGAGGTCTTTCATCCACTGATCCACTTCTGCAGTGGGATACATTTTAAAAATAATCCTGCTAATGCAACTTCCAAGTTTATTGTCCATATTGCTATCAGAAAGGGCTGTGGCTGGGAGACAATGGCTTATGACAGCCCTGCAGTACAGTTAGACTGAACACAGGCCCGGCTCTAAGTGGTGTGTAATCACCTTGCAGTGTTATCCAACAGTAGTGGACCCTATTGCAAATTGGGATGTAGCTGAACGAGTACAACAATCCTGCAATGTTATCCACTGACGCCCTCCAATATTGTAAGATAAGCTGGCAGAGTAGTGTACAACAATCCTGTCATGTAGTTCACAATTATACTCCTATTGCAGGTTGGAGGGCTGTGCTGAGAGAGTTAGCAGTTTGCAGCAGTGCTGCAATATAGTTCACTGCTAATATTGCTGATCAGAGGTAAAGCTGAGGCTGGTTTGGATTCCTAGTCAAAACTCCATCCCTACTGCCCAGGTTGCTGCAAAGGTCCTGTAATACAGCCTTGTTGAAGATCTGCTGGGTTTATTTTGCTCTTTTCGTACTCATGGTATTGAAATCATAGAAAGAAAAAACTTGACTTTTTCATTTATTTATTTTTAAGTCAGTGCTAATAGTTTTCCAACCAACTTTCAACAACATTTGTTATATTAAATATTTAATTTCAGATGGTTTGGAAGCTCATCAAAACCATTGGAAAATCAAAGGAAGGCACCCATCTGAACCATAGCAGTCATGGACATTTCAGCAAAGGCTTATTTTCCATTGGACTTGTGTTATCTTCATTCCACATGCTGAATTCTCATTTATATATGTAAATCAGAATGCAGTTTATAAATACTCTAAGCCATTTTTATAGAAGATATTCCCAGCCCCCTCCCACAAGAGTAGGGAAACCATTCATAGAAACAAACCTATTAACTTCCACACTTAAATATAGAAAAAAGTTACTACTATGCTTTTTAACCTAAAGCATTTGTGCAAAAGCCAAACAAGCTTGTTTGTCAAGGTATCTCTGTATCTATCCAGCCTGTCATTTCTTTAGGCCAGCCTTGTCTGGGACTGATGGAAGCTGTAGTCCAAACATCTGGAGGGCACCAGGTTGGTGAAGGCTGCCATATGCCTAACTGCAGCCATACACCTTACTTGACAAAGTCAATCCAGACTCTTTTGGGAGTTACACTCAGTTTGGGATTTTCCTCAAGGCTATCACCAGTGGTAATCCTATTAATGGATCTTCCTCCCACTCACACCTTCAGCTGGTGGAACAGGGAGCTCTACACTCCCTGTGGGTGGAGGTCGGTAGAGCTGCTTTGGGCTGTGGGAGGGAGATCTCTGCCCCACCCCCCACCCTGCACAGACCCCAAGTACAGTGGATTGCAGCCTAAGCCACTGTAAATGCCTAGGCAACCAGGTAAATCTTTATATGTTGCCAAAATGGCAAAAATGTTGGCACCTAGCATGCTGCTAAGGGGAAAGCTTTCCACAGACAGTCTGGCTGTTCTGAAAGCAACCCAGCCCATATGTTTTAATTAATGTTTTGATAGCAATCAGTAAGGGAAAAGAGAGAGAGAGAAGCTGCATGGAGAAATAAAGTAAAGGAGGGAGGGAAGGACAATGAACATTTGAATAAACAGTTGGAGCAGGCTTCTGCCATCAGAATACAAAGCAGGAGGAAAAGGAGAAATGCTTTTGTGAAAGTTGAGTGAAGAGTTTTGAAAGCTTCTCGCCCTACTTGTTTTCTTCTCTAAAATACATTTGTATTTGGAGAAATGCCAGAGTTTGATTTATCATAATTTTGGACTGCTCCCACATGCAACTCAACTGCCAAGAACGATCATTGTTCAAATATGGAAATGGGTATTCCAAAGTCAAAATTTCAAATGGGAATTTTTAAGTATTCATCAGTGCTCTTTGAAATGCCATTCTATACTTGGAAAATGGAAATGGACTGCTTTCAAGTCAATCCCGACTTATGGCGACCCCATGAATAGGGTTTTCATGGTAAACAGTATTCAGAGGTGGTTTACCATTGCCTTCCTCTGAGGCTGAGAGGCAGTGACTGGCCCAAGGTCACCCAGTGAGCTTCATGGCTGTGTGGGGATTTGAACTCTGGTCTCCCAGGTCGTAGTCCAGCACCTTACACTTGGAAGAGACTGAAAAATAAATTTTGAATGTGGAGCTATTTTGTTGGTAGACTACAGCTCCTCTTATTCCAGACAATGGGCCATGCAGGCTGTGGGACAAACCAGAGATGGAGGCCAACAGCATCTGGAGCAGAACTGGTGCCAGAGGGTGGCCAGGTAGGGCCCTGGCTGATGGTCCCTGCCACCCAGAGAGGCCCCTGAAAGGTAGCACTCCCATTCTATTATCTGTGGCAGCGTTGAGTCCTGACCCTGCCGCAGATGGCAGAGAGGGAACTCCCAGGCACCACTCCCAGGCACCCCATACAAACTGTGGGCTTCAATAAGCCAGATGCACACCCTCTACCTCTCCTGTGCATGCACGCTTGCCATCAACTATGATGGTGGCAGGGGCTTTCCTAAGGGGCTAATGCCCCCACTATCTTGGTTGGTGACAGGCATGTGCACTATGCGCACACATCATTGACATGACACAATGCAAGATGAAGTGATGAAACATGTGGGTGGGCACTGTGGGCCTGGGTCAGGCTGGTGCCCAAGGGCCCAGTCATGCCTGGCACCAGTCCTGATCTGGAGGGCACCAGGTTTCCCATTCTTTCCTTATACTAAGGAACATGGGAAGCTGTCTTATGCTGAGTCAGACCATTAGTCCATCTAGCTCAGGTGTGGGGGACTTTTGGCCCTCCAGATGTTGCTGAACTATAACTCCCATCAGCCCTAGCCATTGACCATGCTTGCTAGGGCTGATGGGAGTTGTGGTTCAGCAACATCTGGAGGGCTAATGGTTCCCTACTCCTGACCTAGCTCAATATTATCTTCACTGTCTGGCAGCAGCTCTCCAGGATTTCAGAGAGGGGACATTCCCAGCCCTATCTGGAGATGCCAGGGATTGAACCTCAGACCTTCTGCATGTGAAGCAAATGTTTTTCCAGAACTTCTCATATGACCCCCTCTCTTTTTCTGTTTGGCCCTGGGGAAAGAGACATTCCTGGTTCTGGTGAGAAACCATTGTGGAAATGCCAATCCAAAGCATGTCCAGCTTTGGGAAGAGGGGTGAGGGGGTACAACTAGCTGATTTTAAATCTTTTGGGGCTTGTCTTCTTCCTATTGGGAGGAAGGGCAACAACAGATAACATGGTGAAGGCTTTCTACCCAATATCCTCCCATAAACGAATCTGTTCAAAATCCCCTCCCTCCACTGGAAATGTGCAATTTAGAAAGCTGCCCTATCTCATGAGAACGTCAAAAAGGGAAACAAAGAGAACTGACACTAACTCATTCTTACTACTTTACTGTAGAATAAGGATAGGGAACCTGTGGCCTTCCAGGTATTGTTGGACTCCCTCCCATCAGCCCCAGCCAGCATGGCAATGGTCAGGGATGATGGAAGCTGAAATCCAACAACATCTGGAGAGCCACAGGTTCCCTACTCCTGCTATAGAAGGATTTTGTGCACAGGAGTGGTGTTGTCCTAATATAGCTTCTGATAGTCTATGAAGAAATATAACTTGAATGCATCTGATCCTGCAAGAGGGTTGGACTCAGTGGCCTTATAGGACCCTTCCAATTCTATGATTTATGATCCCTGAAATGGTATCAGCACTCAAATGGCCCCTATAATTTCACTATTTAGTTTGTAGTGCAACTAAAGATGAAGACACATATTATGACAAGCAAGGAGGTGTGGCTAACAATGCCTGGCTTATTTGATTTCCTGCTACAGTTCAGATGCCATCTCTCCATGCATTTCTTCACACACCCCTCCCACATCATTGGATACAATGGATAGGGAGGTACCATAATTCTGTGCTGGAAAACATGGTTTGAGGGCAGCTCAGTCCTTGGCACCTCCAGTTCAAAGAGAATAGGTAGCAGGTGATTATAGGAAAGGCCTTTGCCTAGGACAGTGTTCTTCAACCTTGGGCCCCCAGATATTGTTGGGCTACAACTCCCATGAACTCTAGCCAGCTTACTCAATGGCCAATAATGATGGGAGCTGTAGTCCAACATCATCTGAGGACCTAAGGTTGAAGAACAGTGGTCTAGGAGAGCTAATGCCAGTCTGAGTAGACAATACTCATATACTGATGGCAGCAACAGAGAAAATACACAGGATGGATGTCAACCATGGATACATGGTTTTACTACCAGGGAGCCAGGAGGAGAGTTTGTCATTTGGCAAATGGAAATGGACTGCCTTCAAGTTGATCCTGACTTATGGCGACCGTATGAATAGGGTTTTCATGGTAAGCGGTATCCAGAGAGGGTTTACCATTGCCACCCTCTGAGGCTAGTCCTCCCCAGCTGGCTAGGGCCTGCTCAGCTTGCCACAGCTGCACAAGCCAGCCCCTTCCTTGTCCACAACTGCCAGCTAGGAGGCAACTGGGCTCCTTGGGACTATGCAGCTTGCCCATGGCTGTACAGGTGGTAGGGCACATAACCCCTGAGCCACTCCCTGTGGGGGTGATATTTAGCTGACACCCAGGAGACGCGAGTGGGGATTTAAACTCACAGACTCTGGACTCTCAGACAAGCTTTCTTCCCCACTGTGCTATACAACAGCCCTATATATCTCTTAACGTGCAGTTCTGCCATAAAGGTGGCTTCACAAATGCAGTCCTTTGGTTTTGGAAATACTTGCCCAAGGAGCACAGCAATGCAAATGGTTTATCGCAGTAGGGATGTAGTTTGAAATAATGTTATCTAGTTACTGATAAAAACTTACTCTCTGTGATTTACGTAATGAGATCCCCTGAGAGATGCAAAACTGTGACCAGATTCCAACCATCTTCTAATCTGCTTTTATTCATCCACAAAATGGAACTCTTTGGTGTGTGTGTGCCTCTAAATGATGCTAATCTCAAAGAGTTTAGAATGGAGACCCTTCAGATTTAAACAGAATTCTTTCCTCTCTTGGTTTGCTTTGCTTTGCTTAGCCTTAAGTAACTTCTGAGGCAGGAGTTAAGATCAATAGGAAAAGGTGAGGAGGTACATTAGCCCTTTTGTTGTTGTTATGTGCCTTCAAGTCGATTACGACTTATGGCGACCCTATGAATCAGCGACCTCCAAGAGCATCTGTCATGAACCACCCTTTGTAATAGTAAGCATCCAACTTTGGCTGCGTTTTGCTGGCCTGCACATATGCCACTGCAACAACATTACATAGTTGATATTGAAAGCACAATAACATATACTGGGGGAAAATATGATACTGGTTTATAATGAATCAAGTCAGAGGGTGTAATCTGAAGGCAGATAAGGCTCCCATGTAGTTGAAGGTAAGCAGGGCTGGGTCTGGTCAGTGCCTGAATAAGTGATCTCCTCAAGGCAGGCCCAAGGCGTTTTGCTGCCTGAGACAAAGTCACAACGGCCCCCCTCCCCATTTGGGGGGCAGACACCAACTGGGCTGAACAGGATGGCAGTGCCAGCATATGTGGTGGGACAAAGCCACACTTCTGACATCAGCATCACTGCTGCTTACCTGGAGAGGGCAGGGACAAGGCAGGGGTCGTGTGGCAGCAGCACCAGATTGGTCCCACTGGTGACTTCCGGGAAGGGTGACTTAGCCTGTGCCTGCTTTTGAGACGGGCTCCTGCCTCAAAAGAAGCTTATTCAGATATATCAGTCAGTTTTTTCTTTTTTTTTTGACTGATTAAACTTCTCCCGGGTAGGGAGAAACGAAGAGATTAACCTCAAAGCCTATTTTTGTTGGGACGACCAGATCTCATTAATTTATGGGACGAGGTCCAGCCGACGAAGGTGGGACGGATTTTCAACAGCAAGCTCTATCTGTTAAAGCGAACGTTCATCTTATCTTCTAAGAGAGAACGCACTAACAGGCAAGCACCCTTCTTTCTATATTTTTCTTTTACTTGACTTAAATTGTTGCTGTTTAAAAGAGATTTGCCAGATTGATCGGTTTTTGACATCTCACTGGGGAGCCGTAACTTCTCTCTGCTACGCACTAATTAATAGCTTATCTCTGTTTTTGTTGCAAAAAGCTGTCCTGGATTTGCATTCTAAAGATACACACAGAAGAGGGATTTCTATTCCAGATTTTTATTTTGAAAAATATTATACTGTTTTGAGACTACTCTCTTTTTGGTCTATTTTATTTTGACGAATCTGTTTCTTGACGATTGCCATTAATTGTTTCGATCCTGGGAACTGCATTTTGTTTACTTAACTATTGGAGAGATAAGGCTGTCTGCTCTGTTTATACTGTGATGTCACCAAGTTTGGAGTATTAACCCAATTGTTGCTGAAATAAGAAGTGGTTTTCCTATATTTTTCTTTTAAAATGGCAATTAAGAAAGTGGCTGAGAATCTGGAAATAACTATGTTTCAGAAAATAATGGATGAGATTGAGATAACGAAAATTGAATTGAGTAAAATGAAGCAGGAGATTAAAGATATAAGGGTCCCTGTGAGAGAGGTGACCCTGGAAGGGGTCCCTGTGAGAGAGGAGACCCCGGAGATTGGAACAGGGGTCCCTGTGAGAGAGGAGACCCTGGAGACTGGAATAGGGGTCCCTGTGAGAGAGGAGATCCCGGAGATTGGAACAAACGTGGAACAGGAACAAGATTTGGAGTCTATGGACTTTAGAAATAAAATCTATTGTTTGGAACTCAATGTTATCTCTGAAGAAATTAATGAAGATTCTAGAGATAAAGTTATCAATGGCATGGATTATCTTCTGGACTGGAATGATGTGATGGAGCCCAATATAGAGAAAATCTATGGAATTAACTGCAGCCATGTGACAATGGAAAAACTTTTAAGAGATGACCCAGTGTATTTTGAAAAAAAGAACAGAGATATGATTTTACAGCAGTATTTCAGCAACCTATTCAGAATGGATGGCAAGAAAATATTTGGGATAGAGGTAATTCCCATCAGACTCTTACTATATGACTATGGCTTTGACAGCAAGATTATTATGGAATACTGATAATGGAAGATTGGATATTGAAATTACTGGACTTAACAAGACTACTGAAGATGGAAGATGGAAAATGGAACTAATAGAGATAATAGAACAATGGCTACTGAAATTACTGAACCTAACAGATTCTGATGTGATGGATTAATTGAAATGTTTATTTTGACTATGGTTATGACAATAAGATTATCATAATTAGTAATGAGATGGATTAATCGATATGCTTATCTGGAAAAAAAAAATTGATAGATATATTTCTTAAAGAATTGAAACCTCTCTTTGACTTTTTGTGGAAAGAATAAAGTAATGTTTATGAGATTTGATGATTAAGTAAGATAACTACTGGAGGAAAGTGATTTTATAATATGACTTAAGAGACAGGATTGCTATATATTATAGACTTATAACTGATTTGATCTTTGACAAATGGGAAGTCAATATTTTACTCTTTATTTTTTATTTTTGTTTTTTTTTTTTTTTTTCTTTTTTTCTTTTTGTTTAACTATTTTTGATTTTGTTTTTTGTCTTTGAATGTTCTATGATTTTGTCTTGTATGTTTTATGAAAATCTGAATAAAAATTATTGAAAAAAAAAAAAATAACCCCTGAGCCACTCCCTGTGGGGGTGATATTTAGCTGACACCCAGGAGACGCGAGTGGGGATTTAAACTCACAGACTCTGGACTCTCAGACAAGCTTTCTTCCCCACTGTGCTATACAACAGCCCTATATATCTCTTAACGTGCAGTTCTGCCATAAAGGTGGCTTCACAAATGCAGTCCTTTGGTTTTGGAAATACTTGCCCAAGGAGCACAGCAATGCAAATGGTTTATCGCAGTAGGGATGTAGTTTGAAATAATGTTATCTAGTTACTGATAAAAACTTACTCTCTGTGATTTACGTAATGAGATCCCCTGAGAGATGCAAAACTGTGACCAGATTCCAACCATCTTCTAATCTGCTTTTATTCATCCACAAAATGGAACTCTTTGGTGTGTGTGTGCCTCTAAATGATGCTAATCTCAAAGAGTTTAGAATGGAGACCCTTCAGATTTAAACAGAATTCTTTCCTCTCTTGGTTTGCTTTGCTTTGCTTAGCCTTAAGTAACTTCTGAGGCAGGAGTTAAGATCAATAGGAAAAGGTGAGGAGGTACATTAGCCCTTTTGTTGTTGTTATGTGCCTTCAAGTCGATTACGACTTATGGCGACCCTATGAATCAGCGACCTCCAAGAGCATCTGTCATGAACCACCCTTTGTAATAGTAAGCATCCAACTTTGGCTGCGTTTTGCTGGCCTGCACATATGCCACTGCAACAACATTACATAGTTGATATTGAAAGCACAATAACATATACTGGGGGAAAATATGATACTGGTTTATAATGAATCAAGTCAGAGGGTGTAATCTGAAGGCAGATAAGGCTCCCATGTAGTTGAAGGTAAGCAGGGCTGGGTCTGGTCAGTGCCTGAATAAGTGATCTCCTCAAGGCAGGCCCAAGGCGTTTTGCTGCCTGAGACAAAGTCACAACGGCCCCCCTCCCCATTTGGGGGGCAGACACCAACTGGGCTGAACAGGATGGCAGTGCCAGCATATGTGGTGGGACAAAGC
Organism: Rhineura floridana; assembly: GCF_030035675.1. Lineage (NCBI taxonomy): Eukaryota > Metazoa > Chordata > Lepidosauria > Squamata > Rhineuridae > Rhineura > Rhineura floridana. The sequence goes on from NC_084486.1 coordinate 108,345,612, forward strand.
CACACTTCTGACATCAGCATCACTGCTGCTTACCTGGAGAGGGCAGGGACAAGGCAGGGGTCGTGTGGCAGCAGCACCAGATTGGTCCCACTGGTGACTTCCGGGAAGGGTGACTTAGCCTGTGCCTGCTTTTGAGACGGGCTCCTGCCTCAAAAGAAGCTTATTCAGATATATCAGTCAGTTTTTTCTTTTTTTTTGACTGATTAAACTTCTCCCGGGTAGGGAGAAACGAAGAGATTAACCTCAAAGCCTATTTTTGTTGGGACGACCAGATCTCATTAATTTATGGGACGAGGTCCAGCCGACGAAGGTGGGACGGATTTTCAACAGCAAGCTCTATCTGTTAAAGCGAACGTTCATCTTATCTTCTAAGAGAGAACGCACTAACAGGCAAGCACCCTTCTTTCTATATTTTTCTTTTACTTGACTTAAATTGTTGCTGTTTAAAAGAGATTTGCCAGATTGATCGGTTTTTGACATCTCACTGGGGAGCCGTAACTTCTCTCTGCTACGCACTAATTAATAGCTTATCTCTGTTTTTGTTGCAAAAAGCTGTCCTGGATTTGCATTCTAAAGATACACACAGAAGAGGGATTTCTATTCCAGATTTTTATTTTGAAAAATATTATACTGTTTTGAGACTACTCTCTTTTTGGTCTATTTTATTTTGACGAATCTGTTTCTTGACGATTGCCATTAATTGTTTCGATCCTGGGAACTGCATTTTGTTTACTTAACTATTGGAGAGATAAGGCTGTCTGCTCTGTTTATACTGTGATGTCACCAAGTTTGGAGTATTAACCCAATTGTTGCTGAAATAAGAAGTGGTTTTCCTATATTTTTCTTTTAAAATGGCAATTAAGAAAGTGGCTGAGAATCTGGAAATAACTATGTTTCAGAAAATAATGGATGAGATTGAGATAACGAAAATTGAATTGAGTAAAATGAAGCAGGAGATTAAAGATATAAGGGTCCCTGTGAGAGAGGTGACCCTGGAAGGGGTCCCTGTGAGAGAGGAGACCCCGGAGATTGGAACAGGGGTCCCTGTGAGAGAGGAGACCCTGGAGACTGGAATAGGGGTCCCTGTGAGAGAGGAGATCCCGGAGATTGGAACAAACGTGGAACAGGAACAAGATTTGGAGTCTATGGACTTTAGAAATAAAATCTATTGTTTGGAACTCAATGTTATCTCTGAAGAAATTAATGAAGATTCTAGAGATAAAGTTATCAATGGCATGGATTATCTTCTGGACTGGAATGATGTGATGGAGCCCAATATAGAGAAAATCTATGGAATTAACTGCAGCCATGTGACAATGGAAAAACTTTTAAGAGATGACCCAGTGTATTTTGAAAAAAAGAACAGAGATATGATTTTACAGCAGTATTTCAGCAACCTATTCAGAATGGATGGCAAGAAAATATTTGGGATAGAGGTAATTCCCATCAGACTCTTACTATATGACTATGGCTTTGACAGCAAGATTATTATGGAATACTGATAATGGAAGATTGGATATTGAAATTACTGGACTTAACAAGACTACTGAAGATGGAAGATGGAAAATGGAACTAATAGAGATAATAGAACAATGGCTACTGAAATTACTGAACCTAACAGATTCTGATGTGATGGATTAATTGAAATGTTTATTTTGACTATGGTTATGACAATAAGATTATCATAATTAGTAATGAGATGGATTAATCGATATGCTTATCTGGAAAAAAAAAATTGATAGATATATTTCTTAAAGAATTGAAACCTCTCTTTGACTTTTTGTGGAAAGAATAAAGTAATGTTTATGAGATTTGATGATTAAGTAAGATAACTACTGGAGGAAAGTGATTTTATAATATGACTTAAGAGACAGGATTGCTATATATTATAGACTTATAACTGATTTGATCTTTGACAAATGGGAAGTCAATATTTTACTCTTTATTTTTTATTTTTGTTTTTTTTTTTTCTTTTTTTCTTTTTTCTTTTTGTTTAACTATTTTTGATTTTGTTTTTTGTCTTTGAATGTTCTATGATTTTGTCTTGTATGTTTTATGAAAATCTGAATAAAAATTATTGAAAAAAAAAAAAATAACCCCTGAGCCACTCCCTGTGGGGGTGATATTTAGCTGACACCCAGGAGACGCGAGTGGGGATTTAAACTCACAGACTCTGGACTCTCAGACAAGCTTTCTTCCCCACTGTGCTATACAACAGCCCTATATATCTCTTAACGTGCAGTTCTGCCATAAAGGTGGCTTCACAAATGCAGTCCTTTGGTTTTGGAAATACTTGCCCAAGGAGCACAGCAATGCAAATGGTTTATCGCAGTAGGGATGTAGTTTGAAATAATGTTATCTAGTTACTGATAAAAACTTACTCTCTGTGATTTACGTAATGAGATCCCCTGAGAGATGCAAAACTGTGACCAGATTCCAACCATCTTCTAATCTGCTTTTATTCATCCACAAAATGGAACTCTTTGGTGTGTGTGTGCCTCTAAATGATGCTAATCTCAAAGAGTTTAGAATGGAGACCCTTCAGATTTAAACAGAATTCTTTCCTCTCTTGGTTTGCTTTGCTTTGCTTAGCCTTAAGTAACTTCTGAGGCAGGAGTTAAGATCAATAGGAAAAGGTGAGGAGGTACATTAGCCCTTTTGTTGTTGTTATGTGCCTTCAAGTCGATTACGACTTATGGCGACCCTATGAATCAGCGACCTCCAAGAGCATCTGTCATGAACCACCCTTTGTAATAGTAAGCATCCAACTTTGGCTGCGTTTTGCTGGCCTGCACATATGCCACTGCAACAACATTACATAGTTGATATTGAAAGCACAATAACATATACTGGGGGAAAATATGATACTGGTTTATAATGAATCAAGTCAGAGGGTGTAATCTGAAGGCAGATAAGGCTCCCATGTAGTTGAAGGTAAGCAGGGCTGGGTCTGGTCAGTGCCTGAATAAGTGATCTCCTCAAGGCAGGCCCAAGGCGTTTTGCTGCCTGAGACAAAGTCACAACGGCCCCCCTCCCCATTTGGGGGGCAGACACCAACTGGGCTGAACAGGATGGCAGTGCCAGCATATGTGGTGGGACAAAGCCACACTTCTGACATCAGCATCACTGCTGCTTACCTGGAGAGGGCAGGGACAAGGCAGGGGTCGTGTGGCAGCAGCACCAGATTGGTCCCACTGGTGACTTCCGGGAAGGGTGACTTAGCCTGTGCCTGCTTTTGAGACGGGCTCCTGCCTCAAAAGAAGCTTATTCAGATATATCAGTCAGTTTTTTCTTTTTTTTTGACTGATTAAACTTCTCCCGGGTAGGGAGAAACGAAGAGATTAACCTCAAAGCCTATTTTTGTTGGGACGACCAGATCTCATTAATTTATGGGACGAGGTCCAGCCGACGAAGGTGGGACGGATTTTCAACAGCAAGCTCTATCTGTTAAAGCGAACGTTCATCTTATCTTCTAAGAGAGAACGCACTAACAGGCAAGCACCCTTCTTTCTATATTTTTCTTTTACTTGACTTAAATTGTTGCTGTTTAAAAGAGATTTGCCAGATTGATCGGTTTTTGACATCTCACTGGGGAGCCGTAACTTCTCTCTGCTACGCACTAATTAATAGCTTATCTCTGTTTTTGTTGCAAAAAGCTGTCCTGGATTTGCATTCTAAAGATACACACAGAAGAGGGATTTCTATTCCAGATTTTTATTTTGAAAAATATTATACTGTTTTGAGACTACTCTCTTTTTGGTCTATTTTATTTTGACGAATCTGTTTCTTGACGATTGCCATTAATTGTTTCGATCCTGGGAACTGCATTTTGTTTACTTAACTATTGGAGAGATAAGGCTGTCTGCTCTGTTTATACTGTGATGTCACCAAGTTTGGAGTATTAACCCAATTGTTGCTGAAATAAGAAGTGGTTTTCCTATATTTTTCTTTTAAAATGGCAATTAAGAAAGTGGCTGAGAATCTGGAAATAACTATGTTTCAGAAAATAATGGATGAGATTGAGATAACGAAAATTGAATTGAGTAAAATGAAGCAGGAGATTAAAGATATAAGGGTCCCTGTGAGAGAGGTGACCCTGGAAGGGGTCCCTGTGAGAGAGGAGACCCCGGAGATTGGAACAGGGGTCCCTGTGAGAGAGGAGACCCTGGAGACTGGAATAGGGGTCCCTGTGAGAGAGGAGATCCCGGAGATTGGAACAAACGTGGAACAGGAACAAGATTTGGAGTCTATGGACTTTAGAAATAAAATCTATTGTTTGGAACTCAATGTTATCTCTGAAGAAATTAATGAAGATTCTAGAGATAAAGTTATCAATGGCATGGATTATCTTCTGGACTGGAATGATGTGATGGAGCCCAATATAGAGAAAATCTATGGAATTAACTGCAGCCATGTGACAATGGAAAAACTTTTAAGAGATGACCCAGTGTATTTTGAAAAAAAGAACAGAGATATGATTTTACAGCAGTATTTCAGCAACCTATTCAGAATGGATGGCAAGAAAATATTTGGGATAGAGGTAATTCCCATCAGACTCTTACTATATGACTATGGCTTTGACAGCAAGATTATTATGGAATACTGATAATGGAAGATTGGATATTGAAATTACTGGACTTAACAAGACTACTGAAGATGGAAGATGGAAAATGGAACTAATAGAGATAATAGAACAATGGCTACTGAAATTACTGAACCTAACAGATTCTGATGTGATGGATTAATTGAAATGTTTATTTTGACTATGGTTATGACAATAAGATTATCATAATTAGTAATGAGATGGATTAATCGATATGCTTATCTGGAAAAAAAAAATTGATAGATATATTTCTTAAAGAATTGAAACCTCTCTTTGACTTTTTGTGGAAAGAATAAAGTAATGTTTATGAGATTTGATGATTAAGTAAGATAACTACTGGAGGAAAGTGATTTTATAATATGACTTAAGAGACAGGATTGCTATATATTATAGACTTATAACTGATTTGATCTTTGACAAATGGGAAGTCAATATTTTACTCTTTATTTTTTATTTTTGTTTTTTTTTTTTCTCTTTTTTTCTTTTTGTTTAACTATTTTTGATTTTGTTTTTTGTCTTTGAATGTTTTATGATTTTGTCTTGTATGTTTTATGAAAATTTGAATAAAAATTATTGAAAAAAAAAAAAAAAAAGATTGGTCCCACTGGTGCATCCACATGGCTCCGAACTTGATGCCGCCCTGCCCCATCACAACCGACTCAAGGTAAGCAGCAACAACGTCATGCTGAGAGAGTGGTTCCACAGCTCCATGCGATCACATGCACCACTATTGCAGGACAGTGTTCTTCATTGCACTTGAGGCATTAGCTCAAACTCAGGGGCTCAGGACAGTCTATGTGGCAACAGAGTAATAGCTAGGTGGCTCTGGAGAAACAATTGGGGGCTCGCTGCTATTGTACCTTGAGCATCTGCTGCCTGAGGCAGTTGTCTCACCCTGCCCAATGGATGGACTGGCCCTGATGTCCTGGAAACCACATGTATGCTACCTTGAATTTCATGATGGAAGAAAGGTTGGATATGCTATAAATGTAATAACAAACAAATAAAACAAAGTAGTTCTGTTTGTGGACACAAGCTAGGCAGTGCACATATTTAGTTGTGTAAATGGGTTCATAGTCTTACTGCCCCCCTCCCTCAAGGCCTTTCTGTTAGCAGTGTTATCGTATTTCATTTAAAAAGCTAATGCAGCTGCAACAAACACACAGTATTAAGAGACAGTACAATGGCCCTTGAACCGTTCTGCAAAGTTGTCTGTTCTAAAATGTTTTTAGTGAACAATTTGTAGCAGAAAAATATTCAGTTAGGGTTCAAATGGAGGCAGATGCAAGCTTCTGGCACCTCTGATAAGATGAAGAAAGAGCATAAATCAGCATAACTCTCAAGCTCTATTTTTAAGGAATGATGCAAATCCACGGCTGCAAATGCTTTCCTTTTTTTTTATCTCAGAACTATTTGCATGAAAATGTTTTGTGTGAATGCTTTAGACAGATGGTTATAACCACATTTAGCTGGCACTTAATAGAAACCATTGACAGTTATAATATCTTATTTGCTAAAACAGATACTTAAAATCTGTGAGTGAACTGGAAAGTGGGGTGACCCTCCAGGTCTTCCACTGTTGAGGCTGCATCTTCTTGGTCTTTCATTCCACATTACATGAATGAGGCTCAGGACAGGGCCTTTTCATGTGGTAAACCTGGGCCTACCTCTTCAAGGCCATGCTGGCTGGGGCTGATGCGAACTGTAATCTAAAACTGGAAAGTACCAGGATGAAGTATGCTGTTCTAGGCCTTTCCCTTCATATTATGAGTACAAGGATCAACTCTTTTTCACATAGTGAAGTTGGTAATCATTAAAGTGAGCTCCCAATTGTTCCTTTGCAAGCGGGCTCACTGACAGTGCTGATCGATGCTGTCAGCAAGCCCTTTGGGGATCAGCAGCACTAGAGTTCCCCATCAGGGCTTTGCAAGTGCTGACAATCAGCTGATCATCTTGTGAGCACCATCAATCAGCTGACTGTCAGTGCTTGCAAAGTGTTGGCCTTTGTCAATATCAACAATCAAGGGAGCATTAGCAAGAGTACCAGGCATTGCAAACACCAACAATCAGCTGATCATTCATGCTTGCAAAGCACTGCACAAAGTGCTGTGCGAAGCCTGAATGGATTTTAATCCATATGAGCAATTAAAAACATGTTACCTGATGTCATTGTGACATCAGGTGATTGATTGATTTATAGGTGGCCCTACTCACCTTTCAAAGCTGGGCCCATGGGGGTGGGGGATAAATATTTGGCCTGCTGGTCAGATCCACTTCCCCGACCCTGATCTAGGTGCATCTATGATTTTAGCAGAGGACTACTATTTAGGGAATGCAATTACATGTGTACATATATGATATGTGTTTCAGTCTATTCCTTAGAATTACCTATATTTCTAGATATATTTCTGGCTGTACTCATAGAGTGACTATTGTTATAAACATGCCAACGATAAAAATTGCTTGTTTGTTTTTAAGGGAAAGAAATGTTTGGTGTTGATAACACTGCTATATGAATTTTAAAATACATTTTAAAAAGTGAGAAAATAACACATCTCTTAAAATAACCTACTTCTTTTTCTAATTTAACACTGAATGTACAAGCCTCAGCATGTTTACTCAGAGTTCACTGGGGTCTTGCTCCCTTGTAAGTATGATTAGGACTGCAGCCAGAATGTATCAGAGGGAACCTTTCAAGCTCAGAACATAAGAAGAACCCTGCTGGATCAGATCAAAAGCCTATCAAGTCCTGCATCCTGTTTCCCACAGTAGATGCTGGGAAGCCCACAAGTAGGACAGGAGTACAATAGCATCTCCCACGTGTGTTTGCCAGTAACAGAGCATACTGCCTCTAATACTGGAGGTAGTCTATAACCATCATTCAGAAATGGCTCACAGGGCAGGGCAGAGCCACAACTCTAGCTTCCTGGCATCTGGGTCACTGTTGTCTCACCCCTCTCCCTTCCGGGAAGCAGCAGTGACCCTCCTGCCAGGAAGATAGTGCAACGGCTCCACTCCACCTGGTGAGGTGTTCCTGCCATCGTCTCCAGAAACTATTGACAACTGTTCAAGCTTGTGGAATCTCACTCCTCTTTTCTTAAAATCTGTTATTTGTTTATTGAACAGAATTTGGATGAATTGTAAAAACCTCTAAGCAGTTTACATACAATAAACATTCAAACTACCAATAAAAGCCAGGATTAAAAAACAAGTTAGTCTAAAACATTTTTTTAGAAATAGAAATAAAATCAGCATATACTAATATACATTATAAAAGAAAATGACATTAAAATACACGCCACCTTTACAGATCTGTAGACCCTTAATCAATGACATATTACTTCTTATCCATTAAGTTTATGGCAACGGTAATTGTTTAACAAATAATGGTGTTCATTCAGCAATATACTTGACTAAATTGACTAAACAGCTGCCCATGATGAGTGACTATATCTCATCTTCTAGTGGACTTGCAGCCAACAGTTTCCAATGGAACCACAAGATCCTCATTTGATTGACTTTGTCACAGTTCAATAAAGTAGGGATGGGGAGGAGAACACCTGTCACTCTCCAGATGTTTTTGAACTCCTCTCAGCTTCATCCAGCATGGCCAATAGTTAGGGAAGATGGGAGTTGTTGTCCACAGAGGGCCATGCATTCCCCTGCTCTGCTGTAAAGGAAAAGAACATAAAAGCCAAGGCCAAAAGAAACTGTAGCTATACCATTGATTGTGTTCTCTCAGTGTGAATTCTGACTCCATTTGATTCACTCCACAGACTTCTGAATGAATGTTCCTTGTCTGTGGCCTCCTAAAATGTTGCCATTCTGCCCTTCACACATGCTTAGCAAAGGGTATTAGACAGAGGAAAGCAGCATAAGATACACATGATTAAAAATCCAGACCTCCACTGTTGGAGGCAGAATGCTTCTGAATAACAGTTGCTTGGAATCACAAGTGGGAGAGTGCTGTTGCACTTAGGTCTTGCTCATAGACTTTCCACTAGAATCTGGTTGGCCACCATAAGAACAGGATGCTGAGCTAGATGGGCCTTTGACCTGATCCAGCATATATTCCATAGAATCTCTCCAGCTATCTAGTGTGAAGGACCACTAAGGTTTGCCCAGTTGCACCCTATGTTTTCTACCTACCTGGATGCGGGAGCAGGATCTCATTCCAGAGGGGTTGCTGGTAGGGATTCTGATAGACAGCAGCTGGAGTTAGATGCAGCTGCAGGGAATTACCTTGAAAATGCCTGAGAGCCTTCTATGAAAGGAGCTCTAGCAGCACAGAGAGGGTTAATGCTAGAGGAACAGGTTGGGGTTTCTATTAAGGCAAATACTGATGGAAAGCAAGCTCTTGGAGGAGGAATCTGGGTGCCTAGTGAGCTGTGGATATCATGTGAAGAAAGGAACTCCTGAAGGGAGTAAGTGTAGACAAGAAAATAGACCTCATTCAGTGGACCTCTTTATCTCAGTGTTTGCTTGCTTGGAAATGGGAGGAGGACCTGGAAGGGAACTGCAAGAGGGTTTTCCCCTTCTTTATACCTTTTCTAGCAAAAGGCTATGTCAGAGCATCTGGGGAAGGAACTGCCTTTCTTAAACAAATAAAATAAGGACTGCACTTACTGCTTGCAGGAGAGTTCTTGAGGGGGATCACTAGCATGGTCTTTAGAGTGTGCTGTAATGCTTAATGCCTAATAAAAATGGTTGAGTTCTCTGTGACTGTGTCCATTTGTATACAGAAGAGAAGGGTATTGGGAGTAGAAGCAGGTCTCTTTGATGGGCCCCTGTCCATGGATGCCCAGTATCTAGTTGCTTAAAACTCTTCCATTGCTGCCTTGGGTTCCTGCTGGGAGGAAGGGCGGGATATAAATCAAATCATAAATAAATGATGTTGCTTTTGTTTTATAGCATAAAACAATAGGGAAGGGACAAAATTGCTCACCACACCTTTAGGACCGGTGTATTTTATGTTTGTTGGGCCATTTCTTTGCATGTACATTTGCATTATTCCCACTGTGTACATATGATCACCAGTTGTGAATTCATGTATTGAATGTATTACATCCTGTCTTTTTGTACCCAAAGATTCCCCAAAGGCTGCTCACAAGTTAACAAAAGCAACTTAGGACAGCCAGTGACAGTTTAAAACCCAAAGTCTTAAACCTAGAGGACAAGAGCTAAAAGCCAGAAAATAGTAAAAGCAAGAAAGCTTATTTTTTATTTATTGTGGTTAAGTTTATTTCCTTCCTTTTCTCCAAAAAGAAGCCCAGGGTAGGAAACAAGTGATAAAAACATCTTTACAACATTCTAAAAATCCAACTCTAATCCAGATACCTTGCTGTGAATATCAACCATGCTTTTGAAAAACCAAATGCTTGATACTGGGAATAGAAAGATCTGTCACTTTTGGTTCTCTCAGTTTCTCATTTTTTCAATCTTAAATTGAGTTCTCCGCATCTCTGCAGCAATTTGTTATTTTTATTTTAAAACCTCATGAAAATTCTCCAGCATTTTAATGTGAATTTTTCCAAATAAACACATTTTTGTAGGCGGTTTTGACTAATATACATATTTTTGCAAACAACTGCTCATCACGAAATACACTTATGCATGTTATTTTCACTTATATATTTTATGAGAGCCAGTGTGGTGTAGTGGTTAAGGTGTTGGACTACAACCTGGGAGGCCAGGGTTCGAATCACCACGCAGCCATGAAGCTCACTGGGTGACCTTGGGCCAGTCACTGCCTCTCAGCCTCAGAGGAAGGCAATGGTAAACCCCCTCTGAATACCGCTCACCAGGAAAACCCTGTTCATAGGGTCGCCATAAGTCAGGATTGACTTGAAGGCAGTCCATTTCCATTTTTCATTTATTTTATACAATTTCCCCAATATATGTATTTTTGTAAACATTTTTTAGATTTATATCCCACCCTACCTCCCAGTAGGAGCTCAGGGCGATTGCTAAACTCCATTGAAAAGCTTAAATAAATGGGAATTTTGGAGGATGGGTTTGTTTCAGCTCTCATATTGTTTTGGAAAGTGAGAATTTGGTGGATTCAGCTTGAAATGTGAATGGAATTGAATTTCTCGCCCATCCCTACCTGATACCATGTCATGATGTGGCACAAATACATTGTATTACATTACTTTAGTCCACCCATCACAGCAACTCATCTATGGCTTACTGGGACCATACAAAACTTGCTGGCTGCCAGAGAGGAACTTACACCTGCTTTGCTCCTCCTTGGTTTTTTTAGCACAATGCTGCACAGCTGTTAAGCCAAGGTTTGGCTTAGTATGTCATCCAAACCTAGGATCATGGTTAAGGTCTCAGCTCTGTTATCACAAGCTGAAGCCTATTGTGGGAGCCCTCTGTAAGAGCTTCTTCCCATGTCATCATCTGGCAGCAGCCTTCTAAAATCTGTCCACTGAGAAGTAGGAGGTGAGAAGAACAAAGGGGGGGGAGTACAAAAATTAAGCTGGATATTGTAAATATGAGGTCAGTTGGTAGATTCAGTTACAAGATGGAAACTGCAGGCTGAATAAGTCCCCCCTCGGCAGTAGGAGCCAGCAGGCTACATGGGTAGGTTTGAGTTATTCTCCTGGCTTCCCATCACCATGTGTCACTCCCAGTTACTGTGGGGGAGGCTCAGTGTGGTGCATGTGCAGGGGTGGGAGCATTGGATTGGCTATGCTACATCCAGTTCTTCACTGCCTTGTCCCCTTCCTGATCAATAACCAGCAGCAATATGTGGTATTGAAAAGCTGGGAGAGCGACACAGCCTCACCTGTTCAGCCCTGCCAGCCACTACTGTTACCAGGTACCACAGATATCAGGTTTTACACCTAGGATTCTTGAATAAAGAAGCCATGGCTGCTTTGCCCCATTGCTGCCCTGGACTCCTACCGTGAGGAAGGGCGGGATATAAATTGAATTAATAATAATAATAATTGAGAAATGAAAGGGTGGCTGGTAACCAACCTTAAACAGAAGCATGCAATTTTCTGAGGTAGGCAGGGGTCAGAAGTGAAGAGAAACATGGCAGACCTTAGCAAAACCAGGGATTGGTTTTGGATGGTGTACTGAGTAAAAAGAGTCAATTGAAGCCAAATTGTAAAGGTTGAAGGGGAAAATGAACACGAACATGCTGGCGGTATCTCTGCTGCAACCCATTATAGATTGGTCTAGAATCCAGTCTTGGGTTTGGATCCACTAGCTGAACACTAATGGAGAAAACATGACAAGGCTCAACTGTAGTATGACTTTGTCTGTGGCAGTTTCATATGTATGCTCATATTGTTGCCTATATGGGGTAGTAGAGATATGAAAGAAAAAGGCAAAGATACCATATGACAAATGAAAGTTTTCACCATGTTGAAGGTGAAGATATTCTCCTGTTCTGGGATTAGGAAGACTTTGTTGTAATGTGGAATACACAGAAAGAGCCTGTCATCACCTGAATGCACCCACTGTCAGAGATGTTCCACTAAAAACAGCTCATTTCCCAGAATCTACTTATGCTTAATAACATAATGGGTGTGGTAAAGTGCTGTGGCACCTTAAATCGGTGACTTCACTTCCAAATGAGCCAGTGGGCAGAGAGTGTATGAAGAGAAAGACTGTAAGTTTATTTGAAAAGAGCATCTTGGAAAAACATTTTGTGAAGCAATTCTGTGGGGTGGTGGTGGAGACAGGGCAGCTTGTTTGTCTCAATGTTCTGATGTTTCCGTAAGATCCTTCCCCCCCCCCAGCAGCACTCCTAGTTAACAAAACACTTTGACTGCAATGAGAACACTTTCCTTTGCTGGGTTTTATTTAGGAGATTATGTCACCATGTTTATTCTCAAAATCGGATGTAGCTCTACAGGATGACCTTCACAGAGGAACGCAACCAAAATTAAAAGGACTCTTTTGATGGGAAGTCTATGATGATGCCCAGAGCATATCTTAGAATTAACACAAGCAAATCTCCAGTTTGCTACTTGGGACAGACATTACTGCTCTCTCTCATCTTTTTTTTTTTTTTACTGTGGTTCTTTAAATACGGCATTCCCTCCCCGCCTCCTCTCTAAAATGGCTCAGCAAACAGGAATGGAATCATAGTACATAAAGGGACCTCAACAATAATCTAGTCTAATCCCAAGAAGGCAAGTTTCTAACCTTAACACTGACTCAGCAAATGGGGCCAAATAATAAATCTATTCTGCACCAGTGCTCTTGGAATATTTAATTTTGTTTCTCTTCCCTTGCTGTCCAGATCTCATGTATGATACGAGATTTTTGTTTTATTTAAAAATAACTAAACATAACAGGTTACCTGCAAAACTTGATGCTACATATTCACCAATAGGCAAAAAACCTTGCGGTTTAAGAACGTACCTATAGCCCATAGATATTTCTATCAAACTTGAAAAAGCTGAAAATTGGGCAGCTATAGTGAATGCACCAGGGGAGCAGGAGACCTGACCTTCTCTCTGAGACACTGGACTGCCCTACAAAGTTGTCAAAATACAAACACCATTTGGGTTGGTCTTTCAGTTCAATCCACTTTCTGTGTAGCTTGGAAGAATTTGGTAACATGTGCCTCTGAGCATATGGTGAGTGGTGGCAACACCTGCCATCTCCAAAGATGGAGAATTATATTTTTGTGGGTTGGTGTTCTTCTTACTTTGCTTCTTTCCTGTGTTACTACTGTTTCTACAGAGCATCTAATCTAGAAAATTTCATTTCCCTCATTATACATCCTAGCAAACTGTCAAATTTATTTTTATTAATTTTAAAGCCTTTTTATTGTTCAGTGTCATATGATGGTGAAGACAGCCTTTTATGTTTCAAATTGGAGGTTATGTTCTATTTCTATTTTGGGTGCATTAACAGTTGAATCTGAAACTGTAGTTTGATGTAAAATCAGACTGATTACAATATGTTGCCACTTCAGCAATAACTCTAGCTGTTGGAAAAACGAGGATGCATGTTTTGAGCCTGCTATGTTTAAACCACTTTATTTAAGGCAAGGTGGGCATGGTCAATTAAAAACATAGAGCACATCTAGAATTTTGCTAGAATATATTTCACCTCCCACCGTTTCATCTTGTGCAAATTGAGACACTCCTGAGGTCCACTGGAGACTATTCTGCAGTAGTCAGTGCCATTATTCCACAATTACTTGTGGAGTTTTTTTAGTGTAAATTTTGCAAAGCATTGCTGTACTTCATAAATTCACAGACATAGAAACAAAAGAATATGATTTCCTATAGGAAACTTCACTAAAATTGCAAAGTAAATCAGACATATTTAAAGTGATCATCTGAACTATATCAACTGTCTTAATAATGTTGGTTCCTCCCTGCTAAAACAAGATCAGCACAGCATATGTCTTCTTTCTATTATCTGGGCTGATTGCAGGTGTTGCAGGAGTGGGAGGAGGAGGAAGAAGGAAGAGGGGAGGGGGGAGGAAGGGAGAGGAGAGGGAAAGGAGGGGAAAAGCAGGTCTGATCATTTGCATGCTTATTCAGTTCAATGGGATTTACTCCTCTGCAATCATGGTTAGGATAGAAAAACTGACCATGGGGGAGGAGAAGGGGCAGGGGAAAAGGAAGGAGCATATTGGAGGGGGGCAAAGGGAGGGGGAGGGGAGGGCAGGTTTAATCATTTGCATGCTTATAGAGTTCAATGGTATTGTTATGAGCATGGGGGGGCTGGAATGGATGATTTCTGTGGGTCACCTTTCCAGCCTCTGATTTGGAATCCTATGCCTAGGAGGCTAGCTCTGCTAGCCAGATGAATCTCCTTTGTTAATCAAATAGAGTGGCCAGGTAGTTAATGGGCCTGTTTAATTGCCCTGGCAACTGGTGAAAGGGCTAGGAAGATCCTTTTGTCATTTTAAACTCTACTGGAGGAGAGTCTCTCCCCCCCACTCCTGGGCGGGCAGAAGTGTGTTTGTAGTTGGTAGTGTGTGTTCGGGACAGAACTAGGGCTGCAGGCATGCGGAGAGGCTGGCTCCGTGCATCGTGGCGATAGGATGCCCCTGCACCTAGATGGAAAAGCTGGATATTAGACTGCTGATGCCTTGAACCCCTCCATCCTAAGCTCAGGTTGGAATGTGTGTAAATAAATAAACCATATTTCATAAAGACACCGCAGTCTCCGCTGACCTTCTTCCCAAAGGAAACCAAACCCTGGATGGGCGCAGGGACCCTCTGAAATCTCACAGCTCGGAGGTTGGGGGAGGCGCGCAACACTGGTGTTAGCAGTGGGATTGAGTTTCCTATGTTCACCGCCCAGAGAGCTATTGCTAGTCGGGCGGTATATAAATTTAATAAATAAATAAATAAAAATAAGCCTTGGGAGCAAGGTGTGCCTGAGTCAAGATGGAGGGGAGAACAGCATTTCTCCTGGAACAGATGAAATTGATGTTCCAGCTGGACCAGCAGCAAAGGCAGAAAGAACGCCAGGAGGACCAGCAGCAAAGGCAACAGGAGCGGCAGGAGCATTGGAAACGAATGGGAGAGATATATGAAAGCATCTTTGGAGAGAAAAAGGAGACCCCATGTGAGGAGGTGAGAGCCCTGCCTGATCAGCCACTACAAGGGGACGAGGGTGACCCAGGAGTCCAGCTGCAGAGCACCCAGATGGAGGTGGCTAAAGAGATCCAGAAAGTGGATGAGCAGCTGGAGGGAGTGGGCTGTAAGGAGTTGCAGTCAGTGGTGGAGGAAGAAGAAGTTTTGATTGTCCAGGAGCCTGCCAGGGGGGGAAACAGCAGAGAGCTGGAAGTGAAGCCCCAAGATTTGAAGGAGGACAGGCTGGAAAAAGAAGAGGAAGATGCCTTCGAAGAAAGTAAAATAGAGGCTGGAGAAGAGATGCTGCTGATAAATTTCTCTGCTCCCTGTGTGCCAGCTGTGGAAGAGAAAGTGCAGGAGGAAGAAAAAGCTTCAGACAAAGGTGAACTAGAGGCTGGAGAGGAGCTGCCAGCGCCTGGAGAAATGGCTGTGAAAGAAAAGGTGCATCAGGAGAAACCTGAGAAGGGAGTTCAAGTCCAAGAGAAGCTCCCAGCGCCTGGAGAGATGGGTGAGATAAAATCCACAAGTGACTTTGTCCCCTGGGTGCCCCATAATGGTCTTGTGGGGTGGGATGCAGCTCCTATGATGGGTGCAGTCCTTGGGCGAATTCCAGCAGTGAGAGGCACCCAGTACCCAGTGAGTTTGGAGGGTAAGAGACACTGGGAGGGTTTCCTGCCTCTGTTTGGGCCCATGTTTCATACTGGAGATTGTGAGGGAGGACAGAGAAGATTTCTTTCTGCCAGCCTGGGTGGACTAGGCCAGCTAATCTTTAAGAAGATCCCCCCGGATAAAGACTTGTGGCAGAATTTTGATTTGGCGTTTGGGGCAGGAGACCAAGTGGACTGGCTTGAAGACTTTTCCCAGAGCAGAGAGTGGCAAGAACATGGCTACAGCCTGCCATGTGCTGGGGAGGAAACAAATCTGTTCCTGGAAAGGAGTCCCAACCCCCTGCAGGCAGCAGCAGGGATCAGCTTGGACTGGGAACGCCATGAAGCCCCAAGACAAAGGGCCATGTTGGCAACCGCATGGCTTCGGGGTGGGGGTTGTGCTTATGGGACTGTGTGATGCTGTTGATTTGTGCCTTTCTGCATGCCGGTGGGGATATGAGCTGTTTAATGTTTTTTTAGGAATCATGCTGATAGGTTTTTTTTTTTGTAATAAGATTTTAATGTTTAGGATTTGTTATTCTGTGACTTGGATTGTGGGTGTATGTACAACTGTTTGGGGGAGCAAGGAGTAAATGTACATGTGGTTGAGGGCATGCTTAAACATGTCAGGAACTCAGGCAACTGCCAAGTTATGAGGACTGGGTAAGCTGTTGGATGCAGAACTGTGACTGGGAGCTCCAAAAAAAAGAAGAGGAAGCCCAAAGAGAGAGTAATTAATTGAAAAAGGTGCTGTAAGGGAATGGACTGTTTTTGTACTTGTATGGAAATGAGACTGTAATATGACTATGCTTTTAATGATGTATATTGCAATGTCTTGCTAACCTGTATCTGTTATTTCTTTGTAGGAAAAGTTGTTATTCTGTTGTTGTTTTTGCAGGTCTGCCTCTTTCAGAGAAGGGTGTAGTGTTATGAGCATGGGGGGGGCTGAAATGGATGATTTCTGTGGGTCACCTTTCCAGCCTCTGATTTGGAATCCTATGCCTGGGGGCTGGCTCTGCTAGCCAGATGAATCTCCTTTGTTAATCAAATAGAGTGGCCAGGTAGTTAATGGGCCTGTTTAATTGCCCTGGCAACTGGTGAAAGGGCTAGGAAGATCCTTTTGTCATTTTAAACTCTACTGGAGGAGAGTCTCTCCCCCCCACTCCTGGGCGGGCAGAAGTGTGTTTGTAGTTGGTAGTGTGTGTTCGGGACAGAACTAGGGCTGCAGGCATGCGAAGAGGCTGGCTCCCTGCATCGTGGCGATAGGATGCCCCTGCACCTAGATGGAAAAGCTGGATATTAGACTGCTGATGCCTTGAACCCCTCCATCCTAAGCTCAGGTTGGAATGTGTGTAAATAAATAAACCATATTTCATAAAGACACTGCAGTCTCCGCTGACCTTCTTCCCAAAGGAAACCAAACCCTGGATGGGCGCAGGGACCCCCTGAAATCTCACCGCTTGGAGATTGGGGGAGGCGCGCAACAGTATTTACTTCCGTGCAATCATCCTTAAGATAGGTAAAACTGACCATGGGGAGGGGGAGGGGGAGCGGAAAGGAGGGGATTGGAAGGTGATGGGGATGGGTAGGGAAGGGCAAAGGAAGGGGGAGGGAAGGGGCAAGAGGGAGGGGATAGGAGGAAGGAGAAGGGAGGGTGGGTTTGATTATTTGTATACTTTTTTAGTTCAATGGGATTTATTTCTGTGCAATCATGTTTGAAAATGGAAATGGACTGCCTTCAAGTCAGCTGGACATATGGCAACCTTTGAATAGGGTTTTCATAGTAAATGGTATTCAGAGGTGGTTTTACCATTGCCTTCGTCTGAGGCTGAGAGGCAGTGACTGGCCCCAGGTTATCCAGTGAGCTTTATGGCTGTGTGCGGATTTGAACCCTGGTCTCCCAGGTTGTAATCCAACACTGACCCAGGAGAGGGCAGGGAAGGGAGGAGGAGGGTGAGGGGAGGAGATTGGGTGGGTGGGCACTGGGTAGAAGGGAAGACCCTTTCTGTTCAAAAAGGAAAACATTGTGAACAGTATCATTGCTTTTCAGCGTTTCCCCCACCTTTTTATTCTACAGCAGACACATGTAGCCTCCCACGCAAATTTAAACCAAAGCTGACCCTGGTCACATCCACACCAGGCCTTTAGTTCACTTTGGATAGTCATGGTTTCTCTCAAAGAATCCTGGGAAGTGTAGTTAGTGAAGGGTGCTGAGAGTTGCTAGGAGATGCCCTGTTCTCCTCACAGACCTTCAATCAGAGTCGCTGACTGTTAAACCACTCTGGCCACTGGAGCTCTCTCAGTGGAATAGGAGTCTCCTCTCAGCACCCTTCACAAACTACACTTCCCAGGATTCTCTGAGGGAAGCCATGACTGTCTCACCTGAAATCAAAGTCTGGTGTGGGTGTGGCCCTCTGATTAGGCAAGCCCAGCAGCTGTAAGTCTGGCTTTTAGAACACTGACAGTTGGTTCTTACTGAGCATGCCTGACGTTATAATTGGGTTCCAGCCAAAATTTCTTAAATTGATTAAAAATCAGACAGGCTTTTTTTAACTTTTAAACTGCAGAAGATGAAGGGCAGAGTATGGGGCAAGATCATTAACAGGATTACAGGTCCTCTGTAAACATGGCTGATTTTTAATGAATTTCAACAGATTATGAGAACTCTGACAGAAAAAAGTCCAAAAGGGCTCTGGGTTTCCCCCCCTCTTTTTACACTTTGAACTCTCTGTTCTCTTTGACTGTTTTGTGTATCATCATGAAAATTGAGACGGTTGTTCAGCAAGCGTTTCTGAGTTCAGGACTATAAGTTTTCGAAGGTTTTTTTTAAAATGAGCTTATGGGAAGCATCAGAATGGCATGGTGGGTATTTTCAATTTAACATTGCGGCATGTGAAAAATCCACACTGGCTATAGTATACAGCCACTCTCGTGGCTGTATAATAAAATGAGCCCTTGCCCTCATGTTTACAATTCAAATACCCATTTTGGGTGTTCTATTCATGTGACTGGTGAATGCACAAAGTGGGGAGGCAGCAGGCTAAATGCTTGCGGCAATATAAAGGAGAAGTGGTAGAACTATTTTATGGATGGTTGCTCAAAAGCAGGAAGGGGGGCTTATTTTGCCAATTACACAACATGTATCCTGTTGGGGTGTGGGGTTCACAGGAGAAGTGGTAGAAATGACAGGAGCCTCGTCCAGCCAAGTTGGCTCCATGCCAAGGAGATCAGGACCATGGGCAGTTCCCAGTAGGCCATGCTGGCTGAGGTATGGAAGGTATGGCTGAGGTACATTTATTATTTGGCTGCCTGAAAGAGGCGGTAGTGAGACCACTCCTGAAGAGGCCCTCCCTGGACCCAGAAAATCTTAATAATTATAGGCCGGTGGCAAATGTTCCATTCCTGGGCAAGGTCCTTGAATGAATGGTGGCAGGCCAGCTCCAGATACTCTTGGATGAAACCGATTATCTGGATCCATTTCAGTCGGGTTTCAGGCCTGGTTTTGGCACAGAAACATTCTTGGTCGCCCTGTATGATGACCTCTGTTGGGAGAGACAGGGGGAGTGTGACTCTGTTGATTCTCCTTGATCTCTCAGCAACTTTCGATACCATTGACCATGGTATCCTTCTGGGAAGACTGGCTGAGTGGGAGGGACTGCATGGTGATGGTTCTGCTCCTACTTGGCGGGTCGGCTCCAGAAGGTGGTGCTTGGGGAACATTGCTTGGCACCCTGGACTCTCCAGTATGGGGTTCTGCAGGGGTCAGTTCTGTCCCCCATGCTGTTCAACATCTACATGAAACTGTTGGGTGTTGTCATCCGGAGCTTTGGAGTGCATTGCCATCAGTATGCTGATGACACACAGCTTTATTTCTCCTTTTCATCTTCAGGTGAGACTGTCAATGTGCTGAACTGGTGCCTGGCTGCGACAATGGACTGGATGAGGGCTAATAAACTGAGGCTCCATCCAGACAAGACTGAGATGCTGCTAGTGGGTGGTTCTTCTGACCAGATGGTGGATGTCCAACCTGTCCTGGATGGGGTTACACTCCCTCTGAAGGAGCAGGTTCATAGCTTAGGGGTTCTTTTAGAACCATCTATCACTTGAGGCTCAGGTAGTCTCAGTGGCATGGAGTGCCTTCTACCAGCTTCAGTTGGTGGCCCAGTTATGCCCCTATCTGGACACGGATAACCTGGCTTCAGTTGTCCATGCTCTGTTAACCTCCAAGTTGTATTACTGCAATGCACTCTACATGGGGCTGCCTTTGAAGATGGTTCGGAAACTGCAGCTTGTGCAAAATGCAGTGGCCAGATTGGTAACAGGACCACAGTTCAAACATATAAAACCAATTCTGGCCTGCTTGCATTGGCTGCCTGTATGTTTCCGAGCTCAATTGAAAGTGCTGATTTTAACCTATAAAGCCTTACACAGCTTGGGACCACAATACCTGATGAAACGCCTCTCCTGACACGAACCCACCCATACACTGCGCTCAACATCAAAGGCCCTCCTCAGGGTGCCTACTCCAAGGGAAGCTCGGAGGATGGCAACAAGGGAGAGGGCTTTCTCAGTGGTGGCCCCCAAACTATGGAATGATACTTATGACAAGGTGCACCTGACGCCAACACTTATCTTTTTGGTGCCAGGTCAAGAATTTCCTCTTCTCCCAAGCATTTTAGCTTGTGTTTTTAAATTGTTTTTTTTAAGTGTTTTTAAATTTGTATATTTGTTTTTAATGGGGTGGTATGCAAATGTAATAATAAATAAATAAAAATAAATAATAATAATAATGATAAAAATAATAATGTAAGATCACAGTGAAGGACTAGAGTAATCTGAAAGCTTAAGAAGGTTGACAAGGGTTTTCCTTCCAGTGACTCATCTGGAAGAGCTTCCTCTGATATATAAGAGATCCATAGGGCTCCTCACCCCAAGTGGAATGATCTGTGAGTTGTCTAAATCAGAGTCATCCTCTGGGCAGCTCTAGGACCTGTGGTCATGACACCGTGCAACTGTGATCTGAACTCAATTCATCTGGTAAAGTATATGTGGGGGGGGGGAAGCACATAACAAAGACTCCTCCAGTGCTTGAGCAAGCAACCTTGCTAGATGGGATTTCAGACAGTGAACATCCTACAGTTGTGAACAGACAAAGGGAAACGAGGCAAAGTGCATTTAACAATGGCCAATGTGATGATCATATACATATTGACTTTCCAGAGCAGGAAGGTGATTTATTATGTAATTCATATATTTTAAAAACTCCTGAAATCTGAATTCCATCCCTGGTAATTCTACTGAAGTTTGAGTCTTGTGACATGGCAACACTGAGGAGACTTATATAAGGCAAGACATACGCATAAAAAGGAGAATGAAAGAAAAAACTAGATGTGCGAGAACAGTTAAATGCAAGAACAAGAGACAAGTTTTCTTTTAAAAAATCAGGCATTTAAATAAACCAAAGGGAGGAGCCAGGAAGTGTTAAGAGTTTCCAGTGATAGGGAGTTATGGAGGACAAGGGTTACAGAGGAGCAAAGAGTGCAAAGGAGCATGGAAAGAGATGAGCAGAAAGGTATGTGGATAAATAAAATGAACATTGCTTGTCTATTGGCTACTATGTAAGGAGACACAATTGGATTGGAGTCTAGCTATACAATAGTAGTACTAATGTTAAATTTATTACCTGCCCTTCACCAGAAGGTCCCAGGGCAGGTCATAACAATATAAAATGCAATTCTCTGTGATTTTATAAATCTGTAACATGGCAGGTGACTTGGCACAGTGACTCTGGGATTTATTTTTACCAGCAAAATCTAAGCATGCTTGCAGTTCCAAGATGATGAAAAGGCCACAGGCACGTAATTCACACTCTTTCAATTGCAGGGAAGTAATTTTGTGCTTGCCACCCTAGATAGTTGGTTTTGGATGCTACTCTATATTTTTCTTCTCTCTGAACCAAACACATTTTCCCCAACACATCACAACCTGACCTTTTAAGGAGAGGAGGATTCAGTCATGGAAGCATTCAGGCAGTTCATGATGAAGGGTTTATGCAGTTACAGAAAGGAGATGTTCATCAAGGTCCAGCTGCAAGAAGCAATGAAGAAAGAAAATCAGGGGAAGCAGTAGGAGAGGATAAAATCTAATTGGAGCCAATCCGCATGAAAGGTGAGTGTGCTAGGCTTTAAAAAAAACCTAACAAAAGTTCTTTTTTTTATATATATAATTTTTATTCAAATTTTTCCAAAAACAAACAAAACAAAGTCAAAAAAACATAACAATACAACAACAAAAAATGAAAATAAAATAGTTGACTTCCGATTTGTCACAGATCAGCTATAAGTATATAATATACATCAAACCTGTCCCTTAATATATACATACAGAATCCCTTTTCTCCATAGGCTGTCTTAATTAATCGTCAAATCCCAGTATCATCATTTTATTTTGATCTTTCAACAAAAAGTCCAAGAGAGGCTTCCATTCCTTAAGAAATGTATCCGTCGATTTTTCTCTAAGTAAACATGTCAATTTATCCATTTCTACTAAGTCCATTAATTTCAATAGCCATTCTTCCATTGTTGGTGTTGATTCCATTTTCCACTTTTGTGCATATAATAATCTTGCTGCCGTAATCATATATAATATTATTCTTCCATATTTCTTTTCTATTTGTTTATCCATAAAACCCAATAAAAAAAATTCTGGTTTTGACTGAATATTTATCTTTAGAATTTTTTGCATCTTCCTACCTAACTGTGCCCAAAATGATTTTGCCTTTTTACATAACCACCACATATGATAAAATGATCCTTCTTGTTGTTTACATTTCCAACAAACATTAGAAACACTACTATACATTTTTGACAACTTTTCTGGAGTCATGTACCAACGGTACATCATTTTATAAAAATTTTCTTTAAGATTATAGCATAGTGTAAATTTCAAACCTTTTTTCCACATATTTTCCCATTGATCCATTTGTATATTATAACCAAAAATTTTTGCCCACTTTACCATACACTCTTTTACTTGTTCTTCCTCCGTATCCATTTTCAATAAGAGTTTATACATTTTCGCAATTATATTTTCATCATTTGTACACAGTCCTATTTCAAAATCAGATTTACTTATTTCAAACCCATACATTTTCTTGTCCATTTTATATCTTTCTAACAATTGTAAATAGGCAAACCATTGAAAACTATATCCTTCCTTTGTCAGTTGTTCTCTCTCTTTCATTGTATATTCTCCATGTACATTTTCTAATAGTTCTTGATAAGTTAACCATTTCTCTTTTCCAGCCATTTCTCTTCTATAAAACGCTTCTTGACTTGAGACACATAATGGTATTTTCGAATAAAACCTTGGTTTATATCTATTCCATATTTTCAACAGAGGACGTCTTATAAAATGATTGTTAAAGTCTACATTTACTTTTACTTTGTCATACCATAGATATCCATGCCATCCCCACTTCAAATTATGGCCCTCCAAATCCAATAGTCTTTTATTCCTCAATAAGATCCATTCCTTTATCCAGACTAGACAGCAGGCAGCAAAATAAAGTCTCAGATTTGGTAATCCCAGTCCTCCTCTTTCTTTGGCATCTTGTAGTAATTTAAATTTGACTCTTGGTTTTTTTCCTTGCCATACAAATTTAGAGATATCTTTTTGCCATTGTTTAAAAGGTAAATCAGAGGATATTACAGGTATTGTTTGAAACAAAAACATCATTCTCGGTAATACATTCATTTTTATCACAGATATTCTACCCATTAATGACAGTTGTAGTTTATCCCATCTTAGCAAGTCTTTCTTTATCTCTGTCCATAATTTTTCATAATTATTATGAAACAACTTTGAATTTTTATTTGTCATAATGATACCTAAATATTTCAGCTTTTTCTCTATTGTAAAATCTGTCTTGTCCATTAACTCTTTCTGTTCCCTTAGAGTTAAATTTTTCACCAACATCTTTGTTTTTTGATTGTTGATCTTAAATCCTGCTAACGGTCCAAATTCTTTTAATTTGTCCATCAATACATTAATTCCTTCCAAAGGATTTTCTAGTACAATTATCAAATCATCAGCAAATGCTCTCAATTTATATTCTTCTTTTTTTATCTTTAATCCCGAAATTCTTTTATCTTGCCTTATATCTCTAAGCAGCACTTCTAAGACCAGAATAAATAAAAGAGGAGATAAAGGACATCCCTGTCTTGTACCCTTTTGTATTTCACATGAATCCGTTAAATCTTCGTTAACAATTATCTGAGCCTTCTGAGATGTATAAATCGATCTAATCCATTTTATAAAATTGTCTCCAAAATCCATTTGCTCCAAAACCTGAAACATAAATTTCCAATTCAAATTATCAAATGCTTTTTCAGCATCTAAAAAAATCAAAGCTGCTTGTTTATCATTTCGTTGTTCTAAATATTCCAAGACATTCAAGACATTTCTGACGTTGTCACGTAATTGTCTTTTAGGTAAAAACCCTGATTGATCTTCCTGAATAAATTGTTGCAATATTATTTTCAATCTTTCTGCCAAGATCATTGTAAAAATTTTATAGTCATTATTCAATAGAGATATTGGTCGATAATTTTTTGTTTTAGTTAAATCTTGCTCCTCTTTAGGTATTAATGTTATATTAGCATTTTTCCAACTATCCGGTATCTTTCCCTCTTGCAGAATAAGATTCGTTGTAGACTGTAAAGGTAGTAAGAGTTCTTCCTCCAAACATTTATAATACATTGCAGATAACCCATCTGGTCCTGGTGCCTTTCCTAATTTAATTTTGTTTATAGCTTCAGATATCTCTCTTAACGTAATAGGGCCATTAATAGCTTGTCTCTGAAAGTCTGTAATTTTAGGCAAATTCTGTTTAGATATATACTCTTCTATTTTTTCAGATGGAATTTCCTGACATTTGTACAATGTTGAATAATATTGATGAAAAATCTTTTTAATTTTTACATTATCTGTCAACGTCTCATCTCCTTCTTGTATCTTTAAAATGATATTTTTTTGACGTTCTTTTCTTAATTTATATGCTAACCATTTCCCAGGTTTATTTGCAAATTCAAAAGTCCTTTGTTTAGCAAAATTTAGTTTTCTTTCAATTTCTCTAACTGTCAGCATTGATACTTGCTTCTGTAACATTTTGATTTGATTTACAATAGAAACTTTAGTTGGATTCTTTTTCAATTCTTCCTCTTTTTGTTTTATTTCTTCCAAAATTAATTGCATTTTCTGTTGTTTCTTTTTTTTTAATTCAGAGTTACATTTAATAAGATATCCCCTCATAAATGCCTTACTTGTATCCCAAACGATATTTTCACTTGTTCCTTTATGTAAATTATGTTCAAAAAACTCTTTTAATTTTTTCTTACATTCTTGTACTACTTTGTCATTCTGTAATAAAGATTCATTTAGTCTCCATCTAAATCCAAGAATTTTCTTTTTTAAAGTTAATATCACAGGGTTATGATCCGAAAAAGTTTTTGGTAATATATCCATTTTAAAAGTGTCCTTCGCTAAAATTTTAGACATCCAGATCATATCAATCCTCGAGAATGTTTTGTGTCTTTCTGAAAAATAAGTAAATTCCTTTGCATTATCATTTATATATCTCCAGGTATCCACCAATGCTAAATGTTCCATCAGTTCAAAGCAAATCTTCAGTAATTTACCCTGTGTCTCTTTGATATTTTTTTCAGAAAGCCTATCAATTTTTGGTGAGATTACCCCATTCCAATCACCCATAACGCACCAATGGTCATATGAAAACTCTGACAATTTTTCCATAAGTCCTGTGTAAAACCTTGTTTTATCTTCATTGGGGGCATAGATACCCACTATCAAAATGTTTGTACCCTGTAGAGTAATTTCAACCCCCACAAATCTACCACTATCATCCAGTAATACCAATTTAGGAAGCAATTGTGGGTTAATGTAGAGAACAACTCCATTTTTTTTTTTTGGTCCAGCCGAAATAAATTCTTCACCCAAATTTTTACAAATCAAATATTTGGAATCTTTCTTCTTAATATGAGTTTCTTGTAAACAAATTATATCCAATTTTAATTTTTTCAAATAGTGAAACACTTTCTTTCTCTTCTGCGCCGTATTAGCTCCATTTATATTCCAAGTTAGATATTTGTAATCCATCTTTAAGCGTGTATTTTAAAATGTGCCTGATGCTCCTTTTAATCCATCATCTTCCTTTCCTTCCTCTGCATATCTTTGTTGACTTTGTTCCCCAGGAATTATATCCATATCTTTGAGTTTATCTTCATCCATATCTTTTGAAGCTTTTCTCAAGAAGTCCCTTGCTTTTTGAACAGTATTCAATCTATATTTCTGTTGTCTGAATGTAAAGATCACTCCTTCTGGAACATCCCATCTAAATTGAATTTTGCATTGCTTAAGTTTCTCTGTAAGGAAAGCATATTCTTTTCTCTTACGTAAAAGTCTAATAGGAATTTCTTTCATCACCAGTATTTCCTTACCATCAATTTTAAAGGTATTTTTAAAGTGTTGCTGTAATACCATATCTCTGGTCGTCTTCTTTATAAAATGAACAAGCACATCTCTTGGAATTTTATTCATTGTTGCATATCTGGAATTAATTCTATACACTTTATCTATTTCAAATTCCATCCGATCTTCATTCAAATCCAGAAATTTTACTAGAGCATTAACAATTTTATCTCTGATGTCTTCACCTGTTTCCTCAGGAATTGCACGGAATCTCAAACAATGTTCTTTATTTTTCATTTCAATCACAGCCATATAGTCCAAGTTTTTTTCTAATTCCAGATTTAATATATCTGTTCTATTCTCCAAGATTTGTACCTTTTCTTTAATGTTTTTTGCATCCTCCTTTATTTGCCCAATTGTCCCTTTAATCTCATCCACTTGTGTTTTAATATAGTCTTTTATATCTGTCAATTCAGTTTTCATTTCCTGTTTTATATCATTAATCCCTTCCATTATTTTTTGAAACATATCTGGGGGTATAACCCCTTCCTGTGGATCAGTAGAACTTCTTCTTCGCTCCTGGGTCTTAGTTGCTTTTTTAGTTGTCATTTTCAAGAAAAGCCTTTAATTTCTGATATTAATCACTGTTCCAAAACCTAGAGGCTTCCCGGAAGGAGTGCTGGCTGGTGGTTGTCTCTGAGGGAGCTCTGCCTCAGAGGAAGCTTTTTTCAGGTTAAAAGCCAGCCAAGAGGAATCTTGGACTGGCTTAAATGTTCTCCAAGGTATAGGAGAACCGATCAGATTTTCCACAAGACTTCGTTGAGCTGTCGGCGGCTGGAATTGATCAGGAAATCCCTGAGATAAGAAGGCATGCCGATCGGCTGAAGACGGAGTCAGGATTTCCACGCAAGCTGTACTGGAAAAAAGCAAAGCGTTTTTTTTCTTCTTCTTAAAAAAAAACGTTCTTAACCAGCGAGCCTACTTCTGTCTAAATCTTATCATTTGGCTTAAATTACTACAATAAAAGGGATTTGTTTACGAATCAGCAACTGAGAAACCTGGGTGAGTCATACTTTTTCTCTTTTAAATATAATTAAGGAAGAAAGAAAATGTAAACAACTTATATACTTTTTTTACGACAAAAAGCTGGCCTGAATTTGGAGTTTTAAAGTTTAAAAACGGATGAGAGGTAATTATTATATTTTGGACTATTTTTCTCTTTGGACTATTTCTTTTTGGACGAATCTGCTGCTCGTATATGTTACTAATTGTTTGGTGTTGGCAACCAGAATTGTTTTGCATTCTTGGATGTAGATAAGAACTGTGCTGTGCTGGCTGGACTTCAATAACAGGCCTGGAATATTAACTTTTTTGTTGGTGGAGGAAAAAAAAAGAAATAGACTGCCTCTAGGTTTTGGAACAAAAGTTCTGAAGCTGTTCCTTTTCTGAAAAGAGATCTGAAATGGCAGGAAGGAGTTTCATGAGTGTCTCAGCAATTTCTAGGTCAGATTTGTATGGGAGCCATTTGGAAAGAAATGCATTGCAATGTCTGAAAGCACAGCAGTGTCTTTTTTTTCCAGCTCACCTAAAAGCACCACTAATAATCACAATCCAGAAAGTAGCTAGCATTCATTTATGTTCATGATCTATTTGCTCACTTCATCCCTCCTTTCTCTTGCTTTTGTTTCTCGCTCTCTCTCTATTGAAATGTAGATGCAGAAATTTGCAAGCACCTTAGGGCAGAGCAGAGTGTAATGGCAAATCAGAAGTGCAGGGTCCCTTCATGATAGTCACAGCTTGTCTCCCTTGCTCTCTGTGTCACCTTGCAGGTCCATGCTCCATTACAACAGAAGCCTCTAGGAGCCAATCAATATGAAAGGGGAAGCTCTGTGTTAGCTACTAAGAAGAGTCTTCTCAGTGGCTGACTCACTTCCTTTCACTCTGGCTGGCTCCAATCAACACAAAAGAATAAGGACTCTTCTCAGTACCTAGCACACTCACCTTTCATGCTGATTGGCTCATGCATAGGGACTTGGCTGAGACCCTGCTCCCAAAAAAGTAATAGGTCTATGACCCCTCTCCCCATGACTCCAGGTGACTACACTCCTGGGGCAGCAATCTATATCTTTTTGGCTTATGTTGCTTTATAAAGCACCATGTACATTCATTGTATCATGGCGTTGGTGGTGATGAAGATGAATGGACACCCAGGTTGAGCAATCAATTTGCCCTAATGAATTATCCTGCTGCAACACCAGGGTCATGTATGCTAGACCTAAGTAAAAAGTTACTGTTTTCTTTGTTGCAAATCTTTAAGAATACAGTTGAGACAAACATAGATAGAATTGTAGGAAGTGTGACATTGCACCATGTAAATGTGCAATGGTAGTTCTCACTTGATAGGATTAACATTCAAATTAGTCTGGTTAACTGGAGACAGGAAGGGATTTCATATTTGTTGGTGATCATGGGAGGAGGAAAGGAGCATACCTTCCTGTATAGCTTAATAGCAGGGGTGGCTAACCTTTTGGGTAGGAGCGCTGATAGACATATTTAACCTTGACCAAGCCTCCAAGGGGTGCATGCCACACTCTCATACAATGCCTCAAACGCACACATACCTGTACTTTTGATGTTTTTTTAATGTAAATTTATAAGATTAAAAACTTCTCTCCTGTAAAGGACCTTACCACCTTTAGAGAATGACTTGAATACAGCAGTATATGATAGAGGCATCATCACACAGGGAGATAACCCCGCTTAGAGATTATAGTAATTAAGAGGTATTGTCTAAATAAATTGTCTAAATAAATAAACTGTGTGACTTTTTAATGACCAAAGTGTCAGGGATTTAGAAGGCTTTAGACTGTGAAACTATGGTGACACCTTTTTCAAAATGCCATATTAACATAAACTGAAGATTTTGGGGTGGTTTTTTTGGGTGCTCTGCACTTTATGTCCTTGAAAGGTGACTTGTCAAAATTCTTATTTTAAAAGGTTGCTCTAAGACGTGTTGGTGCAAGGGTTCTTTGAAACAATCTAATATTTTTAAAAGAATGTGATGAGCAGTCTCTGGTTCAACCAGGCTGTTGCACAATCAGTTGCATCTCAAGATCTTGGAAGTTGAGATGTGTCAAGCAGCCCTCACTAGGAAACACAAAACAGCAATTAGTCTATTTCAGTCACCAGACAGCTCAGTTTTGCAGAAAATCAGGTGGACTTTCATCTTCACAAATATGTCTTTGAATTTCTGGCTGGGGATGCGGTGGCGGACCTTGCACTTGGGGATGATATTTGGATGTGCCTGCAGGTATTAACACATTTACACAAGTGTAACATACTAATTTTCTGGCTGACCTATTTCCTAGCAGGCTTGGCATTACAGAACCTTTTACAAAAAGACAAAATGTTCCCAACACAACCAGCAAAACCCTATTTGCAAAGGAGTGCAAAAACAGGGATGGAGGCAATAATTCCAGAAAAATAAAATACAACAGCCAGAAAAGACAAATCAAACCACTTCGCTACAACAAAGCAGTCCCACTGAAGTGGAAAGGACCTTTTACACAGGAAATCCTTGAAAGAATCACTTGACCAGTCTAGAAAGTTGCTAATACCTCTCAGGTTGGCGATGCTTCAAACTTTTATTGACATTACAAACTGCTTGATCCTAGTTCACTGTCTGGAGATATGCCTATAGTTTTCAGGACCTGAAAGCAATTTAATTAAAAAAGCTGCCATTACTTCCAGAAATCAACTTCCACAAAGGTAGCCACAATACTTTTACAATAAAAACAATCCTGTTGTGGTTTTATTAAACTTATTACCTGTCCTTCACGAGCAGGACCCAGGGTCGGTTATACCAATTTAACATTCAGTATTAAAAACAGTTGAAACAAATTACAGTCACAGGAATAGGGTGGGTCCTGACAACACATGTCTCATGTGTCGAAGGGCAGCATAAAGAGGTGTGTCTTTAGTATTTGCCAAAAACTGTACAGTGAAGGTGCCCGGTGTACCTCTGTGGGGAAGTAATTCCACAACAGGGCTGCCACAGAGAATGCCCTCTCATGGGCCACTGCACCCACCCTGGAACTTCTGAGGGTAACAAAACTACCAAGAGGGCCGCCTCTGCTGATCTTAACACCCAATAAGGTCTGTAATTAAAGAATTATTGTATGTGGTGTAAGCTTTCATGAACTTGAGCATGCTTGAGGAGAGAAAGTAAATTCACTCACTGAAATTTAAGAACTCTTTCTTCAGCTATATAGCTGATAACATTTTAGTAAGTTCCTCTAATGCTTCACGAAGGGAGGATATATTTTGATATGGAGGAGAAAACAGGCACACTAATCAAGGAAATCTTTTGTATTTGTAGGAAGATTTGGCCATATACCAGTGGTAGAGAACATACTTTGTATGTATGCAGAAAGTCCCAGGTTCATTCCTAATCTTCTCCAGGAAGGACTAGGAAAGACCTCTATCTGAAATTCTGGAGACCCACCGCTAGTTAGTGTAGACAATACTGAACTAGATGGGCCATTGGTTTGATTCAGTATAAGGCAGATTCCAATGCAGTAGCGTAGTGGCAAATTCAGAAGTGCAGGGCCCCTTCATGATAGTCACAGCCCTCCCCCCCCCTTTTTTTTTGGCTGCTGGGTTGAGAATGAGATCCTTGTTAACATCTTCTCCCACAACGACAGACTTCCCTAGGAGTCAATAAGCATGGAAGGGTAGAGTGTTAGCTACTGGCAAGAGTCTTTTCAGCGGCTGATTCACCTCCTTTCACTCCGATTGGCTCAAATCAGTAGGAAAAGACACAGAAGCTGGTTAGAAGACTTCCCAGTGGCTAACACTCTCCCCTTTCATGCCGATTGGCTTCTAGGATGCTGGAGACTTATGGACCCTGTTGGGACCCTGCTCCCAAAAAAAGGGGTCCAAGACCCCTATGACCCTGGATGACTACACCACTGTTCCTATGTTAAGTAGAGGACAGGTCTTGCATCTATAAGCCTGAGGCCTCATGTTGATTTATTTACCATTGTAAATTATCATTTGGTATACCACTATAGTAGTTAAGTCATTCCCAAGTGACACCTCTACCCACACTAATCAACATGATGCACAAACCGTCAGGAAGGTCTCTGTGCAAGCCCCATGGAGATGAACTGAAGCTATATGGCAGTGATATTTTTGGGCAGCTCCTGTTCATTTTGCAATGGAACTTTTTTCCCGGTCTGTCTCCCATTCTGCTGCCTCAAACCTGCCACCAGAATAAACAATTTCATTATTTCTTTATAGACGGGTGGCATACAGTAACTAGTAGCTGTTAGCAGGACACATAACTGATGTTCAGAAGTGTTTGTATCTGTAGTTAAGAGTTGTTAAGATTGGGAGTCTGGACAAAATGGAGCCAGAAGGACTGCTGCAGAGTTTAGTAGTCCATGGCAAAGTTGTAAGGCACATCTTTCAGGCAGAGCTTGGAAAAGTTACTTTTTTGAACTACAACTCCCATCAGCCCAATCCAGTGGCCATGTTGGTTGTGGCTGATTGGAGTTGTAGTTCAAAAAAATAACTTTTCCAAGCTCTGCTTTCAGGTAAATGGCCCCAAGAGGCTAGAAGATGGTTGTAAAAGATGAGTCACAGCATTCCCTGTCCCTCCAGCCAGAGGTATGGGGTGGGTTAGATATGGATTGGGGGGGGGGACAAATCATTTTTGAGAGACACGGTTATTCTTGAGACAGCAGGGTTATTTTTAGTGGAACATAGTGAAAGAGTCAAGGAGAAAGCAAGATCTGGAAATGCTGTGTTTGTTTTTGAGGGCTGCCTCTCCATGGAGATCTGATGGAGGGCAGTGGATTTGGATATCTGTTGGAGATTTAAGCTTTACCTCCATCTGTGCTCAACCTGTGTATTTGTAAATAAACTCGGATGCTGCAAAATGACACCAGTGACCAGTGATAAGCTGGGAAAAAACAACTGTTGCATTTGCAACAATGACCTCCAGAGGTAATGGTCATGTCCATTTCCCCTGTCCTTTGAAGTCCACTTGCAATCAAAATCACTTCCTGTAGGCTTACACCTCTTCTGATTCCTGAGGAATGTTTCACAAGAAAGCCTGTGGCTGTATGAGAATGTTAGAAGAGTATCATTCCAATTAATAATCTTTTATCCTCCATGTTATGCTGGCTGCAGAAGTTCAATATTGCCGGGAACAATGAGAAGTCGGTTGCAACATGTATAATCTATATCTGTTTGGGTTGTGGGATTTTTTTTATTATTGTTTTTCTGCTTTGGTATTTTATTGTCAAAGAAGAAGCCATGAGGTTATAATTACAGGCAATAAGCTATCCATGGAGCAAAGTAGTAAATCAGCACATCTGACAGCCTTGGCAAATGTTTGAGGCCACAGCAATTCTTAACATTCTGCAGAACCAAGCCCAAGTCATCTAGCTAAGTGGACTCAGTTTAGCTCTCCATACTTGCCCCATCTTCCTCCTGAGCTCCGGCTCCAGCAAAAGAGCAACACGTGCTGTTTTTAAAAAATATATTGAGTCTACTGTTAGCCTTGGCATTCATTAAAAGAAACCTAACAACTAGAATTGAGAATAGTGAAAGCATTCAGTGTGGCATGAAGGAATTCCTTGTCTTTCAGTTCACAGTAGCTCTCACAGAATGACCCTTTCAGAACGCTCAGAAAGTCCCTCATTATAGGCCTTGGGTAGCAGTTCTATAGTTAAGCCATGAGGCATTCTCTAGTAAAACCATGAATATTCTGCCCCCTATAAAATTGAGTTGATTTGTCTTACTAATATGAGATTTGATAGTGTCATTTCTGCAAGGGGTATGAGCTGTCCCAATTTTAGAAAGGTTTGAACTGCTGTGAGTCAAACTATACATAATGCTAAATTCATCATTAGAAAGCATGTCAGATTTTTTCTTCATATAATCATAAAGTGAGGGGAGCATATTTATTAGAACCACAGCATGTGAGAAGGTATGCTTGACCTTCTCCCCCACCCGATCCTGATGAGAATCCCTCCCTAGTATTGCTATTAGTCTTAAGGGGGGAAAGGTTATTCACTTTCTAGTGATCCATTTACAGCAGGGATGGGAAACCTTTTTTTTTTGTGCCATGGGTCTGATCCTTATCTGAATAGGCTTCATGGACCAGACTGGACGGGTGAGCAAAACCACCCCCTTGTCAGTCACCTGACATCACAATGAAGTTGGTGACTTGGTGCTTTGAAGTGCCGAAGTCAGGACTTAACTTCTCAACATGGAATTGAACCCCAACCCTGCCTATCATCTGTCATGTGTCCATTGGAGTGCTGTCATCTGATTGCTAGGTGGGTGTGGTTTTGAAAAAATGGCCTAATGGGCCAAAATGGAACCCCTGGCAGGCCAAGATTGGCCTGCAAGCCAGAGGCTGCCCACCCCTGATGTCCAGTTTGGCTCTGAGGTGCAGCAGTTCTAACATGTGGAGGCAGGAGGATTTTTTTCTGGCTGTAAGTAAGAGAAAAAGGCACAAATAAGTTATGACACTAGAGAGAAGGTAAGTAGAAGGGGATATGATAGATGTGTAAAACTATGCATGGTATGGAGAAAGTGGTTAGAAAGAAGTTCCTTCTTTCATAATACTAGAACCTGGGGACATTGAATGAAGCTGAATGCTGGCAGATTCAGGACAGGCAAAACGAAGTACTTCTTCACACTGCATAATTATGTGGGATTCGCTCCCACATGATGCACTGATGGCTGCCAACTTGGATATCTTTAAAAGAGGATTAGACAAATTCATGGAAGATAAAGTATCAATAGCTATCAGGCTAGTAGCCATGTTCTACCTCCACTGCCAGGAATTGCAAATGGGGATAACATTGTTGCACTCAGGCCCTGCTTGCAGGCTTCCAGTGGGCATCTGGTTGGCCACTGTGAGAACAGGATGCTGGACTAGATTCACTAATAGGCAAAAACCCTTGCGGTTTAAGAACGTACCTATAGCCAACAGATATTTCTATCAAACTTTAAAAAGCACAGAAATTGGGCAGCTATAGTGAACGCACCAGGGGAGCAGGAGACCTGACCACCTCTCTGAGATATTGTACGGCCCTACAAATTTGTCAAAATGCAAACACAATTTGGGTTGGTCTTTCACAGTTGAATCCATTTCCTGTGCAGCTTGGAAGAATTTCATAACGTGACTCTGAGCATATGGTGAGTCGTAGCAACACCTGCAATCAGCCCAAATAACAGAAACAAGACGTGCTGTGCTGATCTTGTTTTAGCAGGGAGGCAGCAACAATATTAAGACAGTTGATATAGTGCAGATAATTCACTTTAAATATATTTGATTTACTTTGCAATTTTAGCGAGGTTTCCTATAGTAAATTATTTGCTTCTGTTTCTGTGAATATGTGAAGTACAGCAACACTTTGCATAATTTACACTAAAAAAACCTTCAAAACAATTGTGGATTATTGGCACTGACTATTCTGCGGAATAGTCTCCAGTGGACATGAGGAGTGTCTCAGTTTACACAAGATAAAACACTGGAAGGTGAAATATATTCTAGCAAATGTTTTTAATTGACCATGTCCACCTTTCCTTAAGTGGAATGGTTGAAGCAAAGCAGGCTGAATACATGCATCTTGGGCAGGCCAAGTTATTTTTTCCAACAGTTAGAGCCATTGCTTAAGCAGCAATATATTGTAATCAGTCTGATTTTACATCAAACTGCAGTTTCAGATTCTACTGTTAATGTGCCCGAAATAGAATATAACCTCCAGTTTGAAACACAAAAGGCTGCCTTCACCATATGACATGGACCAGTAAAAAGGCTTTGAAATTAATAAAAATAAATTTGACACAAATTTCAAGGATGAATAGACATTTCTAGGTTAGATTCTCTGTAGAAATAGTAGTAATACAGGAAAGAAGCAAAATAAGAACACCAACAAAAAATATAGTTCTCCATCTTTGGAGATGCAGTCCTGATTGCAGATGTTGCCACCACTCACCATATGCTGAGAAACACATGTTACCAAATTCTTCCAAGGTATGCAGGAAGTGGATTTGACTGTGAAAGACTAACCCAAATTGTGTTTGCATTTAACAAATTTGACAAATTTGTGGAGCAGTACAATAACTCAGAGAGGGTCAGATCTCCTGCTCCCCTGGTGCATTCACTATAGCGGCCTAATTTCCCTGCTTTTTAACGCTTGATAGAAATATCTGTTGGCTATAGCCACGTTCTTAAATGGCAAGGGTTTTTTGCCTGTTGGTGAATTTCTCTGCTTTTCAATCCAGGAGGATAAAAAATGGGATCCTGTGCAACTTTGTTGAGAATGGATTGATCATTTGCATGCTTATTGAGTTGAATGGGATTTACTTCCCCGCAATCATGCTTAGGATAGGTGAAACTGACCATAAGGTAGGGGGAGGGGAGGAGGAGGGCAGGTTTGCATGCTTCTTGAGTTCAATGGGATTCACTCTCATGCAATCATGCTTAGGATAGGTGAAACTAACCACGGGGAGGAAGGAGGGGAGGGAGCGGAGAGGGAAGGAGGAAGGAAGGGAGAGGGAGGACGGAGGGGCAGGAGGGGAGGAATAGGAGGGTGGAGAAGGGGAGGGTACATTTATTTATTTATTTATTATGATATTTGTTAGTCGCCCATCTGGCTGGTTGGCCAGCCACTCTGGGCAACGTACACAATAAAACAGTATATAAAACAGTTAAAAGTTTAAAACACAGTAAACCTAGCCCGTTCCAAAAGCCTGCCTAAAAAACCAGGTCTTCAGGGTCCGGCAGAAGCTCATTATAGACGGGGCATGGCGTAGATCATTTGGGAGAGAATTCCATAGGGTGGGGACCACAATTGAGAAGGCCCTCTCTCGAGTCCTCACCAGTCTAGCTGTTTTAACAGGTGGGATCCAGAGAAGGTCTTCTGAGGCTGATCTTGTTGAGCGGCATCCCTGTCGATGCTGGAGGCGCTCCTTCAGGTAAGCTGGGCCACAACCGTATAGGGTTTTAAAGGTTAAGACCAACACCTTGAATTGGGCTCGGTACACAACCGGTAACCAATGCAACTCCTTCAACACAGGAGTGATGTGATCTCTACGGCGGCCGCCTGCAATCAGACGTGCCGCTGCATTCTGTACCAGCTGTAACTTCCGAACCGTTTTCAAGGGTAACCCCATGTAGAGCGCATTACAGTAGTCTAGGCGAGTGGTGATCAGGGCATGTACCACCGGTGGGAGCAGATGATTGGGAAGGTAGGGGCACAGCCTCCGTATCAGATGGAGTTGATACAGAGCTGCCCGGCTCACAGCCGAAACTTGAGCCTCCATGGACAGCTGGGAGTCAATAATGACCCCCAGGCTACGGACCTGGTCTTTCAGGGGCAGTCGTACCCCGTTAAGCACCAGATCTATATCTCCCAGCCTTCCCTTGTCTCCCACAAACAGCACCTCGGTTTTGTCAGGATTCAGCTTCAGCTTATTCCTTCCCATCCAGCCACTCACCGACTCCAGACACTTGGACAGGGTTTCCACAGCCAACCTTGGTGAAGATTTAAATGAGAGATAGAGCTGCGCGTACTGATGACACTGCAGCCCAAATCTCCTGATTGCTCCCAGCGGCTTTATATAGATGTTAAAAAGCATTGGAGAAATGATAGAACCCTGTGGTACCCCACAAGTGAGGGGCCAGGGATCTGAAACCTCCTCCTCCAGTGCTACTCTTTGGTACAGTGCCCCCAATACCTAACCTCTGCAGGCGGTCCAAGAGGATACTGTGGTCAACGGTATCAAAAGCCGCTGAGAGATCGAGAAGGACAAGGAAGGTGCATTCGCCTCTAACCCACGCCCTTCTCATATCATCTACCAAGGCGACCAAGGCTGTTTCAGTCCCATGTCCCGGTCTGAAGCCCAATTGAAATGGATCTAGATAATCCGTTTCTTCCAAGTGTGCTTGCAGCTGTTTAGCCACCACCCGCTCAACTGCCTTGCCTAAGAATGGCACATTTGAGACTGGGCGAAAGTTGTTCAGATCTTGAGGGTTCAAGGAGGGCTTTTTTAAGATTGGTTTTATTATCGCCTCCTTGAGCACTGATGGCATAACTCCCTCTTCAAGCGATGCATTTACCATCAGCTTGATTCTCCCAGTCTATCTTTGCAGCTCATGATGAGCCACGAAGGGCAAGGATCAAGTAGGCAGGTGGTCGGCTTTAAAGTTGAAAGCACCTTGTCCACTTCCTCAGAGGGAAGAAGCTGGAACCTATCCCACGCCACCGAAGCAACACTGATCACCTCTGGCTCACTCCCTGTATCCACAGTGTATGGAATATCGCTTTTAATACAATCGATTTTATCCGCAAAGTGTTTAGCAAACTCGTCACAGGAGACCTTATCATGTTCCAGCAGTTCCAGAGCAACTGGACCAACCAGGCTCCGGACCACTTGGAACAGTCTCCTGGGACAGCACTCTGCAGATGCAATAGAGGCAGCATAAAAATCCTTTTTTGTTGCCCTTATTGCCACATGATAGGCTGCAACAGCAGCTCTAACCAGTGTTCGATTGTCCTCAGAGCAAGACTTTTGCCACCGGCGCTCTAGACGTCTCACCTCCTGCCTCAGAGTTCGCAACTGTGGGGTAAACCACGGTGCCGTCTGAGTTCTATTCAGGGGGAGAGGGCGTTTTGGAGCCACTCGGTTCAGTGCCCCGGTGATTGCGGCATTCCAGCCCTCCACCAGGGCCTCAGCCGAGTGGTTGTGTGCTTGCTCCAAAGTATCCCCAAGCGCATTCAAGAATCCATCTGGCTCCATCAGACGCCTGGGGCGGACCATCTTAATGGGCCCTTCAACCCCGCAGAGGGTTTGCGGCAGTGAAAGGTCCATCCTCACCGGGTAGTGATTTGACCATGACAAGGGGGTGATGGATGTATCCCCAATTTTCAGACCACTCCCCTCCTCTCTGGAGACAAACACAAGGTCGAGTGCATGACCGGCTACATGGGTGGGGCCCATTGAAATAAGGTGCAGCTCCCAGGAAGCCATGGTTTCCAAGAAGTCCCGAGGTGCTCCAGTGAGACTGGCCTCCGAGTGCACGTTGAAGTCCCCCAATACCAAAAGGTTTGGGGACTGCACCTGTACATCCGAGACCAGCCCCAGCACCTCGGCTAGGGAGACCGTCGTGCAGCGGGGTGGGCGGTACACGAGCAGAATCCCTAGACTGTCCTTTGGTCCCAACCTCCAGTACATGCAATCTGCCACCTTGGTCTCATAGAGTGGGGGTCTGGTGAGAACCAAGGACCTTCGATAGATAACCGCCACTCCCCCTCCCCTACTACCGACCCTCAGCTGCTGTGCATACGAAAACCCAGCTGGGCACATGCCAGCCAGAGTAGGAGCAGAAGCTTCATCCAGCCAGGTTTCCGTAATACATGCCAGGTCCGCACCCTCATCCAGTATCATATCATGGATGAGGGATGTTTTTTGGGCGACAGACCTGGCATTGCACAGCAGCACTCGAAGGCCGGAGCATGGAGCCAAGCACGCCCCAGCAATCTGTTGGTTCCGGGCAGGCCTGGAACGAGGGACAGATATTACGCATCTCTCTCTGGTTCCTCTTACCTGACATGACCTGCCCCTAGCTCCCCACCAGCATCTGCCGCTCAGCCTCTGTATACATTGGCCTCCCACCCTTTCCCCCTCTCTCCCCTGTGAGTAGCACATGCCCCAATGTTAGCTTCCGCCGCCGTTAAACCACCCTCCCAAAAAGTGGCAGAGTTGAGTGGCGCCACAAGGTCTCTTCAAAAGGCCCTCCAACAAAAGGGAGGAAATGCTGTTCCACACAAAGTAAACCCACTGGATTAAGGCCAGTGCCACGGGCGGCCGCCATGTAGATCCGCCGCCAATCTCCTCCTCCTCCTCCGACTTGATGAGGGCCCGGCGGCAGCAGCGACAAAAGTTCTCCCTCTTTGGCTGGCTAAGGTGGACAGAGGGGCCGGCAACCGTATGGTAGGCATTGTAGGCTAGTTGGGGCTCCATTTGATAATTTGCATGCTTATTGAGTTCATTCAGATTTACCCTTGTGCAATCATGCTTAGGATAGGTGAAATGGACCTCGAGGAGTGGCAGGGAAGGGAAAGGGAGGGGGTGGGGAGGAGAGGGGAGGAGATTATGTGGGTGAGCACTGGGCAGAGGAAAAGTCCCTTTTCAAAAGGAAAACATTGTTAAAATCATTTTGGGGGGTTTCTCTCCCACTTTCTATTCTACAGCAGGCACATGTAGCCTCCCACTCAAATTTAAACTAAAGCTGTTCCTGGCCACATCCACACCAGACATTTATTCCAATTTAAACAGTCGTGGCTTCCTCCAAAGAATCCTGGAAAATGTAGTTTGTGAAGGGTGCTGAGGGTTGTTAGATGCTCTGTTCCCCTCACAAAGCCACAATCCCCAGAAGAGGGGCTGACTGTTAAACCACTTTGGCCACTGGAGCACAGTCATGGGAACTGGAGTAAAGCTTAGTTTGGGGCAGACAGGAGGGAGATTGTGAGTAGGAAGAGAGCAGGAAAGTAAAAGTGAGTAGGAAAGTAAAAACTATGTGTGTATGTGTTTGTGTGCGTGAGAGAGAGAGAACTGGAGGGATGGGACTTAGTTGGATCTTTTGAGAAGAAAAGGAGATGGTTTGGACTGGGAGTTTTGAGATCGGGAGATCTATCAATCTCTTAATTATTCTTGCAGATATTTGAAGATACCCCGCCCCAGGAGCTTACAATATGTTAGCTGGACCTTGAGTTGTGGAGACCTGAACTATGGCCTCACAACAACAATGCTGATGTTGTTCTATTGTGAATGGAATTTCCTGTGTGTTGTTTATTAATACTCTTCAGTGAAATACCTTATTCTCATTATTGGCTGAACTGATGTTGCAGTTGTAAAAGTCAATGAAAAACTCATCCCATCTCTTAATAGGGATGAAATAATTCTGAGCACACATTCTCTTGAATGCTGAACATATTCACTTAAGTACTAAGCCCTATTGAGTTT
The DNA here is from genome assembly GCF_030035675.1 of Rhineura floridana. Taxonomy (NCBI): domain Eukaryota; kingdom Metazoa; phylum Chordata; class Lepidosauria; order Squamata; family Rhineuridae; genus Rhineura; species Rhineura floridana. The sequence goes on from NC_084486.1 coordinate 108,385,967, forward strand.
CCATAGAAGTGACTAACTTTTAAGTAGGCATATTGAGCATCACATTTTTCAAACAGGAGAGCACTGTAGCTCAGTGGCAGAAAGCATGTGTTGCATGCCAAATGTCCCAGGCTTAATTCTCAACTTCTTCAGGTAAGACTGGGAAGGATTCTTGTTTGGACAGCTGCTGATAGACAGTGTGGTTAATACTGAGCTAAATTAACCAATGGCCTGACTCAGAATAAAGCAGCTTTTTATGATCTGGTTACCCATAATAAGATTCTTTTTTTTCTTTTTAACAAAGCCACTTTTTAAAAATGAACTGGACCCGACTGTATGTGCTATAGTCTACTAGTACAACACTCTTGGGAAGATTCCCATAATTACTTAGTGTTAAAGAACATCCTTGTTCTCTCCAGCTATGAGGATTAGGAAGCATGTGATGATAAAACCCTTTTCCTGAGTCCCTGGAGGGTCTCTGACAGTCAGAGCATAGACAATTTGAGGCTAGATAGGCAAACTGTTCAACTTCTAACAAGGCAGCTTCCAAAAATTGGGCCCCTGAAGATGCTATTTGCACTGGAAAGGGAGCCTCTGTTGGTACCAGTGGAGTCTTCCCTGCCAGAGCAAATAGCAGTTGTGGGAGGGCAATTTTCATCGAGACCTCAGAAGGAGGAGAAAGGATTAAACTCTCTTCTCAAATGCTGTAGTTCTGAGGCTGCCATTTCTATTAAAACAACAGCACATGAACATTGATTGATTGACTGATTGATTGCATTTGTATACCGTCCCATAGCCGAAGTGCTCTGGGTGGTTTACAACAATTAAAAACATTAAAAACAAATATACAAATTTAAAAACACATTTTTAAAAAGCAATTTTTAAATTGCATTCATACACTTAACATCATGTCTTGTTTGATTCATAAATGAGCCCCACCCACCCAAAATGCAGGTTTTGATCCTGAAATTACACTCTTGGGCTGTGAGCACACTAGTTGCTGACAGCAAAATGTTTCCATTGGCCATACCTGGAAGGGGAACCGGTTGATCTGCCAATCAGTTATGAAATCTCTTTGAAGCAATTTAAAAAAAAATGCACTCAAGCTGCTCCCACCAAATTTACAGTAAAAAGGGATGGGGTTTGACTAGCTTTGTGTGCCCGTTTTCAGAAATGAGAAGTGGAGACACACTGGAACCAGCCGAACAATGAGTGTGTGTCTACCCCCTTTGTGAGACAAGAGGATTAGCATTGGCTGACCTGGTTTACATTTTAAAAGCAAAATGCACAACAAAACCTGAACAGAAATCTAGCTGGGAAAAGCAGATGCAGTGCTTCCTGTTTGCTCAGTGTCTAGGCAAGGAAACCTTTAGGCTTATGTTGGGAATCTTGCTACCAACTATTGCACAGTAGCTCATTCTGAGTGGTGTGTGGCTCATGGTATAATCACAGGAAAGTAGAGAGGATAAATAAACAGAGGCAGGAGTGAGAGAAAAGAGACATGAGAAAAGTGATTGTGCAACTGGACTATCCCTCGAAATTGACATAATGGCAAGATACACAGTGTTGTGGCTAAAAGTCTGGAAAGCAAGAGGTGATATGCCTTTCTAAATTCATCATGGGATTCTCTTGTGCTATGTAGGACAATTCTCTGTCCTTCAGGCTGTACCTCTTCTAAAGGGTAACTCATTTCTGTAAGATGTAGTGTGGGTGCAAGGGATGGGCAGAAGGTAGGTCTGAGTTTACTAGTGGATCTCTGGGTGATTTGCAACAGGCAGTGGAGGCTGATCCATTATAGCAGATGGGACTCTGTCCCCCAACCTTAGTCTGTCCACCTGCTTTCTTACTTACAGCCAGTCCAAAGGGTAGCACTGCCTATCACCTTCACCTTCCTTTGTCTCAGTGCTGCACCTTGTAGAACTCAGCAGAGAGGAGGATGGGGACAAAACAAGAATTAGTTGCCTCCACCTGTCATTGGCTGCACTTACTGTTGGGGTCCCAAGAGTGGATTTTTGTTTGTAAGGCTTGTGGGCTCTGCTCAGTTCTGGCACTCAGAGCAGATGCCTGGGCTCAACATACTTTAATTCTAATAGTCCAATAGAAACATCAATCAGTCAGTCAGTCAATCAGTCAATCAAGCCCTTTTCAATACTTGGCAAAAAAGAGAGAGAGAGAGAGAAAGATAACAAACAGGCTAGCATAAAAAGCATAGTAAAAGTTGGAAAATCCATCTTGATGCAAAATGGGGGTTTTCACCTCCAATTTTCAGGCTGGTCTTACTACAGGGCTAATAGGGGCAACCACTCTGGGACCTGCAGGCCACCTCACTGTGGCATCTTCAAAGATCTAGTGTGATTGCTGAGGTCTCTCCCCAGGCTCTAAGAAGGAAAGGGGCTATGCTCCAACCAATCAGGAAGTGACCCACTGGCAATACAAGACACTACTGTCAAGTATGGTATCTCCACATCAGTAACAGCCAATGTATTGTTGTGCACCACCCCAATCTCTGAGTGGTGAGATTTCCAGGGGTCCCTGCACTCTCCCAGGGTTTGGTTTCCTTGGGAAGAAGGTCAGTGGAGACTGTGGTGTCTTTATGAAATATGGTTTATTTATTTACACACATTCCAACCTGATCTTAGGATGGAGGGGGTTCAAGGCATCAGCAGTCCAATATCCAGCTTTTCCATCAGGGTTACAGGAGGCATCCTAAAGCCATGGTGCAGAGAGCCAGTCTCTTTCTGCCTGCCTCCAGTTCCTGGTCTTTCTTTGACACAACTCAACACACAAACCTCTCCGAGGCACCAGGAGGGGGCCGGAGGCTCTCCTGAAGAGTTTCAATGACAAAAGGATATCCCTGGCCCATTCACCAGTTGCTGGGTACCTGATAGACCCATTAACCCACCTGGCCACTCTATTAGATTAACAAAAGAAACTCATCTGACCAGCAGAGCATTTCTCACCCCCAGGCGCAAGTCTCCAAATCAGAGGCTGGAAGGGAACTCATAGGAATTATCCATCTCAAACCCCAAACTCACAACAGTATATAAAATGTATATAAAAAAGAAAAAGAAAAGGGGATGTGCACCCCATGGAGACAGCATAACATTGCATTCAGCTTAATGCTTGTTTTAAGGGGCAAGAAAACATTGTCTAGTGTGGTGCCCCCTTGGCAGTAATAGTCAAAATTGTAGACCTGAATAACAAACTGGAGGTGTGCACCATACAATATGCTTTGGACTACCCAAAATCAGACACCCATATACCTCCAAGAGCATGTCTTCTACATGATGGAATAGAATTGCATTCAGCTCAATACTTGTTTTGGGCTCCAGCTTCCATCAAGAATTTGGGTGGCCCAAAGCTTATTGTGAAGTGTTATACCCTCAGTTACAGTACCTTAATCATTTCTATCTCCAGTGGTTGTTATAGGTATGGGGACACAATGCATAACTATGTTGTGCGCCTAAACAATGCAATAGGCTGTATGCTGCTCCATTTGGGACAGTGGCTTTTAAGATCAATAGGTGTTTAATGCTGATGTTGCTAGGGCTGTGCTCTGTATTTGGCTGGGGCCTGAAGAGGCCTCTTTGGAGGCATTTGGGCCTCAACTAAGTTGGGCTGAGATGTACCAAACCTGTAGTGATCAGGGGCTAATTGCTCAGAGTGATCTGGGGCTATCTGAGGGAAGGGTGTAGGACAGGAAGAAGAGGCAGGTGTGGTCAGAAAGGAGAAGATTGGACAGGAAAGTCAGCTCTTCATGGGAAAATGCCTTTTCCGCCCAATCTCTCCTCTCTGCATGCAGAGAAGCCTCTCGCAAAGGAGCAGCATTCCACAGAAGGGAATCTTCTTGCTTACCAGCTGATAAGCAGGAAGATTCATTCTGCGTGGTGCCAGTTGCTGCTCTTTCTTGGGTGGCTTTCCTGAATGCAGAGAAGTTGCTTGTGATGCAGCAGCAACTGGCAATGCTCAGGATGGAACTGTACTGCTTACCAGCTGATAAGCAAAGCAATTCCATCCTGTGCTGGTTGCACCCTCCTGCTCTCGATCCCTCCTAACCATATTTTTAATTTTAAAACATCTTAACCCTGTCCCCAAATAACTTTGAGGATCGGACTGGGGTGGAGTGGGTGGTCCCATCTTCAGGACAGGGCAGATTGGCCCTCCTTGAGGCTCAGAGATTGGAGCCACAAGACAGGTAGGGAGGGCTGTGCACAGCCCTAGATATTGCAAAGGAAATTTAAAGTGTTAAGGGCTTTCTTCATGAAAGTTGTGCTGACAGTAAAGAGACACAAAAAGGTAAAGGTGTCCCCACACTTGTAGTGCGAGTTGTTTCCGACTCTTAGGGTGACGTCTTGCGACGTTTACTAGGCAGACCGTATATATGGGGTGGGATTGCCAGTTCCTTCCCCGGCCTTTCTTTACCCCCCAGCATATGCCGGGTACTCATTTTACTGACCACGGATGGATGGAAGGCTGAGAGGACCTGGACCCCTTTTACCAGAGATTCGACTTCCTCCTTCCGTTGGAATCGAACTCCGGCCGTGAGCAGAGCTTCGGCTGCGTTATCGCCGCTTACCACTCTGCACCACGGAGGATCTTAAAGAGACACAAACAGACCTATATTAAATGTCTGAATGTTTAAATGTATGAAAAGCTAATTTTCAGGGGGGGAAGTGGGACATTTGATTTCATAGAAACAGTGATAATACAATGTCCAGTGACCAGTAGTGGACAGCACAGTGGAGCAGCAGAGCTCACCTGACCTCCATGTGCACTTGTCACTGCTACATACTAAGTTGGAAAGGGGGAGGCAGCAGTGAGGTCATCATGGTGCAAACGCACAGTGGGAGAGCTGGATTGGCCTGGCCACTGCCTTTGCACCATGCTGATCTTCTCACTGAGAAGTACTAAAACTGGTAACATTCTCAATATTGAGGAACAAAGTCTTGATATGAAGCAACCTCCAGTGTGGGCTTTTTGGTCTACTTATGTATGTTGGCCTAGAAGAACTTAAGGAATTTCCAACTCCAGCAAAATGAAAGAGAACACTGAAGCCATATGAACTTGTGCCAGATTTGGCCCAATAGAACTGATTTCTCTGGTTGACAAAAATAATCTCTATTGCATGCACACATAAGGTACACATACACAGAGATCCACAGACACTCCAGACATGCTTAGGCTGGACTCCTGCTGGGAGGAAGGGTGGGATATAAATTTAATAAATAAATAAAATAAGAGAGCAATCCTATGGAGGCTGGGGAAGGGAGAATCCGAAGTGAAGGAACTACCACTTCTGAAGTCCTGCAGAGAGAGCGAGAGCGAGAGCGAGAGCGAGAGAGATGTTACCTTTCCCTTTTGTTTTACCTTACTAGGCTTTCTCTTTTCAAAAAAACAAACAAACCCCTGACCCACTGGTTTCAATGGGGGGGGAATAACTATAAAAGCACCAAGGCTAGCACAGTTTAGTTTCCCACCTGTTCTGGGACAGATGTCTGAGGAATTTATTTCATTATTGCATTTATATCCCACCTTAAAGTAGCATACATGGCTCTCCCCCTCTAACAACCCTGTGAGGTAGGTTAGGCTGAGAGTTGGTGACTGGCTGAAGATCACCCAGTGAGCTTCATGGCCAAGTGGGAATGTAAACCCTGGTCTTCCAATCCAACACTTTAACCATTACACCACACTGGCTCTTCATGAGGGTTTTTTTGTTTCAAAGCCTCCCCTGATCCATCTGGCACAACCCAGGAATGCCCCCCTTCCTCACCTTGGAACACCAAGGCTGGTTTAGCAAGCAACAGCAGTGGAGGTCTCTGCCAGAACACTGGGGAGACCTCCAACCATGGACCCCTCCCCTGGCTGTAGACCTCCCTCTCTAACCACAGAGAAGGAGGTCCACTGTATTCAGGGGCATCCTAGATACCCTTTCTGGGAGTTAAGGATTGTTCCCTAAATATACATTTATTTATAACAAATGAAAAGGCGGGGGGGAGCAGCTCAAAAGACAGGAGACATTTTTATTTTGTCCTTTGTTTGGTTTCACTTCCTGTACACATAATCCATCTTCTCCTGAAAACAAACCAGAGTTTCAAAGAGAACCTGAACTATAGGTAACTATAGACCGGTGTGGTAATTCATCTCTCCCCTCCCACCAATTTATTTTTATTTTCCCATAAGAAGCAGCTTAGTCTAAGACAGCCTTCCCCAACCTGGTGCCCTCCAGTTATTTTGGACAACTCCCACCAGCCCCAGCCGAGACATTTGATAGGAAGGTGCCAGGTTGGTGAAGGCTGGTCTAAGTGATGGCATCAGCTGAGCAAATTGCCTCCATTTAAAAGAAAGTGCCTGGAATAATCATTCTAAAATTGAACATTTCTGGGAAAATGGCAACTAACAAAGCACTTTTAGCTTCACTTAAAGACTTCTGCACAGGTGACAATCATCTTTCTGAAGTTGAAATTCTGATCACTGCAGGGACTTTCATGTGTGTGTGTTGCAGTTAGATGGGGCTGTGTACGAATAAACAGGCATTTTTGCCTCTCAGGATTTCAGATGCTGTCAAAAATGGTAAAATTTTCAACCTGCTCCTGCTTTAAACTAATTGCAGGAGTCAGGGAGTCAGTTTCAGAGAAGAGTGAAGATGATATTTTGACAGACTGGGACTGTATTTTGTGAAATAGTGACACAGCGTGGACTCTGGAAAAGAGACAGAGATGCCAACTGGCATGAACTAAAGCCTTTCATCATGCCAAAGAGCACAGAAACTTCAACTGAAAAGCAAGCAAACGCCTACACGGCATGCACAATATTCTAAAAGCAACACATTTATTGGGAGATCTTTCTCATTCTCCCACATTCATAAAGGTGTGATTTATTAAAATGCTATCAAAGATGCCAGTAATTATGATGGGTGGAATGTTTACAGAGAGAGGACTTGGAATACTGCTATAGTCCTTAGGCCCTGAGGCTTAGGGGATGCAACATATATCTGTATGCTCTGTGTGCAGAGACTATAAATTCCTGCAGGATCCCTATCAACAAGGACAAGCTATCTAGAGCACAGGATAAAAGGCAAGCTTTGTCCCCACCACAACAGTGTCCTGAAGCACAGTGTTTTAGTGAAAAAGGAGTCCAACCATTGGTCCACCAGCTCAGTTTTGTCTATGCTGACTGGCTTCAGGAGTCTTTCTGAAGATGCCTGGGATCGAACGTAGGACCTTCTGTATGCAAAGCAAATGCTTTCCCACTGAGCCACAGCCTTTCTACTTCTTCTCCCTAGAGGAATAAATGGCAGCCATTTATTTATATAGAAGTGACTGTGGGTTGGTAATAAACTTGCTCCTTGTCCCTGGGTGCCATTAGAACCTTCTCTTGTGTATATTGTACCACCCTGGGTTCTGTTTCCTGGTCACACAAGTGCGTGACACACTGTTGTAAGAGTGAGATGGATTATTGAGAAGTGGCTTTTAAAATATATAGATAAGGACCTGAGGACCAGTTGAGACATGTTTTCCCTACATGGTCATCAGCCCAGAGAAAGGGTGAAAATGTATCTACTATATATTTTGGAAAGTTGTTTTTCTCTTTGTCTGTTCTCTGTGCATGTGGAAACCTCTTAAGATATCATAACCAAATTTTGCACAATGGTTCCTGAGACTGAGGAGAGGAAAAAATACCTTTCTGATTGGATACAACTGGGTGCCATTTTGAATCAAGATGATGGACTGAACCTTTCGAAACTGCACTTATTTTAACCACTGCTGTAAAAACTGCAGTATTTTTTTGTTTGTTAGAATTCCTGAGCAAACTGGGCACTTCCACCAGTATAAAATATTTGCTGCATCATCATCATGAAGATGGTGTTCTTGTTTTGCCTTAGCACTAAAGCTTTGTCCTATTCATGGATCACTTCTGAAGACTGAAAAGACACATTGCTGATATTCAGTCTGGAGAAGATTGCATAGGGACATAGAAAGCTATATCAAATCAGACCATTGGTCCATCTACACTGGCAGCAGCTCTCCAGAGTTTCAGGCAGGGTTCTTTTCCAGCAAGACAGATGCTCTACCGCTGAGCTAGGGCCCCTCTCCAATAATGAAAAATGGTTTAAAATTAATATTTTACTTGGCTGAAATTCTGGAGGGGGGTGGTTAAAGGAAACCTGACTGCCATCAAATCATTTTAATGTTCAGAAGGGAAAAGGTAATTTTCGTTTTTGGATTGTTAATTCTGCCACTTTAGTGTGTGTGAAGTTCCCACCGTAATTAATGGGATGATAGAAACATATATATAAACATTTCCAAAACAGTACTCAAACACTTAGCACATTAATTAGTTGAAGATAAACTTTTCATGATGCAGAAAAAATGGCAGCTTGTGTTTTTGTAGGATAAATTCAAGACCCTAAAGACTCTTGTGATCTTGTTAAAAATGTGTACACCTTAAACCAAATCCATTGAGAAAGGAATTGATGGCCTGCATACAACCTGGATATACAATAACATTAAGTCTGATCCTACAACATCAGAGGTGGCTCAATTATTCCTATGTGTGCCGAAAATACCAAATAAGGATGCTCCAAGGAGGTAGTATGTGTTTGGTATTTTAAAATATGTGTGAAATAGTTTCGTGGTCCTATTTCTTAGCAGAGATATAAATGCAAGCAGCGGGATGAGAATCAACCAGTCCACCCTTTCCCTCAGACACAAATAATTACAGACACAATCTTCTTAAGCAAAAGATAAAGAATGTTTATTCACGACCTTTCATATGTTCAGGAAACATAGGCTCTAGCTTAGATAGAAAAGTAGAAGTCTCAGTCCATGATAATGGTCATCTTGGAGAGGTGCATGTTGTGATGCGTCCTTCCCTGGCTCTCCCTGTCAGGTTCCTACCTGCTCGTGGTTACTGCCTGTCTCTAGGCACCACCAGGGACTCCACCAGTCCAGACCGCTCTCTCTTATGATTTCTCTCCCCGCTCTAGCACAGATCTCAACAGATCCCCCTGCTAGGCAACCACCAGTAACGTCCCAATACTAGTATTCCCAGAGACTCTGAATACTGGTATTGTTATTCTCTTCACCGCTGCCACCATTTGTTACAGTTCCCCTTCAGCCTTGGTCATTACCTTACCCTCCCTTCTGGTCTGTGAAACCCCAGCCAAGGATCAGGCCTTTGGTAAACCAAATTAAGTATTTATTACAGATAACAAAGCTAACAAGATTAACAAGATTTCTTCTTAAGGCACATAAGCATATGGTTTTACTCAATACTAATCCGAACTCCACCTCCCTCCTTCTCCACTCTCTCCTGGCAAACAACTCTCTCAAACCCCACCAAGCAATCCACTCTTTCTCTTCTTCCCCCAGATTCCACAATTCACCACCTCACATCCACCCAGATTTACCTGTCATCCTTTCATTTATACTGTCAGCCATTTTAAACATTCAGCCAATCATCAAGCATTCTATTGCCCATTCACTCCCCCTCCTCTTTCACTACTTACCATGTATACTCTAAACAACCAGCACTTACCATATATACACTAATATATAGGAACATCACACATGTGCATGCTTCACTCTCCTCAGGCTTAATGGAGAATATGCAAGAATCCCAGACAAACGAGGAGGAAGAGAAAGCCAGGTAACCCCACCCTTTAGGAAGCTACATCACTGGTAAACAGGTACAAGGGATATTTTCAAAATATCCCTTGAAGGAAACATGCAAGTTTGCTTATTCTAACAGTATGTAGGCCACATCCATGCCATACATTTAAAGCACATGGTTTCCCCCAAAGAATCCTAGGAACTGTAATTCATCCCCTCACAGAGCTGCAGTTCCTAGGATTCTTTGGGGGAAGACATGTGCTTTAAATGCACATTAAACACATGGCTGTAGTTCAGTAGAAGGCAATATACTGCATGCAAAAAATCCCAGGTTCAATTCCTGGTATCTCCAAACAGGGCTGTGAACGGCATTGGCCTGAAACCCTGTGGCGCATCTGTCAGCCATTTTAGACAATACTGACCTAGATGTGCCAATGGTCACTATAAGGCAGCTTCCAGTTCCTCTATTCTTAATTGTCTGGCTTGGCCTATATGGAGCCAGCACTCCAAAAACTGGGATGAAGAATGATCCACTATGGTTCCATTCTCAAAATATCAGCAGAGAGCAGCTAACCTATCTCATACAGCCCTGGTATGTTTGTTTACAAAATAATCTATAATAATGCCACACTAGTACGGCTGCTTGCCTTCTCCTCCTGATCTGCTTTGCCAGTCTGTAAGGTACAAGTATCAGTTCTTTCATATTGTCCAAAACCACCCAGCTGCCCCAAAAGATGCAGAATGCAAATGATCTAGAACTCAAACCAATACCATCTGTATCCTTCCAAAATGCCATCAATCATTGTGAAATATAAAACGCCAACACTCCCCCCCCAATGCAATCAAACCCAGGTCATCATAGTTGACACAGCTGTATTAGAGGATGTGCCACTAAGAACTTAAGGCATGTGAAATACTCAGTATTTTTGAAGCCCAAGTCTAGCTGCAAACCATGAGCTGCTCCTCTTGTGTTGCAATGTACTTTTAAGCAAGCTGGAGATGCAGATAAATTATTTTAGAGGCAAATCACTCAGTGGTGACAGAATTCTTTAACCTGTTTAATTACGATAATATGACTAGTTCAAATCTCATCAGTTTTGATGGACAAAGAAGGAAGGATCAGCATCCTCCCCAGCTCCCATACCACATATCATTTATTCTCCAAGCGGAGAAACGGCCCTGACCCTGATCTTTTCTCTCACAGCTATAAAGCCTCAGGGCCAAACTAAACGGAATGCTAATTGAGCAAATGCAATGGAAGTCAATGGAGGAATCTTTTCAAATGCAAATAGCGGTTTTCAAAAAGGCTTTTTGGGGAGGGGGGGTCTGGCCAGTGGAAGAGAGAGAAAGAATAAAACTTCCCCACCCCACCCCACCCCACCCCATTGTCTCAGAGTCCCAAGATTGCTCAGGATTCCCTGTGGATGCTATTTGCACAACAAAAGTGCACAGGTTAATTGCATTCACACAACTAATGTCATGTCTAGTTTGGTCCTTAGTAATGTTTGGAATGACAAAGAGTTGCAGGTAGAAAGTTTTTAATTATTTATTATTTGAAATACTTTTAGCCCACGCCCCATTACCAAAAAGGCATCCCAGAGCAGGTAACAACATTAAAGCCTTAAAACACAAATATAATAAATCCAGAAAGTAAATGGCCATAAAAATTGTAAAATTTCATCACGGCAAATTAGCAACACCAGCTCATCCAAAGGTCTGTGTGAATAGGTGGGTTTTTAACTGGTGCCAAAAGCACATAATGGTCAGTGCCAGTCTTATTTTGGAAGGGAGGGAATACCATAATTGGGAATCTTGCACTGAGAATGCCCTCTCACACCAAATTCTAGGACAGTGCAAACTCACCAGTAGATTTTGTGCTGACAGGCCTATGCCTATTTTTTTTGGGGGGGGGGGAGGGTAGTCAATCATTGCTTTTAATTTTATGGTGCTATACAATGCCCTGATGTTTTGCAAGAGGGCAGTATATAATATATATATATATATATATATATATATATATATATATATATATATATATATATATATATATATATATTATTGTATAGGCATGTCTATATAGGAGGAGGTGCTCTGCCAAAGATCAAGATCTCAAGTTCTTTGGGGCTTTGCATGCTAATACAAGCATCTTGAACCAAGTTTGGTAGGACATAGGCAGCTAGTGCATTGCTATATGTATCTCTTTATGTTCTGGTTACTTTAGGAAATGAGGAGTGTATAATATATAATAATGTGAACATTAAATGAGTACTTTTCATTAAATTGTTTTAAAAAAATAACTCACCTTGTCTCGATCAAGGAGCAAGATAGGAATTGGGGGAATAAAATCTGTGCAGATAAACTCAGCATCAAGATTTTCAGAAAATGCCATCCCTAAGCTGAACAGACACACAAGGGCATCATTACATCCTAGGGCTGGGCATCATTGAGGAAGGTTCAATTGAGTGAAAAATTGTCTGGAATAGTCTCCATTAACTTGTCTACCCCTTTGTTGCACTACATATTAAGCTCTCACTCAAGAAGTTGAGACTAATGAGGATGTGAAAGTCGTCTCTTGTACTCACTGTCATTTTGCTTGTCTCCCAAAACTTGGCTGCACCTGTGTGCAATTTGAAGCATGCAGGTAGGTATATCAGTGAGTAAAGCAAAAGCCCATGCAGGTACAGTTGTCACAGCTTGAAGAAAATGATTTGACAAGCTTTTTCCCCCCCATCCATTATTAGGGCTTTCTATTGTGCCTAAGGACCTACTAATTACATTGCCAAAAAAGAATACAGCACACTTTGGAAGCAGATTAGAAACAGGAAGCAGCTGAGTTGTGGAGCAAAGGTTAATTTGGAGCGGAAATGTGATGTTTTTAAGCTAAACATCTGGTCATTGTCAATGTCAACAGCAGTCTGCTCTTATGAGCTTTTATGATAGAAATCTATAGCAATTGTTGTTGCTTATGCAGCAGGGTGACTGACTGTTCATTTCATTCAAATCTCTTCACAGCCTTGTTTACTGCTTCCATCTGTTTCTATATATCCCTACAAATACAGCAAATAACAGGCAACTGATCTTTTCAGCAGCTTCCCATGGAAGCAATAACACTGTCAATTTGTCCAGTTGGCATCCCATTCTTAAAATTTGCTTTACCATCTCTCTCTGTCTGCAACACTGGACTAACAGCTCTAAAGCATTTGAATAATGCCAAGTCATTGAACCTCTCCCTATACCAGCCCTGAGATCTGTAGAGAGGCCCTTCTGGATATCTCATTGCTGGTAACTTTGGTACAAGAGGCAAAGACTTGAATCAGGGCCTTTTCTCTGGTGGCACCCCAGATGTGGAACTCCCGTAAGAAATACTGCTAGTGATTATGTTATAGACCTTTCTCTTCACTAAGGCATTTGGGGATAGTTGATCAGTGTTTCCCACTTGTAAGTATGGACTGTTTTCTGCTGTTGGCTTGAAATAGATTTTAGTACTGGCTTTAATATGTTTTTGTGTTTTATAGTTTTTATATCTTTAAACTGTCCTGATGTTATTTATGATGAAGGGCAGTAAAGAAATGTATTAAATAAATAAATAATAGACCAGGATGGGAACATGTGGACCTCCAGATATTGTTGAACTACAACTCCCATCATCCCTGATCCTTGGTCATGCTGGATGGGACTGATGGGAGTTGGAGTCATAGACAGTACTAGGCCACATAGAACAATGGTCTAACTCGGTATAAGGCAGCTTGCTATGTTCACTACCTGTTATTGGTGGTTAAAAATCATGTGAAGTATCAAAAAGATACCCATCATTAGGGCAGAAATAGCCAATGTAGTGTAGTGGTTTTAGAATGTTGAACTAGGATTGAGAACCCTGATTCAAACCATGTACTCAGCCCCAAAGTTCACTGAGTAACAATGGGTAAGTCCAGGGCTGGTTCCAGCAATGGGCCAAGAGGGGGCCCTGGCTGAGAGCCCAGGAGCTCAGAGGGGGCCCTCACTGGCCCCATGTCAACAAACCCACTGACATCCAGCTTATGGATGTTGCTATATTAAACATGATTTATTTACATACACTGCCTATACAAAAATGTAACATTTTTATCTCCAGAAAAGGAAGTATGAAATGAGATTATAAGAGAGAGACTCAAGGGTTAATTTTAGATGTGTGGGAGTGGTGTATCCATTCAATGATGAAGAAATAGCACTCATCATTTCAAAAGTTCAAAATGTTGTTTTGTTTTTCTTTGGAATGGGGTTCCCATATCAGTCAAGTTTTGTTTAACTTTAATTGGATGGGGCCAAGAGGGAGGAGGAGTGTGATTTGAGGGAAAAAACACGGGGACAAGGTGCCCACTAATAGCCTATGCCCAAGGGTGTAAGTCATAAATTGTGTGGGGTGGGGTGGAGTGGAGGGGGAGTGAGGGGAGATAACCTATTCTGTCTTGAGCTCTTTAGAGGAAAGATGGGATATGCATTTAATAATCACAGAACTACATCTTTTTGAAGGCATAGGGCTACTGTCAAAAATGGCATCCTGTTTCCAGTCCACCCACTTCTCCCCCTGTTGTTACATCCAGGCATTATGCATTTCTCCCTACAAATGCCTGTACACAAAGGGCTCCTGCTGGGGGGAAGGGTGGGATATAAATCTAATAAATAAATAAACACCACGCATCATTGGTTGCTGCTGGTGAGGGAAGGAAACTGTCCAACCTTATGACATTGTCTCCAACATAGAAACATAGGAAGAAGCCTTATGTCATGTCAGACCATTGGTCCATCAAGTTTAGTATTATGTACACTGTCTGGCAGCTGCTCTCTGGGGGTTCAACAAGGGGACATCCCCATTCCTACTTGGAGATGCTGAGAACACTGAACCTGGGCCATGCCGGAATATCTTTACTGTGGGTTTCCCCCCCCCCATTATTGAGAGCAATGGTTAACTATTGAACAATGGCTGACTACTGAACAAATCTAAGATTTGCTTGCCTTGTACAAATGTTTCAGCTTCCTTATAGGCTTCACATGGATGGCTGTGTCATTTAACATTACCAACACGTGTTTTTAATTAAAAGTCAGATGGCTGACATTTTCCCAGCTATGCTAACTGTCAACAAGTCTAGTGGGACAGGCCACTTGAGATTGTGTGGTTTTCTAGCAACTGAAGGGAAGGATCATGCTGTTTTTAATGAAAAGTTTTGAAATATATTAGGGAACCCATCCATGCTGTTGAATTTCAACAAGGAGCAGAAGACATGAATCGATTCCGACTTATGGCAACCCTATGAATAGGGTTTTCATGAGGCTGAGAGGCAGTGACTGGTCCAAGGTCACCCAGTGAGCTTCATGTCTAGAGGAAGGCCTAGTAGCTGTTTGGAGCAACCACCTGAGCCAAAGTGAAAAACAGCCATTGCCCATACGTCAGTTTACAGTCTTTTCTGAGGCCATTATTCAATCTCAGAGCACTCATTTTGTATGCAGAAACTCTCAGGTTTTCCTCCAGTTAAAAGACTCTTATGTGGCAAGCCTGTGAAAGAAAGACCTGCTGATTGAAGGCTTTAAAGAGTTACTGCTTTTGGGCTTTCCATAAGCATCTGGTTGGCCACTGGATGCTGGACTAGATGGACCATCGGCCTGATCTAGTAGATGGGACCTTAATGTCTTTCGCATGCCACTGATGTGAACCATCCACAGATCTGTAGACTACACATGTATGAAAAAAGTATCTCAACAATTAAACACTGACAGATTAAAACATGTGCAGGAAAATCAACAGGGGGACAGGGAGAGCCTCCCATCCACTGACTGAGAGATGATGAGAAATTTCAGCCCACTGAGAAGTTTTCTCAAGATGCAGGAAGCCTCCAAAGGCAAGGGCAGAGAATGAAAGTGTTTCTTCAACCATAACACTGCAGCAATTACTACTCTGGTGCCGTAGTCAAGTTTGTACAGTTTACATGGCATGCCAAAATCTCTTGTATCCCTGGTATATTGCTATGCAACACCACAAGATCAGATGTTCTGTCTTTGAACTACCACCCCCACACACGCTCTAGGTTTTAAGAGATTGCATTTCTCTAGCACAACTGAAATCTCTTTTCCCACATAATCAAGGCTGAACCTATTGTTGCTTTGGGTTAAGACTGTGTGTTGCATTCTCTGAAAAGCAAGATGAGAAGACTTTAGAATTCAACAGCAGGAGAAAGAATGAGTTGACTTGTTTCTCAGGAGAGGCCCAAATCATAGCAGCAAAGTCAAATTGGTGAGGAATGGCAGTTCATATGCAGATACCTCTTTATATACAAGCCATAAACATGTTTTATATTTTCACCCTTCCTTACGGTGAAGAATGGGAGTCATAGTGAAATGTGATGGAACAGTCACACTACTTTATTTACATGTCTGCTCTGCTCACATAAAGGTACACAGGAAAATGTGCACAAAAAAGAATATATTAGTGAAAATAATATACAAGAATGTACTATGTTAGGAGAAGGCTTGCAAAAATGTGTACATTAGTCAAAACTATACAAAAATTGTTTGTTAGGATAAATTAGCACTAAAATGCTAAAGAATTTTCTTGAGAATTTTTTTGAAACAATCACACACACACACACAAATGCAAATTGCTGCAGAAATATGGAGAAATGGATTTAAACTGAGAGAAATGAACCTGACAGATCCTTACATCCTGGCCCTAAGCCTAACAAGTGAAGCCAACTATATTTGGTATTTAAGGGTACAATCCAACTGCTATTTGTGCCGGCCTGAGGGAAGTTGGATATGGTAGACTCCAACTGAGCTAGCTAGGTCCTGGCTTAGCTGAGCTCTGCCAGGTTCTGCCAACTGAAGCCCCTCATCCTGACTTAGCTGCGGTGGAGCCAGGACCCAGACAGCTCAGCTGGGGGTCCGCTGGGGAAGCCTAGCCTGGCAGAAGGACAGCTGGTGGAAGGCCCAAAAAAGGGGCCTTCTGGGGGTGGAGGAGGGGGCAGAGGGGTGACTTAGGCCACATCCAACTCATGTTCAGAGTGCTCCTGCAGATCCTGATCCAGGCAAAAGTTATGCCAGGGGAAAAGTTGGTCTAAGAAAATAATTGCAATGGAAGTCAATGGAGAGTACTTACACCTCAGTAGGGGTATTTGTGAGAGATGGCTTTTACTTTCTGGTCCTTGTGCGCAGCTCCCAGCTATGCTGACATTCAGCCAGCCTGGAGGCTTTCAAATGGCAATTGGATGCCATAGACCTTCCTGTTGGCTTACCCTAAGTTGGATTGCTCCGTAAATATTAAACATACCAAACAAAAAATGAAAAAGTATAAAAAGTGGAGTGTCACAATTAGCCCCTCAAGCAATAGAATAAATAAAAAACATTCCTTCCCTCTCACCCAGTGCCCCCCTCACAATACAAACATCACCACACGTAATACTCTTTCCATCTCTCTTCTAGTAAAACATCCACTGCTGTGGATAAGTCCATTTCTGTCTCTCTCTCCACCCACCCTTACAACAAAAGGCAGAGGCTGAGACCACATTTACATCATACACTTATTCCACCGTTATTCCACTTTTAACAGTCATGGCTTCCCCCCTAAAACATCCTAGGGAGTGTAGTTTGAGTGCTGAGAGTTGTTTGGACACTCCTATTCCCCTCATAGAACTGCGATTCCCAGAGTGGTTTAACAATCAATCCCTCTTCCCAGAGAACTCTTGGACTGTAGCTCTGAGGGGAACCAGTGGAGGAGAAAAATGGATGCCTGTTGGGTCTTTCCACCCTATCTAACCCTTTTCCTTGCAAAGTATGTACAACACACACACACACAAAGAAAAGGTGCGAGCAAGAGAAATGGCACACCCGTGCTCTTCTCATGCTGGCAGTGTGGCTTTTCTTCTCTCAAGCCATAGGAGATCCCTCAGAGAGCTACAATTCCCAGAGTTCCCTGGGAAGAAGGATTGATTGTTAAACCGCTCTGGGAATCGCAGTTCTGTGAGGGGAATTGGAGTCTTCAAACAACTCTCAGCACTCTTAACAAACTACACTCCCTAGGATTCTTTGGGGAAAAGCCATGACTTTTTAAAGTTGAACAATGGTGTGAATGTGGCCTGAGAGAAGGAAAGCCATGCTGCCAGTATGAGAAGAGCACAGGTGTGCCATTTCTCTTGTTCCAAACAGTGGAGAGGAAAAAATGGATGCCTGTTGGGTATGCCAACCATACCTAACCCTTTTCTTGAGAGAGTGTTTTCATGTTTTCTTTTGTTTTTCTATTTCCCTCCCTGGAGACAAGGGTGGATACTTTCTGGTAGTAATTATTATGATTGACTAAGCAGAGAGGCAGAAGCATCCAGGAAGCCTCTCAGTCAGTGGGAATGTATTAATATGACTGTGGGTGACGGGAGAAAGACTGGGCTGCAGCTTTGGGGGGATTCAGAATCTTGGAAGGGCTACACCCCACTTTGCCCAGGAGAGGAGCCTCCACTGGTGCAGATGAGGCTTTAAGTGTAGTATTGTTTTTCCTGCATCCACCCATCCACAGAAGGAACATTTCTGGGACATTCACTTTGGGGATTTATTCAGAGCCTGTGCAAAGACATCATGGGAGAGAGGAACTTCAAGTTCTATATTTCCAATGGCATAATACTTACATGCCTGCCTCTCCTATAAAGGCTGGTTTGTTTCCTTTCAAATTATTAATATCAATATTTTTGGGATGAAAAATTGATTGGTAAAAACAGTGTATAGCTTTTTGTAAACCACTTAGAGGTCTTTACATTCAAAATGGAAATGGACTGCCTTCAAGTCAATCCCGACGTATGGTGACCCTATGAATAGGGATTTCATGGTAAGCAGTATTCAGAGGGGGTTTACCATTGCCTCCCTCTGAGATGAGTCCTCCCCAGCTGGCTAGGGCCTGCTCAGCTTGCCACAGCTGCACAAGCCAGCCCCTTCCTTGTCTGCAACTGGCAGCTGGGGGGCAACTGGGCTCCTTGGGACTCTGCAGCTTGCCCACAGCTGCACAGGTGGCAGGGCACGTAACCCCTGAGCCACTCACTGTGGGTGTGATCTTTAGCTGGCCCTTTACACCCAAGAGACACAAGTGGGGATTTGAACTCACAGACTCTGGACTCCCAGCCAGGCTGTCCTCCCCATTGTGCTGTACCAGCTTGGTCTTTACATTCAAGCAGTATATAAATTTTGTTAAATAAAAAAAAAATAGTGGACAAAGAACAGATTCGAATCAATACCAGCCTGTTAGGTCAATGGATTGGGGGAACCCCAAAGTTTGTATAAGTACAAAAAGAGTTTTAGAAAGAAAAACCTACCAGAAAGAACCCAATGAGGAAAGAGCATACTCAATGGCCACAGAATGCTGAGTGTCTGTTGGGGGGGTGGTAGAATGGAGTATCCTGCTGGCTGGCTGGAATCCTGAGTACTCTACACTGCATTTTGTTGCAGATTCCCTCATTCCATCTTTTTGAAATTCTCACAGATCTCCAGTATTTAAAGGGATATTATCACATGTATGGAGGGAATGTACATGTCATTAGCCCTATTGGGAATTCTTGGCAAAGTGAGCAGGAGGAGGAGGAAGAGTGGGATCCGGGGAAGGGCCCAGTAGTCTTCAAAGGGAGGGAGTTGAAACTGGAGAAGACTTCAGTAGTGTGGCAAGCAACAGCCCCGCCCCAGAGGCAGCAGCTGCAATACATGGGACGGCGTTGGACAGTGAACCTCCCATCTCCATGCCTTCAGATTCTGTTTTGTCTCCAGAGCTGCCTCTTGCTCTGCCCCCGGGCAGGAGGAATAGAAGTCGCAAGCATAATAGGAGACTGGAGAAGAACTGGTCAAAGTGTCTCCTCCTCCATCTCCAAGGACATGCTGGTGGCTGCACAGGCATGAACAGACTGAGCCCACTTACCAGCCTGTCCATATGAGTGCCCATTTGCTGGCCTAGTCCAGATCTGGGAAACGGTTCCTGCAAAAGTAGTAAGCCAACCCCATATCTATTTAAATGGTCTCAAGGGGCATGTGTAATTGTTGCAACAACGTTTTCACTTGAGCAAAAATGCCTTGCAGTGTCTCAGAGACTTGTGTAATCTCTAGTCTGATCCATGTACTTTAAGTTTGTGTTAAAAATAACAAAAAGCATGCCAGTGCTCCCAAATCTGATTCTGATGGGGTTGGGCAGGACTATATAAAGTATTGTATACAGTGGGATAGAGGCCTATTAACAATGGTTTTCATGTGGCCCAATATTTATCTCAAAGGAGCAGGAATAATTAGACAAGCAGATTGCCCTCTAAGGATTGCTAAAATGTGTATCTATGAATCTACCAGGAAAAGCAACCCTTTGGAGAGGAATGCATTTGGAGGTCATATGTAAAGAGAAAGCTAATTTCAAATGACAGGACTCTGGAATAGTTATTGTTTCATCAGCCACTTGTCAGTGTGAGGCCACAAACAAACATGTTACCTATACAGAGCACAGCTGGCCACTGATATAAGTCTGATACTCTCAGAAGACTTGATGCATGCTCCTCTCTGCATTAGCTGCTGCTACCTCAAATATTTTTCAAGAGCAATCCCCAGGGCACTTAGCACAGCTGCCTGTTCTAAGGGTGAAGAGAGTGCCAGTCACTGCCATGAGGTGATTTCAGTTGGAATCATAGTCTCACATTAGGAGTCTGCTGCCAATGCAGAACACGCATGTAGGCCATAGTACACCCATGTGTCATGGTCTGCTCTGCTTCATATATACAGATGGGGCAGGGAATTCAATTTAGATTGCATTTAAAGGTACAAATCCGCTCTTTCTAGAACAATATACATACTCAGACCTGCTTAGTTCCAGCTAGGTAGTGGACTCATGGACTTATGTGCTTTTAGATGGTACCTTGGGGCCCATTTTAGCGCTGCAAGTGTTAAGTTGGAAATGTAGATTGTGATGGTCATTGTTATTTAACTCTTGTAAATTGTGTTTTGTAAATCATATTGCTTTATTGTATTGCTTTATTGTTTTATTGACGTATTCTTATATTGTATTTTGATATTTGTGTCTTCTGTAAGCTGCCTTGAGGGCCTTGGCCCAAAGGCGGGGAATGAATGAATAAATAAATAAATAATAACAACAATAACAATATGGGTATCCTTTGAAATTTGCACTAAGCTGAATTTTGCAATGCAGTTCTCTAACCAATGTTTACAAAGTACATATAGTAGGGGGAAATGTGCATAAAAGTGAATGTATTAGTGAAATTAAAAAATGTAAATGCACTGCCTTCAAGTCGATTTTATATTAGGAGAAATTGCTTGCCGTGTATGATAGTCAAAATTGCATACAAAAATGTTTATTAGAAGAAATTTACACTGCAGTGCTGAAGAACTTTTATGAAGATTTTTTTTAAAAATCACAAATTGCTACAAAAAAGTGGAGAAGTGAATTTAAGATTGGAAAAATGAGAAACGGAGAGAACCTAAATGGACAGATCCTTCCACCCTTACTTCTATACAAAGGGCCAAACTACATGCATGGACACATTTAATGCAGCCATGAGGATGTACATACCATTAAGCATCAGAACCACAGTATATGGAGGGAGGGGTTAAACCCTTCCCCTTGTGACACTGTCTCAACAAAAAGTGCCTCCTAGAAGCTACTATTTGCCTTGGGAGGGAAGCTACTCTTGGTGTTGATAGAAGCTTTCCTTACAGCTAAAGGAAGTGAAAAAAGCGGATAAGAGAAAAATCAACTCATTTGAAATGTGGTGTTGGAGGAGAGCTTTGCGCATACCATGGACTGCGAAAAAGGCCAATATTTGGGTGTTAGAACAAATTAAACCAGAACTGTCACTAGAAGCTAAAACGATGAAACTGAGGTTATCATACTTTGGACACATAATGAGAAGACATGGTTCACTAGAAAAGACAATCATGCTGGGAAAAAGAGAAGGGAGTAGAAAAAGAGGAAGGCCAAACAAGAGATGGATTGATTCCATAAAGGAAGCCACAGACCTGAATGTACAAGATCTGAACAGGGTGGTTCACGACAGATGCTCTTGGAGGTCGCTGATTCATAGGGTCGCCATAAGTCATAATCGACTTGAAGGCACATAACAACCAACAGCTAAAGGGCATATTTCCTCATGGGTAATGTTCTAGGAGCTGCATGCCAGTGATGGGTGGGGGTCAGTGAAAAGTGGAGGCTTTCTTATAATGGTCCATCTAGCTCAGTATTGTCTACATTGATAGGCAGCGGCTCTCCAGAGTTTCAGACAGGGAACATCCCCAGACTTACCTGGAAATACTGCGAAATTGAACATGACAGTACTGAGCTATGGCCCTTCCTTCAAGTGAATGGAGCAATAGCTGTGACATAAGAAATAAGAAAATCCTGCTGGATCAGGCCAGTGGCCCATCTAGCCCAACATCCTGTACTCACTTTGGCCAACCAATTGCACATGGGAAACCCGTAAGCAGGACATGTGTGCAAAGAGCACTCTTCCCTCCTGCAGTTTCCAGCAACTGGTGTTTGGAAGCATACAGCCTCTGCCTATAGAGGCAGAGCATAGGCATCATGACTAGTAGCCACTGATAGCCTTTTCCTCCATGGATTTGTCTAATCCTCTTTGAAGTCCATCCAAGTTGGTGGCCATCACTGCCTCTTCTTGGAGCAAATTTCATAGTATAACTAGGTGCTGTGTAAAAAAGTACTTCTTTCATCTGTCCTAAATCTTCCAACGTTCAGCCTAATTGGATGTCCACAAGTTCTTGTGTTATAAGAGATGGAGAAAGGCTTTTCTCTATCCACTTTCTCCATGTCAAGCATAATTTTATACACTTCTATCATGTCACCTCTTACTTGCCTTTTCTCTAAACTAAAAGCCCAAATGCTGCAACCATTCCTCATAGGGGGCACGCTCCATCCCCTTGATCATTTTGGGTGCTCTTTTCTCAGTCTTTCCAGCTCTACAACATTCTTTTTGAGGTGAAGTGACCAGAACTGTATACAGTATTCCAAATGCAGCTACACCATAGATTTATATAATGGCATTATAATATCCGCAATTTTATGTTCAATATTTTTCCTAATGAACCCTAGCATGGAATTTGTCTTTTTCACGGCTGCTGCACACTGGATCGACATCTTCAAGCTATTCACTACAACCCGAGGTCTCATTTCTGGCCAGTCATCATCAGTTCAGACTCCATGAGCATATATGTGAAATTAAGATTTTTTGCTTCAATATCCATAACTTTACACTTGTTTACATTGAATTGCATTTGCCATTTTACTGGCCATTCACTCAGTTTGGAGAGGTCTTTTTGGAGTTCCTCCTAATTACTTTTAGTTTTAACAACCCTGAACAATTTAGCACCATCAGGAAACTTGCTCACTCCTAATTCTAGATCACTTATGAACTGGTTAAAAAGCACAGGTCCCAATACAGAATCCTTCATTTTCTACAGCCCTTTCTACAGCAGGAAGAGGTGTGGCCTGGGGATAGGGGATGTAGCCTGGGATGTGGCCTAGGGAAAGTCCCAAAGGCCAGATATGCAGGCCTGGAGGGCCACATTTGCCCTTTGAACCTTAAGCTCCCCACCCCAGATAATAAGCATGTTCAAGGGGGCTTTTTCAGGATGTTATGGGGAAATGGATTACGCTGCCCCTTCTCTGCTCACTGCTGTCTTGATCCCCCACCCCTGCTTCCAAAGTTGCTTTTTTAAAATAAAAAAATCAATACATTCCATGTGACCACATACTTAACACAATGTGTAGTTTAGGCCTTAGAGCATCACAATATCATTTGGCCAGGAGCTAGAAAGAGACCACAGCCAACTTCCCCATCAGAAACAGCCCCATTGCTGTTTCTCCATCCCTAACAGGCTTGATATCCCGTTGCCCCACAGGTGTCCCATGCCAAAAGGGCCCTATTTGGGATCATCCAAGAAGGAAGTAGGGATGGACAAATCACTCAGTTTCAGTTTATCATTTTTCCAGTCTTAAGTTCAGTTCACGACATTTCGGCATTAGGTTTCCATTTAAATTTTTTTAAAACTTACGAAATTTCAGCAGTGTTTTTGTGTACATTGCTCCTCATGTACATATTCTTACATGCAAGTCTGGCTGCTATACTCATTTTTGCAAGCAATTTCCTCTAATATAATGCATGTTTGTATGTTATTTTCACGAATATTTATTTATTTATCAGGTGTTATATACTACACTTTAAAAAGTGTCTGCACTTCTAATTTGGCATTCTTGTACAAAATTTTTTGGTTGGAGAACTGCTTTGCAAAATTTGGAGAAGGGAGAATTTTGAAGGACAGCTGTGTTTCAGTACACAGAGCATTTTGATAAATGCTAATTAGGTAGGTTCTCATTAAAATGTGGACTGAACTGAATTTCTCCTCTCAAATGGGATTCCTGCTCTATACACATGTAAACGCCCTGTGTGATTTACAACACTCCTAGACCAGGCTCCCCCATTTCAGACCTTACCCCACATAGGGCCAGTAAACCTGTGTGTACAAATGCCCAAATAAGATTTAAGACAGGGGTGGTGAAGCCTTTTCAATCTGAGGGTTGTAATTCCCTTCTAGAAAGACTTCTAGGAGCCACAGGCCAATGGTAGGAAGGGCCAGAAGCCAAAGTGGGTTGAGTCACAAATATTAATTTTCTCACACATCACTCTTTATTCACCGCTCAGGCAAGCAAGAAATGTTATCAGACTTCGAGGATGTATTTCAGCCAGGCAAAAACACTCAAGGAGGATTCCAAAGAGGGCCAGTGAGGGGTGTGATCTGCGGAGAAGGGATGTGACTGGGCCAGAGAGAGAGAGGCGTGGAGGGCCACTTTTGGTCCCTGGGCCTGAGGTTGCACTTCCTTGGCTTACGAGAAGAGGAAATTAAGTTTTAGCAAGTGGGTGATGGCAGGAGGAAGAACAGCATTGTTCACTTCTCTGTTGTTGAATGCATTTGGGTTTAAATTGCAAACAAAACAAGTGTACTTTAACAGCCCCCTCGCTGGATTGCCACCTTGTAGTGGTGAGTGGGTTTGTGTGTTCCAATGAACCCTGTGAGCAATGCTGTTGGGAGTCATGTACTCCCAGCAGGGTCACCCATGGCAGTAAGGTCCAGGGAGAGGAACCAGACAAAGAACGATCCAAGAAAGTCCTCAACGGCAGAACAGGCGGAGGATAACAATGTGTACATTACAACGGCTGTGAAGGCGGATCAAGGCTGCAGCAGATAAAAGACTTCCCATCGTCGTGGTATCCATGCCATTGGATCAAAGCTTTTTTCTGTCAAGATTGTGTGTTGATTGTCGTGTGCCGATCTCCCCACATAAAACAAATTCACACACAGGCGTCTTCCAAGCAAATACCTTGGTGGTGTTTACGTTTTGGTTTCCATTAAACATTTCTCCAGTGTGGTGTAGTGGTTAAAGTGTTGGGCTATGACCTGGGAGACCAGGGTTCAAATCCCCACATAGCCATGAAGCTCACTGGGTGACCTTGGGCCAGTCACTGCTTCTCAGCCTCATGAAAACCCTAGTCATAGGGTTGCCAAAAGTCAGAATCGACTTGAAGGCAGTACATTTACATTTTAAACATTTCTCCAGCACTCTGCAGACTTTTCAGTCACCTACACTTCCTGCTCCGAAAAAGCCCTTGGGAGAATTTACCAGATGATGTCTTCCCCGAGCTTTATTTGAAGCATCAGAATCCAGAGAGAATGGCTACCAAGCACCTGAGATTGGTACGGTCACTGCTCTTTGTTTTAATTTTCAAGGGAAGCCCAGACCATGGGAGAGATGATTTGTAGACTGAAAGAAATGACATATACACCCATTGACCACCTTGACAGTACAATAAGCACAACAAAAGCCCTGCAATTACCATCCATGAGGTTTCTTCTGATATGTTCCTCTCCCCTTTTGTAATTAATGCAAATTCTTTTCTCAGAAATTGGTGGGGAATGGTTAAGACAATGCAAGAGAAATTTTCAGTACAGCACTAGTTGTCAGATCACAACTCCCATCCTTCCTGACCATTGGCCAGCCAGGCTGGCGGGGGCTGATGAGAGCTGGAGTTAAACAACATGTGGAAGGCCACAAGTTCCCCATCCCCTGCTCTAGAATGATTAGTACAATGGAGATAGTGTAAATGACACTATATGAACAAATATCTGTACAAGGGCTTGCTCACACATCATGCCCTACCTTTTGACTGCTGCAAATCTGTCAGCCACAGCAACTGGATACTGCAGAAATGGAGTATATGTGAATAATCTGAGTTGAAAATACTTGATATCTGGGCCAAGCAGAATTCTTGGTCAGAAGTCTTACTTGCCAAGATGTAACAAAGTGGACCAAGGATAGAGTTTCAACCTCAATTCAAAGAATTTCCTTGCTTTAATGATTGTGAAGAATGCAGCATAAGGATTGCCCAACCACAAATGCTAAATGCATGAATCAGATGTGCAGTATGTAAGGGCTTAGAATGTTAAATTGTTTTAGGAAGGGTCTGTTCAATATAATAAAAGGAGGTGCATGTTTTTCATGCTTTTTTCATGGATGGAACACTGATATCTGTCTCAAGTTCAAGATATTCTCATGCAAGGTACCTCTATTTGCTTACTCTCCATCTTTTCAGATATTATCATACACATTGTCATTCTTTCACAAACAAACCCCTTAGTTTTATCTATGACTTCTTCCTTCTCCATCTTTGAAATGCAGCTCAGTTGCCAAGCCTTGATGTTTCTCCCTGTACGCATTGCAAACATGCACATCTTGCCCCTGCTTTAGTCATCTCTTGCTTTAATTGCTACATACCTCTCTTCTCTCCGAGCTTTAGTTATGAGACCTCCATTCATATGCACCTACTGTTCTTATATTCCACTGGTTGTTCCTGGTAAACCTCCCCACTCCCCAGTTCCGCCTTCTGGGAAGATTTTGAAAATATTTTTAAAAAAATGATTAGTGAGACACATGCATAACAATTGTTTCCCTTGAGCTTTCAGCAATTCCCCAAGTCTATCTAGAAGTTAAATCTCTGAGCAGAGCTAGATTGAAAATCTCTACCTTGAGTTACTGCACATTCGTATAAATGGATGCACATGAATACTAACGGCCAAAATACATTACATAATGCACATGTTTTGAAAAGATGTTTACATTTAGCCACTCTTCCCATAGCTAAAACAGACCCCAGGCCCATAGAGTGGCCATGCGTCCTACTTTGCAGAAGACAGTCTTTGTTTGCAGGTATTCTCTACTTGAAGGGTAATCTGATCCAAGTCTTATTTAAAGATATAGAACCATAAGGTGGGAAATCGGGGGCTTGAAGTTGTTCGGTATTATAAAAATACCAGAGAGAAATAGGAACTAATTTGGTTGGTCCTCTTTCTTAGCAGAGATATAAAAACACAAGCAGCAGAGTGAGAATGTAATCAGCCCCACCTTTCTGTATATAAATAACAACAGACACAATCTTCTTAGGTAAAAGATGAAAAACATTTACTCACGACCTCCTCATATGTTAGAAACATAGGCTGTAGCTTAGATGAAAGAAAATAGAAGTCTCAGTCCATTTTTGGTGTTTGGTATTGATGCTCTCAGCAGAGAGCATCATTTGCCATGCGGCCTCTCTCAATGGTAGATTGATCAGCAATGGAGAATATGCAAGAAATTCCCCAGGGCAAAGGAGGAGGAAACCAGGTAACTAACCCCACCCACTAGGAAGTTACATCATG
The DNA here is from genome assembly GCF_030035675.1 of Rhineura floridana. Lineage (NCBI taxonomy): Eukaryota > Metazoa > Chordata > Lepidosauria > Squamata > Rhineuridae > Rhineura > Rhineura floridana. Next base: position 108,413,308 of record NC_084486.1, read on the forward strand.
GTAAAACAGGTACATGGGATATTCCCCAAATATCCCTTAAAGGGAACATGCAACATTTGCCTATTCCAACAGAAGTTGCCCATCAACAGGTAGCACCTGCATAGCAGGCTGAGCAGGCAAACAGGTCATCTGGTTACAGTTTTTCCCACTATGGTGAAATGTATTAGATATCTCCGTAAATTATAGTAATTATTTCTAAATTTGCGCCTATACATATGAACTAGCATATACAAATTTTGTGCAAATCAGCATCTTTTGCTTTCTTTTTTGGAGATGCATTCTTTTTTTCTTTTCTTGACAATGTGGAAAAGCTAAGCAGAGTGAGGCAGTCAATTTAAGGTGTGTGTGAGGGAGGCAAAAGTAGTCAATCCCTCTGTTGAAGGACAGAATTGTCTGTGTCACAAAACCTACGCTGTACCCCTTAAACTAGCCTGGTGTCTTCAATTGCCAGTATGTTCAGCTCAGAGCTTGGAAAAGTTACTTTTTTGAACTACAACTCCCATCAGCCCAATCCAGTGGCCATGCTGGCTGGGGATGATGGGAGTTGTAGTTCAAAAAAAGTAACTTTTCCAAGCTCTGGTTCAGCTTCTGTATGTTTCCATCTTTCCTTTGCTTTAGGCAGTAAAATGTTTTGGGCTGGACCTGAGCAATTGTTGGAGGGTGGGATTGCAATCTAGATTAGGACTATACATATACTGGGAGAGGGGTTATCCCCTCTGTGCCTTCTCCACCACAAATCCTCCCAAAGTTTCAATTTGCCTCCAAAGTGTGTTTGTGGGGGGGGGAGATTTTTGGCAGGAAAATGATGTAGGAAAAAAGGGTGAGCCCCTCCCTCCCATCCATGAAGTTCTAATCTGCTTACATACCCTCCCTCCAAGGCTGTTTTTTTGCTAAGAGACTTCTAATAATGGTAACATAGAGACTGGTCCTCAGGGGCCACCTGGCACACAGCCATCTCGCATGCTAACAGATGTGACTAAAATGACCAGTGACCTGCCAAATCAGTGAGGGTATGACCAATTCCTGACAAGAAGCAGCAACTGGTGATGACTACATATAGCAAGACTAAGATTGCAGTCCAATACATGTCTACTCAGAAGTAAGCTCCACTGGGTTCAATGGGACTTACTCCCATGTTGTGTGTATTGGATTGCAGTCTAAGAGTGTAAATAAAGACCAAAAGAGGGATATTTACTTTCTGTAATATGGGCTTTGCTGACATCAAATCCCATTGTTTCTCTGAAGTATCACTCACACTGATGATTCCAAGTGTATTAGGAATGATTAACTTCTCAGAGCTATAGATATGGAACTACTCTGAGGCAAGAGGGTCCTTCACACACTGACAATAATGTCATCTTGACCACCTCTCAAGCAGCTTGTGCCTGCAGTGATCAAATTACCTGGGGAGGGAGGCTCTCCTAGCTAATAATTTGGCAAAAATTGCAGTCAGTCAGGGGGTGAAAATTGTAAACATCATTAAAGACTCCCCCAACACCCATTTTATCCCACAATTTGAGCTGTATGCCTAGAGAGAGTGCTTTACCACAGGCTTAAGAAGGTGGTGAGCTACTTTTCAACCAATTTTCAACCAATTACTTTTCAACACACCAACAGGAAATAGGAACTGCCACAGAGATCTCTTCATCATTGTCAAGTCCTGATATACATAATATATAATACATACCCCTTACTTATCAAGTAGGCCACTGCATCCTGCAGGACAGTATTTATTTATTTATTATTTAATTTGTATCCTGCCCATCCTCCCAGCAGGAGCCCAGGGCAGCAAACAAAGCGCTAAAAACACTTTAAAACATCATAAAAACAGAACTTAAAATGCATTAAAACAAAACAGCATTAAAAACATTTTTTTAAAAAAACAACTTTAAAAAATGGTTGAAACATTATTAAAAAACATATTAAGCAATTCTAACACAGACGCAGACTGGGATAGGTCTCAACCTAAAAGGCTTGTTGAAAGAGGAAAGTCTTCAAAAGACGCCAAAAAGATAGCAGAGATGGTATCTTCAAGGATAGTATCTCCAAGTCCCTAAAATATCAGTATCCCACTCCAAAGCATCTAAAAAAATGGCTTCAGTGTGGCTGCCTCTCTTTTGTAGAATAGCATCCCTGTTGAGATATGACAGGTGCCCACTATGTGTACTTTTTGGAAACAAACTGAATATATTCTTGTTTCAACAAGCTTTTTCAACTGGAAGAAATATATATGTTTTTACATTTGGTATTGCTTTTAAACCTATTTTTAGTTTTTAGTTTTGTTTTTTGAATTGCTTGAAAACCTTTTTTTTAAAGCTGTTTTTATTGTACGGTTGTAAACCGCCTGGACATTTATATGATAGCAGATTCATAATGTAATAAAATTATAAATAAATAAATGCAATCCATCTTCTACACTGTTCACTAAAAGGGGTGTGCTCACTGGAGAACCAGAATATCAGTTGCGTAAAGCATCCATGATGGCTGTGTACTATCTCCAGACGGCACAAGTGGAGGGAATGCTCATGTTCTGCTTGTTTATTTATTTATTATTTGATTTATATCCCGTCCTTCCTCCCAGCAGCAGCCCAGGGCGGCATGTTTATGGGCTTCTCATAGGCATCTGATTGGCCACTGTGAAATCAGGTTTCTGGACCAGATGTGCCTTTGCCCTGACCCAGCAGGGCTCTCCTTACCTCCTTGCCTTCTTACCTCGTCTTTTCTCTCTCTTGACGCAGTGAAAAAATAGAAGGATCACCTGACAGCAGGACACCTACAAAATGACTTTGATAAAGATTCATGGATAAAGCTTACAGTTAAAAGTGGCTGGTACATTTACAGACTGGAAAAGAATACATTCTGGAAAGGGAATATAATGGCAGAAAATGGTTACTATAGCAGCAAAAAGCCTTTGTGGCTTGTAAGGCTTTATAATAACAGCATGCTTGGGTGTTTACATGATCAACAATGTACCGGAAGTATTCCACCTCCTATCAATCCTCTCTTCATGTGCATGAGAGTGCCTAGTTGACCTAAAAGGGGCAGCGGGGGGTGGGGTGGGGGGTGGAGATATCACAGCATTAGTCTTTGTCTAGACAACCAAAGCTATGGCTTTTTCAGTGACACCTCCTCAGTGGAATTTTCTCACTGCTTATCTGAGTCAGAGAGATCCTGGCAGTGAGCTAAGTTGCTCCCACCCTGAAATATGATCTCATAGACTTGTTAATTGTTCACAGCTACCATATGCTGTATCTTGGTATAAAAGTTCACTTTGACTAACTTTGTTTATAGTTTATCCCTACGTCTGGAATCTATCCAGACAAGTTGTGCTAGCCAGCTTCGCTGACAGGAGAAGTGAAAGGAAGAGTCGCTAATGGCACCAGCACAGGCTACAGGACCAAACTGGCCCCAGATCTGGATTGCATTTATAAGGAGGATTTTGGTGTGTGTGTGTGTGTTGAACTTTGTTGAATTCAGGTTGCGTACAAGCATAGGTAACTTATTAATTTACAAGGCTTTATCTGCCTCCCTGACAGGACTGCTAACACAGCTCAACTGTTTCTTCTAGTCTGCACTACAGTTAATTCACTGTGGCTAAAAACAACACAGTTTTCCACCCTGGAATTATTCATCCTCAAATTAATACATCTTAAATTATTTTCACAAAACCCACACAGTTTTCAGCACTGGGCCTGTTTTGAAGGAGGCCCAAAACACAGACAGCTGTGTTGATCCATTATATTTTCTACACGCACACACACACGAGCAACAGTAATAGCATAATACCCAATTTATTAGTATAAGCATGTACCTGAAAGTACTCAGTAGCCCTGACTTCAGGGTGCATAGGTTTGACCTGTACAACACATTAAGATCTTCAGCCAACAGAAATGCAACATTTAGCTTTTAATTAGAAATGCAAAGAAATGGTATCATTTAAATGGCTATTGGGATATAGGAAGCCCCTATTAAAGGAAAGCAGTATTCGGCCTATGGTTTTCCTCATCCTCTATGCTAACCTTTCACAAACCAGTTTGAAGGCCTCATTATTACTTGGTCAACTTGTCAAAGAAAGGAGAGTCTGTCAATTAGTCTGGTGCTTCAGCAGATGATGTCATCTCTCCTGTCCTGCAAAAAAGTTCTGGAATTGTACTCGCCTCTATCATTGAAAGAGAACAAGGTATTCATAAAGACAACATGCACAAATGAATATTTACTAGTTATCTGATTTGGGTAGTGTGTTCATTTTACATTATCAAAAATAAAAGTGAAGAAAAAAGTCTGAGATTTTGCATTTAAGTAATTGTGGAATTTTCAGTGCAATAATAGCAATACATAAAACAGCCATGTAGTGATGATTTACAGTGCAATGCTATACATGTCTAGACAGAAGCAAGTCCCATTGAGTTCAGTGGGGCTTACTCCTATGTAGATGTGCACAGGACTGCAAATGGGCAGAGCAATTCTACAGATGGGTTGCATGAGGACTAAAGATGTATGGATTCCCTTTTACTGTGCCTTGCCAAGCTCACATTAGCAGGGTAGAACTGAGAATGGAGTAGGCCTTCCTCCATTTCCAAGGTTTTTAATGTTTAATTATCTTCCTCCCATCCGAAACAGTGAGACGCAGAATACATACAGCAGGCCCAGACCTGACACATATTTCCCCACATTTGGAGGGCATGGGAAGGTGATGGCTATGTTCTACCTCCATTGTCAGCTCACTATGCCTTTGAATGATGATGGCTGGAAATCACAGGTGGAGAGAATGCTGGTGCACTGAAGTCCTGCTTGCGGGCTTCCCATAGGCATCTGGCTGGTCACTGTGAAAGCAGGATGCTAAACTAGATGGGCCTTTGGCCAGAACCAGAGGATTCTTCTTATGTTCTTATGGATCTAGCATCCACAGCACTGGAAGCTGATCCATTCAGAATGGGGTACTGCCTCCCCCACTTCAGTCTGCCTTCAAGCAGCCACCACCTGCCTGCCTTCTTATTTACAACTAGTGCAGGGGGTCGCACTGTCTGTGGCAGCTTCCTCCTCCTTCCTCCTAGCATTGCTCTTGTAGAACACTGCAGGAAAAGGATGGGACAAAACTAGAATTAGTTGGCTGTGCCGGTCATTGGCTCCGGCTCCACCTACTGTTGGTCACCCTGTCTTCCATCCTCCTAGTCACTGGTGATGCTGCACCTTCCCCTGATCTGCCCTCCAGCATGCTTCTTTTTTGCCTATACCAATGTTGGAGTTCTGACATTAGTAAGGTAAAGGCCTCAGCAATTTCCACAGCAGTGAAAAGCAATCCAAAATCCATTTATCAGATTAGATTTCCCTCTGTGGTCCCCGAAAGCCAGTGTGGTGAAGTGGTTAAGGTGCTGGACTATGACCTGGGAGACCAGAGTTTGAATCCCCACACAGCCATTAAGCTCACTGGGTGACCTTGGGCCAGTCACTGCCTCTCAGCCTCAGAGGGAGGCAATGGTAAACCCCCTCTGAATACCGCTTACCATGAAAACCCTATTTCATAGGGTCGCCATAAGTTGGAATCGACTTTAAGGCAGTCCATTTCCATTTCTGTGCTCCCTGAGGGTAGTTCTTTCTCTCTGCCCTCAAAGAGGAAAATCCGAGATATCATATGGTCCCTGAGATACCCTCCCAGAGACCCAAGAACTGCAGCCTCCATCTGTTTTCTTCCTTGTAAAGAACAGAATGTAAAATAAAATCCCTTTCGAAAAGAATACAGTTCTTGGAAATGGAGAAAAGGGCTGAGAGTGCCAAGGGGATAAGGGGTGGGAGGACAGAGAATGAAGGCTGGAACAGGAAACAAGTTATTTCCATTTCTTTGACACGTTGTAAAGATGATAAAATGTTCTCAGTGCTCTTACTAGGCTGTAAGCCATTCTGCCCACTCCTTTGTGATGAAGTTCAGTAGACAATGATGCCAGTTGCGTTGGTCCTGGATTGGTCCATAGCCGTGGCAAGACATCTCAGCATAGTTTCACGTTGTGAAATTATATGATGCAAGACGCTGATTCAGAGCTGCGTGTAACCACAGCCTGGAACCTTTGCCCTTTCCTGCCTGGATTGGCCTCACAGGACAAAAGTGTATAGGCTAATTGCAGATGGGCTTAAGAAACAGACTTCAAACAGAGGAAAGGGAGGCTGTTTGTAATAACGACAGAAGAGCAACCATACTCTAGTAGATGTACAAAAGAGAGGGGGGGAGGGAGGGATAAAACTTGTTTTATTCCTCTCCGAGGATTAAACAAGGGGCTATGCAGACTAGGGGTGTGCATTCACTTCCGACTAATCTGAAATCCAGAACCAAAGTGTGCCACTTTAGAAAGATTCAGGATTTGCCCAAACCAAAGCAGGTGTCTTCTGAATCAGCCTGAGGCCAATTAGTATGCTCCTGAAATTTTGGTACCAATGCAGTTGACACAGACACAGACAGGGAGTCTGTAAAAACGTCTTACCTCAAGCTCTCCATAAAAAGAAAAGAAAAGGAGAGGAAGGGGGCATAGTTCTGTAACATATAGCTCTAGCTTCCGGACAGGGAATATCTCTACCGTGTCTCTCCTTTTTGCTTCAAATCATAGTTCTTTTAGGAAGGATGTAGAAGAAATTTGTGAAGCAGTTATGATGAATAAAAAATAGCTGTTAAAAACTGGCTTAACCCTATCTTTCTGAAAGTTTAAAGGTTGCTTACAGTGTTACTTACCTCAAAGTGTTTCTACGTGCTTTGTCCTACTAGATGAGATTATTTATTCTGAATTATTTTTCTGGAACATAGCCATTTCAGAAACAAAATGGCAAGCTTTATTTTATTATTAAGAATATGACTTTCTGGAACGGAATGGGGCCTGAGTCGTGAGTTTGTCCAGATCAACCAACTATGGCTTGGAGCCTGCTCTCTTTTTCTCTTCCTTCTTTCTTTTTTGATGTAAACTGATGTGACGGTACACCAACACTCACAGAAGAGGCATCAGACCATCCTACTTCATGCTGGGAGCACAGTCATCTTAATGGAACATTGGAAGGGCTGATATGTTATACAACTGGTGCCTGGAATGGTTTTGTCCACTAGGAGATAGAAGTTAAGGACACAGCACCCTCTGCTGGCCAGAGCTATGCCCTCATCATGGCAGGCTGAATTGACTACAATAACAGGAGAAATTCATTTTATTAAAAAAGCAGCTGTTGGAAATCTGGGGATATTTCCCCCTTCCTCCCAATATACATGGGATTTTCTTCAAATAAACTGCTGACAAGCCATTTGTAATCTTTTATACTGATATCTGAATAGGCACAGTTTAAAATTTTTGACTGAAGAGTGTTCTCCATTCATGCATAATCTCTCATTGATGTCAGGATCCACTTTATTCCCACACTTTCCATTTCACATCTGATATAAGGGGGATGAGAGGGAGCCACCAGCTGTATCAAAATACTTAAAGAAGCCACTTCACACCTCCTATTTCTGCCTAACATTCTAGTTGTTTCATTTTATGTTGATTATATTGTTTATTTTATGTATGTACACCACTTAGAAATGCCAATGATTGAGTGGTATATAAATGTGTTAAATAAAAAAATAAAAAATATGGCTTTACAATAATATACAACAATCCCCACCTATAGCCTTACAATCTCATAGATGACACAAACACCTAAAGGGAACATAGAAAACATCTAATCTCCCTCTCCAAGGATGGGGAGAAAGCTCCAACTTTGGAGAGGGAGACCCGATGTTGAATTCCCTGTCCCAATCACTGCAGAAACGTCTAAGGCCTTTAATACTAACATCCTGTGTTGGTTGCGATGAAAAGGAAGTCATGGTGGAGAGGGTTTATTTGGGGGGGAGCTGAGGGAAGAGCAGGGAAAGGCTTGGATCCAACACATTCAACAGCTTCCCAATTCCCCCCCCCACACACACACACACACCAAACTAGGAGGTACAGTACGCTACTCCCATTGTTTCCAGAAGGGAGAAAGTTGGGGGGAGAAAGTTGGAGGAGGGATCACAGTGAAAACAACAGAGGAGCATTAGTTTGCCCTCACTTTTGCCCTGATAGTGAGAGCCCAGGCAAGGTGTTGGATGACTGCATTGTGCCTAGGAATGGGGGAGAAATTAAGTTCAGCTCACATTTAAAGGTAAACATACCTAATTCACAGTTCCTGAAACAATACATGAATCGAAACACAACCAGCCTTTGAAATTCACATTTCTCTGTATTTTGCAGTACAGCTTTCCAGCCAAGTAATGTGGACAAAAAATCATATATTAATGAAAATAGCATACAAAAATGAATTATATTTGGGAAATTGCTTTGCAAAAATATATATATATTAGGCAAAACTGCATCCAAAAAAGTGTACATTAGAAGGGATGTGCTCTAAGATGCTGCTGAATTTTCATGACTTTTTAAATTAAAAAATAGCAAGCTGATGTGGAAATGTGCAGAACTGAACTTAAGATGGGAAAAAATGAGAAACAGAGAGAAACCAAAATTGACAGATTCACCCATCCCTCGTATCCAATTAAGGGTGCAATCTAATACATGTATACTCAGAAGTAAGCTCTATTGGGTTCAATGGGACTTACTCTCAGGTAAGTAAGCACTGTATTGCAGTCTAAGTTTTTTTTTAGTAGACCCACTGAAATGAATGGATCTAAGTTAATTAAAATTTGTGATGGGTCCGCTTTGAGTAAGAATAATGTTAAGTACAGCCCATTGTTTTTAAAGTCAATACTAAAAATAACCAATAACTGACCTCTGTTGTCGCTTCAGGATCTACCTGACACAGGGATGTCCTGCTGGATTGTACCCAGGTCCAGTGAGCGTATGTTCTTCTCCCACAGACACAAGAAACCTTTACTTTATATTAGGGAACTGTCTGTGATATCAGGTTTCTGACATCCTCACCTGAACACTTTTCCTGTTGTCCTTTTAGCCAGAAAGGATTTTCTGTGCCCTTTGTCTAATGAAGGATTGTGTCAGGGTAGGCCTGCACACTGGCAGCCATGACGGCTCTGGAACTATGAACAATTCTATGATCAAAACCCCTTTTATTTCAGAGGAGAGATAAGGCTATTATGAATTCTTTTATGCACCAAAGTGTGTGGAAACGGAAAGTCAAGGCTCCTTGACTTTTGCATGATGTAGGCAATATACACATTCTGACATTGATAATTAAAAGTATTATGGATAGCATCTATAAAATCCAAAGGATAGCATTACCATACTTTCCCATCAACTGTAAGAACAAACTATAAGAAGTGACTTGTGTATCATATAACATCTTTTCTGTTTGTCAGGCTAACCTCTAACTTCTTCCTAAGCTTTTAGGCAGCCACTGCAAATCTAGCGGCTCTTGTCTGGCACATATTTATCTTGGTTAGACAGTAAGAATCTGATTTTAACTTGATCATTAGCATTGAACATATCCCTGAACAGATTCAAAATGGATTTCTTCCTTGGTTCAGAGGATACAGAACCATGCCACAAATAATGACGCGTCTTCTCATGCGGACACCACACATCCAAGATACTGCTCTAATGTAATTTTATGATAATCTCCTTCCCAGAGCTGTCCCAAGACATTCTGCTGCCTGAGGCAAAGGACAAGATGGCTCGGTTTTAATTTAAAACAAAAACAAACCCTGATTTAAAGTCGTACGGAGCATTGGCGGCTGGTTTATTAGGGTGAATGGGGAATTGCCCCACCAAGCTCAGTCTGCCCGCCTTCTTACTTACAACCAGTCCAAGGGGTGACAGTGGCCGTCAGCTTCCTCCTCTTTTGTGTCTGTGTTGCAAAGAGGATGGGGATAAAACCAGAATTAGTTGGCTCCATCTATCACTGGCTCTGGCTCTGCCTATCTTTGGTTCTGGCTCCAGCTACTGTTGGCCTCCCTGCCTTCCGCCCTGCCAGTCCCAATGGGCATCACATGGCATTCCCAAGGCAACTGGGGGCATCTTTCAATCAGGTTGCTTTTTCTTGGTTTGCAGTGCAGAACAGATCATTTCCTGGAGCTGGAAGGGCACTCCCCCTTCTACTCTGATTGGTTTGAAAGGATGTTTGAGGGAAGGAAGCTGCGGGGACAACTTCCACACTTGCCTTATGGTCCGCCCCCTTTGTTCATTTGTTGCCTATCAGTTACGAGCTCTTCTGAGTGTCTGTGGGGGTGGCAGGAGGAAGAGCAAGGATTGCTTTGTTTGCTTAGATAGTAATTGCCTGCCAGCCGTAAGGAGCTGGGGGAGCAGTTGATTCACCCCATGGAGGGGCTTATGTGAATTGGAGAGGTCCCAAGCATATGGTGGGAGAAGTGCGTATGTATGTGTAGTTTTTGAGAGAGGGAGAGATGCACTTGAGCAGGGAGAGGGAGAGACGTGTGTGTGGCTGTGTATATGTGAAGCACGTGTGCAAAGACATGCATGTCAGTGGTCTGTATGTATTTGCCTGTGCTGAGTGTGGAGAGGCCACCTTGTTTATTTTTCCTGGTACTGAGGAATGCTCCTTGTAATTATTAGTAATTATTACAAATTAAGTTGTATACTTGTTTTTAATGTTTTTAATTGTTGTAAACCGCCCAGAGAGCTTCAGCTATGGGGTAGTATATAAATGCAATAAATAAATAAATATCTCTTGAAGGCATCTTCAAAGTCTGAGCAACAGCTAAAATAGGAATAATTCACAGTACAAGCAGGACTCATACCATATCCCACTGTATTCTGGAGAGTCCCCCTTCTCAACCGTTAGGAGCAATTGTGGCAGGAGGATTAAGTGGGTATTAAGAAAAATAATAAAATTAGTCAGCCTGACCTGTGTGAGTGCAAACGTTCTGCTAAGGCAAAGCCATCACTGGGTAAGAATTGCAGCCTTTAAAATAATCTGAAATGCCTTAAAAGTAGCTCTTAAGATAGACATCTTAAGAGGGTGTTCCCAGGTCCAGCTGAAGTGACAGGATCATTCCTTCTCACCTGTTTAGGGAGCCTGGGTAGGGAACATTTAATCTACCCTACTTGCTTCTGGCAAGAAGGGTTTAAGTGCCCTCAGGCCAGGCCAGTTACCAGAAGGCCATTGCAGGAAGAAAGAAGCCTAGTGTTGTGGAGGTGTTAGATGGGAGCACTCAGGAGTAAAGATGGATGTCTCTAAAGGCTGCAATTCTAAACACACTTACTAAGGCGCTAAGCCCCACAGAACTCAACAGGACTTACTTCTGAGTAAATATGGTTAGGATTGTGCTGTTGACAAGGCTTGACTAGGGATCCTCTACAAAGATATCCATATCAAAGCAGGGTTGGCAACCCCCTGCCTGGAATGCCCTGCCTATGCGTTTTAATGTGGCTGCTCCAAACTTCTTTACAGACTCGACCCTTCACTAAAGAGAGGTATGAGTACGAAGATTCTCTACCCTTTCCTGCCTACCCTGTGAGCTGCTATAAACTCACTTTGTCAGACAACCCAATTCCAGTGAATAATAATTGACATGACACAAAACACACACGGTTTGGTCTACCGTCACAGGCAGTAGCTTGGGAACAACAGCAATTGCAGCCACACTTACCAGTATGTGAATTCTTTTTTACCGCTATTGGGCAAGAAACAAACCGTCATGCAACCAACAAGGTGCTGATCATGGGGTAAAGGGGGTTGAACTGAATGCATGGAACCACTGTTCTTGCTTCTATGGATGTAAAGGAGTGAGGTCAGAGGCAATGAAATGCAAGTAGAAAAACAATAGACAGTGATGATTTCCTAAATGCAATACCATACCAACCACAAGATTCCTATGTGTAAGACAGAAAGCTCAGCATTGCACATCCAGTCAGGGTTTCTAATAAAAACCAAAACTAAAAGAATCCTGGCAACCAGTCAGCCAAGGTCACAGAAATCCTCATGCAGCACTATCTGATTCAGGGGCTGTAGTTAGTGCAAAATGCTTTGCCATGATTGCTGCCATGAGTGAGATTCTGTCTGCATACAACACCTCTCCTCTGAATGAAAATTGTACTGATATTCCAATGGAGATGCAGGTAGCAGTTTCTCCTTTCTCCTTTTCCCCCACATACCTCTGTGTCCAAACAATGGCTGCTTTCACACTGTACTTTATCCCGTTATTACGATGATTTATTACATGGTAATTTGTGCTTTATACTTGACCTTTCACATGATGTAAAAGCTAGTTCCAGAATTCTAGGCTGCTTTCACACATGGGGCTGAATGCATTAGTTTAACAGATTTAAAAAGGTAGCACTTCTGTCCTGATTTCTAAAACCCTTTCACACTGCAGTACCTGTTGCGTTAAGGAACAGCAGCTTTTTCAGCCAATATACCGGCATTTCTCATAACTGTCTTTCACACAGCTTGTTTTCATCCCTCACCCATGTGCACTGTTCCCCACTGTATAGGTCTAAGATCTCGTCCCATCACTATGCAAGCCCCCACCCTTTAGGATCTGACTTTTTAAATTGTTTTAGTTGTATCAACAGAGGTGTGTGGGGAAAATGCTGCTGCTATCTACACTGATGCCAGAATGCCAGTACAACATTCACTGGGCAAAAAAACCCAACACCCTCATGACTAAAGGGTGGGAAAGCACTGCACACTGTGATGCCAGTCACATGAGCGGCTGCAGCTAGTGAAAAACTCCTGTGATCTTCCAGGTTTCCAGCCTTGCTAACAGATTATTTCTGGTATCATTTATCACGGAAATTTGTGCTAAACTTCTACTACATTCCACTAGAATTCTGGAGCTAGCTTGTGTGTTGTGTGAAAGATGAAATATAATGCACAAATTACCAGGTAAGAAACCATCAGAACAACGGAATAAAGTGCAGTGTGAAAGCAGCCCCTATCAGCACATAATGCTTCTCCTCTGAAATATGCCTTGGTTGTCAATTTGCTACCAGGCCAAGTTAAAGGTGTGTTTTTCATGTTATGTGTGCCACATAGTATTTGTTCTGCTCTTGTAAGAAATGAATCCACCCTATTTTCTGTGATGTTTACATTGTTTTTAACTGTTTTTATTTATGTGTTTAGAACTGTTGTAACCCGCCCTGGGATTTTTGGATGAAGGGCAGAATTATTATTATTATTATTATTAGTAGTAGTAGTAGTAGTAGTAGTAGTGTGGCAGCACCTACACTTTGGAACTCCTTGCCTATTGACATTAGGCAGACACCTTCATTGTCCTCTTTTTGGCACCTGCTAAAAACATTTTTGTTTAGGCAAGCTTATCCAGGCATGTAGAAGCTATTATGTTTTTAACTCATTGTTGGTTTTATTATTTTGAATGTTTTAAAATACCTGTATAACTGTTTTGCCAATAATTTATTGTTTTAATTCCTTCTGTAAACCGCTTTGAAGTTTGTTTGTTTTACAATAAATCAGTATATAAATGTGAATAAAATACATAAATAAATTTCAGAGTCACTCTGGCCCTTGGGTCTCTTTCCTCTTTTAGGAACAAAGCACAGACCATTTGATACCACCTAGCTCAGTACTGCCAACAGACTAGCATTGGCTGTCCAGGATTCCAGGCAATAGTCTTTTCCAGAGATTGGATTTTGGACTTTTATGCAAAGTATGTGCCCTACCACTGAGCTACAGCCCTTCCCCGTTTAAAAAAGTATATTTTAAAATTGTTCTTTTCAATTCAATAAGGCATGTACAACATACCTAGGGCATATCCACACCATGCATTTAAAGCATATTCAACACACATTTGAACCACATGAATCTCACCACAGAATCATGGGAAATGTAAGTTTGTTAAGGGTGGTGGGAACTATAACTGTGAGGGGGAAACTACACTTCCCAGGATTCTTTGGGGGAAGTCATGTGCTTTAAATGCGGGTTCAATGTGCTTTAAATGTATTGTGTGGATCTGTATTACTTCATATACTTTGCCTGCATAAAAATCATTTTAATTAATTTTTTAAAATGGAAATCAGCGATAAATTTTCCTTGGTGACCATGGGCTACTCACTATCTCTCAACTTAATCTGCCCCTCAGAATGAGAACAACAGAGGGGGACCATGACCACCCCAAGGAAGAAGGGCACAATTAAAACGTAGAGGAAATAATAATGGACAATCACAGTCTGAAATCAGATACTTATTGAGACATAGTATGAAATATTTATATAAGCATGACTGTCAAATATGTTTCTTATTTGCACAACCCATAACAATATTTATAGTGCAATCCTATGCATGCTTACTCAGAAGCAAGTCCCAGTGTATTCAGTGGGGCTTACTCAAACAGGGAAATGCGCACAGGACTGTAGCCTCAAGTGATAAGGAATTTCACTCACCCAACCCAAAATTCATACCACTTTAAGCTGTTTTGCAACTGCTTTATACTTGTTTTATGGCTACTGGATTTTAAATGGATTTACTTGTTGTGAGCTGCACTGGTTTCCAATCAGCAACCCTACCTCACAGGGTTGTTGGAAAGTACTGATATACATACACTTGAGATGTAAAAATATGTACACCCCAAATAATAGTTTGTTGTCAAAATCAGCACAACTTTTTTTCTATGATGAGTTTCCGCCGGCCCTTGAAGACCTGGCTCTTCAGGCAGGCTTTTGGGGTGGGCTAAATTTTATCTTCATTGTTTTTAGATTTTCAATGTCTAGGTATTATATGCCTATGTTGTACGTTGCCCAGAGTGGCTGGACAGCCAGCCAGATGGGCGACTAATAAATTCTATAAATAATAATAATAATAATAATAATAATAATAAAAATCAGTACTAGTTGCCTACCAAATAAAAGTGACACTTAAGTAAGCCCTGCCTAATTGCTTAAAAATGGGAGGGGGAGAGAAAGATTTACAACACAATCCTTTGCTATGTTCACTCAGCAGTCCCATTGATTTGCAGCACAAGCTTAACCATGTCTACTCAAAAGTAAGTCCTATTGAATTCAATGGGGTTTTTGTTTGTTACATGCCTTCAGGTCAATTACGACTTATGGTGACCCTATGAATCAGCGACCTCCAATAGCAATATGATTAGCATTGCAGCTTTACCCCCAGAAAAGTGAGTATAGGATTAAAGCTTCACATTGGGAATGTTTTCAAAACAGGCTATGAATTAGAGAAATAAACTTCCCTCTTCAACAATCCAGGAAAATTTTAATTTGTTTGACTCTTTATAATTAGAAAAGTATAACACCTTGCTGGTTGCATGACATCCTAAGATGCATATACACTTATTTCAAATTTCTGTTCAAAAATTATTTGAAAGATAAAATGCATAATATGCTATTTTGTAAGTAATTAAAAAACCCTGCAGGTACACTTTTATTATAATCATAACTGAAATTGTTTACTGTGCATGTCTACCAAGATCCTGCTGCGATCTTATTCTAGATCTCCTGCTCAATTATTGTGCAGTATATACACACAGATAAAAGGGCACTGTTGTTGCTGCTGAAAGCTATAAAACTTATTCAACTCATTATGTGCAGATAAACCGGAAAAGGTAGCTATTTTCAGGACTTGAAATGAGTTCTAGCTATTGCCTGGAGGTCAACAAATCCCTCGTCAATCACAACCCTGACTTCACTTATTGGCTAAAAACCTTAAAGGACAGGGACTAGAGAAGCCGGCTACTAGCTCATTTAACAAGATGTTGGTGGGGGGCTGACATTTTGGTGTATATCCCCTGAATCAGACCACCTAGGAACTTAATTTTTAAAAAAATGAAAACTAAGAGTCCAGTGATTGGGGTGACTCACCCAGAGACCCAGAGAGTACCCCCCCAAAAAACAGAATCTCTAGATGAAAACTGGAGACCTGGAAACCCTAAGGGAGATCTATGGTGGGGAGATGTGGGCCAGTCATTTAAGAAGGATATGTATTTAAAAAAATACTTTTTAGCCTTTTCTGCATTGCTGAACAGAGGCTCTGCTGGGCAACAGGGTGAGCAATGCAACTTTACTAGGGAGTAAGCTCCATTTAACAGGGTGGTGGAAGGGCCGAACAACGAAAATGCTAATACCTCAGCCTTTTTATTTATTTATTCATTTATTAAATCTATTAGTCACCCATCTGGCTGGTTATCTGGGCGACGTACAACATAAAAACATACAATTTACATTAGAGCATTAAAAAATATCAGCCAATGATAATAAAACCTAACCCACCCCAAAAGCCTGCCTGAAGAGCCAGTTCTTCAAGGCCTAGCAGAAGCTCATCATAGAGGGAGCGTGGCGGAGATCATTTGAGAGGGAATTCCACAGAGAGGGGACCACAATTGAAAAAGCCCTCTCCCTAGTCCTCACCAGTCTAGCTGTTTTAACTGGTGGGGTGGAGAGAAGGTCTTTTGAGGCTAATCTTGTTGAGCTGCATCACTGCTGATGCTGGAGGCTCTCTTTCAGATAGACTAGGCCGAAACCATGCTGGGTTTTAAAGGTCAAAACCAACACCTTGAATTGGTCCCGGAAAGCAACTGGTAACCAGTGCAACTCCTTCAGCACTGGAGTAATGTGATCTCGCTGGCAGCCGCCCTTAATCAGGTGCGCCGCCGCATTCTGTACCAGTTGCAGCTTCCGGACCGTTTTCAAGGGTAACCTTGGTACCTACCAGAGAGGAAGGAACAGAACCACTGCAATACAGTGCCCTCTATACCCAACCTCTCCAGGCAGTCCAGAAGGATACTGTGGTCAATGGTATCAAAAGCTGCTGCGAGATCCAGGAGGACAAGGAAGGTACATTCGCCCCTATCCAGCACCCTCGTCGTATCATCCACCAAGGCGACCAAGGCAGTTTCAGTCCCATGTCCAGGCCTGAAGCCTGATTGAAATGGATCCAGATAATTCACTTCCTCCAAGTGCGCTTGCAACTGCTTCGCCACCACCCGCTCAATCGCCTTGCCCAGAAATGGTAGATTCAAGACTGGGCAAAAGTTTTTCAAATCTTGGGAATCCAAGGACGGCTTATTTAGAATTGGTTTTATTACTGCTTCCTTGAGGGCTGATGGCATTACTCCCTCTTCCAGGGATGTATTTACCACCGCCTTGATCCCCTCGCTCAGTCTATCCTCAGTCTAATGAGCCACGAGTAAGGGTCGAGTAAGCAAGTGGTTGGCTTTAAGGTTGAAAGCACCTTGTCCACTTCATCAGACGGAAGAAGCTGGAACCGATCCCAAACCGCCAAGGCGCCACTGGCCGACTCTGGCTCGCTCACTGTGTCCACAGCGCATGGAATAGCACTCTTTATACAATTGATTTTATCCGCAAAGTGCTTTGCAAATTTATCACAGGAGGTCTTAAAATGTTCCGTCGGCTCCAGGGCAACTGGACCAACCAGGTTCCGGACCACTTGGAACAGCCTCCTGAGACAGCACTCTGCAGACGCATTAGAGGCAGCATAAAAATCCTTTTTTGCTGCCCTCATCGCCACATGGTAGGATGCCGCAGCTGCTCTAACCTGTGTCTGATCATCCTCAGAGCAAGATTTCCACCACTGGTGTACTAGCTGTCTCACCTCCCGCCTCAGAGTTCGCAGCTGTGGAGTATACCACGGCGCCGTCTGAGCTCTATTCAGGGGGAAAGGGCGTTTCGGAGCCACCCAGTCTAACGCTCCGGTGATTGCAGCATTCCACCCCTCCACCAGGGTCTCAACCGAGTGCCCGTGTGCATGCGCCAAAGAATCCCCAAGCGCATTCAGGAATCCATCTGGATCCATCAGACGCCTGGGGCAGACCATCCTAATGGGTCCTCCACCCCCACAGAGGGTTTGTGGCACCAAGAAGTCCACCCTCACCAAGTAGTGATCTGACCATGACAAGGGGGTGATGGATGTATCCCCAATTTTCAGATCATGTCCCTCCTCTCTGGAGACAAACATAAGGTTGAGTGCATGACCAGCTACATGGGTGGGCCCTGTTGGAATAAGGTGCAGCTCCCAGGAAGCCATGGTTTCCATGAAGTCCCGAGGCGCCCCTGTGAGGATGGCCTCCAAATGTACATTGAAGTCCCCCAACACCACCAAGTTGGGGGACTGCACACGCACATCTGAGACCACCTCCAGCACCTCAGCCAGGGAGTCCATCGTGCAGCGGGGTGGACGGTACACAAGCAGAATCCCTAGACTGCCCTTCGGGCCCAACCTCCAGTACATGCAGTCGACAACCTTGGTCTCCCGGAGGGGCCCCCCGGTGAGAACCAGGGACCCTCGATAGATGCCACTCCCCCTACCCGACTACCGACCCTCGGCTGCTGTGCATACAGGAACCCAGCTGGACACATGGCCTTAAGAAAAGGAGCCGCGGCCTCATTCGCCAGGTTTCCATAATACATGCCAGGTCCGTACCCCCATCCAGTATCATATCATGGATGAGAGATGTCTTTTGGGCAACAGACCTGGCATTGCATCTACAGAGGGGTTTGCTTTTATATCTTGTATGTGTTCAGGACAGGAAGCATTTAGTGCATTCAACCCCCTTTATTCCATCCTCCATGATAGCAGACATTCCCATTGCATTCACCACTTAAGACTCATACTCTGGGACACAGAGACAATTGAGATTAAGGCTGTTTCTTCTTGCTGGCTCAACCAGAAAAAGAATTAGAGTTTCTGGATAAGGGGTGGAGCTGCATGAATCGATGAAGTAAGCATGTGTGGTTTTCTAAACTGCCTAGATTCTGCATATTCAGCAGGCAGGCAGGCAGGATAAAATTCTTGATTTTCCCAGGACAGCTGTGGTGTCCCTCCTTGGCTAAAATACCTGAAAAATCTTCTTACCCCTATATACCCAGTTGATCACTGTGCTCTGCAGGTGGGAGTCTCTGTCAGCTCTACACTGCATCAGCAGTGTCAGGGGGGGCTGGAAATTCCTGGGTCTCTGGCAGGGAAGGAAAGTCCTTAGCCAGCAGTCGGGTTGTAAATCTGCCAGGCCTATCCGCAGCGTACTTGCCGAGTCCAAAGTCCAGAAGCGAGGTCAGTGGAGGTCCGGGATCAATTGCCAAGGAGGTCAGTCAAAGAGATGCTGCAGGGAAACTAGGTCTACACAAAGCCACACCTGACGTTGCAGTCAGCAACAAGCTGCAGCCAAGGTGTGCCTTATAAAGAGCAGGATGGACAGCAGGTGTGAGCCCTCAGCATTTGGGCCTTAAGGAGACAGGCCTGCCTCTCTTCTGCCTGACTTTCTGCTGTCTACGTTCTGCAGGTGAGGGGGGAGTATCCTGTTCACTGTCTGTGTCTGGCTGCAGGGCCTCTGCTGTCCCTGGGGTGCTCTGCAGCTGAGGGGCAGAAGGAGCTGGATTCTCAGGAGGCTCCTCCGTGTCTCCTGCTGCTCCTGGGTCTGCTGCTGTTACTCCCGAGTCATCCTCATCTGAGGAGTCCTCTGACGGGGCCATGACAGTCTCCTGGATACCATCTTATCAGGAGGTCCATTCCACATAACACAGGAAGTGGACCTTTAGTATTGTGGCACCCACCCTTTTGAATTTTTTCCCCTTAAATATTAGACAGGTGCCACCTCTGTTATCTTTTCAGCGCCTAAGGCCTTCTTTCAACAAGCCTTTTTAAGTAGAGACCTTATCCCAGTCTGTGTCTATGTTGGAATTGGTTTTTAAGATATTTTTAAGGCTGCTTTTAAAAATAATTTTCAAGATATTTAGTTTTAATATGTTTTTCAAGATATTTAGTTTTAATATGTTTTTCAAGATATTTAGTTTTAATATGTTTTTCAAGATATTTTGTTTTAATATGTTTTTCAAGATATTTTGTTTTAATATGTTTTAAAGTCTGTTGTTTTTAAGATGTTTTAGTGCTTTTAGTGTTTTTGTTTGCCGCCCTGAGCTCCTTTTGGGAGCAAGGGTGAGATATACATTTAATAAACAAACAAACAACGGCAAGCAGGAGTAGGCTGATTTCTCACAAAATGATTAGGCAGAAAACTGCTTCCACATTTTGCCTTGTATCTCTGGATCTACAAGGGCTAGAGACTTGCTTTTTTAAAAAAATGAAAGCTGGGAATCCAGGCTACCTAACAGGCTAACTGGGCACCGGGTAACATGGCTAGAATCCAGGTAAAGCACAGTTAACTGGGCAGGCAATATGGCAACCCTAGCCTCACAGCCCCTACAAGATGCTTGCCCTCATGCACTTGGTTGAATGCCTGAAGACAGCCCTTGTATCTATAATGTTTTATGCCTGTGCTGTATTTTGTAAGTCATCTCAGCAGGGACCCCTCTGTACTGTGCCTAGTTCATAGCTAGTACTACACAAATGTTGAATAGTGGTAGCAAGCAACTGAACTGTGTGAATTAATTTTGAGAGCTATACAAAGATCCTGCAAGATACCAACAAAAACATTCAGGAGAAGCAGCTGTTTCTGACCACAAGATGGAGACGTTGCAGTGATCATATTAAGCTGAGTTGCAGCAACTATTTCAATAAAAACAGCCATTCCCTTCTCCTGTTCTGTACTTAATTTAATGTACTTTTTTTTCCACTGTGGCATTTTATACACATTTGTATATTCTAAATTCTTGAGTAATTTGTCCCTGGAGTCCCCAACAAAGTGCTCTCCGATAACCCACATGTGCCCACCAAGGCCCCCAAACCCTGCCATTTTTTAAATGGAGCCTTTTTTCTTTGCTTTTGCAGGATTTGGTTGAGAGATTGCCTTTTTTGTATGTGTTTTGTTTTGGGGAGTATATATGTTGTGCTGTAGCATCACCAGTTTTATTCTGTGAAATGGGTATTTTGTAGTGCCCACCACACTCTTAGATTTCCAAAAAGGTTGAGGAACCTCGACTTATCTCATGTTGGGCTCATCTACATGGGGGTTACTGTGTGTCTGGTGCTACTTACATCCCCTTTTAACTTGCATGGTTCACATGACGTTACAGGCAAACAGAAGCTATCTTGCAGTTTGCCTCTACAAATCCATACTAACCCAATCCTCTGATAATGCGAAAAAGGCAGGAAAAAAGTTTTCACTCCAAACCTCTAGTGCAGCCTTTCCCAACCAGCGTGCCTCCAGATGTTGTTGGACCACAATTCCCATATTTCCTGACCATTTGCAATGCTGGCTGAGACTGATGGGAATTGTGGTCCAACAACATCTGGAGGCACACTGGTTGGGAAAGGCTGCTCTAGTGCTTGCAGATGCTGCACTCCGATGCTTTTAGGTGGGTGTGTCAATCACTCCCCTCTCCACATCCACTCCCTCCTCCTCCCTTCTTCTTTCATTTCCTGAGGGCTGAAGAGTAACTTCTGGCTGCTCTCTCCTGTTCTGCTGGCATGCAAAAGGTGTCTTTCTTTTCTTTTCCCCCTAACTTGTCTGCAAAAGCATAACACTGCTCCAACAAAAGATTTCTATTTCAGCTCTATTGTACCAGTGAAAGGACAAATAATCGCACCTCCATTAAAAAAAAATGAAACTGGTAGAACAAATTGAGCATGCTTGGTTGCCAGGTAATGAGAGGGAGTGGAAAGTGTTAAATTAGAGGGCATGGTCATCAGGAAACTGCAAGCTTGATCCTTCCCCTCAGTTTGAATTGAAAACACCCTATTTGCAGCTGACATTGAGCCCGTACTGTAGACGGTGCACTAAGACTGGGAAGAATACAAATTGGCATTTTTTTTATTGTGATGTTTGGGATTTCCTAAGAATTAGAACATTTTGGCAAGGTCTCAGATGAAAAGGGTGAAGGTATTACAATGGCTGATTATGTTCTTATATGGAATTCACTACCACAAAATGCGGTAATGGGGTCAGCATCTTAGACAGCTTCAAAAAGGTAGTAGACACATTTGTGGAAGGTAAGGCAATTAAGTTAGGAAGGTAGTTACACAAGGAAGAGGAAATGCATCAAACACACAAAGACAAAAAAGGACACAGATCTGCATAAAATGTGCATATTAGAAGTGTACACAAGCCCTAAGATTTGCCTTGTTATCTGCATTTGGGCATTTAAAAAAATAGTCTCTTTCTGAATCACTCGGTGCTCTCTCCACTTCAACCTGTGTTTCAGGTTTCAAGTCACTCTGTATAAAATCAAGCTTTGTGCCCCCGCCCCATTTACTATAACGGGGAGATTAAAATGACTAAAACTTTTCCCCACTTTGGGCCAAAATGGCTGACATTTAACAGCACAGGAGTCCCTCCAGAATGGATTGAGCTTGCCAAATTGCAAATATATAGGTCCAGCGTGCTACCTTACTCTGCTGTTCAATGCTAACTGGTGATGGGCAACATTGGGGCACTGCTTCTTGTGGTTCTTTATCCACAAGAACTAAGCAGCCAAGTCTTCAGAGGATTCCATTAAATAGAGATCTGTCCTTTGACAGCCCTTCAAATAGAATACTGTCCCCTGTAAAGTAGAATATATTGTCACCTTATAAACAATGGCTACTAGCCATGATGGCTTTATGCTACCTCCAGGATCAGCCATTTGCTGGGTAACAGCAGCAGGAGAGGCTTATTGTGCTCATGCCTTACTTGTGGTTTCCTAGAGATATCTAGTTGGCCACTATGGAAAACAAAATGCTGGATTATAAAGAGCTGGGGAGAAATTTGACTCAGTTCATGTTGAAAGGCAAAACTCCCTAAGTTGCACTTTACAAAACAATATGAGAACCCAAACCCAGCCATCCTTCAAAATTCACACTTCTCCCAATTTTGCGATGCAGTTTTCCAGCCATGTCATGTGTACAGAAATGGATATATTGGAGTAGTGAGCATAAAAGTGCATATAAGTGACAATAACATACAAAGATACATTAGGGAAATCTGCTTTGCAAAAATGTGCACATTAGGCAAAATGGCATACAAAAGTTTAGATTAGGAGAAATTTGCACTAAAATGCTGATGAACATTCATGGGGTCTTTTAATTTATTATTATCATTATTTGCACTTCACCCAGAGGTCCCAAGGCAAGTTACAACATTTTTAAAACACATAAACAGTTAAAAACAACCTAAACAATATAAATAAATCACAAACTGAATATATACATATTGTGCCTCTCCAAACATTTACACAATGCTGCTTGCCACATGTGACCATATCAGGGATTTTTTGTAACAAAATACTCCATCGTGCACTTTTCAAAAGCACACTTGAACATACATTTAAGAAACCTTTCTGATATGAGTAACTTAATGATATAGGTTATTTATCTGAGGTACGTTGCTTATACTGTCTCAGGTACATATGTTGAAATGGCAGAAACAAACTTGTATTAAAGGCCATTACACTGGATGGAACCCAGAATAATCGTGCCCCAGGAATTGGCTTGACTCTTTACCAGCCCTGGAATTACAGAAGTTAATTCACTCATATTGTAGTTAATGGGAGAATAAAAGAAAGAGCGACACCCCCCCTTCACCCATAGCAAAATAGCAGGGCATAAGCTGCAGGAGTTGGTCTGCTTTAGGATCTCTCTTCCTCCACTCACCCATCTGCAGTCAATGTAAGGCAGGATTACTCTATAAATGTTGCTGCCCTAGTTCCTATATAGCAGAAAGGGGATAACTTTTTTGGCCGAATGGCCACATATACCCTTGGCTAATTCTCTGTGGGCCACATGTCAGTGGTGGGTATGACCAAAATTGACTGTGGCTGCCTCAAACTCGTTTGTACATGTACACACAGACACACATGTATGCACAAGACACACAGCTCCCCTCCTGTCCATATCAGCTAAAAGGAGGAGGCTATGAGCACTTACTGCTCATCAAGCGATCAGTCTGTTTACTGGTGAGAGAGCAATTTGCACTCCCATCAGGTTGTTGGACTGGGCACCTACTTTATCCTCCCACCACCACCTTTTGCCACCACTGCCAAAATTGGTGGTGTCTTGGGAGGCCAGAAAAAGTTGCTTGGGAGGCTGGATCAGACACATTGGTCAGAGTTTAGCTGTCCCCTGCAATATAGCTTCAATATTTGTTGCAAGGGTCTATGCCAGCCTACTGGCAAGGGCTGATGGGAGCTGTAGTCCAAAACATCCAAAGGGCACCAGGTTGGTGAAAGCTGGTCACTGCAAATATTTCATTTAGGACATTTATATACACCACTTCATAATATATACCTGCAGTTTACATTGCATATTAACATTAGAAAAAGAAGGGCTTTCTGTAATACAAAGAATCAAATCTATCCCAACTATTTCTCTACATTAACAGAGTTTCCACAGAGATTTAGTTAGCCCAAAGACTTATTCTTAGCTCTTGGACCAGGGCACATTAGGCAGAAATCCCAGTGCTTTCCCCCCATTTTGTCTCCAAGATGCTACATAATGCTGTTCCTGCTCCTTGGCAACTAGTTAGCTGAAGCTCAAAAAAGAAAAGCAAAAAGTACTGCGCTGCTATTTTCAGGGTAGACAAAAGATGTTATTGTAGCCCAAGGCCTAACATAACGTTCAGCAGTGTCTCCAAACTTTGAGACTTCCTTACATCCTCCTCCCAATGCCCTTTTTGCCTCCCTGCTCCTCCTGACCAACCACATGGCACCTGATCATTAACTGCAGCAGTTTTGCATGCCTGATTGCTGACAAATGCCATGCTTCTTTCTTTGCAGTGCTCTCTGGAGCCAGATCCAGAGGCTCATGAAAAGCAAAAACACCCCCCCCCCCAACAAAACAAAAACACCTTCATGTTGAAAATTACAACAGCAAAATAAAAATCAGACAAACACTATCAAGATATTTGTTGAATTAGTTCAATAGGTAGAGGTGGATGTTTTGCATACTAATTGGCTGATTTCGCTGGGAGCAACGAAATATGTCATCAACAAACCTCATGGGGAAGAGAAAGTCCATAAATGTGCGTGCACTCAAACTTCAGAGACAGACATACTGTTGGCTCAAACGGGTCTTTAGAATGTAGATTTTAACTATTAAGAGTTATTTAGCTGGATGCCAGAATTCCGCTCCTTTGCCAGTGATACTTAATGCTGAATTGCAGAGAGTCTTGAGATCATATATAAAAGGTCACACATGAAGCGACCACTTGCTGGGGACCACAAGTGGCATGAGTGCTGTTGTACTCATGTCCTGCTTGCGGGTTTCCCATAGGCATCTGGCCAGCCACTGTGAGAACAGGATGTAGATAGGCTACTGACCTGAGCCAGAAGGCAACTTATGTTATGGTTTTAAAAAATCCTATGCCTGTCAACCCTACTATCTATCAGCCTTCTCCTCAGGGGTTGCAGATTCCAAGGACAACGTCACAGCTACGAAAACATACACAAAGGCATCCTTATTATGCAGATGCTCAAACTGTACATGCAGCCAATGAAGGAGGAGTGTGCAACAGCGGTGGCAGGGCATAGATGCATGAAATAAAGATTATGATAAAATAATACCCTCTTCAGTCCCAAGTAGCATGGCCAATGGTCAGGGATGTTGGGAGTGGCCATCCAGCAAACATGGAAGGCAAAAGGTTTCCCAGTCCTGCCCTACAGTTTAATACTGGCCTTATTTGTTAACTGGAAGCATTAGTGGCCTCCAGGAATGAGTTGTCCTCTGGAACAGTGGCTCAAAGGGCTGAATGGGGGAAAGGTGGAATCAAAGAAGTAAGCAAAGGGCCATGCTG
The DNA here is from genome assembly GCF_030035675.1 of Rhineura floridana. Classification (NCBI taxonomy): domain Eukaryota; kingdom Metazoa; phylum Chordata; class Lepidosauria; order Squamata; family Rhineuridae; genus Rhineura; species Rhineura floridana. The sequence continues at coordinate 108,438,872 of NC_084486.1, forward strand.
TGAAGAGGAAAGGATGCAGATTAGGATAGACCCCTGGAACTTTCTATTTCTCCTCTATACAGCTATATCCTCCTCCATTGTTTCGAGTTATCAGAAATGGGGGTGTCACGTCTCAAGGAGTGTCATAAAGCTCATAGCAAAGTTCAAAGGGCTATTTGTGAATTTGTCCAAGTTAAAATACACACTGAATTTTTCTTTTTTTGCTGTAGTTTCTCCTGAAACTACATTTTCTTTAGTTGTTTGTATTGCAGAGCAAGAGTTCCCGAACCATTTTTCCTCCATAGACCACTTGAAAATTGCTGCTGGTCTAGGCGGACCACTTAGTGGGGTTTTTTTTGCCTGTTATAGTATTGTAATTCACTGTGCTGATTTTTAGTTGTATTTGTATTCCTTCTAGTATTGTATTTTACGTTATTACAATTTGCATTCCATAAAATTCAAATTGTAACACAATAAAATGGACTGCCTTCAAGTCGATCCTGACTTATGGTGACCCTGTGAATAGGGATTTCGTGGTAAGCGGTGTTCAGAGGGGATTTACCATTGCCTCCCTCTGAGGCTAGTGCTCCCCAGCTGGCTAGGGCCTCCTCAGCTGCACAAGCCAGCCCCTTCCTTGTCTGCAACTGCCAGCTGGGGGGCAAATGGCCTCCTTGGGACTATGCAGCTTGCCCACGGCTGCACAGGTGGCAGGGCACGTAACCCCTGAGCCACTCACTGTGGGGATGATCTTTAGCTGGCCTTTGACACCCAGGAGACACGAGCGGGGATTTGAACTCACAGACTCTGGACTCCCAGCCAGGCTCTCCTCTCCTGTGTGCTAGACCAGAGGTCTACAATAAAATACAATACTGGAAATAAAGGGAATAGAAATACAATAAAAATCAATCTGAATATTTAACGTGGACATGCCATGGACCACCTAAATGAAGCTCACAGACCACTGCTGGTCCATGAGCCACAGTTTCAGAACCCCTGGTTTAGAGCAGTGTTTCCCAAACTTTTAATCCCCATGGATGATTTGAGAGTTGCTGATGATCTTGGCAGACCACTTAATGGGATTTTTTTGCCTGTTCTAGTAATTGTAATGTGCTGTACTAGATGCTGTATTTTTTAAATTGTATTTTTACATGCCATGGACAACTTGAATGAAGCTTGCAGACCAGTTTGGGAACCCCTGGTTTGGAGATAACCAGACAAAGATCAAAGCGCTCCAGAATAATGTTGCCTGAAAATGGTGGTAAGGTGACCAGAAATTCCTCCCTTTCTAGCACCCATTCAGGTGAGGTTTATTTGTGCCACTGGGCTCGCCCTCTAAAAGAACATCCTCTGTTAACACTACCCTGCAAGGACTTCTACAAAGGTATTCTCATCCCTCCTGGTCCTAGGCTCAGGGGATAATGGCGATTTACAACTGTCCCCATCCCCATGTAATTGTAATTTAATAGTAACTGTAGTAGTAATTGTAATTATAGTAATTGTAACCCCATGTAATTTAGCTGCCTTCCTTCTACTGTCCTCCTTTAGCTAAGTTTTCCCTTAGTGCTCTCCAGTTTTCCGCATCCACAGAGATCAAGGCCTTGAAGCAGACAAGGGACATTGCAAAGTTGGAGACATCTCTCTCACTGGTTTAACCTCTACCTCATAAAGAGACTCTTATAATACTCTGGTTTGAACAATGCTTTAATTGTGAGTTGGGGAAGAAAATAGAAGTGAAAGAGCAGAAGATGAAAGGTTTAAAAAATATATAGATCTCATTTTTTAAATATGGTTTATTTCTGGAAAAGGCCCTTTTCTCACCAATAACAATGCTGCATGCTGAACCGTACATTCCATAGGAGGTGACAGTACAGGACAACAATGCATTTTCTGTGTGGCGCAGCTAGGGAAGGCGATGTAAACAATGCCAGGGATTGCTGTGTAATTAGACAGATGAAACACACATTCTTTCACTTTGCTGCTGCAAGCAAGCTGCTTAACACTAAAGCTGAACCACTGCTCTGTCTAGCCCAATATTGCTTACTCCAGTTGGCAGCAGCTCACTAAAATCTTGGGCACACATCTTCAGATGTACTACGGCGATCTTTTAAACAGAGATGAATCCAGTGAAGCCACCAGCTGTTTCTAAACAGCCAACACTGGTACCTACCCAAAGGGATGATTGTGCAAGTACCTACCCGAACCTTACCTCACCAATTCAGACAGATGAACACAACCATACCCAAACACACCATCATTTATCTGGCACACCTTAATATTCCTGAGCTCAACCTCTACAGAGCATAGCCGATTCCTGCTCTGGCACACATGCTGGAAACGTGATAGGGGCATAGAACTTGCAAGAGGACTGGTATACATTTCACTGTGCTGTTGATCTGGCTATCAAGTATCATCAGGTAACCCAGAAAAAAGGAGAAATAAACCTTTTGTTCAACCAGGATTCATTCAGCAGCCACAGCAATAGAGTGGAGAGGGATTGTGCTTCTAGCGTTCAACTGGGGCAAAGAAATAACAAGAGGGTATATGCTGCAAGAGACACACAGCAGCAGCAGTTCTGTACAGCCTATGAAAATAAGCTGCAATGGGGGTGGGGTGGAAAGGAAATGAGGACAGTTGTACCAATAAGAAGAGCCCCAAACTCAATCTGACGAGTCTATTCCATCACTAGTCACAACGTGAAGCAAGAACCAGCTCTAGAATGCTACCAAGTACCTTCCTTGGACTACCTTCAAGTCGATCCCGACTTATGGCGACCCTATGAATAGGGTTTTCATGGTAAGCCGTATACTACGACCTGGGAGACCAGGGTTCAAATCCCCACACAGCCATGAAGCTGACTGGGTGACCTTGGGCCAGTCACTGCCTCTCAGCCTCAGAGGAAGGCAATGGTAAACCCCCTCTTAATACCATTTACCATGAAAACCCTATTCATAGGGTTGCCATGTCAGAATCGACTTGAAGGCAGTCCATTTCCATTTTTACCATTGCCTTCCTCTGAGGTTGAGAGGCAGGGCCTGGCCCAAGGTCACCCAGTGAGCTTCATGGCTGTGTGGGGATTCGAACCCTGGTCTCCCAGGTCCTAGTCCAACACTCTAACCACTACGCCACACTGGCTCTTGCTACCAAGTGCACCTCTCCCAATAAGAAGCCCCATACTTTCAGATTTTAACACGGACAAAGAAAACACACAGGAAAAAGGTATTTCACAAGCTAGGTCATTTAAATTCACATTAACTAGCAATCCCAGCTGTTAAGCCAAAGCATTTGGTTTGCATTGTGCAGCATGAAGTTTATATACACCTCTTAATCTAAACCTATTAAACATCTATACTTTAGGAAACTATAGCAATATGATTACTGGAAGGTTCATAGAGAAGAACTATAATAGTTGGAATACAGCAATATGACCCAATACAATGCTGTTGTAGAAATTTAGAGCTCTGATCACATCAGTGTGTCGATATTTTACATAGCAAAGCACATCTCTCTAGAATGTGAACATATCGTGCAACCAGCTGGTGGCAGCACAGAGATGCTAAAAGCTTTTAGGAACAGAACAGGCTCATCTCTCCTAGGTTCTTAATGAAATTTAGTCAGCTTGTGGAGCATTAAAATGAATGGCTTGTTTCAATCTATTGCACAATAATCCTCCAGTGCATGAAGTTTTTTACAACCATCTTCTTCTTTTTAAACTCCTAGCATTAGCCACTAGGCCATAAACATATTTGCTATTTTGCAAACTACTTTTTAAGCTTTCCCTTTAACACTAACATAAAAAGGTAGTATAGACAGCTGGGGTATCTACACAAGGACAGAGTCATTGTGCAGTATACAGATTGTTCTGTGTTATTTCAAAAATAAGGCACTGAAAAAAATCAACCTCAAGAGATTTATATTTAAAAGTCATATAAAGAATTCTTCCTCCTCATCCTGTGCATTTCCATGGCTTGTTCTTGATGCTCCCAAGGGAAAACCCAGCTGTATCTGTCCTGATCCATTCTTCCGTTTGGTAATATATGGCAATGACAGATTGCTCCTGCCCTCAGAGTGCAAGCTGATCCTGGAGCCAGCTCCTGTGAATGAACAGCAAGGTGCTTGGGACTGAAGAAGCCCATTTTGTAAGTCTTTCGAAAACCTACCTAGTGGCGAGTCACTGCATTCAGGAGGTACCACTCTATTGCCAGTGTCAACATTAGTCTCCTCCTCCTTTTGACAAAGCCAGAGTTCATGGCTGGAATGTCTCCATTTGGTGCCTAAGTTTGTGTGGGAAGAGCCTAAATCCTGCAGAGAAGAATCTACTGGACTACATGACTGGGATGAAGAGCACAAGTTACTTTGTGAGCGACTGCAAAGATTTCCCGGACTACATGTTACTCTCCACATGGACTTATTTTTATTCTTCATGGCTCGAAGTGTCCGATTTTTAGGCTGCACAATAGCTCTTCTGATGGCCAACGGGGAAGGACTGGCGTGGTAGTGGGGGAGGCCTTCCTCATGCATATTGGAAGATAGGTCTTGATTCCCATTGTGCTTTGAGTTGCCTTGAACCTATGAAACAAAAACTGAAGTTAAGCATGGCCTGATATCAGTCATGTGATCAGGTCTCCACATGATCCTGTGGAATTGTCACCTGCAAGTCAAAAATTAAAGAGGGTTCTACTAAGAATTTTTAAATTATAACCATTTTACGAAGACATTCAGATCCTGCTGAAAACTCATTGAAGAGATGTAAAGTGATGTATTATATTATTTGTATTTTTCGTATGAAATACACATAATCAAATATATATAATCAATACAACACTGATATTACAAAATGTGATGTCATGAAAAAACATTTCATTTGCACCTTGCAATTACCTTGAAGGACTATTAATTCAAACAAATGGAAGAATTATCATTAGGGCATTGTTTGAAAACAGTGTTTATTGAGGGCCATGACAATCCTCTTTCTAAAGCCTTCAGTCTTTTCAGTGAAAGCATTTCTTGCCTTTATGGCAATCTTTATTAATCAGTGAGGAATATAATATGTCTGAACATCCACCACCCTCCAAAACATATTATTATTCCCTGAATGAATACAGGAAAAGACTGAATAGAGGAAAACATGAAGGTGATATGAACAAATCCACACTAGAGCTGAGTGATAGACCTAGGTTCATACTCAGTATTACTGCAGGCACATCTACATGGCAGATTCAGGCTTGATACACTGAGCACCCTAACTGGAATCACAGAAAATTCCCTCAGGTCTCTCAGTCTTGATCCACCAACTTGATCATCTTTGATCAAGTTTTAGCTATTCTATTTATAGCTATTCTACGGGCCCTTGTGCAGTTTTTAATTAAGCTGAAGTATTCATACTTTAAAATATATATGTCAAGTTTGCCCTGCCTAAGGTCCCAAGGTGGTCTCATATCTTCAGAGACTCTCTGGTAAGACCCTTGCTCAGAGAGCTTGGTGACCCTGTTTCATCATGGGATCTCCTTCCATGTGAATATACAGTTTCCCTATGTTCTCTCCTCTTTTCTTTTCTCTTGGCTCGCCACTGGGTTCAACAGACCCAAGCCCTTCCCTCTTTCTTCCTGTCTCTCTTCTCTTCCCAGTTCCTCAGCCTTCACTGAGGTAATGCAACCCCCTTCCTTTATTTTTTCTTCCACTCTACACACTTCCTTCCTCCACCTCATTAAAATCTTTACTTGTGCTTTCTTTATGTCTGTGTCTGTCATCCCCTCTTCTCCCGACTGGAACCTGCCCCTAAAACCTCCAGACATAGTATTTTTTCCAGTAGCTGCACTTGCACTGTGGCATGAGGGTGCCCTCATGCACTCCCCCTTCTGATCTGGATACTTCTGCATCCCATCAGACTGACCGGGACATTGCATAGAAGCAGCCAGCACCTGCCACATTCCCCTCACAGTGAGATATCTCTATTGGCCAATGGAACACAACAAACTGTAGCTATGAGATGGCAAGCCATGAGCAACACTTGCAGCCTGGTGCATTACCTTAACACTGGGTATGATTGTGGATTGAAGTGTTTTGTGTTACAAAAGCATTTAGAACATGGATGTGAAACCTCCGGCCCTCCAGATGTTGGACTCTCAAGTCCCATCACCCTTGACCACTGGCCATGCTGGGGCTGATGAGAGCAGCAGTCCTACAATGTACAGAAGGCCACAGGTTCCCCACGCCTGATTTAAAGTCACTTCTGAATATAGATTCTACTGTTCAAAGATACAATACATAACACAGTTACTGAGAAGTTATACAAACCATGCATCAAGGCTGAACATGAAAGATGTTCTTGCTGCTACCCCCCCCCCAAAAAAACCCCTCCCTTTACTCCCTGGAGACCAGCTGGTCCATCCAGTTAAGTCCACAAAACCTTTTACTAGCCTGCTTGTTGACATATACCTGTAATAATAATTTACGGCTTTTATTTTTCAAAAGATGTTTTCTAATATATCCCTGCCTGGGAGACTCTTTTTTGCTACTAGTGTCTGGCTTATCAGAAACATGCTGAAGTCTAGACACTTACCAGGATCATTTAACATTTTGTCTTTCAATGGCTGAAGACTAAGCAAGTACAAGACATTTTAATCCATATTAGACTTCTTTGTTGGCTTTGTTTTGTAAAAGTGAAAATGCTCTTTTAATATTGTGACTCAGGATGGAGGCAGGTAAAAAAGTTGAACACAAATACGTGAACCTCCCCAACGTTTGTTTAAATAAATGCAAAAGAAAAAAGAGCTAAATGTAAATTTGGAGAACATTAAGGTAAGTAGAGTCTGCTCAGTGTCTGTTCAAAGGATAATAATTTTAAAAATGCTATGCTGATACTGCTTTGTAATAAATAGAAGTTGATTGGGAGTACATAGAAAACTGCTTGACACCAAGTCAAACCATTGGTCCATCTAGCTCTGAATTGATTCTAACCATTGATTTCAAAACTGCACTATTTTTTGGTTCTTTCTAAGAATTCCTGAGCAACGCTGGGCAGTTCCCACTAGTACAAAATATTTGCATCATCATCATCATCATCATCATCCATGAAGACAGCATTCTTGTTTTGCCCTAACACTACAGCTTTGTCCTATTCATGGCCCATTTAAAGACCCAATGCTGATATTCAGTTTGGAGAAGATTGCATAGGAACATACCCAGGAACCTGCCTTACACCAAATCAGATCACTGATGCTGGGGAATGAAGTGACTGCTCTACCCCAGAGCTATAGCCATTCCCCCATGCCTTGCTGACTGTGCCCACCATTTATAAACAGAAGAATACCTGAAGCAGGATCTTGTTTCCTTCATAGTCTTCAGTTTGCCACCTAGTGCTGCTGATAGGAACACAGGAATTAGGCAGAAGTGGAACCAGCTGTCCGATTTCATGCACCTTGAACTGCAACACTGAAGACTCCTTCGAGTCAACACACATTCCCAGAGGCAGCTGCTTCAAGCAGAGCTGGACCGCAATGCTTTCTGTCGTGTACAGTACAAAGGCACAAAAGCTGCTTTTCTGCACGGTTGCTTCCTTCTGCAGGATTGTTTCATAGAGCCTCACTGCATCGTCGTAGTTATCAAAGCTACAGTAGAGCGTAACACGCAGGATTTCCGTGCCATAATGAACTTGTCTTAGTCCCCACACCGGCATATGCTCATCCAGACCATAGAAATCCTGGTTATCAAGGACATGGGACGACAGCTTCCCACTGGCACTTTTGATGTGGACACGTTGCCATGGTGGGCGCTGGAAAAAGTCACGGACTTGGAAAATCCGTTCTTCCCCCAAGTCCTCATGCAAAAAAAAGAGAACAGAAGTCCCAGGGAACCTGAAGCTTTTCTGGCGGTATGTCTCATAATACTTAATGGGAGAAGTGCGTTCTGATACAAGGAAGAGGCACACATCTAGGCAAATCCATTCTTGAAGCTGGCTGAGGGCTTGCTGCAAGGGTATTGCATGTCCAGATTTGGCAAGCAGGTGCACAGTCATCACCAAGGAGTCTGCCCTTCCATCCATTGTATAGTGACCTTGAAAATACAAGTAATAATACCACTGCTGCCTCAGTGTCTACAGATTCAGGTATATGACCCACATATAACACACAAAAAAGTAAAACAATTAAAACTTGCACTTAGCCAATTCTCATTTAAGCACTTCTATATGCTTTACAAACCTCAGAATGGCACCAACACAGAGATTAATCTTGTTTTTATTACCAGCCTATTGGATGTTAAAGTTATGCATAGAAATTTAATAAGACAGGAGAGGGGGAAGTCTTGCATCTCCCAACTCCCCAGCCTGAGTTTTATTTTCTCTGCTTAAGCAGACTATGCCACACTTCCAAATCCCCAAGATCTACTCCAAATTTTATTTTACTGCAAGACTTTACGCAACCTGGTACAGAGCAATGACCAATTGTCAAGATTTCTAGTTATGGAAAAACCGCTCCTTTCCAACACTATAAAACACAGAATATAAAATTGTTAGTTGTAAATTAGCCCTGGGAGCTCCTCAGACCCTGTTGCCGTCTCTGGGCAAATGCAAGGTGATGGTTATATTTTAAAGGCTCGGCACTGTTTTCTTCTTTCAATCCCTGTGCCAAGTGTTGGGGTTTGTGTGTATATTTCTACAAAACTTGCAGTCTTCCTGAGACAACACCCTCCTGTGCTGTGCTGATAACCCCCCCTTCTTTCTAAAGAACAAAGGACAACTGAAGAGACGTCAATGTGGATACAACAGATAACAGATGTCTATCTCCTAGACGCAATTTCAGGAAAGACAAGACTTCAGGGAAATAGCTTCTAAATGCCGGCTTTTATGCATGGCTATTTCACACTCAGCCATTTGGCTCTGCTCCAGTTGTTCCAGAGGCCTTATTTCCTCATGGTAACCTCCAAGTGTGCACGTGCACATGCAAGAGAAAATTTGCTAGAAATGTTTCCTGTTTATTTGTTGCATACTTACCAAAGTCATGGATTTGGAATCAATCCTGCAAGCATAAAGTTCTTTGATTCAATCCTTTAGAACATTTAAGCACACTCAATTTTTTATCCCACCTCTCCTTCAAAGGCCTCAGGATGACTTACAAGTCTGTCTGCCCATCCCTCCCTCCCTCCCCCCAACCACTCTGTGAGATGGGGAGTGCAAGACTATAACTGTCCCAAGGTCACCTACTGAGCATCATGGCTCACTGGAGATTTGGACCAGGTTCTCCCCAGTCTTAGTCTGGATTTCTGACCACTACAGCCCAGGCCACATGGAAGCAAATTCCACATAGCGGTGTTAACATTTAATAACTCAGTGACCTGACCAAGGCTGATCAAGTGAGATCTAATCATACAACAGGCAGCCCTGGGGAACCCCAATTCCAAGGGACAGATCAATGCGATTCCCCACACCCATGCAGTTTATTTATTATTCATTCAAAATTTATTTATAAAAATACTTGTAGACTGCAATTTCATTTTAACTAGATGTACACAATAAAAACCATAAAAATTTAAAACAGATCACCAGCTAACTGTTACATATGAACAATTGAAATGCTTCCCTGGCTGCATAGGAAGCACTCAGAGAAAAGCAGTTTCCTGTGCAGTTATGGTAGTATTGATAGGATCCCTGCAGCTCGTAATTATCAAAGTTTGCCAACCATAACCCTACCAGTGGTGAAGGGCTGGCACAAGGGGTCAGCATAATTAGGCATCTGCTAAGGCCCCAAACACTTCACGGGCCACACTTCTAACCACAGATGAAAGATTGATAGTTTTAAAGGGATTGATCTCTTTTTAAAAGAAATCAGTTTGGCTTCTATAAAACTAGCACAGAATTAAACCAATTAACATGCATAACTGATCCAGGACATTATTCTAAAACTAATCCAGAGTATCCTTAGTAAGGACGAAGGGCATAAGGAAAAAGTTCCCTCTCTTTACCACAAAGTTTTTGGAATACCGTTTTCTTGTTCCAAGATATACCTATTCATGTGTTCCAGAACCAGTATAGCCCAATGGATAAGAAATTTGACTTCAGTCAGGGAGATCTGGGTTAGAAATCTGTGGCTTCTCTCTCAAAAGACTCTATTCCCCAACTGTAAAATGAGCATAGCAGTGGAATGCAAATTTTATGTAAATCAAGAGTGCCATATGCAGAAATGCTATATTATTAACTGTATTTTGTTTAAACAAGGCAGGAATAACAGTGACAGAATCATTGCCTGCCATTTTGGGGATTTCATAGCTGCAAGTAAAGCAGACTCCAGATTGCAGCAAACGCAAAACCCATACTCAAGACACTGCAAAGAGCAAACAAAAGATGGCTCCACTTGCAGTGTTGCTTGGATACCACATGCTTAAAACTATCTTTCTCGGGAGCTTCTAAAGCAAGGGGGGGGGGGGGAGAAGACATCACACAATACAGCAATTATCCTATTATCAGTAATTGCCACTTGTTTCCTGTTTTCCTGCACAACCTTCCTGTGTGGGAGTATGCTAATACTCTATCTTACTGAAAACCCTAATTTTCCTAAGTGTGGATGTTGCCCTGTTTCCCCAGCTGTTACTTAGATAGGTTTCACTAACAATATCCCATGCTTTGGCATACACAGATTTATTCTTCTCTTCACCCACCCACTTTTTGTTTTGTTCTGTGTGTGAAGACTTTGTGACACCCATATTGAGCTGGAAAAAAGGGGAGTGCATATTTTAAGAGATATTTCTGAGGTAACACGGGTCATAGTCAACCTTTAAAACACAATGGCTTTGCACACATCAGATTCAACTCCAAACATCTCTAGGTTAAAAGACTGCAGTAGAAGGACTGGGATACCTGTACCTCTCATGGTGAAAAATACTAGGCTAAGGAGCTTCAGTCATCATGCAGATCACTATATACCCTAATCTTGCAATATATTTTTAATTATCATATTGCTCTTGAAATGTAAAATATCTTCTGGGCAAAGGTTAGACCATCAATATCCCAACCAGCATAGTCACTGTCTACTTCAGTTGAGAGGAGGGCGTTTGGAGAGAGGAACGAGGGCCAGGATTTCGTCTCGATCGTCCCAGAGTGCAGGACACAAAATAATGGGTGAAATTACAGGAAGCTAGATTTCGACATAACATCAGGAAAAACTTCCTGTTAGAGCAGTACAACAATGGAACCAATTACTAGGGAGGTAGTGGGCTCTCCAACACTGGAGGCATTCAAGAGGCAGCTGAACAGCCGCCTGTCGGGTATGCTTTAAGTTGGATTCTTGCACTGAGGAGGGGATTGGACTCAATGGCCTTATAGGCCCCTTAAAACGGTGCTATTCTATACGATTCTATGGATACATCTCTACACTTGCTTCTCACTCTTCTGATTTCTCAGCTACTTTCAAAATACTTTTAAAAAACCATCCAGTGAATCCTAAGATGGAGTAACATATTCTTCTATGAGAACAAAGAGGTAGGGAGGTGCAAGCCATAAGTTCATACCTGTCTTTCTCTGTGTCTCAGTCATACAACAGGACATGACATAACCCTATATAGCCAATTTTAGGAAACATACTAAAATAGAAAACATACTAAAATAGGTTTAAAATGCATAGTTTAGGATAACCTATGCTTAGAAATGCACACACTGAGAAAAAATATTTATTTAAATACAAATAATAATTGTCTGGCCAATGCAGAAATGGGACAGAACAGGCTTATGAATGAACACACCAAATTGATACGGAAATAAATGGCTCCTTCCATCCCTACTTGCTTTACAACACAACCCCAACTCTGTTTGCTCAGATACAAGTCCCACCATGTCCAATAGGGCTCAAGGGTTTACTCCCAGGTTAAGTATGCATAGGATTTCAGCCTCACAGAGCAATCCTAACCTCCAATCCACAGTGCTGGAAGGGGTCAGGAAGCAGTGGAGGTATCCCTTTTCTGGATTCCACCAATATGTATTAATAGACCTTATCCCAGTCAGCATCTGTGTTGGAATTACTTTTTTAGATATTTTAAAATCTTTTTTAAAAGATACTTTGTTTTACTATGGTTTTAAAGAAGTTTTGTTTTAACAAGTTTTTAAATCTTTCGTTTTTAAGATGTTTTTGAGTGGTTCGTAGTGTTTTTGTTTGCTGCGCTGGACTCCTTCTGGAAGGAAGGGCAGGAAATAAATTTAATTTAATTAACTAATAATATCAGGGACCTTTATGGCTATAGATGTCCTAACTGTACCTGTCAAAGCAGAGGTGGGCACAAAATGTATAAATCCACAAAATATGGTGGCTCTGTTGCAGAGCTGGGCTGACCAAAGACCAGTTGGGTCCTAAGCTGGTCCAGCTTCCAGTGATGGGCCTGAACCCGGTCCCTCTGCAAAATCAGGAAGAACCCACCCACACATTGGCCCTGACTGGCTTGGACAGCAGGGCTCTGAAAACAGCAGTAGCTCCACCACTCCCGGCTGGGAGTCAGAACTGCTCCCTTATACAATTAAGGCAAATTACAATACTGAGCATACCAAATAGGTTAAGGCAATATTTTTCAGAAGGTGCAGTTCAATAGATCCCACGTAAGTATAAACATAATTGTTATTTCATTCTCATATATGATGATGAATATCATCATGGGTGGGGTGTTTCCCCAGGCTGCCGCACCACCTCCTGCCTTTGGGGGGCTTGTACAAAACTGCTGCACGAATGGGACTGTAACATTATGGGTGGGGTGTCTCTAGGAGCAAAGTTGAAACTGTCCAATTTCCTTTTATTTTTGCTGTATTGCCAAGTAGCATAATGTTGCCTGCTAACGGATGTAATGTTATATTCATAGTGTTAAAAAGGGGGTTGTGTTTGCTGTGATATTTGTTATGTTATCGTTCTATTGGGGCTTTATTATTTTTGTTATTATGAAATTGTTTTGTAATTGTTGCTTACTTTGTTGTAAGCTGAAAATTTTTGTGGGAAGGTGGCATACAAATAAAAAGGATGATGTTGTTGATGATAATGATATATGTTACATGTGAATATAACCTTTATGGTTCCTCTGAGTAACGCAGTGGTTTGGCTTATTTTTTTTATAATTATAAGAGGAATATTATTAGATATTCCTTTAAGCTATCTTTTCCTGTACTATTGGCTGCTATGCTACCATATTCATTTCATTCTTTCTATAAAAAAGTAAAATTAACCTTTTAAGGAAAGTTTGTGTTATTCTCCAGTTTAGAAAAGATAAAGCTTACCTTTATGCAAGCAGCAGGCACCGCCGGCCTTAAATTTGTCTTTTGGCTTTAAATAGCCCACATTTTGTCCTCCCATGAAACAAGCCCTTGACAGCTTTTCTAATTGGTAATTTATATTGTAGCTGGCATTACATTGTCACTTCTGCCTCTCTAGGCAGCTCCGTTTGAATTGTTCATGAAGCCTCAAAAATTTGGTCTTTTCAAATTCTGTAACTCCACCAAAGGGGGGGGGTGGGAACCAGAGAGAGAAAAGGAGAAAAAAGTCCCTCCTGAATAAATTTCATTGGAATGGTAAATATAATAGCTGAGAGTTAGATTCCCAAAGAATGAAGTTTGACTGTCCCTGTCTTAGCCAATGTTATCCCAATCAAGGCCAGATGCAACTCCTATGGTGTCTCTCTAATGCCAACAAAGAAAGATACTGCTCTTGTATGGAAAGTATAAAAAATGTAAGTGAAATGGGCAGAGCAATCCAAACCCCCTTACATGGGACTGTGGGGGATTGGGATTGAGTGGAGGCACCTCTCCGCTTGGCTCTCCTGGCTCAGCCAACCTCCTGCTGGCCACCAGTGAAGGAGTGATACAAGGGTCACTCTGTCAATGCCGACTTTCCTCTTCCATCTGCAGATTATGTGGGCGGCTGATGGTTTCCATGCTAGCAAAAAGCCCTGAAATGGGACGTTCCGAGGGTGGGAAGCAGCGTGTGATGCCCTGGATCCCAAGCTGGTCTCACAGCCATTGCTGCCTGACATCAGGCCTCACTGCTGCCCCAGCCTGGAGCTGCCAGAGAGATAATGTCTAATCATTTCACACACCTTCTGCTACTGTTGCCATGAGTGGCTGGACTGCGGCAATGGCTCTGCAAAGCCTGAGGGTGGTGGGTTAGGACTGCAGCCTAAAGCATTGCTTTCTACTCTCATGTGTAATTCATTCATCATGTGTGAAAACCACTCATTTGTAGTTAGTGTTGAAGCACAGCTACTAGCCGTTTCAGAACAGTTTCAGCTATTCCACAGAAGATGACCATTCACCTATTTTAAAAGCAAGTGGTCATGAGTTATATGATGATGAAAAGGCTATAATGGAAGAAGTCAACAATCAATTTTTTTTTAAATAAACTGGCTATCACATAACAGTTTGTTTTATTTATTTGAATAATTTATATATTGCTTAACACCATATTCTCTAAGCGGTGTACAGTAAGGTTAAAAAGACACAATAAAGTCAGAAAACTTACTTGAAATGACTTGTGAAATAAAAAGGTTTTCACAAGGCACTGGAAGTTCAACACCGAGGGGGGCCTGTCTGATCTCAGCTGGGAGTGAGTTCCACAGAATTGGGCCCACAATACTGAATGCACGGTTCCTGGTGGAAACGAGCTATGCGTCTGAGCCATGGGAGAACACTAACAGTGACTCAGTGATTAGGCAGGGATATAAGGAATCAGGCTGTACTTAAGGTATGCAGAACCCAAGTTGTTAAGGGACTTGAATTAATTCAAGAACCTTGAACTTGGCCTGGTAATAGATGGGCAACTAGTGCAAGTTTTAAAGCACTGGTGTTATGTGCCGGGGGGGTGGGGGAGAGTCTGTCCCCATCAACAGTCTAGCAACAGCATTTTGCACCAGCTGGAGCTTCCAGGCCAAGCCCAATGGGAACCCCATAGAGTGTGAGATTCATATGGGAAAAGACAACCTTGTGAATCTCCCACTGTCAAGAAATTCTGCTTATTTTGTTGCTCTCAACATCAATCACATTCTCATGAAATAGGAATATACCTTATTTATAACAGTATGCATACATATTGTATAGGTAAAAGCAACATCACACACTGCTGTAATCAAACAACGTACGTGAAGTATGTTTTTCTTGGTAGTTTTGAAAAATTGGTTTTAAAAGTTGATAAGGTTTTTTTAAACACACACTAAAATATAGCACTGCATTACAGAAGTGATCTCTAGTACTTTACAAAGCACATCTGAATGAGCAGCAATTTCACTTTTGGCCAATTCCTCAAGTAGAGTCTTTATGATCCCCCTTTGCAACCTCTGTCGGGTGAAGACTTATGTATGTATCAGCCTCCCCCAACCTAGTGTGCTCCAGATGTTTTCAGCTACAACTCCCATCAGTCCTCACTGGAACAGTAATGCTGACTGAGGCTGATAGGAGCTGTGGTCCAAAGTATCTTGAAGGCACTAGGTGGAGGAAGGCTGATACACATCTATCTGTAAGAAAGTAATGCTAATTCATGCCAGTCTGTCATAAGAATTGCAGTTGGGGAGGATGAGCAGCACCAGTTCTCATAAAGCAGAAAACCTCATTGGTATTCAGACAGCCGCTAGAATTACAGCTCAAAACAAGGCTTCTGTTCTTTGCATTCTTCAAAGAGAATGGAAAGAACCCAACAAACTAAAGTTTGTGGACTAGTTTTCAAAAGACTCTGGACTTCAAATCTCTAGCATTCCTTCTTAAATCAAAGCATATATACTATAAGAATCAGATTACTTACTTGTGGCAAATGCTATCAATCCACAGCAGTGTAACCTGAAAAAAAAAAAGAAATTATTATTCTTATGGGGTACTTTGGATAATCTGGTTCATCCAAGACCTCTCATTTCATTTAGGGTGCTTTCAAATGGCACTCCTCCTTTGGTGTTGTTGCCAACTGATGGCAGGGCTGCTTCAAGAAAGCCAGATGGGCTGGGTACACTGTGACCCATCCAAAAAAGCCCTTCACTCCATAAAGCCCAATTCAATAATTGTTGCAAGGGAGGCGGGGAAGTCTTTCTGAGAGTGCTGCCGGGGAGGGGAGAGTTAACCCCCCCCCCAAGCAGCAGTCTCAAGGATGATCTCACGCCCTCTGACAATTGGGCTTGAAGAAAGCAGAAATGTTTTATTAAAACCTAACTTAGGAGGGGAGAGTGTTTTGTCTGGGCCACGTCCACCTAACTCCCAGAGGACTGACCAAAGAAGCCGATGGGACCCTTGGCTGACACCCCCCCCCCAAATAAAGCATCACAGTCCAAAGCCTCTGTTGCCGAGGGAGCAGAGTCCCAGCAGTGGAATGGAGACTCCCTGGCGCGGCTATTGGAGGAGCCTCTAGGTGAGGCTCAGGATTACTATGCAACGCTGTAGATAATGACTAAATTACTTTCAAAGCCCTTTCTAATTCTAAAAATCTATTATTTTAACTCCCCATAGGTTAGTAATTTTAACCTTTATCTATAGCCAAACAGACTCAACCAATACTCCTCAGAGCCTACGGCCTCTGCATATCCTGCCCCATTGCAAGGCCCCTGGAGAGCACCCCCTTAACAGCACCTTCTTGTGTTCCAAGTGTGCAGGAGAGTCATTCTCAGTAGTCATTCCATAAGGATGGACCTCCCCACCCCCACTCCTGCCATCTGCCAGATTCTAAGCTTCAAAATATTAGTGAATAAAAGGCAACAAAAGCTGTGCAGGCTTATTTTCAGCTCTATTATTATTATTAATTACATTTGTATACCACCCCATCGCCGAAACTCTCTGGGTGGTTTACAACAATTAAAAACATTAAAAACAAATACACAAATTTAAAAACACATGCTAAAATGGCTGGGAGAAGAGGAAAGTCTTGACCTGGCGCCGAAAAGATAAGTGCTTAATTGTTTTGTTTTCGAGGTGTCTTGTCAATATAGTGCACGGTGGACATCATACTGCTACAGGACAACAGTATCCCAATTTTGAACTAGTAAAGGGGAGTTTCACACTTTTCATACTCTTGAGCAAAAGGTGGTCTGTTGTATGAGGACCGAGAGGAAGAGAGACCATGGTGGAGCAATTTCAGGTGGACCATCAAACACTGTAGGTTGCTGGGATTCTTGCAAAGAATGTTGGACTATATCAAACATGGTCTGATTTAGTAAGATAATGACCTTATTAAGCTGTAGTGCTTGCTCAGTGCTAGTTACTTACATCAGCTATGCCTCGACTGTTAAAGGGATCCCGGTTAAGCATTCTTGCTTTATGAACTAGAAACATAGTGGGACCATAGGGATTCTAGTAAACAAAATAAGTAGGGAATGCAAGGCTGAAGTTCGTCCACTGCTGCTTTGTGAGGTTAAGGACTGATAGAAACTTTCTAAGCAGATTTGCCTTTCCTTAAAAGGAGGAGCAAGTTTTATGCTGATTATAATACTTGGTATTTCATGTCCCAGTCTCTTAGCCATTGCACTAGATTAGCTCTAAAGATCAAAAGTAGCATTGCTACCTCACACTCCGCCTCCAAACCCCAGCTCAAAACATACTTCTCTGAAGCCACTGGCTTAGATCCTTCCAGTGCAACTCTAACCATGAATTCTATTGAATTCAGTGGGGCTTACTCCTGGGTAAATGGGGTTAGGATTGCAGCCTTAGTCCTCATCCACAACTTAAACAAAACTAACAGGACAATCCTAAAATATAAGAAAATGCCAGTTCATTTGAGAATTATTCCAAGGTTAAGTGTGTATAAGATTGAAGGTTAAATGAGCAACTGCATTTTCTTGCATTTATCCCTTGTTGCCTCTCCAGCGTCTTGATCTAAAGTCAGAGATTGTACTTATATTTTGCTTATGTTGCTTTCTAACATGCTACATACGCTGATAGTGCTACATTAATAATGATTTTATTTGCTCCCACAGATAGGTCACTGTTTACCACCACAATGCTAAAACAATCTATTAAGAGCCATATCAACTCTCTTCTTTCTTCACCCCTCCCCCAAGACATCACCTCATTTTCTTGGAGACTACAGAACTGTTCCCATAGCAGTTCTGAGTGAAATGCAAGAAGAGAAGCCACAGACCAAAGCGAAACCTAAGTCAAAAGGTCATATTTCTCAAATAACCAAGCCAGGAGGATGACTAAGTGCAAGCTACCATGGCAACCTCGTGCTATATTTCTTTGCAAACTGGAATTGCTTTTTTTGCTTTTACTTTTGCTTTTACATATACTACTTTGTGAAGATTTTTTCTTGATTTAGCTGTAAAAACATTTATGTATGTCTAAATAAAATTTAAAAAATAGATACTACAAAGGGTTCCATCATATGACCCTTTACATGCTCCTTATTCAACAACAGAATAGTACCGTAAATCTACTTTGCACCAAATGTAAGCCAAGAGTTAAATAGACAGTGAAAGGCTCCTTGCAATACACACTTAATACATCCATATTTTTGGAGAGCGAAGGATGTGTGCGCAAGTAGAAGGAAAAAACAAAGCAGATATAAACTATCTATTATGTGAATACAATGGGAGGAGGAGAGAGAATGAAAAGAACTGCATATCTCACAAACGCTTGATAAATCTCTTTGGGGACAGAACCAATAATGTGTACATTGTGTTACAAGCTTAATGGCGCAATCCTGGGCAGGTCTACTCAGAAACTAGCCCCAATGAATTCAACAGAATTTACTCAGAGGTGCCTTTCTGAGGTAAGCCTAGTGCTACAATTCTCTCATGGACGCAAGTCTCTCTGAAATCATTGGGATTTACTTCTGAATAAACATGCCCTTCTTAAAACATTAAAAGGAAAACTGGAAATAGTTCACTATTTGCAACTAAAAGTTGATCTGCAAAGGAAAGACTCGTATAAACAAATTCACAGAGAAAAAGACTATCAAGAGCTACTAGTCATGATGGCATTTTTAATATATCTAATTATTATAATTAGTGTCGCTGGTCCCATGCTGTAGAATACTCTTCCAGCAGAGATTCAGCAGCCATGCTCACTTCTGCCTTTCAGGCTCTATGCAGACAGGCTTTTACATCTGTTTAATGATCCACTTTAATCATCCCCAGCGCTATTATGACTGTAGTATCTATACACTAAGACATGGGGTGGGGTCAGGGTATCTTTCGCTCAGGAGAGGAAATTTTATTTGAAATGTACTGTTATTCTTCTACTCTATGTTGTTCAACTGTGTTTTGTTGTAATATGACCTGTATTTTAATATGTATTTTCCTTTTACATGTTTAATTGTGGTAGCACATATGTAAAAGGCTCTGAAAAATAAAGATTCATTTCATTTCATATCCACTGTTGATAATTTGTATTGTTTTTAATGCTGTTTTATTGTTGTACAGAACCCTGGTATTTTAATGTTATGGCAGTATAGAAATAGTTTTATATATAAATATTAAAATTGGTTAAAACAATTTACAATCAGAAGGGTATTATGTTTAGGTTAGAAGCAGTGCACCTCTGAATACCAGTTGCGGGGGGGGGGGGCACAGAGAGGAGCAGCTATTTCCCCCTCATATCCTGCTTTCTGGGCTTCTCAGGGGCAACTTAGGCAGCCGCTGTGCGAAACACAATGCTGCACTAGACCGACCTTTGGTTGGATCCTGCAATGCTCTTTGTACGCTCCTCCCGTTCTCAGCCCCATCAGATGACTTATACCAATGGTCTTCAACTAGTGGGTCAGGACCCACAACCCAGTCACAGATTTAAGGTGGTTGCAAAAGCGGCGTTGTGTTGTTGTTACGTGCCTTCAAGTCGATTACGACTTATGGCGACCCTATGAATCAGTGACCTCCAAAAGCATCTGTCATGAAGCACCCTGTTCAGATCTTGCAAGTTCAGGTCTGTGGTTTCCTTTATGGAATCAAAAGCGGCGTTACCATCATACAAAACGTATGGTTAAACAAAAAAGGGTTCCCGAATGTACGTTTGGGTTTAAAGTGGTGGGTTCCAAGTCTGAAGAAGTTGGAGTCGATTGACTTACACCACTTTCACCTCACCTGATGAAATATTGAAAGCTACATCACTCCTGTTTCCAGCCTCCGCTCCAGTGAAAGAACACGGTCATCTGCAGGTGACGGAGAGACTTGGAAAGGGGTGGGCTGGAGGAGAGAGGAGCCTTCGTTTTCGCAGCTTGGGCAAAAGAGTTTGGAAAGTGGCCTTCGGGGTGGCGGGTTAAAGGAGCAGACCCTGAACCGTAGGAAAGAGCACAAACAAACCGACGCCTATTACCCTTGTTTCTGCTGAAACACATCCACCCACCCCCGCTGCAAGGAAGGGGAGTAAGGATAAGGGAACAGGGAAGAGCAGCGTGGGACGCCGAAAAGCAGCTCCGCCGCAGCCTGGATACCAAACAACAAACGCTTTAGCGACCGGCTTCCTGCTTACTCCAGCAGCGCCGCGCCTACCTGGCAGAGTCAGCCCTCGACTCCATGACGCCCTTATCGAGAAGCGGCGGCGGCGGCGGAGCATCCTCCGGCTGCTGTTCCAGCACTTACTCGATCCCATCCTGCAACAAGTGAGTCAAGAACTCGGCTTCGCCCGCCCAGCACCATTATTCAGGCCCCGCCCCTACATACGTCACGCTGGGCGGGGCCACTCTCCCTCTTCTCATGTGATTCCGTCCTGAGTTTTGCCCGGGAACGCAAAGCGACGACCAGCCAATGCAATTATTTAGCTTGGGTTTAAATAGGGGTGGGACAGAAGGACTTAGTTCAGTGGAAGCGCGCATGATTGTATATGGATGGTGCTAGGTTTAATCCCTATTATACAGAGCGGGGAACCCTTTTCAGCCGGGGCCGCAAGCCCTTCTTGACAACCTTCTGAGGGCCACGTGCCAGGAGCAAAAGTGGGCGGAGCAATAAATGCAAATTTTACCTTCCTATAGCAGCCTAGTTTCTATGCGCACCCCTCTGTAACGTCCATGAAGACCATTAAGAGGCATTGTCAGAATGCAAGGATACATTCCACCTAGGCAGCCACACACACACGCCGCCTGTGAAGGACAGCTGGTGAGGGATGTGGCCTGGGGAGAGTGCCAAGTGCCAGACAGAGAGGCCTGGATAGATGCCTTTATCCCCCAGGCTTCAGATTTCCCACTGTATTCCAGAGGAAAACCTGTATCGGACACCACAGAGACCCACCACCAGGCATGTAGACTAGCTGTGGGAGGTTGGCACGGCCAGCGGTCTGAACCATGGGAGCTGGATGTCCAGCAACAGCTAGAGGACCACAGGTTTCAATGCTGATGTAGACAATACTGGAGGAGAACCCAGAGAGCCTACTCTCTGAATTTCATTCTGAGCCTTCAAAGTGTCTTCAACCAATAATTTAAAGACGACTTTCATTTTAATGCTGTTTGGACTGTAGAATTAATTTTATTAACAGTGCAATCCTATGCATGTTTACTTAAATGTAAGGCCCCCCCTTCAATGGAACTTCATTCCAGGTAAGCAGGAATAGGCTTGCAGCCTTAAAGTGTTTATTTGTTCTTCAGCCATAACTTACACAATTATGACACAAAATAATAAAATCACACTAAAACAAGAGATTGCAGAGCAGCATAAAACAAAATGCTAGCCTCAGACTAAAACATCTAAGAGGCCTGGGGAAAAGAAATAAAAATATTTTAACCTGGTGCCATAAGGAAAATAGAGGAGGTAAAGCAAGCCTCCCTAGAAAAGGCATTTCAAAGATCGGGGTCACTACAGAGAAGGCCCTGCTTCCTGCCATCATCAATCTTCCTTTGAAGTGGCAGAGGGACTGGCAGCAGGGCACAGCAGTTAAGAGTAGGAAGCAGAAGACCCTGCTTCAAATGTCAGCTCAGCTATGAACAGTCCTGGTAACCTCAGGAATAGGGAATCTGACCCTCCCGATTTTGGGGGACTGCATCTCTCATCATGCTTGACCATTAGGTCAGTTAGCTACAACTGGTGGGATTTGGGAGTCCAACAATTGGCAGACTGTAGGTTCCCCCTCCTTTCCACTTTCAGGCTCAGTCTTCTCCCCAGTTGTAAGAGATATCTTTTAAATTGTTTTTATATTGTTTTAAATTTTAAAATAGTGTTTTAAATTGTTTTTAAAATATGTTTTTTAAATTGTATGTTTGTTGTAATGTTTTTGATTGCTGTAAACCGCCCAGAGAGCTTCGGCTATGGGGCAGTATACAAGTGCAATCAATCCATACATACCTACATACCTTCTGCTTTGGACCTAGACTGTAAGACTGCACTTTAAAGAAATGGCATCTTTTCTTTTCTACATATTACCACACAGCAGCCTCAAAGTCCGTGTGTTAAAGCATCTACAAGTATCATATTTGCAAATAACATTTTTGTTTGGCTTAGCCCACTATGGGATGAGGAACCTCCTCCCTGTGGGCCCAGTTAGGCTCAGCATGGTTCTCAGTTTGGCCTGTGAGACCATTTCCTTCAAACCATGCTACCCTGCCCTACATCTGATGTCATACGTGATGGCAGGTAAAGACAGCTACAAAGGAACAATTGGGAGCTAAAGTGAGTGCCCAATTGTTCCTTTGCGAGCAGGGCTTGCCGATTGCAAGCTCCACTGGGAATGATTGCACTAGGGAGTTCCCCATCAGAAGTCTACCTAGTCTAAGGCTGCAATCCAATGTCTACTCAGAAACTCCATTAGGTTCAGTGGGACTCACTTCCAGGTAAGAGTGTACTGGATTGCAGCCTAAGTCTCTAAGACCAAGTCTCTTCGTCTACATAGTAACTAAGTATTCGATGCCCCAGAAGCCACTACAATAAAAAGCTACAAAGAGGCGTGACGTGTACTTTACCAAGCGTCTCTGGAGCTAAGCCTGGTAAAGGCAGCTGCTATGGTACCCATTCACAGGCTTGTATAAAGACTATTGCTTAGATGGTCCCCCCAGTAGAGATAGTTTTGTAAATTAAAAAGAGTGGGCTTTCTTGTCAGATCGTAAATGTGCCACAACTTGCCAATATCAGCAAGTTCTTAGGGGTTGTTTTTTTTTAAATCACATTTATTTGTAATATTGCAAAAGTGAAGATTGATAGCCTCAGCTAAAAACAACCTGGAACTGAAGTCAGTTGACTTTAAAGTAGATGATTCTCTTTCAATTGGTAGCACAGCTTAACTGAACTCTGGTCTCCCTCCAACTAGCCTATTCTGCAGACATTGTTATTCTACAAGCACACACAAACTCAGAATAGAGTGTGCAGGGGTGGGGAAACTTACCAGAGGACAACGGTCCCTTGTGGGACACCTTCTAAGGGCCACATATCCATAGTGGGCAGGAGCAGAGGCAAAAAGTGAACAGAGCATCTGATTTGACACACATACACATTTATCCTCCATCTAGAAAAGCAACAACCATTATCACATTCCGGCCAGGCAAAAATGTTTGACCTAGGGAGGAGGTATGGCCTAGGGGGAGGCCTAAAGGTCATACAGAGGCCTGCTTTTGGCTCCAAAGCCTGAGGTTCCCAACCCTTAATTGCACAGGTTTGTCTGGACCATAAGGCTCCCAAGACCATTGGTAGAATTCATATTTTCATACCCGTATCTGATAGTTCAGTTATGGCTCACTTATTCATCTGTGCATTTCATCCAATAACGTGCCACTCTGGCTCTCACCATGGAATTACTTGCTGAGTAGGCAAATTGTCTTATTTTTACAGAAATATTTTTTTTACAAAGGTGTTTTTACAAGTTTTTTTTGTTTCTGTTGTTTCAACTATATCAGCCATCAGCTGATACCATACTTAGCTATGACTATGCATTTGTAAACTTGCCCAGACTATGCTTCTTTGTGCCAGATTCTAACCTCCTACATATGCTGACACTATTGAAAATGAAGGTTTCATAATATGACTTAATCCTTCAAACCTTTCAACCTTCTGCCCTTCGTATCTCTTCTTGTTGATTCTGTAGGGTCACAGGCTAGAAAACAAAGCTATGTAGTTGCTATTTGTCTGGGCAGCAAAGACAGGCTCCTGAGGATGAGGTACAAGACTTGGACAGGTATAGTGCTCATGGAAAATTTGATTGGAGATCTTAGCAGCTGTGTGGAAGTCCCATGCAATGATGGCATGTCAGCTGAATCCTGGTTTACTACATCAGTGCTGGTAAGAAATTATTTTCCTTCAGAGAAATAGATGTGAGGGTGATCTGGCTGCAACATCTGTCACCCTATTGATCGCCAGGGTTGATTAGGCTGATCTGGCTGGCTAGGCAGGTGTCCCCTTCCTCTCTCACTGCTGCATGTGCATCCCTTCTGAAGCTCTGCGCTTGGTAGAAGAGGATGGCCATCCCTGATAGGAGTGTACCATTCTTTGGTCAAGGGTATATGATAGCTGTGCTCCCCTGCTAGAACCTCCAAACAAGCTCAATATGACTTAATGTACGCTAAAACATAACTTCAGTAGAGGCTACTTTTAGTAGTAAAACTGGGCTGAAGCACAGTAAAATATCTTCTACAGCAGTTAAGACAGCATTCACAGGACAGCACTAAGTGCAGACTGTAAATAAATCTGTAACATGCATGACAGGTTGCTGTGTAAACACAAAAATGTACTCTGTCTGCTTGGTATTAAGCTGATATAGCTCAGTTTGTAAGAATTATGAATGACTTATTGATCTGTTTAACAGATGGTTATCATCTTGAAGTATAGACAAAGATCTATAGACCTACCATCACATGCAGAATTCTTGTGCATTTTACATGCCTATTTTCCAAACATAGACATGGCAGTAACTAATGCTAAAATTAGGATATGCACATTTCAAAATACACAATATGCCCCTGCTTCAAAAATGTTGGGATTGCAAAGAAATCTACAAATTGTAACTCATTTTGGCAATTGAATTGGGATTCTGGATGGAGGCAATGACATTAAGCATGTATTATACATATGTAGCCCAATCTGGAGTCAAGAATGATGAAGGGCAGGACAAAAATTAATCATTAAATATATTGGGATGTCAAATGCCCAGAGACAGAATGTCTCTAAATACCAGTTATGGGGTACATTATTGGGGATTTCCTAGAAGCATCTAGTTGGCCACTCTGGGAAACTAGAATAGTTTGACAGACCTTTGGTCTGGTCATGAGGGCTCCTTTGCTATCCTTATGGCTTTTAGGCAGCTAGGTAAAAATAGTTGTGTGCTTCTGCCTAGATTTTTGATAATCAATTGTAGTTATTGCTGCTACTCTGTTTTCAGTAGCGGTTTTGTGGGATTTCATTGTAGACTTGCTTTAATTTTTGGTATTCTTGAAGGTCCTTTGTCATGCAAAGGCAGGAGTCTACAGCGTTTTAAATGAATTAAAACCAGATTTTGCCCCATGTCAATGAGAAGGGAAAACAACAGGAAGGGATAGGTTTAAGCATCCCTTTGCATCTGCAATCTTCCCCCTTTCAGCCTCTAGTTAAGGTGTGGGAAACGTTTGGCCCTTAATGTTGCTGAACTGCAACTCCCATCATCCCTGGCCATTGGCCATGCTTGTTAAGGCTGATGGGAGATGCAGTTCAGCAACATCTGGAGGACCAAAGTTTCCCCACATCTGCTCTAGTTGGAGAAACACACCATCACATGTAATGCGTAGTTTGGCCTTAACATTGATAATATGATTGTGATTTTTTTTATCATATTGTGAGGTGCTATGAAAGCAGATTTATATATATAAAAAGGGGGCTATACATGTTAGAAACGAAATAAAGTTACCAAAAAAATTAGAAACTGCTTTACCAGAGCCATCGGCCATATGTCCCTATTGTGTATAAGGCCAAACAGGCAGGCTTGCTGGTAAGATGTTTGTACTTATAAGACTGGGCTGGACAGAACAACCATGTTGCCTTCCTGTTACCTGCGTCTCATCTGTAACTTTCACCCAGTACATCTCAATATTCTATCTGCAAATCAGCTCCATGGCAAGAAAGCAAAACCTGAATTTAATATACATTTAAGTAGCCCTATATTTCCCCCAATACCTCTTTACAAAATCAGTGTCAGCAGATTGCTCTACAGTGTAATTTAGGTGTTCTCAGCAGATCACTCTTCCAATAAATCAACCTACATCACCAAATGATAGTGGTTTCTCATCACAATACTATTGACGACAGAGTACTGGCTGCCTCAAATGACATTGTCAAGTAGCTTTATCAAGGACTTTCGTGGAAAGTTAATGGTGTTACTGCCTTCTAAAACATCCCACTTTTAAGCAGAGCATGTCAATCACTGCCTTAATATAAATATGCAGCAGCAATTTTAAAGGAAAATCTCTCAAGTTGTGCCACAAAACAAAGCACAATAAGGATTAGCAGCTTGTAAACATGATAAAAAACTAAATGAAGAAAAGGATCTTTGCTCTAAAGTTGCACATTAGCACAATCACAACTCTTATGTGGGCTTGTTTACAGTATTAGCTGTCATAAATCCTTACTGTGTTGGGATCACAGTAAATGGTATTCAAAGAATTGTCCTACTACACTATGGAGGGGTCCTCTTTCACTGAAGGTCTTTCATATAGTTCAAGTTGCTAGTTTGTTTTTTGCAATTGTAATTGGGTCGTATAGGACTGAAAACCTTTTATCTCAATAATTTGAGCTGTTTTACACAATTCTATCCACAATGGCCATCCATTCCTCTTGAGAGGTAGTGGGTTCCCTTTGCTGGCTCTGTGTAAGCAAATAGAACTATAGCGTCATCGAATGGTACGCAAACATTATGTCGTGGATAATGGATGATGGGAAAAAACTAATATGCTCCCTTCTGCTCCTCCAGGCATGGGAAACTTTTGGCCCTCCAGACATTGCTGAACTACAACACCCATCATCCCTGGCCACTGTCCATGCTTGCTAGGTTTAATGAGAGTTGTAGTTCAGCAACATCTGGAGGGTCACAGTTTCCCCACACCTGTGCTACTCAATAGCAAAATCTGAAATGATATATGGAATCATCATGAAGCGACATCTGACACAGAAGAATGGGGAAAATGGGGAAACCCAAAAAGCAGCAGAATGTGCAGTTGCTGTCAAGGCTGTAAATGGGAATCAAAGCAAATAGGTACAACAAGGGAAACTTTCATGAACTCTTTCACCCACCTCCAAAAGCCTCCAGCAACAATGTTTATTACACAACGTTGTTCAGCCCTAATGTAAATTAGCAACTATTTAAAGACCAAGCTAGATGGCATGCAGGAGATCTATAACCAGATCCCCCTCTCATTCCCCACTTTTTTTAAAGCAGCATATTGCTTTGGGATTGGACCCATTTATTTTCCTCAGCAGGACAAACAGTTGGGGAGGGAGATTTTAGTTAGAGAAATGACACAGAGAAAGGGCAAACTACTCTCTTTTCCTGCCCAGATTTTAAAAAAAAAGTTAAATTTTTCAAATGCATAAACATCTGGCGCCATCTGCATTCAGGCACTGGAACATAGGATCATGTACGTTGGTCCCAGTTATACACTTGCAGAGGGGTAGACCTGTCATCTTGTACCAGCAGACAGCCTTATCTCAGTCCTTGTAACAAATGCTATGCCAGCATTCCTCCTGTGCACAACATACACATTTTGTAAATATCTTCTTCAATGGGACATGGTAGTAACAGCTGAGTGATATCTTGCCCTTAGACTAGAGCCTGAAATAGCAGTGCAATAACACAACATTGCTTCCTTCCTGTCAACCAGTGGTTATTGAAAGATAGAGCAGACAGGATCTGGCATTGATTTTCACAGAGAGAAGCTATGCTTACCTTGCAGCAGTAGGCATAGAAATATACTTTATCAACATGCTCAACTCAGTTCTTGAAGCAGTATTTCCCTTCTCACTTGCACTAGCTGAATAGATCACCCTCAGAAAAAATAACATGGCTTGGTAGATGAAGAGTGCTCCAAAACAGACCCTTTACATATTAGACCAATACATATTAGATAGAAAGGGATTAATATCCCACACAGAAAACTCAAATTCTTCATGCTGCAAGTCAGACAGGTTATTTATGTTCACATATCAAAGAAAAAACAACCAGACTCTGTTATATAAACTGAAAATTTAAAGCTATCTATTAGTATGCATGAACTTAAGCTAAATTTAATTCATCAGTGGCACTTCAGGGTTTGCTTACATAAATCCACAATGAAGTCTGCTGGATCTCTGAGGAAGACAGAAACCTAAGAATGATCTGGGTTAAAAAAAAAGTATGTTATACAGTACAGGAACTATATAAAGTAACATTTATGAACGTCCTCTAAAGAAATACCCTGCTTTTGAAAGCACTGGAGCAAACACGATGCTGAGAAGGGAGAAAATATTTGCTATAAGAACTGGAGATTTCATTAAGATCAAAGTAACAATATTTATTGCATTTTAGATTGCATTTTAAAACAGTAAATTAATAGTGCACAATGGCTTCACTTGAACCTTCTGAAAAGTGGGAGATCAAAAGCCCTAACCCCCTCTCTACCTCATGAATAGATTGTAGGCTAATGTGCTTCTCCAAGGGGCAGTATTTAGTTTAATAAATTGCCATCCCTGTGCTCTAATACATTTGAATTAGTGCTCCATGTACACTAAATCCATTTATTTTAAATTTGTTTTGTCTACATTGAGTGAAATAAAAACATCGCTCTGTACAGTCCACTATGAGCAGTGAGTACAACAGCAAAAGTATCATACAGTTTATACACACTAAATTTTTCCCATTTCTCCTATAAAGGAACCAGAGCAAACCTAATCAGCATGTAATTTAATTTGGTAGAATTCAAATTACAAAAGGGAAGGCCAAAAATTACAGCCCATAACTGTGCCCAAAAATAAAGAAGATTCCTGATCATATTAACTAGAACATGAATGAATGCAGGTGGAGAAGTAAAGCATGCTAAAACTGTGTTCTCAAATCTTTATAAATTCACCAAATATTTAAATTAAACATGGCTCTTTAAAGAAATGTCCAAAGCAGAGCAATATTTTTGGAAATTCAGTCTTACCAGCTGTGTTTTTCTTGTAACCCAACGTATACAATGCGCAAAGTGCTAAGCAACACTACAAAAAACACATTTACATCAACACTGAAGATCCGGGGAAATGAAATTCCAACAATTTTATTTTTTAAATGAGCTGTATTTTCTAAATTTGTTTTTATTTTTTTCCTGTTTTCATACAGTATTGAAAAGAAAAACGCACCACATTCACATTTTCCCGAGGAACTGTAAGGATGATCTCTACAGGGATAAACCCTGAGAAGCTTGAAGCTCAATCATTTTGATGTTGAAAAACTCTCCGGAGGAGAAAAGGCTTGATCTGAATGGTCTAGAACATGTATTGTAATTTAATAGAAGAGATGGTCGTCTTAATATTTAATGATTTAAAAGAACTTCCCAGTTCATGCGAAGAGTATAGTCCAAGAATAAATCATATTTGCGGAACACATTTTATGCTACGTAAGTGTATACTTTGCGGTCCTCAGGTGTTCGTGCCAAATATTCTCGCTCAATAAGTCCTTCAATACGCTTTTTAATAACAACTGGACTTGGTAGGAATCGTGCCTTCAGTTGTTGAGTTACCTGGAATGTAAGAAAATTTATTTAAATATTGTTTATGATACTAGCACATCAAGACTGCACACACCAGACTTAACACTGGCTTTAAAGCAACAACGGTGAATGTATTATGCCACAAAAGGCCACTGAAATTTGATCAAAATTCTATAGAGCAACCAACCATCAATACCAAAAGGTACAACTAGCATCCTCAGAATTTACCAGCAATTTATTTTTATTACACCGCTGGCACTGCTCTAAAACAGAGGTCTTTTTGGTCTGAGGGCTACATTCACCTTTGGCCAACCCTCTAAGGGCCACCTGCCAGTAGTGGGTATGGCCACCCCATATTCCCGCACATGCATACACATACGTAGCCCCCTACCTTCAGATAATCCATGAAGACTTATCAAAATGATCAGTGGGAAGGGAATGACTTGCAGCCCAGCCAGGAGACTGAGTGGAGATGTTTAAACTTTTCCATCCACTCCAGCACTATGTCTTTTTTTTTCTTTTTGCTTCCACCAAAATCAGGGACCAGAAAAATTTGCTTGGAAGGCTGAATCAAGTAACTGAGCTGGGGATTAGCCACCTGGCTCTAAAATTATCACTAAGTTTCTTATCTGTTTCTTTGAGATGATTCACCTAGTTAACATTTAACCAATGGACATAGCTATGTTGTGAAAAACATCCTAATTTAGAGATGGGCATTTCCTTTACCTTCTGCATATCACTGTAGTGGATGCCATCACATACTCAAAATTCTGAAGAACTGAAAACATACCTAT
The DNA here is from genome assembly GCF_030035675.1 of Rhineura floridana. NCBI lineage: Eukaryota > Metazoa > Chordata > Lepidosauria > Squamata > Rhineuridae > Rhineura > Rhineura floridana. Next base: position 108,469,170 of record NC_084486.1, read on the forward strand.
ACTACAAAATGTATATTGATCTTACAGAAGTTTAACTCTCATGGCTTCTCCCAAATAATCCTAGGAACTGTATTCTAATGAGGGTACTAAGGATTGCATTACTACGGTTCAAAGGAACCTCTGGAGAAAAAAAAATGACTATTAAAAGTAGTCCAACTAAGGCAGTTAGTCAAAGCAATCCTACATGAAGACTTGGGAGCCCTGTCTCAGTGGCAGAGCATATGCGTTGTGTGCAAAAAGTTGCAGGTTCAGTCCTCAGTATCTCCAAGCAGTGCTGGAGACAGTCTGAAATCCTGGAAAGCTGCTGTCAGTCAGTGTAGACAATACTGAGCTAGATGAACCAGTGATGTGACTCAGTATAAGATAGCTTCCTCTGTTCCTGTAAGATGACAGAATTTATTCCCTTAACCCATTTCCATTAAGTGAGTGAGATTACCTCTGCTACTAGAACATTATGCTGCATCTTCTTCCTAGATTTCATTATCCGGACTATAGCAGCCTCTATCTCATGTTTTCTGTCATCATCTACTTTCTGTCTTGTTTCTTTTCTTTCAGGGTCCGATTCTCCTTGTTTGGCAGCAACTGAAAGAATAGGAGAAATGCCTCAAGTTAGAAATACCTTAATTATTTAATTCTAAAGATGCTAACCTTTTGGCTGTTTGGAAATACAGCCAAAAGGTTTTTCTTTGGCAAGCTCAAGAAATGCTGGAAATATAATATGGTACAAAAGGATAACCAACCAAAGTGCAAGAATGGAACATGTTTCACTTTCATTTATTAAACTTAAAACAACAACTTTTAAACCAAAACGGACACTTCTTGTAGGAGTTAGTACTGTTTAGAGTATAATCAAATATATTTAGAAAGCTGCTACATATTTGTTAAACTGCAATTCTGGATAACATGGCATTTCATATATTCAGTCACATATGAATATAAAGAATTATATAATACAAGCTTTGGGGCAAGTTTTTTTGCTTTGTCAAAATTCTGCTTTCTACTAGGTTAAAATTGGGTCTTATTTGCTACAGTCCTCAAAGCTTTACTTACCTAGGTAGTTCACAAAATCTAAAATTGCAGCATTTTCTGTCAAAACACATTTCTTGTATTCACATATCTCTGTCATTGCTCTTGTGGATCTTTTCCCTACCTTTTCACCTTAGCTTCTCTTTCCCATTCCCAATCCTGATCCACCTCCATTTTCACTTTGTACGGATATCCTGGGTGTCAGTTTAAGCATTTACTTTCAAGAATGAAGGATAAGGCTATGAATGTCTACCAGCCACACTTGTTATGTTCTCCCTTCACTGTCAGAGGCAATATGCCTCTGAATGCCAGTGTCTGGGACTGACAAGTGGGGAGAGCACTGTTGTACTCAGGTCCTGCTTGCAGGCGTCCTGTAGGCATCTAGTTGGCCACTGGGAGAACAGGATGTTGGCCTAGAGAGGCCTCTGGTCTGATTCAGCAGGGCTCTTATGTTTTAAGTGAATAAAGCCTTTAAGCAGGTACTGATGTAAAGCTTATAAAACATATGCATGGTTTATTTTAAGTTAAACACCTATCTGGAATGATAATATGGATTTATAAATATTTTATTATCCACAGTACCTGGCATGAAATGACAACAAATGGAAGATAAATCACAGGATCTCAGCTAGTTTGCACTAGTTATCTGTTTGATTTCTGTACTAGAGTGTATGATTCCTATATTGTAGCACATCTATTATCTTCATTATCATGAGGGCTGTGCACCAGGTCTCCAGCCCAAGGCTGGATCCCAAACCAAATTGGCTCAATCCAGGCTTTGGCTGGATCAGGCTGAGACAGCCCTGGATAGCCTCACGTTGGTTTGGTCCGCCTGGAGTGATATGGGCCTGTCAAATAAGTGGGACAGTTGGGTGGTGGGGGGAAGGAGGAGAGGCAGGCAACCTCTGCTTTGCCTGTGCTTCCCCACAGAGAATGCGCTGGCAAAGCAGCATCCATCAGGACTGAATGCATCATCTCCTTCTTCCCCCACCACCCTCCCGACTGCATGTTTGTTTAGGGTTCAAAGCCCTAATTAAACTTTAGATTTAAACTGTCCCCCCTCCCCCCCAAATGATTCAGGGCCAGATCCTGGTCAATCCAAAGTGCTGATAGGGGGGAATGCATTCAGGCATAGCCCTAACTATTAAGCAAGCAAGTTCCATTAGTAAATCTTGCCGAATATCAGAGGTCAGACCCCTGCTTATATCTCATTCCACAAAGAGAAAAACAGGAAGTGGAGGCAGGGTAAACAGGAGAAGAATGTTTGTTTCAGTCAGACTTGCTTAGGCTCAGTTAGTTAATGATGAGGCAGCATCCAAGCAGAAATATCAGGGAGGCAGTTGGAGATGTGTGCTTGGCGAAAGCAAGTCTTGGGGTAGAAAGGCAGAGGGTAGGTGTCCTCACTGTACAGGCACCACAAAGGTATGGGATTTGATGAGGTCATCCAAGGACAGCGTGTAGAAAAAGAAGAGCAGAGTACCAAGAACAGAGAGTCCAAGGGGACACCAGGAGAGAGGGGGGGAAAGCGTCCCCCCCCCAATGGAACAATTAAGACAAGTACGAAGAGAATTATCTTAGGGCAAAATAACAGAGACCTAGGTCACGTGGAGGAAGTCCAGCCAGCCAGTATCAAAGATAGCAGAGATATCAAGAAGAATGAGGACTGAAGAGACTGTGAGATTTGACAGTGAGGAAGGGATTTTTGCAAAGGCAGTTGCAGTGGATTGCAGGGGGTAGAAACCTGATAGGGACTCAAAAACAGAGTTGAGGGAGAGAAAGTTGAGACAGTGGTAGCGTATAGTCTGCTCCAGGAGTTTGGAAGCAAGCCACAGAAGGGAGACTGGGTGGTAGTTGGAGAGGGAAGATGGGTCAAAGGATGGATGTTTGAAGAGACAGTGGCATGTTTGAAAACAACAGAGAAGGAGGGAGGGGAGAGGTCGATTATATGATGGAGATGAGGGATAATAATAAGGGGCAGACAACATTCAGGAGTCGGATACGATCCATACTGGATAGTTAAAAATGAAAGGGAATGTACCTGTTTGAATCTTGACTCTGTGTAGTTTGGATGTGAACTGGTCATTCACTGTAAATATATGTCCATTTTCTATTTCTTTTGATTTCGGCTCTTTCGTGAGAACCCGTTGTGTTGGTTTTCCACATGCAAGGGACTGTAGCGCTCGTACAAGCTCTCGTTCAGGGATATCCGTCTCTTGTTGAATTTCCTATATTAAGTTTAACATTTGATTTTTATATAGCAAGGAGGTTCTGAAGAAAACAAAATTCTGAACAGCTCTGAAGATGTCTTCCCCCTCTAATCAAACTAGTCCAAGACTATCAATTGTTTTGTTGAGAAGTTCAGAAAACATCTGGTGGTAACTCTATATGTGTTTCATAGTTGAAAAGACTATTTACCAAAAAAAAAAATGAAAGTGAATCTAGACTGTGTAAGTTGACAGCAGTGTGTTTTAGTACTTAATCTTATGACTTAACATAGTAACGTATATAAACATCAACTGTGCACATTACTGTAGCACAGGACCCTTTTCACAAATCTGTACAGGAGTTGGATGATCTATATGTTCAGCACAAAAACATAGGAAAATTTACTTATACCAATTGAAACTAGTGGTCCATCTGGCTCAGTACTGTCTACACTAACTGGCAATGGTTCTCCAGGGTTTAGGACAAGGGTCACTCCCAACCCTATCAGGAGATACTGGGGATTGAACCGGGGACCTTTTGCATGAAAAACACATGCTCTACCACTGAGCCATGGCCTTTCTCTCTCAGCACAGTTTGGCTAGATTGTCCCTCTGGACTATACCACTTCAGACCCAAGGTGGGAGGCAGGAAGTGGACAGAATTCCTCAAAGACCTTCCTTAGTATAAAAATCACTCAGAGAAAGCTGCTAGAAACCCTTCCCAGATTCCCTCATTCTCTACATGTAAGGATTTTTTAAAAAAATGTGGGGGAGCATTCAAAAATGCAATTCCTGCACCTGCAGACTCAAGCGTTCCCGTCCAGGAAATACTCTTGTCACTTGAACATGGTGCTCAGCAATTAGTGTCTATATAAGAACAAGATTTTTTACAAAATATATTAAAACATCAAACTAGAAAAGTATTGTAATTGCTTGATTACAGGATTGGATTTCCTTTGATTTAAATATAATTTTTAAGGGGAAGTAGCAACTAGATTACCTATCCACAAACTGCTAACATTCAGGCTGCTTGATCCTGTTTAATTTCACATTGAATTCCAATACCATTTCACCATATGCGGTGACACTTAAAGGTAATATTCTACACTTAAGTACTACTGTGTCACACATATTATCAAGATGGTAACTAAGCATCTATATTCCACAACATTATATGGCATGACAAAGTGAACATACAGGCTTGATTTTGTTTAATTTCACATTGAATTCCAGTATCATTTCACCATATATTCTACACTAAAGTACTATATACACAGGTGACACCTATATCTATTTACCATATCACTACACAGCAAGTAAAAATAAATGTTCATTAGGAAAAATAAACATCATGAAAAAGATATGGTTACCACCAACAATAAGTATAATAAATAAAAATATTTATTTTGATTTACAGCACTTTAATTTCACCCAAGACAGTTCAATGGAATTTTAAAATCGTCCTTGAATCAAAGGACGTTGAATCATATAACATATTTTTAAAGGTGAACCCATTATATATTTAAGTATATAATGGATAATATATTTTCAAGCTCCCTGGATGAGGACCAGTAAGATTCCGAAAGTGTTAGCAGCCTTTTATATCAAAAGTTCAGGAACTTCCTGTATGAATGCCTCAAAGGAATGAGTAATTCCTCTTCTCTATACGGCAGAAGAAGATAAACACATATTCAGGAAATAGTTGCAGTTTTTATAGCTAGCACAGAAAGTCACAGCTCATACCTCAAAAGTGTATTTTTCTCTGTTGTTAAAGAGCATCAATATCGTCATCTGGAAAGTGGAAACTTGCAATATGTGCTTCCGTGTGTTAGAGCCAGTTACTTGGGCACCTCCTACACCAACCTCTGAGCCATCTTCCTGTTTTAAATTAAAAAAAAAAACCCTCAAAAATCATTTTGGGAACATCAAGTTATGCTCCTTGTTTAAGTTTTCTATGTACTTACTATAAAGTGTAAGTCGTCATCTGACTCATAAATTCAAAACAAAGCTTTTTATTTCGATGTATTTGTATCATTTTCTTATCCCAGAGTTTAAATACTTAGTTTTGCTATTAAAAAGCAAATCAGCTTATTGAAGCCTCAATTTTGCTTTTTAATAAGACAACTGATGACCCAAGGTACCACTGTATCTAAAAAATCAGGCTTTCACATTACTGAGAGAAGACTGCACTGTTTTTCAGCATAGATAAATTGGAGACTTTTTAAATGTCAAACTTTACACATGACAATCACAGCTTGCATTACCCCACAAGTTCTCAAAGTAGCTATAATCCCACTGAGCGCCAGAAGTAGAGGAAGCCTGCCAGAAGCATGAGACACAAAGACAGGTTGACAGACAGATGTTCAGTTCTCTCATAGTAGCCAAGAGGTATTATTTATTTATTTTATTTATTATTTTATTTATATCCCACCATTCCTTCCAGTAGGAGCCCACGGCGGCATTACTTCCAGCCTTGGCTGAAGGTATGAGTGTGACAAACCAGAATAGCAGATACAGAAAGCAAAGGCCATGAGAAGATCCTGGACAGACTATAGGTATAGAATTTCAATCAATGGTATTGTGAAGGGGAATAGGTAGGACAGGGAAATGAGAAACAAATCTGCATAGACCCTGAACTTTAAGAAGAGGGAAATACTTGGCAAAAAGATTTCAGACCCCTGCATTACAACACTGAATACATCATATTCACCTGTACAATACTTTATAGCATTGTACTGTTCCCAGAGTGTCACTCTGAGTATGTGTGTGTGTGTGTATAAATATATTAAAATGTTTAACACTGCTGAACATTGATACATATTGTTATAATCAGCTTATATATGAAGAACTGAAATATATGTGCAAATAAATTCTATTTCTATGTTCATAATAACTGAAGGCACAATTCAAAGTAATAATAAATTTATGGGCACACCACATACCTTTTTAACAGGACCATAGAAGGTGGCATTGAGATCTGCAGAACCCATGTGATGCTGGAGTGTCAACTGCCTTCCACTATGCTTGGCTAAATAAAATCTACAAAACACAAGAAGTTGAATTGCCATTTGACCATCTATATTTTAAAATACAGATGCAAGAACTTCTTACATGTCAACACAGGTTTATTATTTTGTGACTGATAACATGGCAAGCAAGCATCAGTTGGGTGCACATACAGAAGCATTTAATAAATGCACATTTTCTGTCCATTAGCTATATGCATACATAGCTTATTTTTAAAAAACATTCCACTAAGTATTCACACAAAGAAATTTTAACAATTCCTCACCTCCTAAATATTTCAAAAGCATGCCTGGGAGCTGGGGGAATGTTGCATTTTGGTGTGGCTGACTGAGTGGGCCAGTAGCCTGTTGTGAGAACCCGCACTGTCAGATCAACACCACCTAATGAGACCTGCAGAAATATAAAGAGAAATATTCTGTGTACCCTTGTCATTCACTTTTTTATTTTAAAAAAAATCATTGGGTTTCACACATATACAAAGAAAGCAACAGTAACAAATACCAAACAAACAAACCTTTTATGTTTATGTCTTCCACATACCAGGAAATATATAGCTTGCTATTCAGGACAGACATGGCTGCCTTAACTTCATTAAAGCAAAATCATTAGAAGGCTAGTATCCAAGGGTGTAGAGTACATCACTGACAGAAAAATGTACATGTGCCAAGAGAACCTTAAGTGGAAGCAGGAGTATAGATACTTTCTATGAAATGTGGGCTAGCTTCATCAAGTATGTAAACAAAACAGGAGTGTGTAGCAGCACAAATTCAGACATGTGGAGATTTAGAGAGACAGGTTTTCTGGTGGGAGGAGGGTGGCAAAGACATGTACAACATGTAATGGAATGTTAAGAGATGGACTAACAAAGCCAAGCAACACGGTGACCTCAAGTGTGTATAGGTGTTGTACTGTTTTATTATTGCTGGTGATATGAATTTGATGACCTTTGTAAACATGGTATGAATGAACTAAATAACTAACTAACATAGGAGGGGGGAGAGAAAGCAAAAACAAATGTATGGTACAGCCCTGAAAAAAAGAGGACGTGTTATCTATCCCAATGAATCTATCCGACCTGCCCTAGATGGGGTTACACTCCCCCTAAACGAGCAGGTCCGTAGTTTGGGGGGCTTATTAGATCCGCTCCTGTCACTGGAGGCTCAAGTAGCCTCGGTGGCACGGAATGCGTTCTACCAGCTTCGGCTGGTAGCCCAACTACGACCCTATCTGGACAGGGAGAACCTCGCCACAGTTATCCATGCTCTGGTAACCTCTAGATTGGACTACTGTAATGCACTCTACGTGGGGTTACCTTTGAAGACGGTTCGGAAACTTCAGCTGGTGCAGAATGCTGCGGCCAGAGTTCTTACTTGGACTAAAAAATCTGATCATATAACACCTGTCCTGGCCCAGCTGCACTGGCTACCAATATGTTTCTGGGCCAGATTTAAAGTGTTGGTTCTTACCTATAAAGCCCTTAACGGCATCGGACCGCAATACCTGGCGGAACGCCTCTCCCGCTATGTACCTACCCGGTCACTGCGCTCGACGTCGAAGGCCCTTCTCCGGGTTCCAACGCATAGGGAGGCCCGGAGAGCAATAACTAGAGCTAGGGCCTTCTCAGTGGTGGCCCCCGAATTATGGAACGCCCTCCTTGACGAGATACGCCTGGCGCCTTCTTTGTTATCTTTTCGGCGCCAGGTAAAGACCTACCTCTTTGCCCAGGCATTTTAAATTTAATTTTCATTTATTTTAATTTTAATCTTTTGTCTTAATTTTGTTTTTAAAAATGTTTTCTATTGTATTGTACTCATACCCACATGTATTTTAATCTGTTTTTACCCTGTTGTACACTGCCCTGAGAGCTTGTTGCTATAGGGCGGTCTAGAAATGTAATAAAATAAATAAATAAATAATCCCCAAAAGGGCCGGACTAGATGAGAGAATAAAATGAAGGTGCAAGCTTTAATAAATCTAAAATCCATGGCAACTCAGAACTCTCTGGAAAATTCTGGTGGTAGTTCCTAGTACAACTTTCGGTAGAGAGCACTTGTGCAAGTCACCTTAGCACAGCACAGGAAATGTGGAAGTACTGTCTGTCCTGCTGGGGAGCACAGTGATTGAAATTGCAGAAGCTACTATGGATTCTTTTCCAACATTGCATAGGTATTTAACTATAGAATTTAACTGGGCTAGGCTGAAGGGCCAAAACAGAAAGAGACTGCCTATCTGAAGGAGCATCCCTGCCAATGGGTGGAAGGATAAAAAAGAAGTGGCTATTTTGAATTGCAACAGCAGCAGATTGAGAGAATTCTAGGAGAACTGGAGAGTACAGAGTATCTGCCTGTTGCCATCTAACTTCCCCAAACTCAGTGTAGCCTCATAGAGCAGTCGAGAGACTCAAAGCCAGCAGCAACGATCACTGTAGTCACTTGGAACATCAAGCCGAGAGCAGGAGATAGAAAGAGGAGAGTGCAACTCCACTTGACCCATGTTTGAGGAGGGAAGTTCTTGGGGCCTTCCACCCAAAACAAGGAAGAGACCATTAAGAAGCATGCCCTATGTGAGAGTCTGCAAGTTCACTTATGTGAGAGGTGGACTTTTGGACAATTATTTATTAAGCATATAGAAACTCTTGACATGGACTGTTTGCACGGGAAGATGATCTGAGGGTATCTTATGCTGGTCCTATGTTGGCTGGAGTTACCAGAATCGTATTTTCGCATGTCTGCCCTTCAATATTTATGTATTTTATATTACTTCTGCCATTTCTGAAGACTGACTAATTTTATTTACTGTTTACACCTATGAACTCTTTCTGCAGTCGCTTTCAGCTTCTGGCTCATTGTTGAGTGTTTGAAATACTATTGAAATGAAATATTCCTGAAATAGTTACTTAAATTAGTTAATTGTTTGATACACCAATGTCACTTTTGCTATGTGTTGCTGTTTATTATTGCTTCATTCTTACGTATTGTAAACTGCTTTGGGTACTATTTTTTGTATGTGAAAAAAACAGCATCCAAATTAAACAATGTTGATTAAAAGATGACGATCTAGAAAGTCAAACCACTAATTGGAGTTAAGCCATTTGCACTTTCAATCTTAGGTAAGAGTTTAATTTCAGCAGTTCAGTAAAGGTATCAACTACCCTCTATAGATCCAAAGTGAACAATTCTCAAACAAGTCTTAAAACAGTCAGAGGCCAGAAATATATGCAAGTTGAATAGTCAAGGTGACAGTATAAATCTTTGAATTATATACTACTACCAAAGCACAAACTGAACATGGGATGAAAGAGAGGACTAACTTGCTATTTCATTTTGTTGAATTTTCTTTATCATGCAACAATTTTAAGTGAAAAAATTTTTTGCATTCAAAAAGGCAGTGTATTTTACATTCTTCCTCCCCGATTTTCCATGCATGACATTTGATTTTAATAGAGATCTATAATTTGGTAGAGATACTGACTTCTAATATTGGTTATCATAAAAGACCTGATGCTTCTGTGTTTTCACTGCATTTCTCAATGTCGCATTTCCTTGCTCTTGTCTCAAGTGCATACTTTAGCTTTGTACTTCACCCAGATCCAGAGCTGACAACAGCACCACGTGCTAAACCCCAACTGCTTGTAGTGCATTAGATAGCTCTATCAAAACTTATTAGCCAGGATAGTTAAACTTAGACAGTAGACATTTGAACTCAAGAAGCTGAGGATAAATAACAGAGGAAGTCTAATGCCTTCATGCTTGAGGGCCCCTTTGGAAACATTTGGGTGGCCACTATTGGAAACAGCTTGCTAGACCAGCTGAATCCGTAGTCTGATCCAGTAGGGTTCTTTATATTAAGCTTTTGCTAATGTAAGAATGTCAGTATTCTGTCACAATTCTAATCTACACATAGCCAAATTGTAATTAACAATACATTCTCATCAAAGCTATCAAGGAACAAAAAACAAACAAACCTGGATCACATTCTTATATGAAACATGTAACAAAATGTAGAGGGAACAATTCCAGTATTTGTTTGATACACTACAAAACTGTCAGTTGAAGGTCAAAGGAAATGAGACATTTAAAGGCAGGAAATGTAATCAATCTTCAATTACTATAGAAATAAGATATGGGGATAGAGACGGGAACTTCATCACGATCCTGGTGCTGGAGGAGCGGAGGCAGTTCAACCTTTCCCCCAGTACCATTTTTCCAATGTCAATATGCCCCCTCAGCTATTTGCTCCATTATACAGGTCTCATTTATTTTGGGATTTAGCCAAGTAGCCTTAGGTCTCAATAGGTCCTAAAGTAAAGTATCAAAAGCTTAAAAGTCCATTTGATAAAATGAACTAATCAGTTATGAGTCCTACAAATGCAACTCTGATAACCTAGAGACTTTGATTCTTTTTTTACATGCACATAACACAAAAGGATTTAAATGGTGCACAGTACTCACTAAAATACTGCCAGATGCTTAACTATATTTTATTATTGCCAATCACATAAAGTAAGTGTGTGCCACCTGCTGGTGAAGCAGTTCATTTAGAAGATTTCGTTTTTAAGATCTAAAATGCTCATTCAATCCAAAAGTGAACACTTACTCTGGAATAGGACCTAACTGCCCACCAATTTCCTGCCTTAATAAATATTATAATTACTACCATGCAATGCTAAAACTATTTACTTCTCTTGTGTAGCTTAGAAGGCAACACTCCCACTAGCACTGCACAATGAAAACGCAACTGTGCTGAAGGGTGCTTCTCTTGCTGGGATCAGAACATCTTCTTCTCCCTTTCAGTATACAAGGCCCCCAAAGTTACAAGGTGCAGGGTCATGGTGGTGATGGGAGAAAGCCCTGTGCACTGTGTTTCAGTTTGCCTTTTGCCTTAACAAGCTAGTAAGCTTCAAACTGGATGCACCATGATTCAGTGGGAAGCAGAATAAAGGACTGGCCGCAGAATTTGGGTTCCGAATTATCTCATATTCCATCCTATTTAGTTGTGTATTATGCTCAGTCTTTTGGTGGCTACCTAACATTATTCCATCCCATCTGTTCTCTCTCAGCTTATCTCAATTCTCCCCCCCCCACACACACACAGACACACACTCCCCACCATTCATACTTATCATGCACCATGCCCATGCCCTCCCTCTTGCTCCTTTCTGTGGTATGCGGTCAACTGATACTATGGCTTCTCTTTGGTTAATTCTTTAAATTCAATTTAATTCACTCATGCTATGAATTCTTAATGAGTTTCTCCTGCTCTCCCAATAAACTATTCCTCCCTTAACTTGATCTCCCTTATCTCCCTCCCTCCCCAAACCTTTCCTTTTCCCCAGCCTATATTTGTGTTGTTCTTGCCTAGTCATTTTCTGGAACTCCCTCTCAATCTTGGGTTTTCAATGTATACCGAATTCCTTTTTATTCACTCAGTCTTTCCTAGTTTAGGATTGTTATTCGTAAATTGTCCACAACTGGCACTGTGATCATGTCGTAACATGTTTCATTCTGCTTTATGATGTGTTATTGTTTTTATAATATGCATCCTCTTCCTTGTACACTGATTGGATATTTTTAATGCTAAGTGATCTAAAAAAAAATTCAGATTAAAATAATCCCTCCACAGGTCCCCTTGATGCTATCACATCCCTTCTGGCCTGCCACTGATTCTTCATCATCACATAAATCAACTTTGGCCTCTCCTCTGGAAACATGCTACCATTACCCACATTCCCTGCTTCTCTAAATACCATCTGTCTTAAGCTAGTGCTTAGCTGGGCTCCTGCTGGGAGGAAGGGTGGGATATAAATCAAATAATAAATAAACAAATAGTTCTCTCCCTACCCAACAGCTTATACAACATTTCCAGGGATGGAAGGCTTTTCCTCTGCCTTCCCTCTCTCCACGGGCTCATAGGGATCTGTTCTCAGCCCTCTGCTATTTTGGATAACCTCAAAATCCTACAACTTTTAGTAGTATCTATGTGCTGATGACAGGCAGCTCTGTCCCACTCTGTGCTCCAGATGTTCCTCCTCTAACTCCTGACTGATATATTTACTTAGATATTTAATAACAATTTCAAACTCAGTGTGTCCAAGACTAAACTTCTTTTTCCAATCTTCTCTTATCAGCTGACAACATCAACATCCACCCTGTGAATCAGGCATAAAGCTATGGTTTATCTTTGATTCTTCCCTTTCCTTTGCTCCGCAAAAGTAGTGTGTTGCCAAGTCATGGCTCTTCTCTTTTTACAACACTATAACAATACACACCTTTCTCACTGCCCTCTCAACAAAATCCATAGTTTGTCCATCTTCAGTCTTGACTACTGCAATTTTCTTCTCACTGATCTTCCACTGTCAAAACTGACCCCTTTCATTTCTGTCTAGAACTCTGTTGCCCAAGCATTCTTCTCTCTCATTGTACAGACCACATAATGCCGCTTCAAATTCCTACACCAGCTTCCTGTCTGCTTCAAAGTTTCTGTGGTTTCCCCCATTCCTTATCTTTCTGCCATCATATCTAGATATATCCCTTCACATTACTTTTATTCCCCCACCACTAGCTGTCCAATAACCTCTTGCTCTCTCAAATGACTCTGCCCTTTCTCATTTGCTATTCCTTTTATCTCAAACTTCATTCTAGAAATATTGGTGTTCAGTTTTTTCTCTTGTTGCTGCTTTACATTCTACAATGTTGAATTTTTTTTTATTGTTAAGCTGCTGTGTGTGCTGGTTTTCAAAAAAGCGACACAATTTTTTTTAAAAAAATTAATAAAACAGCAATCTTTCATTCAGAATGTTTTACTCAAAAACAATCAGAAGAACTGAAAGTAGTGTTCAGACTCAGCAGTTTGCTTCTTACCCCTGTTGCCTGTAGATGTTGCCTAAATTCATCCATTGTTGTGTTTGAGATGCTCATATCCCTGAACATTCCTTCCAGTTTCGATGTGAATTGACATCCACATTCAGTCTGCAAAAATGAAAAGAAAGATTCCTTTTCAATGATCCAAAAATTCTATGAAGGTTTTTTTTTGGGGGGGGGGAGGTGGAGAAAAAGAGGAAGAGATAACCACTTGGAAGGACAAGGTGGGGTGCTTTCCGGTCTGACAATATCTTTGTGAGAACCATTAAGATGCTGAGCCACATGCATCCAGACACTTCTCATAAGCCATAATCCTTCTCCAAGAACAAACAGAGAAAGCATTACTTATTCACTTTCTATGAAGATATGGAAGAATGACAAGGCCTGCTTTCCTCTCCCCTTCTATTTCCCACCCTCACTTACTGAGCTTTCTGGCAGGAAGCCAACTGCTGTTCCAAACATTGCAATTTTATGTTTTAAAATGGTATAGACAGACCTAGAAAACAATTTTTGTTAATAATAAATAAAAATTTAGTGCCTTGCCTTTAATATTTAAAAATACAGAAAGTTAGCATTTTTCAGAATTTAAAAAGAATTGAAGTACACTGGCAAGTAGCACACCACAATGATCCCACCATAGCTGTAATTATTACACCTGAATGTTGGGCTGAAACCAGAAACAAAGGGAAACTTTGGTCACTATGAAGTAGAAGATTGTGGGGACTGACTTTACCTTTAACTTAGATATCATGTTTTTCTCAGAGTCATCTGAAACACTTTTGTTTGTCAGAAGCCTCCTCGCCAAGTGCTGTTTATAGTATCGTTCAAATACATCTTTCTCTTGCATAAACCGAAACAAAACCATTGCCTTGTCCAATATAGTCTCTACTTCTTGTTCAGTTAGCTGTAAAGACAAAAACAACATTATTTTTAATCAGATGCTGCCAATCTTTATTGCTAGATTGTGCCCACAAAATACTATAATTAAGAAATAACAATGACAGCACAATCCATCCATGTTTACTCAGAAATAAGTCCCATTGGGGCTTACTCCTAGGTAATGTGTAGAATAGCAGCCACAGCATTCTTAAGACAGCTTCACACTTTATGCAACCACCCCATTTTCTGTGATCCACTGTGATAAAAACATTCCATGTTAAAAGGAGACACGTCTTCAAAAATACAGTGGATACATGGGATGGAGCTGCAGCCACAGATCCTTAGTTCACTTATCTCACATAACTCCAAATGTTTGGAGGGTGTCTCTATTCTATATTTCATGTTACTATGGGCAGTGGAGCGTCAAACATGGCTGCTGTCTAAACTGCTTCTCAAAATGTGAAGACTAACAGGATGACAAATGAAGAGCAAGTCAGAGGTATTAAATACTTCATTTACAATACTAAAAGTTTAACTGCAGTAACTGCTTCATATGAACCGTTTTCTAAGGGCTTTATGTGATACTATTGCCTATATCATATTTGGACACAAGGCTCAGATCAGAAAGCTGGTTCTCTTCCTTGCAAAGTGTTAAATGCCTCTAAGGAACCAAAAAGTGACCAAAGACTATTTGGTCAACCTTGTAGCTCATTTCGTTTGGCTTTGAGCAACACCAGAGAACCACTTTACACAACGGACAGGAAGCTGGAACAGGTACACACACTGCCCAAAACCTCCCCCTCCCTGCCGCCATCCCCCAGAGACCCACACTCCCCACTTAAACTGCTTGCCTCCCACCCACTCACCTGCTGAGGCCACCACTACGTAGCCCATCAATTTGCCCAGCTGTCCTTGCTGCCCTGCCCCCAACATCATGCTGTGTGATGTCATATGTATATATAGCTCAAAAATGTACTTGGTTGGAGACTGACATTTGCCATCTAATACAAATTGGACTAACATATAACTATTTCTTGTTTCTTGCAGAAGTCTCAAGACATCAGAAACATTTAAAAATCCCATAGCATTTTTAATTGTTTGACAATTTCCAATCTTTTCTGTTTTTATTTACACACATACAGTTTATGAGACTGCAAACAAATTTATGATAAGTATATAGAATTTGTTCATTCAACTGCACTATTTATTGCATTTTGAAAGTTAAAACAGCTACATTAAAATGCTTTATAAGAGCACAATAGTTCACAGAAAAACAAGCTTAAACTGCTGTTTTGCCACAAATTAGCATAGATGTAACTGAAAATATACTTACCCCCTTGACTCCTTTTTTTAATTTGTCATCAATAAATAATGAGAGATACTCTGGAGATCTAGAGTTAAGGTTGAGGAAATACTCAAAGTCACCCGCAATGGTTTGCTTGAAGAGCCTGTCGTTATTGAAAGATTCTTGAAGGAAGCGGTCAAACCTACTCTTCAAATCCAGTAAACCCTTAGAAAAACAAAGCCTATTTTTATTTTTTCTACTATATGCTGTATGAAAATCACATCGATTGTGAGGTTATAGGACTGACAACTACTTGCTCTATAAGGAAGAATCTCTAAAATCCAAACTGATGGCATCACATGGTGGATATTCAAGACATTTTCAGGGTGCTTTTTTTCTGGCAACTGAAGTGTATTTGAAGAAAAGTGGGTGGTGGTTGCTCGAGCTCAGCCTCAGCAGGAAGAATGTAAAGAACTGTGCTCCTTTTAAAAAAGACTTTGTACCACCTGGTTTTGCATTGTATTTTTCACCTGGGAGACCAGGGTTTGAATCCCCATACAGCCATGAAGCTCACTGGGTGACCTTGGGCCAGTCACTGCCTCTCAGCCTCAAAGGATAGCAATGGTAAACCACCTTTGAATACCGCTTACCTTGAAAACCCTATTCATAGGGTTGCCATAAGTCGGAATCGACTTGAAGGCAGTCCATTTCCATGTTGTTAACAGAAGGAGGAGAGCATGCAGGCTGCTTTGTGGAGTACAGGAAGTAGCCAGCAGAAGGCCTTATCATGTTGTTGCTGCTGCTGGTATAAGGGCTGGGGAACAGGTTTGGTGGCCAGGTGCAAAGAGGATTGGGCTCCTGCACCTTTAATGGTTGTGTAGAAAAAGAAGATTTCAGCAGGTGGAGTTCTAGTCACCAAACCTCAAGAAGGCTATTGTAGAGCTGGGAAAGGTACAGAAAAGGGTGACCAAAATGATCAAGGGGCTGGAGTGATTCCCACATGAGCAAAGGTTACAACATTTGGGGCTTTTAATTCTTTTTTTTTAAAAAAGGCAAGTAAGCGGGGATAATATGGGGAAAAGGTTTGCCTGGGGTCATCCAGTAAAGCTGAATGATCGGAGATTCTGGACAGAAAAAAGGACATCTTCACACACTGCATGTTTAAGATGTTTTTATAGTCTTTTTTTAAAGTGTTTTGTTTTTAAGATGTTTTATAAATGTTTTTAGTCTTTTATTGCCTGTTTGCTGCCCTGGGCTCATTTTGGGAAGAGGGGTGGGATATAAATTTAATAAATAAATAATAATTAATGATAAATAAAATTGCCGTAAAATATTTAGAACACTATTTAACATCTGGTTAAGGTAAGAAAAACAGATTCTAGAAATTCTGTATTTAATTGTGATTTTCTGTTTTTCAAGAAGAGGATCTCAGTTAGCATGGGAAAAGGGCCCCATCTTCAGGGCCAGGGAGGCAAGCTTATTTCTGGAGGAGAAGCCTCTCCCTTCACTTTTAGACACTTCAATCCAAAGTGGCATAAAAAGAAAACTGAAATAACCCAAGAACATGTAATCCACAGACACTCTAACCAGAATTGAATAGGAGCTTCTAACAGAAATTATCCAGGAATGGAAAAAGGGACAAAGCAGTTTGAACTCCCCTTTTCCTGAGGTCAGGGGAGGCACCAACGGTACTTGTGGGACAGCAAAGAACATAAAAAAGAACAGAGAAAGTCTATTGCTCTCAATTCTTTAAGCAGACAACTCCTCCCGTTAAACGGGAAGAGAAAAAGAATATAACTCCCCTACAAAGCACAGGTCAAGTTATCTTCTCTCCCTTAAGAGCAGGGTGGGGAACCTCTAGCTTTCCAGGCCTCCCCATTTGGCCTGTGAAGCTGTTTTGGGCAAGCCACATGCACTTGCCTGACACTTGATGTCATATATGATGCCAGGTGTGGCACACATAAAGGCAGGGCCTGGCTGAAAGGGGATTTGCTGGAAAGCTCTGTGGAAGGGACTTTGAAAGTGGTCAATCCCCTGACATTGTTGTAACATCAGATGACAGGTGGGTTGTCCAGCTCACCTGTAAAAGCTGGCCTGTAGGGGTGGGAGAGAGATAAGGATCTAGCCTGTGTAACCAGAAAGGTTTCCCACCCCTGCTTAAGAGGAAGACAAATTTACTGTTAAGTACAGATTCTGTTTCACTCCTCAAGTGCAGAGGACAGCTAGCATGCGGGTATCAAAAAGCTGTGCATCCCTGGACAGTAAACCCAAGGCTAACAACCTTCCAGAGTTGACTCTCTAAGGATGCAAAACAAAGGTACCTTCATATGAGGTGAGAAGTGTTTATCTTACAGCTTACTGAAACTATCCAGCAACGATCATGTAGCTGCACTATGTATCTCCTTCAAAGACATCTTTTCCAGAAAGTTGCTATAGTGGTGGCCCCTCTTCAAGGATTTGAACGTTTCTTGAGCTGTAGTATACCATCTCAGCAAGACTAGGGAAGCCATGGAAACTGATCGAGATACTTTTGAAGGAGACAAATAGCTAAGGGCTTGAAAGGTGGCTCCGAATGTGCAGAAGGTGGGGACATGGCTGCCAGATGTGGGGACATGGCTGCCAGATGCACTGGTAGGAGCAGGGCTAGCCTGCATGGCTCCACAAGCCCCCTCATAAAATCTTTCAATGTGTGTGCGCAGTAGTCTGCACTCCCTCCTGCGTATCAGTGTTTGAGTACCACTCCCTGGTGAAGCAGTGCCTGTGGTAGATAAGAAAAATGTTTTGTTGGGAGTGTGTAGATTTGGGCAGTGACCTGACAACACTGGTCATGTTAGGGGAGCATGTTAGGGGGCCTACTTGAAAACAAAAGCAGGAATTTATCTGGGGACTGATCGGAGAGGTGCTTCCTTATCTAGAAACAAGATCAGGATATTGCATTCCTGACCATGAAGGAGGTGCCTTTTCCTATTCTAGCTGTCCTTTTCCACTTGAAGAAAAAAAAATCAGTTTGTTTGAAAAAGTCTGTTAAATGACACTGTTAAGTGAGATGATCAACACATTTGAAATAAGTTTAAAAAACACTTCAGGGAACAAGATTCTCAGCAATTTCTCTTTGTTCCGTCCTGGTATGGAACATTTAGAACAGCACTTGAACTGCTCTCAGTATAATGAAATTTAAGAATTTTAGTTACCTGAATATAGTCAACTGGATTCTTTCCTTCTCCTTCTTCAGATACAAGTGCTTTACCTTGCTCCCGCAGGTAAGAGCTCATACACTCGCACATCGTCTTAAGACCATTCGGCACACGACTGAACAACTTGTACATACAAGCAAGATCTGCAACAAGGTAGAAAGCTTATTAACTACCAACAATATGGTATTTCTATCACAACATAATAATTAGGTATGCTAGAGTAGTATGCACCCTTGAGTCTCTTTGGTGAATAGGATAGAAAAGTTTACAATAAAAACATTTTTAAGAATTGTCAATGTGAAGTGTCCACTTAAAGACCAAATTACCATAAAATTGAGGGCAAGGTTACAAATTCAGTTGTCCATGCTCTGGTAACCCCCAAGTTGGATTACTGCAATGCACTCTACGTGGAGCTGCCTTTGAAGATGGTTCGGAAACTGCAGCTTGTGCAAAATGCAGCGGCCAGATTGGTAACAGGGACCAGATGGTTCAAACATATAAAACCTATTCTGGCCTGCTTGCATTGGCTGCCTGTATGTTTCCGAGCTCGATTCAAGATGCTGGTTTTAACCTATAAACCCTTACACAGCTTAGGACCACAATACCTGATGGAACGCCTCTCCCGACACGAACCCACCCGTACACTACGCTCAACATCAAAGGCCCTCTTCTGGGTACCTACTCTGAGGGAAGCTTGGAGGATAGCACAAGGGAGAGGGCCTTCTCAGTGGTGGCCCCAAATTATGGAATGATGTTTGTGACAAGGTGCGTCTGGTGCCAACACTGTTATCTTTTCAGCGCCTGGTCAAGACTTTCCTCTTCTCCCAGGCATTTTAGCATGTGTTTTCAAATTGCTTTTTTTTAAAAGTGTTTTTTTTTAATTTCCATATTTGTTTTTAATTGTTGTAAACCACCCAGAGAGCTTTGGCCTATGGGGTGGTATACAAATGCAATAAATAAATAAAATTTACACACACACTTTTTGCTGTTATGTGCCTTCAAGTCAATTACGACTTATGACGACCCTATGAATCGGCAAACTCCAATAGTATCTGTTATAAACCATCGTGTTCATATCTTGTAAGTTCAGGTCTGTGGCTTCCTTTATGGAATTAATCCATCTCTTGTTTGGTCTTCCTCTTTTTCTATTCCCTTCTGTTTTTCCCAGCATTATGGTCTTTTCTAGTGAATCATGTCTTATTATGTGTCCAAAGTACGATAACCTCAGTTTCATCATTTTAGCTTCTAGTGATAGTTCTGGTTTGATCTACGACCCAATTATTTGTCTTTTTCGCACTCCATGATACCATGTGTAAAGCTCTTCTCCATCACCTATTTCAAATGAGTTGATTTTTCTCTTATCCACTTTTTTCACTGTCCAACTTTCACATCCATAAATAGAGATCGGGAATTCCATGGTCTGAATGATCCTGACTTTAGTGTTCAGTGATACATCTTTGCATTTGAGGACCTTTTCTAGTTCCCTCGTAGCTGCCCTCCCCAGTCCTAGCCTTCTTCTAATTTCTTGACTGTTGTCTCCATTTTGGTTAATGACTATGCCAAGGTATTGATCATCCTTGCAAGTTCAATGTCCTCATTGTCAACTTTAAAGCTACATAAGTCTTCTGTTGTCATTACTTTAGTCTTCTTGACGTTCCGCTGTAGTCCTGCTTTTGTACTTTCCTCTTTCACTTTCAACAGCATTCATTTCAAATTATTACTGATCTCTGCTAGTAGAATGCTATCATCTGCATATCTTAAATTATTGATATTTCTCTCTCCAATTTTCACACCTCCTTCATCTTGGTCCAATCCTGCTTTCTGTATGATATGTTCAGTGTATAAATTAAACAAATAGGGTGATAAAATACACCCGTCTCACACCCTTTCCGATTGGGAGCCAATCGGTTTCTCCATATTCTGTCCTTACAGTAGCCTTTTGTCCAGAGTATAGGTTGCGCATCAGGACAATCAGATGCTGTGGCACTCCCATTGCTTTTAAAGCATTCCACATTTTTTCATGATCTACACAATCAAAGATTAGCTGTAATCTATAAAGCACAGGGTGATTTTCTTCTGAAATTCCTTGGTCCCTTCCATTATCCAACGTATGTTTGCGATATGATCTCTGGTACCTCTTCCTTTTCTAAATCCAGCTTGGACATCTGACATTTCTCGCTCCATATATGGTAAGAGCCTTTGTTGTAGAATCTTGAGCATTACTTTACTTGCATGGGATATTAAGGCAATAGTTCGATAATTACTGCATTCCCTGGGATCCCCTTTCTTTGGAATTGGGATGTATACTGAATGCTTAAAGGCTGTGAGTCATTGTTTAGTTTTCCATATTTCTTGATGAATTTTTGTCAAAATTTGGACAGATTCAGTCTCAGTAACTTGTAGCAACTCTATTGGTATGCCATCTGTTCCTGGTGATTTGTTTCTTCCTAGTATTTTAAGAGCAGCTTCCACCTCACATTCTAAAATTTCTGGTTCTTCATCATATGGTTCCTCCGTGAATGAATGTCAACCTTGCATCTCTTTTATACAGTTCTGCTTCCATTTTCCTTTTATTTTATTTCTGTCAGTCAGTGTGTGCCCCTGTTGATTATTTAACATCCCTACTCTTGGTTTGAATTCTGCTTTAATTTAGCTAATCTTTTGGAATAGGATTCTTATTCTACCTTTTTTGTTGTCCTCTTCTATTTCTGTACAATAACTATTTGAATAGTTCTCTTTGTCCCTACGTACTAGTTACTGTATTATTGCATTTAGGGTTCTAACCGTGTTTCTATCTCCTTTTGCTTTTGCTTCCCTTCTTTCTTTAACCATTTTAAGAGTTTCGTCAGTCATCCATTGAGGTCTTTCTCTCTTTTTAACTAGAGGTATTTTTGCATTCTTCCCTGATAATGTCTCTGACTTCAATCCATAGTTCTTCTGGTTCTCAGTTAGTTAATTTAGTTTACATATCACTTCATATTTCAATAGAAATCTCTAAGCAGTTTACATATCCTAACAAAAAGGAATCAATGTTAAGAAATACATAACATTATACTTATATACTTGCTAATAGTCTCTGTACACAATCGAAACAACCTAGTGAAGTGTCTGTAAGTGGCATAATCCTGGACTTACCTTCTGTTTTTCCATTTTTCAGCATATGAACTAGACCAGAATTCTCCATTTCCACTATAGTCTTCATATGTTTGGAAATAAGCTCTCTCTCAACAACTTTTACAATTGGCTCTTCAGTTGATTTATCAAGGCAGTGCATCACACGTTCTATTTCTTCATTAATTCTAGCTTCTACTTTCTTTATATAAACTGAAGCACTATTTTCTGCTAAAAACTTCTGGCTTTCCATCTGAACAGAACAAAGCAGAGGCACACCATGTGATATTAAAACCTTATGACAGAATTATTACAAACACACTTCCTCCCTTCCTATACACCTAATCAGTCTCTATAACCTTTACCTTGTTGTAACCCATACAGCCCTTTATTATTATTCACATATTACACTATATGGGTGGGGCTGAGAGGCTGGGGCTCGCCTCATGCACACAAAACAAGCACAAATCAAAGTAGAAACTTCCCAGTTTGTAACTCAGTCTCTCAGCTGCAATACTACACCAGCTCTGAAAAACTGCTAACTGCTAATTTAAGGGGATGTTCAGAGCTGGCATAGTGTAGCAGTGATACCTGCTAATTTAGAACCCAACAATATAGACTTGCACATATTTGCTGGGATAAATGTCTACACCATCTGTAAACTAGTGTGTACATGAATTGGCGGTGGGGCGGGGGAGAGGATAAACAGGTATTTCTATCTAGTGGCAGCATCTTGCACTTTATGTGGATCTACTGAATCTGAGTACATGCATGGAGAGGAAGGGCTCCCACGATAAAGGGATGGAAGTGAAAAGACCCCACACATGAGCAGAACGCTGCTTGTACAATTTATATAAAGAGTGGAATCCAATGTTGTACGAGAGAATTTCCACTCGCACAATAAAATGTCACATCCCTCTCTTTCCCTCTGCAGCCCAAATTCTGCTCCTGAGTGTCCCCCAACCATCCAGAGCAGATTTTGAAAAAACACAGAGGTCTCAGGGAGGAGAGGAAGGCAAAGTTGCATTGCACGAGTGGAAGTCTGTTCTGCTCATAAGCATCACTGGAAACAACCAAGCATGTTCACATTTTCAGGGCGGGGGAGGGAATCGTTTTATTTTGGTCTTTGGGACAGTAAATCTTTAAGCAATATAAATAAGTCAGTATCTACCAGTACAATTATAAACCTTAACTGGAAAAATTTAACTGGAGAGATTTTTGCAATGTACAGTTGCAAGTACTGTCAAACAAATTCATTAATCAGATAAATACAATAGAAAACAGTGAAGTTAACATCCCACATACACTTGAAAACTGTATTGTACCTGAAAGAATTCTGCTGACATCTCTAAAAATGGAGCTTCAAAGTCTTCTTCATAGACTGATCTTCCCTCAAGGCCTAGAATCATTAACATCTGACAAGCATTTCTTATTGCTCCTCTGTGAAAATATTAATACAGATTAATTTTAGCAGAAACAGAATTTTCAAAACCATTCAGCACATCCTCATATAATTTCCACCCCATTCCCAGATCAACACAAGTGACCCTCATCATTCCAGCATACTCTACAGGGAGAGGAAGTCCCCCCAAGAACATCTCTACAGGAGAGACGACGCCAGGCAAGTGTACCATCTAGCTGCTGTTGCTGCTCTTGCTGGGTTGACTCCACTTGTGGGACTTCTGTGAGAGACCTGCCTCCTTGCAGACCCAGGCCCCATCAGCTGTGACTCAGCAGTTTCTGCCAGCAAGTACCACCTACCCCAGCTGCAGCAGTTGAGAGGGGCTGGCAGATAAAAGCAGGACTCCTGTAGGGCGGGTCCGCCGCCGGTGGGGTCGCCCCTTTGGGGGATCCACGTCGGGGGAACACAAGGGCAAGGGCTTGTCCTGCTACCCAGAAGAGGGAAGGAGGCTGCAGACCCACAGAGGTGTGGGGGCCTGGTCGATAAGTAATGATTTTAAATTAATTGTTGGTGGGGGGAAGGAGGGGGTTTTTTTGGTGGGTTTTTTGAGGGTTTTTTGGTGGTTTTAAGGGTGGGTGGCCTGCCTGAGTTGTGGAAGCTAGTGTCAGGGGCATGTGTCAATCAGAGGGGAGTGATTGGGGGAGGGTGGGAGGCCAATATCTAACGAAGCTGGGAGACAGATGGTGGTGGAGTGCTAGGGGCAGGCCACGTCAAGTAAGAGGAACTAAGGAGAGATGCGTAATATCTGTCTCCTGTTCTGGGTCTGTCCAGAGCTGAAAGATAGCTGGGGGATGCTTGACTCCATACTCTGGCCTTCGATTTACTGAAGGTCCCTGGTTCTCACCAGGCCTCCTCTCCATGAGACCAAGGTTGTTGACTGCATGTACTGGAGGTTGGGCCCAAAGGGCAGTCTAGGGATTCTGCTCTTGTACCGTCCACCCCGCTGCACGACAGACTCCCTGGCCGAGGTACTGGAGGTGGTCTCGGATGTGCGTGTGCAGTCCCCAAACTTGTTAGTATTGGGAGACTTTAATGTACATTCGGAGGCCATCCTCACAGAGGCACCATAGGACTTCATGGATACCATGGCTTCCTGGGAGCTGCACCTTATTCCAACAGGGCCCACCCATGTAGCTGGCCATGCACTCGACCTTGTGTTTGTCTCGGGAGAGGAGGGAAGTGATCAGAAAATTGGGGATACATCCATCGCCTCGTCATGGTCAGATCACTACTTGGTGAGGGTGGACTTCTTGGTGCCACAAACTCTCTGTTGGGATGGAGGACCCATTAGGATGGTCCGCCCCAGACGTCTGATGGATCCAGATGGATTCCTGAATGCGCTTGGGGATTCTTTGGCGCATGCACACGGGCACTCGGTTGAGACCCTGGTGGAGGGGTGGAATGTTGCAATCACCGGGGCATTAGACCGGGTGGCTCTGAAACTCACTCTCCCCCTGAATAGAGCTCAGACAGCACCGTGGTATACTTCACGGTTGCAAACTCTGAGGCGGGAGGTGAGACGGCTAGAGCGCCGGTGTGGAAATCTCACTCTGACGACGATCACATACGGGTTAGAGCGGCTGCAGCAGCCTACCATGTGGATTTTTATGCTGCCTCTATTGCGTCCACAGAGTGCTGTCCCAGGAGGCTGTTCCAAGTGGTCCGGAGCCTGGTCAGTCCAGTTGCCCCGGAACCGATGGAACATGCTAAGGCCTCCTGTGATGAGTTTGCAAAGCACTTTACAGAGAAAATTGATTGTATTAAGAGTGCTATTCCGTGCACTGTGGACACAGTGAGCGAGCCAGAGGCAGCCTGTGGTGCTCCGGTAGTGTGGGATCGGTTCCAACTTCTTCCCTCCGATGAAGTGGACAAGGTGCTTTCAACTGGCTCTTCAGGCAGGCTTTTGGGGTGGGTTAGGTTTTATTATTATTGTTGAGATTTTTTAATGTTTTAATGTATTTATATGTTTTTATTTTGTACGTCGCCCAGAGTGGCTGAACAGCCAGCCAGATGGACGCCTAATAAATTTAATAAATAAATAAATTGATGAAAGAAGAGCTAGAATAGCACAAAGAAGAGACTTTTCTGATCTTATTTTGAGACTATAGTATATAACCTATGCTGAGATTTAAAAAATGTGCATTGCTGCTGTTCTTCAGGAGGCATTTTAAGGCAAGGCTCTTTGGGTGGGCGTTTTCGAGATTGTTGTAACACAATGTGAAGACTATATAGTGCTGGCTACTAAACTGGATTTCATGGCTATAGCGATTTCTGGTTGTCACCATTATAGCAGCTGAAGAAGATGAACTATGAACTTTGAAGCTCTCAGTTCAATCATTCCAGCTGCCATTAATTCTTTAGGTGGCATTAGAGATAAGTTACCATTCCTTACCACCCCCACCCCCAAAAGAAATCAGCGATATGGGGGTAATAATACTGGCCTGTCTTACACAGTAAGAGAATTACGGAGCATGAATGCAAAATGCTGTGTACTTTCAGAAAGTGCTAAGTATTATTATGAATCAGATTTTTTAAAAATCAGTTATTTTAAATCAGATTTTAAAAGCTGTGTCTTTTTTTCTAAAAATCTCATTCAAAATGAAACTGAAATTTAATATAAAACATAATACCTATATTTATAAATTATTAAAAGTGAATCCATAATCTTGATGTATTGTTGCTATAGAAGTTTCACTCTACATAAATCAAATTGGACCAAAACTGAGGGAAGGGTTCTAGCAACGATCATACAAATCTGTATTTCCAAGAGGTGTAATTATCCAGAAACACAGAACCCTGATCCAGTGAGAGAGAAGCAGGCTTTCATGTATGCAGCTAACAAAGAAGCAGATGAGCATCTATGTCACAATATCATTAGGGGGTGTACACTGGATGAATTCCAAAGCAAATTGGGGTGTCTTGGAGGGATTTTGGGCTTGTCAGAGGTACAGTACAATCTATATGAGGCAACACAGGTAAGAAAGAGCCATGAAGCATTTCATGGCACTTCAATGATTTAAATATCAAAAAAATGCTGCAGACAAGCATCTTCTAAAAGCAAAAGCAATCCTTTAAGCTAATCATATAAGGAAAAATGCCAAGGGCAAACGCCAGAGTGGGGAGAGGGTGGAGGAAGAGCCCCATTGTGACTGACAGATCAAGCATGTAGTCTGAGAGAATGAGTGCCCAGAAAGCAAATCTCTTTTAGCCTCCTTCCCTATCATATCAACTTTTTAAAAGGTACCTAGCACAAAAGCCCCTGTAATATTTGTCTGCAGTTTGACAACCTGGAACATCTTTCTCATTTTTGCATTATCAAATGAATTAAAAAAACACTAGGGGGAGATTAAGTGATCCTTTTTTACCCACTGTAATAGAAGCCCTTGCAGGGAAACCACTGTAGCTATCCTTCTGAACTTTGGCAGGATTCATGCACTCAGACAGGATGACCTTGCGTGCAAATTTCATCCACTTCTGCTCTAAAATAAATGTTAGACACTTTCTTTTTTTAAAAAAGGACATATTAAATTGCCCTGCATAAAAGCATACTATATCCACCCTAAAGGAGCTCCTATGCCTACAAATTTCATCCACTCCCATGTAAAGTATTGAGGAGTGAGGGGATCTGACTTTTGAGGTCAAGTGCTATATTCATTGTCATGGTTTTCATCAAAGAGCCTAGTAAATAATCACAGACTTTGAGTCCAAAGGCATTATCCTGTAATGTATCAAGATTGCTCACTGAACACAACTGGGTGATCTTATATTCCTATTTTATGCCTTATAATGACCTGAGGTTTGCAATGTGCTCAGGTTCAATTATGGATATTTATGAAATGATGTGACATACCAGGCAGGCAGCTGAGATGTAATTTTTATCTCAGAAAAAAACTGATCTGTTCAGTGGCTACTGGCTCTTCTGGAAAATTTCAGGCACTTCATCTTTAAGTCACTGATCTTGCTTAGTGCCCCTCAAGTGCACCCAGGTACACACAACAATCCACTAATTTCACAACTTCTCCACAATAATTTAATAGCCATAGCAACCAAGTAGTGTGCAATTCTGCTCAGGAACGATGTGAATTATAAAACAGGAAACTTGAATAGGAACTACACAATAACTTATCCATATAAACTGATAGATACCAACATGTTGATATGCACTCAGCGTTATGTTGCAATGTGGAGTTGGACAAGTTAAAATATTGTGTAAATTACTAATGAAATTGCAATAGCTACTAGTGCTCTGACACAGTAACACTCTGCAAATAGGAGGACAATTTGTTTAAAGAAAGACAATTTGTTTAGAAGCAAAGGGCTTTTGAGAATGAAGTTCCCAAGCGCTCCAAGGAAGAAACCAAAGTGTAACTAATGCCTGCTGCCTTTCCATAAGCTATCAATAGGCAACCTGTAGCCAAAAAAGAATCGAGTTTCAATTTGGTTTGAAAATGGTAAGGAATGAAAATTGGCAAATAATTAAAATGGCAGAGAAGAAATGGATAGTGAATATATTGATGACTTTTTTAAACAAATGTTTCAACTATAATATTGAATCTGATTATCTATTTTACTTTTTAGTAATCCATGGAATATTTATTGATGGCATGCTACACATAAATTTATTAATAAAAAACATGATATTTAGAAAATGCAAACAAAAGCACAATAGCAGCAAACTTAATTCAGGCACACAAAACCCAGAGATCTCACAAGAATAATCTCAAAGATAGCACTTTTTTGCAGGTGTACCTGTCTACAACTTCTCCTTTCCGTTCCCTTGCAATCATGTCCAACAAAGTCTGTCGCAGATGATCTCTAATACATCCATAACGTACAACTTGATCTCGAAAAATGATTAATCCCAAATTGTAGACATTTTCCACATTATTTTGTTGTACATATACACGGTCCTAAAATTAAAATGAATGCAAAGATTTATATTCAATACAACTACTATACAGTTTATCCAAAGGGAGTGCTTAGAAGTACATGAACACACCCCTTTTTGTTCTTAGAGCTGCTTCTGAGAAAGACACCACTCCCCAAAACAACCTTCAATGCACTTTCCCTGCCAACATTTTTATCAAATTGGTATCACAATAACTGTATAAATGGTTACTGTTTACATAAAACAATTGTCTTAAAATTAAGGCAAAATTAATAGATCAGAACACACTATCATTGATCACACATGCCCCTAAATATATACAATCTAACTTTACAATTTGAAAGACAGTAGACCTGACAGATACAACAGAGCTCAGACTCCATACCATAAAAACTATTTTGTGAGTTATGACAGATATACTCAGAGATGTGAAAGCCCGGAAACCCCCCAGAAAAAATAAGAGAAAAACTTATTTTTTCTATTTTTTCCCAAAGCCCTTTTTTTCCTGAAAAATTGGAAACAAAAGAAAAAAACGGATTATGGAATATTTTATTTTAGCATGGTAAATAAAATATTTCATTGAATCTTGGTCCCCCCCTTTTTCTTAGTTCTTTTTGTGGGAATGGATGCTTTATGTCTGCTTGACACTGTGGAGGACTAGCGGAGACATGAGTAATGTTCTTTCTTATTAATGCTGATGGTTTCCTCTGTGTTTTTTTTTTTAATTGCTTTTGCCTACTCCTCATAAACTGGTTCCTCATAAAGAGGTTCCTTACAGTTCAGGATCTTGTAGATCCATTTGTTACAAAAAAAGTAAATATTTAAAAAAGTAAATTCAATTTGTAATAATTGTTTGAATAAAATGTACTTTTAATATACCAAATGTGATAATTGTATGCCAAATCAACTTGTACATAATTACATTCGATGTTCCTAAAGTAACAAAGTGACTTTCAATCTGTAAAGTGCTAATATTGCATTTTTTCAATTTTTCCAAAAAGTTCCATTTTTTCCCTGAAAAAAGATGGGGAAAAACCAGTCCAAAATGTCCAAAAATTTTACATCTCTATGTACTCATGTTGTAGAGAACACTTATTACAGGGAAATGGAGAGCACAAATGGCTTCAGGGTACCTGATGCTAAATAGGAATGACCATAAGTCAATATAGAAACGCTCACTGCTCTTTGAATGAAAGTTGGCATAAAATCACAACAAGTAAGTATTATCCATCAGCTCTGCTTCCCCCCTTGTCTGTCACTTAGCAGCAGTCATTCCATCAGGATACCTGAACTGTTTCTATCCCAACTGAAACTTTTAATAACTGGTGCCAGAGTTAATTTTTTTCATCCTCCCTCCTCATCCCTTTTCTCTTGTGTGTTTTAGATTGTAAAAGCTTGGGAGCAAGACCTGTCTTGTTTTTTTACTGATCTGTAGACCACTCTAGGATAATTTTTGCCTACAAATGGCATAAATATGCTTTAAATAAATATTAGACACAACCTGCACTGAGCAGACACAAACTATGCAAGGAACACTCCATAAAGTAATGCTGCATGCTAATTATATTAACTACATTTAATAATCCAATATATTATTAGATGAATAATGAAAGCAATACTTCACATATCCTAATACTTTAGACCTTCGAAGACATGAATAATTAAACTGGGTGGCACACGTTTGCTATATAGTCAGACAGACCAAGTGGCACAAATTGGACCATTGGTCTCACCTGAAGGGTGATTTTCATAGGAGAACTGCCATCAAGCGGGTTATAGCTCCACCTATCGTCCGAAGGCAAGAATGTTTTGAAGTCAAGACTAGGGGCATCAGGCCCCTCCCACTCTCCAGTTCATTTGCAGCGAGTCCAAAGAGAGATATCTAAAAATGCAGGAAAAAAGGCCAATGGGCCTACCAGCAAGAACATAACACAATAGCAATATTCATAATAATATGACTCTAACATAGAGATATAACAGTAATAGCAGTCTTGACTTCACTAGTAAATCAAAATATAATAGCGTAACAGGAATATATGAAAAACCCCAAAAAATATCTAGGTATCTTCCAACAGGGAGGGTCATGATGGCAGTCCTCCTATGAAAATCACCCTTCAGGTGAGACCAATGGTCTATTTTCCATAGGAGGACTGCCATCAAGCGGGATGTACCAAAGCAGCCCATAACAGGGAGGGACCACCCACATCCTAATCATCATTAAGAACCTGTTGCAACACTCATCTGCCAAAAGAGGCATCGGCAGAGGCATAATGATCTATTTTGTAATGCCTTATAAACAAGTGTGGGGTAGACCAAACAGCAGCTCTGCAAATATCAGCAACAGGAGCGTTGGTAGCAAAAGCAGCCGTAGTGGCCGCTGACCTAGTGGAATGAGCTGTTATACTAGCTGGAACTGGAAGCTTAAGGGACTCATAAGCTAAGGTAATACATGCACGCAACCAGCGGGATAAGGTGGAATTAGCTACTTTATGCCCCATAGAACGTGGATGAAAGGATACAAACAAAGACTCAGTTCGTCGTATATCCTGGGTCCTAGACAGGTAGGTCTTGAGAGCCCTCCGAACATCCCATGAATGCCAAGCCTTCTCTAGAGGATGGGTAGGATTCGGACAAAATGAAGAACAATGTCCTGGTTGCAATGGAAAACTGAATTGACCTTGGGACGGAAGGAAGGATCAGTCTTCAGCACAACAGAGTCCTTGTGAAAGACACAGAGATGGTGGGCAGAAGACAATGCGCCCAGTTCCGAAACTCGTCTCGCAGAGGTGATCGCGATCAGCAACAGGACCTTGAATGACAACAGACGTAAAGGCACAGTCCTAAGGGGCTCGAACGGAGGGCGTTGTAAAGCCTGTAGGACCTTCGACAAACTCCATGTGGGAAAACGGTGGAATACAGCTAGCGAGCGTAGCGCGGTTCCCCTCAGAAAATGTTTGATGAACGGGTGCAAGGCAATAGGAGCACCAGCGGAGGACACTGAGAGAATGGACGACAGAGTGGATGCATGTCTACGTAAGGTGTCGGGTCTCAGTCCCATCAGGAGGCCCCTATGAAGGAATTGCAGCACCTGTTGTATTGTGGCCTGGGAAGGATCGAGGTGCTGGGACTGACACCACCTGGAGAATGCCACCCAAGTATGTTGATATATACGGGTGGTGGATGGTTGTCTCAAGGCCAAAATAATGTCAATAACAGCATCAGACAGGCCAGCAGACCTTAAATGTCCCCGTTCAAAAGCCACGCTGTTAGTTTGAGCCAATTGGGATCCTGATGCAATATTGGGCCCTGGGATAAGAGGTCTGGCCTGACTGGGAGCGTCCAAGGGTCCGTCACTGACATGGCAAGGAGATCCGAGAACCACTGTTGACGGGGCCAATATGGAGCTATCAGAACCAGTTTGGCCCTCTCGCGTCGCGCCTTCCTCAAGGTTCTGGCTAACAGTGGTATTGGAGGGAAGGCGTACAATAGGCCATCCGACCACAGTAGCGACAGGGCATCCACCGCTTCCGCTGTCGTGTCCAGATCGACTGAGAAGACGCCGAACCGACACTGGAGAAGATGGAAAATGGTCGGATGAAGTTTCCATTCTCCCGGAAAGACCTGTTGTCTGCTGAGCCAGTCTGCTGTCACATTCCAAATTCCTCTGAGATGTTCTGCTTTTAAGGATTGCCGATGTTGCTCTGCCCAGTCAAATATAAGGGAAGCTAGGTTCTGCAGAGGACGGGACCTGGTCCCCCCTTGTCTGTTTAAATGAGATTTGGCACACGTGTTGTCCGTTCGAATGAGAACATGGTCCAAGTGGAACAGAGACTGAAAATGGAGCAGAGCTAAGTGGACATCCTTCAGTTCCAGCCAATTGATGCTCTGAGTCTGCTCTGCTGTGGTCCAAACCCCTTGAACGTACTGGGAGTTGCAGTGGGCTCCCCAGCCGAGGAGACTGGCATCTGTGGTGATAACAGTCCTGCGGGGTTCTCTGAACGGAGTGCCCTGGGTGAGATGTTGGACCCTCGTCCACCAGCGGAATGAAAGACGCAGCGCAGGGCTCAAGGGAATTGCTCGATGATTTGACCTGGCAATGTCCTGCTGAAACGGCAACAAGGCCCACTGGAGTTGGTGAGTATGAGCTCGAGCCCATGGCACAATATGGATGGTGGACACCAACATTCCGAGAGCCCTGGCTAGAAGCATGACGTCTGCGGTTGCGTGGTGAATCAGAGACCGTGCGATGTCTGTGATAGCAGTTATGCGGTCTGGAGACAGGAACACCGTCGCCTGCAGGGTGTCCAATATCGCCCCTAGATGTTGTAGGCATTGGGTTGGTTGGAGATGGCTTTTGTCGAAACTGACTAGCCAGCCGTAGGCCTGCAAGACATGGAGCGTGAGCGTTAGATGGTGATGAGCCAGCTCCCTGGAACTTGCCCGTATTAAAAGATTGTCCAAGTAGGGGTAGATATGCACCCCTTGAAGCCGGAGGTAAGCCACTAGTATGAGTAGCACCTTGGTAAATACTCTTGGGGCAGATGACAGGCCGAACGGCATTGCTCGATATTGAAAATGCTGGGGGCCGAAAGCAAACCGAAGAAATTTTCTGTGGGCTATGCAAATAGGCACATGGAGATATGCTTCCTTTAGGTCGATAGAAGCCAGGAAGTCTCCTTCGTGAAGGCTTTCTGTAATGGAGTGGAGGGATTCCATTTTGAACCTGTGATACTTTACGAAACGGTTGATGAACTTGAGGTCCAACACCGCCCTCCATGACAGATCTCATTTGGGCACAGCAAATAGGAGGGAATACACCCCTTCCGACCTCTCTGTTGTAGGGACTGGCTCTATCACCGCTGTGTCCAAGAGGTGATGTATGGCTGTCTGCATGATGCAGTGCCTGGCTGGTGCCCTGGGACAAGGGGAGGGATGAAATCTATCCAGAGGGATTGCCGAAAACTCTAGTGCATAGCCATAACAAAAAAGATCTCTGATCCAGGCGACCTGAGTTAGACGCAGCCAATGGTCTCCAAACAGAAGCAGTCTCCCCCCAACCAGTATTGCGTCAGTACTGTCTGTGCTGGCAAGACCCTCCCCTATATGAGGACATTGAGGTACCTCTGCACCCCTGGTAC
This sequence comes from Rhineura floridana, assembly GCF_030035675.1. NCBI lineage: Eukaryota > Metazoa > Chordata > Lepidosauria > Squamata > Rhineuridae > Rhineura > Rhineura floridana. The sequence continues at coordinate 108,502,244 of NC_084486.1, forward strand.
TGACCTCTGCCTGGGAAACGTCTGTTCCAGACTCCCCTGGAGGGACGGAAATCATAGGTTCAGAAATCGCGGCCTCGTCCCTCGGCCCGCGTTTCTCGAAAGGGCTGGGTCGTGCGGTATGAGGTGAAACGTCTGAGGGCCTGCGATCAACGTTCCTGACAGTGGCCAAGACAGGCTTTCGAGCATCCTTGGGGTCAACAAGCACTGCCTTTAGGGCTTCCTCGCCGAAGAGTAATGAGCCGGAATAAGGTGCCCTTGATAAATTAACTCTGGCTGTAGAGTCCGCTTGCCAGTGACGAAGCCAGAGGGTCCGCCGAGCGAGTACCTGAGCTGCCATAGCTCTTGCTCCCAGCTGATTTGCGTCCAAGGTGGCATCAGCCACAAACACCGCTGTCTTGCGCAATTTCATCAGTGACCTCCTCAGAGAGACAGGATCGGGATTAGGATCATCTAAGAGGTCATCCAACCACATCATTGCTGCCCTGGAAAAGATGGAAGCTGATGCAGAGGCTCGCATGGAGAAAGCGGTGGCCTCATGGTTTTTGCGTAAGGCAAAGTCCAGCCTCCTCTCAGTGGCGTCCTTTAAATGTGAATCTCCTTCCCTCGGCAAAAGGGATCTAGAGACTAGACTAGAAATCGGCTCGTCTATGCCAGGGACGGCCAGTCTGCTTGCAAATTCCGGAGCCAAAGAGTAAAGCTTGTCCGCAAGGGCGTTAAAACGGCGTGTTTGTAATGGGTGAGACCATTCGTCCTTGGCCAGCTTAGCAATAGGATCTGGCACAGGAAGGTAGTGCTCTGCTGGCGTGGGGGATTTCAGAACCCTGGACCCTTTAATAGCAGGAGTGGCAGCGGCAGGTTGTGTAGATTGTAGACCAAGGGTGTTCAGTACTCTGCGAGCAAGGGACTGATAATCGGAGGCATCAAACAGACGATAAGATGTATCCTCCTCTTGCTCCGACTGGTCACTCCAGTCGTCACCTTCGGCTTGCATAGCATATGGCAGGTCCTCCCCACAAGAGACGTCATCGACAAACCTGCCCCTGGCAATGTCAAAAGGGTTTGGAGAACATGATGGATCTGCCTCATTGCGGACATAGTGGCCCAGATCATCGGGTTGTCTACAAACACACCGCTGAGGCATGGCAGTGACCTGTGACTGTGACTGTGTTTGAGAGAAGAATGACAGCATGTCTTGTAGTTGCGATATGAACTCCTGAGACAGCTGCAGCCCCGGTGTGGGAGATGGCTGCACATGTAAAGGCAAAGATATGGGCGGCTCAGCAGGCTGAGAAGAGGAATGAGCCCTAGGTGGTACTATGGGAGGAGGATAGCTGGCTGCTGGTTGGTCAGGAAACCCTGGAAAGTCCTCCTCGGAGGATGCGGCCGGAGAATTAAAGAGATTTGTTAATGGTTCCTGGCCCGCCTCCTCAGAAACCGGTACAGAAACGTAGCGTGCCCGCTTGGTTGTGTTGTGGCTGGATATATGCTTGGTTTTGGCAACCGCTTTGACGTGTTTGTGCTTGGTTGCCTTAGACTGTTTAGGCTTGGTTGCCTGAGCTGTCACTGGCTGTTCCGCCATCATATATTTTCGAGGGGGTTCAGTACACAGCCACGGATGGGGCAGAATGTACAGACCCAAACAGGCTCAGTACATGGCCACGGATGGGGCAGAATGCACCGGCTCAGATGGCTAAGTACACAGCCACGGATGGGGCAGAATGTACAGTATCAACAGCCTTGGTACACGGCAACGGATGGGGCACAATGTACAGTTCAAACAGCCTTGGTACACGGCAACGGATGGGGCACAATGTACAGTTCAAACAGCCTTTGCACAGTATGAACAGCCTTGGTACACGGCCATGGATGGGGCAGAATGTACAGTATCAACAGCCTTGGTACACGGCCACGGATAGGGCAGAATGTACAGTTCAAACAGCCTTTGTACAGTATGAACAGCCTTGGTACACGGCCACAGATGGGGCAGAATGTACAGTTCAAACAGCCTTTGTACAGTATGAACAGCCTTGGTACACGGCCACGGATGGGGCAGAATGTACAGTATCAACAGCCTTGGTACACGGCCACGGATAGGGCAGAATGTACAGTTCAAACAGCCTTTGTACAGTATGAACAGCCTTGGTACACGGCCACAGATGGGGCAGAATGTACAGTTCAAACAGCCTTTGTACAGTATGAACAGCCTTGGTACACGGCCACGGATGGGGCAGAATGTACAGTATCAATAGCCTTGGTACACGGCCACAGATGGGGCAGAATGTACAGGTTCAAATAGTTTCAGTAGTCAGCATCAGTAGCGGATTGAGTAGAGGAACCTGTGTAGGATTATAGGTATCCTATCTTGCAGCACACACACAAAAAAGTAGATCTCGTTGTGGGAGCTGACTTGCAGCCTTTGGCTCTGTTATCCACAGCCCTTGTCAGTTAGACCCCTTTTCAGTATAGAACAGGCTAAACAGAAAGAGCGGGAAAAGAGGGACAAACAAAATGGCGCCCGTTAAAAGAGCGGGAAAAAATTCAATCAAAAAGGGCGTAGAGACGAAGAAGAAGCATTGGCGGACACTGAGGAGCACCAGTGAGCTGAAATGGGGCTGGCCAGAAAAAATTATGTGCAACAGAATGGCCTCAAAAACGGCTGCAAATAAGCTCTACAGCCGCGGGGCTGAGAGACGCAATTGCAGCTTAAAAGGCCAGGTAAAAATTCTCCGCCAAGGAGGCCGAATGGCCAGCAAAATCCCAGCAGCCGCTGGAACCGTTGCAGTGGGGAGAAGACGCAGCCGCAGGCTCCTGAAGACCGTCGCGGCAAGATTTGTTTTTAATGCCGCGGAACGAGTTGGGGGAGGCAGAGCAGCCCAACTAATAAGAGCCGCTGAGAGGAAAAGAGAGAGAGCCGCAGCCGCAGGCTCCTGGAGGGGAAAATTTAAAGGAACCACCGCGAAGTCAAATGCTGCGACAGGAGCTGGGAAGGCGGCAACCCAACAAAGGGACGTTGAAAACAAAAGGAGCCACAGCAGCAGGCTCCTGGGGTAGGCGGCAAGCCGTAAAGGCACAAAAAAAGCGGCGGCGCAGACCAGGAAGCTGCAGCCGCAAGCTCCTGCTTTAAGGTTGCGTCCGCTGCCTAAGGAAGGGAGAACCGCAGCCGTGGTCTCCCTAAGTCGTCATTAAGCTAGGGACTGAGGAAAAACACGGGGAAGGAACAACCCCCCAAAGAAATTCCCCAGGAAGAATAAACAAACAGTCTAAGTAAAGACAGAGGGAAGGAAATGCACAGGAATACACACACAAACCTCCCACCCTGTCACACAGATACACAAAAACTTATCTAGAAGCTACGCTATCAATAAATTCGAACTTGCACGGACGAAGGCAAGAATGAACTGGAGAGTGGGAGGGGCCTGACGCCCCTAGTCTTGACTTCAAAACATTCTTGCCTTCAGACGATAGGTGGAGCTATAACCCGCTTGATGACAGTCCTCCTATGGAAAAGTTACTATTTATGTTTATTTATTTATTTTATTTATTTATTTATTTAATTACGCTTTTAAACCGCCCTATAGCAACAAGCTCTCAGGGCGGTGTACAGCAAAATAAAACCACATTTAAAAACAAACAAGTGTGGATTAAAACATACAATACAAAACATATTTAAAAACAAAATTAAAATACGAATAAAATAAAAATACAGTTACAGTTAAGTTTAAAATAAAATTAAATTTAAGTTTAAAATGCCTGGGCGAAGAGGTAGGTTTTTACCTGGCGCCAAAAAGATAACAAAGAAGGTGCCAGGCGTATCTCATCTGGGAGGGCATTCCATAATTCGGGGGCCACCACTGAAAAGGCCCTAGATCTAATTGTTGTTCTCCGGGCCTCCCTATGGGTTGGGACCCGGAGAAGGGCCTTAGATGTCGAGCGCAGTGAACGGGTAGGTATATAGCGAGAGAGGCGTTCCATCAGATATTGCGGTCCGATGCCGTTAAGGGCTTTATATGTAAGAACCAACACTTTGAATCTGGCCCGGAAACATATAGGTAGCCAGTGCAGTTGGGCCAGAATAGGTGTTATATGGTCGAATTTCTTCGTCCCAGTAAGAACTCTGGCCGCAGCATTCTGCACTAGCTGAAGTTTCCGAATCGTCTTCAAAGGTAACCCTACGTAGAGTGCATTACAGTAATCCAATCTAGAGGTTACCAGAGCGTGAATAACTGAGGCGAGGTTCTCCCTGTCCAGATAGGGTCGTAGTTGGGCTACCAGCCGAAGCTGGTAGAACGCATTCCGTGCCACCGAGGCTACCTGAGCCTCAAGTGACAGGAGCGGATCTAATAAGACCCCCAAACTACGGACCTGCTCCTTTAGGGGGAGTGTAACCCCATCCAGAGCAGGTCTGACATCAACCACCTGGGCAGAGTACCCCCCCACCAACAGCATCTCAGTCTTGTCAGGATTGAGTTTCAGTTTATTAGCTCTCATCCAGTCCATTATCACGGCCAGGCAGCGGTTCAGTACATTGACAGCCTCACCTGAAGAAGATGAAAAGGAGAAGTAGAGCTGCGTATCATCAGCATATTGCTGAGAACGCACTCCAAAACTCCTGATGACCTCACCCAGCGGCTTCATATAGATATTAAAGAGCATGGGGGACAGAACTGAACCCTGCGGGACCCCATATTGGAGTACCCAGGGACTCGAGTAATGCTCCCCAAGCATCACCTTCTGGAGGCGATTCCCAAGATAGGAGTGCAGCCACTGCCAAGCAGTGCCTCCAATTCCCAAGTCCGTGAGTCGCCCCAGAAGGATACCATGGTCGATGGTATCAAAAGCCGCCGAGAGATCAAGGAGAACCAACAGAGTTACACTCCCTCTGTCTTTCTCCCGACAGAGGTCATCATACAGGGCGACCAAGGCCGTTTCTGTACCAAACCCCGGCCGAAAGCCCGATTGAAATGGGTCCAGATAATCAGTTTCATCCAAGAGAGCCTGGAGTTGGTGAGCGACCACGCGCTCTAGAACCTTGCCCAGGAATGGAACATTTGCTACCGGTCTATAGTTGTTAAAATTATCAGGGTCCAAGGAGGGCTTTTTAAGGAGCGGTCTCACCACTGCCTGTTTCAGGCAGAGTGGGACCACTCCCTCTTGTAAAGAGGCATTAATCACCTCCTTGGCCCAACCGGCTGTTCCATTCCTGCTAGCTTTTATTAGCCATGAGGGGCAAGGGTCCAGAGCAGAAGTGGTCGCCCGCACCTGTCTGAGCACCTTGTCCACATCCTCGAGCTGTACCAACTGAAACTCATCCAATAAAACCGGACAAGACTGTGTTCTGGACACCTCATTAGATTCAACTGCTACAATATTGGAGTCAAGGTCCCGGCGGATGTTAATGATCTTATCTTGGAAGTGCCTCGCAAACTCATTACAGCGGGCTATCGATGGTTGTATTGCATCCGGAGGACCAGAGTGTAGAAGTCCCCGGACAACTTTATAAAGTTCCGCTGGGCGGTTACAAGATGACTGAATAGAGGCAGCAAAGTACTGCTTCTTTGCTGCCCTCACCGCCTTCACATAACGTCTGGTAGAGGCCTTCACAAGAGCATAATTACAGCTGTCGGGAGTTCGCCTCCATTTGCACTCAAGCCGTCTCCTTTCTTGCTTCATCACTCTTAGCTCTGAGGTAAACCAAGGAGCCAATTGAGCTCTGCAACGGAGAGGGCACACCGGGGCGATTGTGTCAACTGCCCGGGTCATTTCCGTATTCCACAGAGTGACCAGGGTTTCAACAGAATCATCAGTTTTATCAGCCGGAAAATTCCCTAGAGCCCTTTGAAATCCCTCAGGATTCATTAGTCTCCGGGGACGGACCATCTTAATCAGTCCTCCACCCTTGCAGAGGGGAGAAGACAATGTGAGTCTAAATCTCAATAGGCGGTGATCTGTCCATGACAAAGGAATAGATGTAAGATTCCTCACTCCCAGATCACCATCCCCTAACCCAGTGGCAAAAATCAAGTCTAGAGTATGTCCTGACACATGCGTAGGGCCAGTAACAAATTGAGACAGCCCCATGGCTGTCATGGAGGTCATGAAGTCCTGAGCCGCTCCAGACAAAGCGGCCTCGGCATGGATGTTGAGATCCCCCAATACCAAAAGCTTGGGGGATCGCAACACCAAATCCGAGACCACCTCCGTCAGCTCAGTTAGGGAAGCTGTTGGGCAGCAGGGTGGACGGTACACCAACAGTATTCCCAGTCTGTCTCGCTGACCCAACGCAATGTGCAGACACTCCAGGCCATTAGCCACCTGGATAGGGTGCCTAACGAGAGGGATGGAACTTCTATAGACCACAGCGATTCCCCCTCCCTGACCCTCGGATCTACCCAGATGCTGGACCGAATATCCAGGTGGGCACAACTGGGAGAGATTAATACCTCCCAGATCGCTCACCCAGGTTTCGGTAATACATGCCAGATCGGCCGCCTCATCCATAATTAAATCATGGATGAGGGATTTAGTGATAAAAGTAGAAACACTAGTATTGTCCTAGTTGCATAATAAGTCAGTGGCACAGCTGGAATAATGTTTCAGGTGTTCCTTAATCCCAATGACAAAATTATACACAAACAAAACCACCTCCAAAACATTTATGAATAGCAAAACTGTATGTAATGGGGATCACAAGGAACAAGAGAAAACACAAAACTATAGTCCAAAGGATTCAGGGCATGGGGAATCTGATGAACCTACCAAATAATGTCATGGCTGACAGTAGCCAGGAAGAGTTACATGGGGATAGAGAGATGACAATGAATGTTAGGATGGTATGCCAGTATTACAACAGCGTCTGTGCTCCTACCATTTCAGTCTTCACTTCTACCGCAGTATGTACTGCTTGGCCAAAGTTTTTCTAACACTGTAACATTCAACACCAGTTATAACAACTCTTGACCTACCTTGTTGTGTGAGGAGCATCAGTGATTTAAGACACATCACTAGCTGCTTTTCATGGAATATAGTCCAAGGCATATTAAGACCCAATGATGCAATCTGCACCTTATCTTGAGATGTATTCCTAATTAAGGGCTCCACTTCTTGATTTTGTTCTAGAAAAATTTGTACTTTAAAAGAGCTATTAACTTTTTTTGCACCCTTCCTTCCAGTGGCTATAGAGGACATCGTAAAACACTTTCAAGCTGGCCACTGGATATGACAATCTGAAGTGCTTATTTCCAAACAGATTTACTTACAAGAAGGCACACCAGCATGCCACTTGAAACAGAATGCTGAGGTGTCTCCTCCTACATAGGCAGTCTTTTACAAACTCATTGTTCTTATTCCAACATAATCTTGCTTAGTTTTAAATGTGTCATCTGAAAGTTAATGATGCTGTCACTCATTATTCCTGTTTTTATAGAAAAATGATTTCAAAGCAACCTGAGTTATACAATTATTTATACCATTTCAGAATTAAGGCCCAATTTTGGGAATAAAAGTATCATCCCTCAGCGTTCAAAGCTAAGTGCACTGGTCAATAGACAGGTTTGTGCAATTGCTTTCAACAAATATATATATCCTTCCCTTCATTGTAAAATGATCATAAGGTCACAATACAATATAAAAACCCCAATCAATAACAATTACAGTTCAGTAAAACCAATCCTTTTTCTGCCTCATTTCAGAATAGCCCATGCTGTTCACTCAAAAAGCCTGGCAGAAGATATATGTTTTCATAGAAAACAGGAAATCTAGGAAGTCAGAACAACTTTGTGTGCAGTTCAAACAGTATTTGAATAAAGAAAAAGCACACACCAGATAAATGGCAAATAGCAACACAAGAAACATGCATCCTGATTGATATTTCATTAATAGTTTTCAGCCTAGTTCAGAAGAGATGACAGCAACAAATTTCACATGGAGGACGAATGATGTTGACACTCCATAACCACATATCTAAAACAACGTATTATGCTGGTACCCCATGCAGAGGCCTATGTATGAACCTTTCTCTTTCTGAGGAAAGAAGGAATCCAATATTCAAGAACATCTTGTAACCCTTTTTTCCAGTCTCAGCTTCCCAACAAAATAATTCCCAAGAGAAAAAGTGGACTTCAGAGTTTGTGTGTGTGTTCTACATTCATATCAATTAATAATTTCAACTTCACATATCCAATTCTTCCATTGGTATGAAGGTGTAGACGTTTTTTCTTAAGACTAACTACTTCTAGTTATAGAGTAAATAGAACATCAGACATTACCCACCATATACATCAGAATGTCTCTAATCATCACCATAGCTGTCTGATGATCATTCCATGCTTGGTTTAATGTTTGGAGGAAGTTGTTATTTAATGAATTTAGCACATCTTCTCGCACCTGCAACAGAACAGAACATTTCAATATCACCAAGTCAAATTCTTTAATACGGGTTATTGAAAGTAACTCCATATGCACTGCTATGCTACTATCAGAGCTTGGAAGGAAGTAACTAGTCACAAGTAACGAATTACTTGTAATTCATTAATTTTTTGGGTAACGAGTGGGTAATTCCTTTACATTTTGATTGTAATAGAACTAGGAGTAATTTTACTACTTTTGTGGAGTAATTGTAATGTTTCCAGAATTACTTTTGGGCATTACTTGGGGGGAGCAGGGGAAGTCTTCTGCTCCTCTGATTTGTGGATTAAAATCATGTTCCTCAAACTGGGCTTCTATGCAGTGTCGCTCTTTCCTCATGCTCTGTGGATGGGTAGGAGGCGACGAGGGAGGAGGCAGAGAGTGAGACGGGGTGGAGTGGAAAAAACAATTATTTTAAAAAACAGATAGTAGTGGTGAAGAATAGAGTGGAGGGAAAAAGGATCCAGAGGTCAAGAACATGGATAAAGGAAGAGAAGGAGGCAGCAGCAGAATGGAGATAAAGAACCGTGGAGGTGAAAGATGACAACACTTGTGTTTGTTTGTGTGTGTGTGTGTGTGTGTGAATACTGTGTTTGCACTTGGCACACAAAGTGGCCTCCACCACCCTCTCTGGCTACTGTGCTGCACTTGCAGTATTTTAACTTGTTTGCATCTCAGGGGATCCCTCCCCACCACCATTGCTATCTTATGAATTAAAAGAATTACTCTACTACCTCTGTATGCGTTTGTTTATTTTTAATGTTGTTTTAGGCTACTTAGATGTGCAGCAGCCAAGGCCAGCACCTTGTAGGCTTTTTTTAAAAGTAACTGAAATGTAATTGTAGTGATTACTTTGGAGGAAAAGTAAAGTAATCAGTTACTTTCAGAGCAATTGTAATTGTAACGGTGATTACTACTTTTTTGGCCATGTAACTGTAACTGTAATTTATTACTTTTTAAAAGTAATCTTCCAAGCTCTGGCTACTATCACAAGAATGCCAAAAAAGACTTGGTGAATAACCACACTACCAGTTCAGATCATACATGTTTCAGAAGCTCAATACATTTTTAAAAGAAAAGGAGACTGACTAGCATTATCAGCAGATGAAGTCTGACTTGTGAGCATATAAATCAAATATATAAATGAAACCTGTTAGTTTATAATGCTTTGTTAGCAGGTTTCAGGTACAGGGACTTTTCTTCTTCTTCTTCTTCTTCAGGAAATCATATAAGCCAGGATCCAAAATGTGCTATGCATGCATAGCATTTGTATACAGCAGCTTTTTAAACTTCGGAACTACTGTGCCCAAAACCCCTCTCAAAGCAATGGTAAATAGCAGCTTAGAATGCATACTTAACCTTTAATGATAACATTTTATAATTAAATTGCCCAAGTAGACTTCATTCAAATCCATATATATCTACTTGGACAATTTAATATTATTGGCTAGTGCCCTACAGAAGCAAGATATACCGACTGCACATGGGTACAAAAACAAACGTCTACAAGTCTGGGCCAGTAAGTATGAATGTCATGGGACCATTGGCTTCCAGCCCTCATCTGGCATAAAGCTGACATATACAAGCGCTACACTCTATATCTCAGTGTGTGCTGCTTCTCTCTATATGTTGAAATTTAATTTCTTTATTTCACTCAAGGACCTCCACATAGAAAATACAGACCAAAATAGTATAAAATACAGTACAATACTGTTGTATAAAAATATGCAGCCCCCAATATAGAAACCTTGCTAGAACATTAAAATATTATTTTATCAACACTCTGAGGCAGATGATGGTAGCTGCACAGAAACTCGCCACTTTAACTGTAACCTGGGAAATCTGAGCAGACAAAAGATATGACACATAGAATTCATCAGATCTACCAGGAATCGTTACTGAAATTGTACCTGCAATGTGGTAGTTTATCTCCAGTTCTTGGGAGCCTAACAATTCAAAAGGTATATTCATTAAAGTTTTCAACTGAAGAAGCATCCCCAAATTGTCTTACCTATGCTTACAGTGAGTTGCATTACTCCCAGCCATTTACACTGCTGTCCTACAGGAAACAGCCCTGGTCAATCACCTGTATAGTTGCACTTCGGAGACCTGCCTCGATGTTTGCATGTTACATTGCAAAATGTAGAGTAATCGTGTACTTATTAAGAGGTGACTGACCAATCCAACACTGTCTGCTACCTTGGCGTATGCATTTCTTGTGGATTTCTTGAGTAGCATTCTTCTCGGCTGGTTCTTGCAGCCTGCTTCTGTTTATTTTTTTGTGCCTGGCTGTCCTGGATTTCTCTCTCCTCTTTCTATCCCCATTGTTAACCTTGTGTTCTGACCATGTTGGTCTAAAACACCCCAGGTTCAATCCCTTCCATCTCAGGTAGGGCTGGAAAAGGCTCATGTTTGGAGAGCCACAGACAGTCACCGTAAACAAAACTAAACTAGATTATGTGAGCCAGTATAAGGCAGCTTCCTACATTCCTTTGTATTGGCACCCAACCTTCCCTGTCTGGAATTGTGAGTTTAAACTAGAATTGCATGCATTTTATCACAAAACTGGAATGGAAGGGAATAATAACATGGTGTCTTCTTTTGTACTGCCTCACAGTTTCTGATGGCTCTGTTCCACCATCACCTCTCTTTTCCCTGATCATCAAAATATGGAGGTTGTTTATGGGTCATTGGTGCTGAAAGTAAGGAAGACTGCTCATGCTCATAAATAATATTTCTATGGCTAAGCCATGGTATTCATGGTTCAGGTGCTAAACACTGGGAAGCCCTAATTCAAATTAAACACCTTCCTTGGATTAGCTACAATGTATTTTTGTGTGTGGAGGTGGGTCATTTCCTTGGATTAAGAAAGGGTGGAGTGCCCTTATAAAAACATTAGAGCTAGGTGTGTGTAGAGCATGGCATTATATATATATATAATCATATTGGATGTCATATCCAATACGTAGGAAAAACACAACTGACCTACACACTCGCTTCAGAAACCACAAATTGGCAATCTTAACAAAAAAAGTGGAGCAACCAGTTGCAAAACATTTCAACATTGAGGGTCATAGCCTGTTGGATTTTTCTGTAACAGCGATAGAGATGCCAACAGATCCAGCAGCACTGACTAAAAGGGAGAACCTTTGGATATACTCTCTGGACACATTGGCACCACATGGCCTGAACCTGGAGGACAGTACCACCACTACTTAGCTTCTGCAAATGAAGCCCCTCTGAGCATTCCATCCTCAAAGCTCTATAACTGCCACCTTGGTAACAGCATTTGTACGTTAGCAAATGATGAAGGCAGAAGCTGAAACATTTTGTTAATACAATAAAAACCTGTTTTGTTAATCACAATTATGTTAATATGTTTATATATATATATAGGCACTTTCTCTTGCCTTCTGAAAACTGAGCAAAGTCCCAGCTACCAAGAGAAAGTATGACAACTTTGTATTTAAGCACTTGCCTGGTAACCATAGGCGACAAGGAATAGCATGCAGAAGAGCGAGCAGTTCGCTGGAGAAGCGATTGAGTGCACCAACCCTTCTCTGTGCCCCTCATGGAAATGCTGTGAACTCTTGGAGGTGGGACCAAGCTCTCCATCCCTCCCCAGCAGACTAGCAAAAACACTTTGCAGGCTAGTAAGAACATAAGAACTACCTGTTGGATCAAGCCAATGGCTCATCTAATCCAGCATCTTGTTCTCACAGTGGCCAACCAGATGCCCATGGGAAGCCCACAAGCAGGACCTGAGCACAAGAACAGTTTTATCCTCTTTTAAAGCCATCCAAGTTGGTAGCCATCACTGCCTCCTGTGGGAGTGAATTCTATAGTTTAACAATGGCCAATGGTCTGTGTGAAGTAGTAAACATTTGGAGTTTTAACAAGATATCAGGTTCAAGATATTTTAAAGCTGTTCATTATTCTTCAAATCTCTGCTGCAGTTTACTTTTTTGTGTTAGAAGCATGTTAGTTCTTGGATTTCTACAGTGGTCTATGGAAGGTTCAGGGTATAACTGGGTTTTTGTTGTTGCTGTTGTTGTTTAGAAGTAGCTGTGAGTAGCAGTTGAAGATCACATTTTCTTATCTTAAAAGAAATGTGAGGAATGAGGTACTTTGTTCCTTTGTTAGATAGAAGCCACAAGCACTGGTATGCTCAGGTACTCCTGATTATAGGCTTCCCACTGGCATCTGGTTGCTGGACTAGATAGGTCACTGGCCTGATCAAGCAGGCTATTCTTAAATGTTGCTGTGTATATCCATATTTAGTATTGGGGAAAGTTTTGACTTTGGAAAACTGACAAACTCATTTCACTCTTAATTGCCACACTACACCTTTTCTGGGCTTTGCCATATTTGGTATATTTCTAGCCGTGGACAAAATAGCATGTAGTTTTAATCTGTTTTCGCCTTTCAGTTGTTCCACCAATCAAAAAATGTAACACTTGCTAGTTCATCACAGCTGAAACTCTTAGATACTACATTTCAACCAGGCTTCAAGTTCAAGGTTTATACAATATATAGACAAATTGGGTATGGGAGATAAAATGGGTTTCTACAGCGTTTCAACTTCAAATACTCAGGTGGCAGCATTCACACTAAAATAAAATGTACTATTTCCAAACAGGGTTGATAAAAATTAACAATTTTTTTTAAAAAAAACTGATTTCTTAAATTTTAAATCAGATTTTTAAAATTTTAAATTGGATTTCAAACTTTTCTTTAAACAATTAGTAAAAAAAGAGCCTAGGTCAAAGATAATCATCATGAATACTAATTATAAAACTTCTAATTATATTCCATGAATATGTTGACATACACTCTCTCTCTCTCTCTGTGCAAAGATAGAGAAGGTCAATGAATAGAGAATTTGGGGAGATGGAGCAGATCTGAATAAAGAGGAGACCACTGAAGTGGTAATCCAGCTCTTAACAGCAGTAGCCTCTTCTGCAGGTGGTGACACACTTTTTTCTTCCTTAAGACTAATTCATTCTAAATTGAGAAATAAGTTGGGAACTGAAAAAGCAGGAAAACTTGTATTTCTTTTCCAAACAATGTACAAGGAAAACAAAGGTGAAAAAGAAGATTGAGTTAACTATACCACCCAATATTTTAAGTTTCTCAGGTTGAAATTGCCTAAATTTTATTCTTTTAAGAGCTTTACATTTATCTAAAAACAGAAACACTTAACCATTCAAAAATCCATGTGCATACTTGGTTAATGTTGTTGTTTGTTAAAGAAAAAACTAAGCAGAAGAATAAACAATCTTACAGTATTAGTACAATTTAAAAGCCTGTTTGATGGTGGTGCTTCTGGCACATGACAAAAATACTATGATTAGAATCATAGTAGAGGTGGAATGGGCCTACAAGGCTATTTAGTCCAACCTCCTGTTCAATGCAGAAATCCAATTTAAAGCATACCCGACAGGTGGCTGTCCAGCTGCCTCCTGAATGCTTCCAGTGTTGAAATGCCCACCACATCCCTAGGTAATTGGTTCCATTGTCACACTGCTCTAACAGTTAAGAAGTTTTCCTGATGTTCAGACAAAATCTGGCTTCCTGTAACTTGAGCCCATTCTTCCGTGCCCTGCACTCTAGGATGCTTGAGAAGAAATCCTGGCTTTCCTCTTATGAGAACCTTTTAAGTACTTCTCTTCTCAAGGCTAAATATGCCCAGTTCTTTCAATCTCTCCTTGTTTCCAGTCCCCCAATCATCCTCATTGCCCTCCTCTGAACCTGTTCCAGTTTGTCTGCATTCTTCTTAAAGTGTGGTGTCCAGAACTAGATGCAGTACTCAAGATGAGGCCTAACTAGTGCTGAATAGAGGGAAACTATTACTTCCTGCAATTTGGGAACTATGCTTCTGTTAATGCTGCCTAAAATAGCATTTGCCTTTTTTGCAGCCACATCACACTGCTGGCTCATATTCAGCTTGTGATCAACAACAATTCCAAGATCTTTCTTGCATGTAGTATTGCTATGCCAAGCATTCCCCATCTTATATCTGTGCATTTGGTTTCTTTTTCCTAGGTGTAGAACTTACCCCTGTTAAATTTCATTTTGTGTTTTCAGGCCAATGCTCCAGATCCCTTTGAATTTTGTTTCTGTCTTCCAAGGTATTAGCTACTTCTCCCAATTTTGTAGCATCTACAAATGTAATTACTGTTTCCTGCACCTCCTCATCCAAGTCATTAAGCTGAAGAGCGCTGGGCCGAGGACCGAGCCCTGTGGTACCCCACTCATTACCTCCCCCCAGTTTGAGAAGAAACTATTGATAAGCACTCTTTGAGTACAATTCTGTAGCCAACTGTGGATCCACCTAAAAGTTCCATCCAGACCACATTTAGTTAGTCTGCTAATCAGAATACCATGGGGAACTTTGTCAAAAGCTTTGCTGAAGATGAGATATATTATGTCCACAGCATTCCTACAGTCTAGCAGGGAGGTTACCTGATCAAACAATTAGGTAAAATTAGTCTGGCAGGATTTGTTCTTGATAAACCCACGTTGGCTTCTAGTACACTGCATTGCTTTCAAGGTGCTCACAGTCTGACTGTTTTATAATGTGCTCCAGAATTTTCCCAGGGATTGATGCCAGGCTGACTGGTCTGTAATTCCCAGGTTCCTCCTTTTTGCCCTTTTTGAAGATAGGGACAACATTAGGTCTCCTCCAGTCATCTGAACATCTTAAATGAACAACTGTAGCTGGCCTATCTCCTGAATGACTTCACAAATTCATTCTGCTTTAGTACTAAAAACAATTTATAATCCCATTTTTGATGAAAATTAATCTGAAAAACAATTCAGAATAATTGCTTAGTGTGTACCTACCTTCTAATGAAACCTACATCTCTGAATATGTATTAAGGTTATATTAACCAATGTACTTCTACTAAAAATTATGATTAAATAGAATCTCTCTCACTAGTAATTTAAACTGTGATTTAAATTATTAAAAATGAGTCCTTCAAAGAAGTGATTTAAATCAAATCAACCCTGTTTATAAATGTTTTAAGAACAGGCACATTTAACATGACTTTTCAACCAAGAGCTTCATTATTTAGTGAAATCACATGGTATTATCCCAGAGTACGTCTTGCCCGTTTCCTGCTGTACAAATAGCCCTAGATCTGATCTGGGGAAAGAGAAGAGCAAGTCTTTCTCCCAACATTCACTTGAACAAACAGTTCAGGATATCTTGGGGAATATGTACTGTTCAGGAGGCCCAGTGGAAAGGTCTTTCTGCTCCTGATTCACAAGAACACACTTTGGGACAAAAAAAAATGAATCAGTCAGGCATTTGTGTGGAAGACCTCGTATGCTTCATTCCTTTTGCATCTGTAAAAAGTCTAGGTTCTCCTTCATAAAACACAGGGACTGACTTGATGCAGCTATTTCTGACCATGCATTTGATCCTTGTGGACATACTGCAACCTGCTGTATGCAGGGAATAACAGGAAGAGACTATGAAGTGATCACCCTGCTCACAAGCTACTTCACATATATCATACACCACCTCTTCAATTCCTCTTTCCAAGGCAAAAAGGCTTCATGAAAACCAAGTGTTTAACACAGCACCCTACAGATTACATAGCAAATTATATGAAATAGAAAAATGACTCCTATTCTTAGCACATACTCAGTAATAGCAAATTGAGAAGCGCAGGGTCCCTTCATAGTAGCCATAGCCACACCCCTTCCCCTTTTTTACTGCGGAGTTGAGACTGAGATTCTCGTTAATGCCTTCTCCCATAATAGATATCTCTAGGCACCAATACGCATGGAAGAGGAGAGTGTTAGCTAATGAGAAGACTTTTCTCAGTGGCTGACTCATCTCCTTTCACTCTGATTGGCTCCAATCAGCAGGAAAGGTAAAGGAAGCATGTTAGAAGATTCTTCTCAGTGGCTAAGACACTCCCTTTTCATGCTGATTGGTTCACAGGATACTGGAGACACAGGGATCCTGCTGAGACCCTGCTCCCCAAAAAAGTAAAGGCTCTAAGACCTCCTAAGACCCTGGATGGCTATACCCCTGCACATACTAGATACCAGTCATACATTAGAAGCTCTTCTATCTTCATATAATTGGACTACTCAAGAAACATAAAATGTGTTTCAATACTTCATACTTCTGTTAAAAAATGCATGCTTTAATTTGTTTATTTCAGTTTTGAGCTTGCTTACAGGTGATGATTACAAGTAGCAGGTACAATCATGAATGGTTTTTAACAACGGGTAACCAGTTTGCAAAAAGAAAAGTTTTTTGGAAAGTGGCTCAGTTTCTTACTATGCTGCATAATTTGTGTCTGAGAAAAGCATCATTCAGCAAACAAGGATAAACTAAAAGGAATACTTCCTATCTGTGCCAGTGTAAAAAAATCCCACCCCAAACAATAACTTGGTATTCCAAACATGAATGCCACCATTTAAAATTGTATACAGATATTAGCATGTAGCAGTTTATTAATCTTCAGACTATATCCTGAATTGAATATCCTTAACTGAACTCTTGTGTTACAGTATATTGCCAGTACAGTTGGAACACTTAAAATTGTTTAGGTACAATATCTTTGTAACAATATATTTATGATTTCCCCATGGGTGATGTGTATACCAATTATTTAGACTGACAAGGATACAGCAATGTAGCTAAAGGATCATTCTATGCCCGGCATACCCATCCCAATATAAAGGGGAAAGCAGCAAATATTAAATGCATATGGCTGCATTAATATAGTCTGTTTTGTAGCACCTGAAACAGTCTTATGATACCATACAGTCTCTCCAAATCCCCACGCCAATATATTTCTGCCCTTCGCCCCGGCAAATTATGTGTCATGGCTGCAATACATTTGTACTGCATCTGGCAACAGCAGCAGCTGTTTATGATAGAGACCCAAGTAATTTTTTAAATAACCTGCCCAAACTATTATTATTATCATTATCATTATTATTATTAACATTTGTATACCACCCCATAGCCGAAGCTCTCTGGGTGGTTTACAACAATTAAAAACATTAAAAACAAATATACAAATATACAAACTTAAAAACACTAAAAAAAAAACAATTTAAAAACACATCCTAAAATGCCTGGGAGAAGAGGAAAGTGTTGACCTGTCACTGAAAAGATAACAGTGTTGGTGCTAGGCGCACCTCGTCAACAAAATCATTCCATAATTTGGGGGCCACCACTGAGAAAGCCATCTCTCTTGTTGCCAGACTCCCAGCTTCCCTCCTAGTAGGCACTTGGAGGAGGGCCTTGGATGTTGAGCGTAGTGTATGGGTGGATTCGTGTCGGGAGAGGCGTTTCATCAGGTATTGTGGTCCTAAGCCATGTAAGGCTTTATAGGTTAAAACCAGCACTTTGAATCGAGCGGGCCAGAATCAGTTTTGTATGTTCGAACCGTCTGGTCCCTGTTACCATTCTGGCTGCTGCATTTTGCACAAGCTGCAGTTTCTGAACCGTCTTCAAAGGCAGAGTGCATTGTAGTAATCTAACTCGGAGGTTACCAGAGCATGGACAACTGAAGCCAGGTTATCCCTGTCCAGATAGGGGCGTAGCTGGGCCACCAACCAAAGTTGGTAGAAGGCACTCCGTGCCACCGAGGCTACCTGAGCCTCAGGTGACAGAGATGGTTCTAGGAGAACCCCCAAGCTACGAACCTGCTCCTTCAGAGGGAATGCAACCCCATCCAGGACAGGTTGGACATCCACCATCCGGTCAGAAGAACCACCCACTAGCAATATCTCAGTCTTGTCTGGATTGAGCCTCAGTTTATTAGCCTTCATCCAGTCCATTGTTGTAGCCAGGCACTGGTTCAGCACATTGACAGCCTCACCTGATGAAGATGAAAAGGAGAAATAAAGCTGTGTGTCATCAGCATACTGATGACAACGCATTCCAAAGCTCCGGATGACCGTGCCCAACGGTTTCATGTAGATGTTGAACAGCAGGGGGTACAGAACTGACCCCTGCGGAACCCCATACTGGAGAGTCAGGGTGCCGAGCAATGCTCTCCAAGCACCACCTTCTGGAGCCAACCCACCAAGTAGGAGCAGAACCACAGCCATGCAGTCTCTCCCGCTCCCAACTCAGCCAGTCGTCCCAGAAGGATACCATGGTCGATAGTATTGAAAGCCTCTGAGAGATCAACGAGAATCAACCGAGTCACATCCCCCCGTCTCTCTCCCGACAGAGGGCATCATACAGAGCTACCAAGGCTGTTTCCATGCCAAAACTAGGCCTGAAACCTGACTGAAATGGATCCAGATCATCGGTCTCATCCAAGACGATGCATCTAAAGCGATGAAAGCACTATAATTCAAACACAATTTGTTAAAACTATCTAACCCACTGTCAGTTTAGCCCTGACCTCTGAAAGTTGGCCTAAACAAGAAAGGTTTATAATGCTTCTAAGAGACGGCCTGGTGTGCTTCTGAATTGTCTCATGTTCTTGATTCTGTGTATTTTTGGCTGACAATAGCAGCAACCTAAACACATTTGAATCATGCTCAACTGATGTGAAGTGTGTGCATTTTATACACAATGATCTGGGTCACACGCAAAAACTACTCCTGTATCCTCAAACAATTTTGTCATTTGCTCGAAAGACTGAATGAAATCAACCCAAACAAGGCAAACCCCTAATGTCCAAATAATACAAGTGAAGTGTGCTTGCCAGTTTTTGATGGCTGCAATGTTAGCAGAGGAAATAGTTATGTTAGCCATCCATTCTTCATGCTTGCTTCCTACTACCACAGTTACAGTGGCATGAGATCCAGATATGGAGCCAGATCAACCATGCTTCTCCAGCAGCAGGACTTAAGACCCCCATAATCCTGAATGCTATGTTCACACTAATAGCAGCAGTCTCAAAGTTGAGTCAATAGCAATAGGTAGCACAATCACCACAGGCAAAGACAGCTCAAATGGGCCACAAAATCAACTGTAGTAGATAACACTGTTCAGACCCAATGGCAGAACACCGTATTTTTTCACTATTGCTGCTTCTGTGACATAGTCTTTATTCCAGGGACACCAACACAGTATCCATGGGCACTAGTATGCGTGTCTGTATCATGTAGGGCAACCATGGTATGTCTCAGTAAATATCTCCTCAAAAATCCACACTGATTCGGCCTCTCCACCCATCTATATATCTCCTTAAACATGCCCACATTTCATTAGATGACACGATTAGACCCCCATCCTTTCACCTGTTCTGAACAGAGCAAAGGTTTACATAGCTTCTTTCTATGAGCCTGCGTGTCAGTGGCTGACGTAGGTGCCTTTTTCCCTCACTGACAGGGAGATTGACTGGGGGGCAGAGGCGGCAGGACAATGCCTGTATCATTCTGTGGTCCTGTCTCATTTTTTGCTCTTTCAGATGTGGTGGCCATTTTATAATTCCAAAATGTACTCACTGAACCAAAAGTTTTGGGAGTCCTTTGTGGTGTTAACCAACATTCATGAAAGATGACTGGCTTCACTGAACTCAGTACCTTCTGAGATGGGAGACAAAACAGTCACCACAACCCTGCCCAGTGCGCTAGCAGAATCCTCCCACAGCCACTTCCTTCTACACTAGTTCCATTACAACCTCCCTAGCCTCTTGATTCCCATTCGCTTTTGCTTACCCTTCCCTTCCAGCTCTAACAAAAGATGTATGCACCCTGGGCTGGATGTTTGCCTAATTTCCCACAGCACTATTGATAAAGATAAACTGGGGAAAAAAATCAAGGCTAGGTAAAATCTTACCCCTTTCTTGCAATGTTTCTTTCTCCTTTTGTCTCCATGACAAAAGAGAACCAACTCAATCCATCCATGTCCACCCTCCTGATATCTCTTGCACCCAACTTTAGCTTTGTCCACAGCCTATCCTCCACACATATGGGGCATGACCTTAGCTTCTCCCTTCTGAGGGATTCCCTTCTGAGGGATGAGGCAGTGATGGCCACCAACCTGGATGTCTTTAAAAGATTAGACAAACTCATGGAGGATAAGGCTATCAGTGACTACTAGCTATGAGGGGTATGCTCTGTCTTGGAGTCGGAGGCAGTATGCTTCTGAATATCAGCTGCTGGAAACCACAGGAGGGGAGAGTGCTCTTATGCTCAGGTCCTATTCGTAGGCTACCCACTGGCATCTGGTTGGCCACTGTGTGAACAGGATGCTGGACTAGATGGGCCACTGGCCTGATCCCCCAGGCTCTTCTTATGTTCTTATGATACCTGGTTCTATCATTTCATGTCAAGCAAACCACCCCGTTCAAAAAATATATATATACACAAAATCACTGTCCTAACCCACCAACAAAGGCCAGTGCCCTTTGATATTTGCTTTCTGAAGCCTCCTGTAGACAGCCTCCTAAAGGGTAGCATGGCCCCTTAGAGGCACATCGTCTTTCAGTTCCAAGAAAAGATTATAACAATCCTGACGGAGCTACATTCAGCAACAAATTCCCCAAAGTAATTTGAGGATTATGATGGAATGTAAATCATTTTTTTTCTCCATCCCACTCTCTTATATATTGACAGCAACCTTGGTCAGGCTCATGAACTTGCTGACCAAGAAGGTCTCATGATCAAGCCATAAGTCCTACTGAATGATCAATTCATCCTTTGCTGCAAAACTACCACCAGATTCACAATTGCAGGATATACTCAGCATTTAGTTTGTGGCTTTACTTCTAAATATGATTTTTATTACAGTAGAACATTGGTCTCCATGTGTCACCAGCAGAACAATAACTGGGTTTGCAACAGAACAGCTCTAAACATAAAAGATACCTATCAATGGCCCATATTGGGCTACTGTTAACCTGTTACTATTTAATTATTTGTCCCTTGTTACTTGTTTTGGTGTTTAACAACCAAAAAGTGCTTATGACTGCACAATAGTCATAGGTCTTAACTGGCAGTGACTGATCAGGAATCAAAACTTGGGTTGCAGCATACAGCTTGATGAGTATGTCATCTCAGTATGCATCAGTTGTGAGAAAGGTGACTTCCAATAGGAAAAGGGATTGAAAATAAAATCAAACTGCCAATATCATCAAGCATGTATACTGCCTACAGTTATAGTCATCTCACCTCAAAAAGGATATTGTACAGCTGGAACAAGATCAAAAAAGAACATTCAAAATAATGAAAGGTTTAGACCACTCCCGTTAGGAAAGATAACACTTGTGGCCTCAGTTAAGAGACAAGGGGAGTAAAAGGAGACAACAGAGGTGTATAAAATTATGCATGGTGTGAAAGAAGTAGATAGGCCTCTCATAATAACTAGAACTCAGGGACATCCAATGAAGCTGAATGTTGGCAAATTTAGACAGACAAGAGGAAGCACTTATTTACAAAGCACATAGTTAAACTATGGCATTCACTCCCACAAGATGTAGTGATGTCCACCAACCTGGAAGGCTTTAAAAGGTGATAAAGACAAATTGCTACTAGTTGCAATGGTTATGTTCTTCCTCCATAATCAGAAGTGGTATGCCTCTGAATATCAGCAGCTGGGAATCAAAGTTGGGAGAGTGCTGTTACACTCAGGCCTTGTTTGTGAGCTTCCCACTGTCATCTGGTTGGCCACTATGAGTACAGAACACTGATTAGCTGGCTTTTAGCCTAATGCAGCAGAGCTCTTCTTATGTTCTTATATTATTTTTTTCTAAAGTGAGTGTTAGTTTGTAAAGTAGGTGTTGGTAAAACTATGAACTCAGTATGCGGTCTTGAGCAAGTCAATGGCCCAGTACTAATATGAACACTAAACCAGGTTTCAGATCCTTGATTGTTTGCAGTAATTGCATTTAGAATGAATCACAATTCCTTATATTTCCAAAAATGTGTTGAAAACTATGACAACCTTTAAACTCCTCATTTGCATGTGAATGTGAAGTGAAAGGGAGGGGGTGAGCCCCAGCCAAAGGTTTGCAACCACTCACCTTCACAACAACAAACCATGGTTTGTTGTGACATCTGAACCATGCCAATGGCTGCATTCAAACATTATGCCAAATCACTGTTTGGTGTTGCAAGCCTCAGGCTGATGCACTCCCTTAAACAAGAAACAAAATCAGAAGCATTCATTTCTGGTTTGCAGTAAATCACCATTCACCATTTCATACAAACCTGGCAAACTATAGTTTGCCCACAAACCAGGATCAAACCTGGTTTGTGGGCAAACTACATTTTGGGGGATTTGGATGAAATGGCGAACAATGATTTGCCACAAAACAGAAAACACAAGCTTTCAATTTCCTCTCTTGTCCATGGAGGAAGAAGCATGTGAATTTGAAGCCAGAGACCACTTGTGGTGTTTCATCTGAATGAAACCACAGTTTCAGTTTCACCTGTAAAACTGGAATACTACTTACCTTGATAATAACATAATTGTGCATGTAAATACCAGAAAGACTGTAAAAATACTCTGCAAATTAAAGGTGCTTTATAGATAGTTTGTACTAGTAACAGTTTCAACATGCGTGAAAAGAAGGTCCTAGTGAGAAGTGCTAAATTTTGCTTTTTTCCCCTAGCACTTGCTAACATGCTGAAAAGCGATCATAATTCACATTAACCAGAACTTTGTGTATAATTCTCTAAGGGCAGGCATATGCCTTAAGTAGATATGAGTTCCTTCTATAAGCTTAGCTATTTGCTTCCAACTTGCATATGATGTTGATTGAATGTAGATACCTTGTTTATGAGATGCTCAGTAACCACTTCTCGTAGTCCAGTGTATAGTTTCTCTCCATGTTTATGTAATACCATAGTATATGCATTCCTATACAGTTCCTCAAAGCTGAGACCACTGTTGTTTTTACGCTGAATTTCTTGAATTGCATTTTTCAGAAGATCCCAAATGCTGTTTACGTATTTTTCATCCATAGTCATCTGTAAAGGCAAAGAAAAATACTAATTCAGAAACCACTTATATTAGGGTATTTCAAAATCATTTCCCTTTCAAAACTGTTGCATCACTCATAACCCCAATTTTACCTAATTTTCAGAAGCTGTGCTGCAGACTGACAGGGAATCAAGCCTGATATACATGACTCCAGCATTTTGTACCCACAGATTTTTACACTGCACAAAAATTACTGAGATACCAGGCATTTCTTCTTCACAACACTGATTCACATGTGCTTTGTTATCACCGGGTGACTGTTGTTGACTTGCACCTGGAAGTAAGCCATCACATCAAAAACACCACCAATAATTTTTTAATTACTTCAAAAACAACCCTTTCCAATGGAATCACTTCACATATTCAGCTGCAAGCTATCAAGCAATTAGGATGCAAAACCAAGTGTAAGCCACCTGTTTCACTAGATATAATTCCAGACTGTAGGTCAGTGGTTCTCAAACTGTTTTGGTTCGCGGCGCACTGTAAAACATATAAAAAAATTCTGGCGCACTTCGTGTACAAAATTAAAAATATATTAATATATTTTAGGGCCTAGCCTAGCTATTAATTGATCATGGATGTAATAAATCTCTATGCAAATGGGCTTTTCCTCATTTTTAAAATATACTTTCATAATATTCGCGGCACACCTAGCCACCTCTTGCGGCGCACCCGCGGCGCACCATTTGAGAATCACTGCTGTAGGTTCTCACTGGAATCCCAGAAATATATTTAGGTACCACTCCATTCCCCCTCCCCCAATCATACATACCAGCAGTAATGTAAGGCTCACTGATATTATCAAATGTTCAGCATATTCTAACTGCAGCCCAATGTATAACAAAAGCTACTGATCTGAGTCATGAGTGAATCATTTGTTTTTTGTTTACTGAAACATGCCTATGGGCCATAGAAATGTCTCAAATACACTTAAAGAGAAGCTAAACGAAACACTTTTACAGTTTCAACAACTGTATTCATCTGGGAGTAAGCTGAGAAGTACAGTATAAATAAATTATCCAAGTAAAAAAAGGATATGTTAAATAAGTTGCACATTGCAAAACTAGTAGTAAATCTGGTGTTGGACATAAAGGTGCAACCCTGGTCAAATAGTTAATGTAATTCTGTACTGATACTTTAGTAAGTAAAATCAACAGGGGGGAAATTTGTTTATTCATCCTATGAAAGTAACCCACTTTCCTGTTTAATGATAACCCCAGGATTAAGATGGCAATCCTCAGCTACCTCAATTAATAGTATCATAGAATCATAGAGTTGGAAGGGGCCTTGTAGGCCATCGAGTCCAACCCCCTGCTCACAGCAGGAAATCCACAGCTAGAGCATCTCCCACAGATAGCTGTCCAGCCTCTGCTTGAAGACATCCAGTGAAGGGGATCCCACCACCTCCCTAGGCAGTCGGTTCCATTGCCGAACCGCCCTTACTGTCAAGAAGTTCCTTCTAATGTCCAATCTGAATCTACGCTCCTGCAACTTAAAACCATTAGACCTAGTCCTACCCTCTGGGGCAGCAGAGAACAAATCTGTACCCTCCTCTATGTGACAGCCCTTCAGGTACTTAAAGAGTGCAATCATATCCCCCCTCAGCCTTCTCTTCACCAGACTGAACATGCCAAGTTCCTTCAACGTTTCCTCATAAGACTTGTTCTCCATACCGGCTATCATCCTTGTCGCCCTCTTCTGAACCCGCTCTAACTTGTCTATATCTTTCTTAAAATGAGGCGCCCAGAACTGAACGCAGTATTCCAGATGAGGCCTGACCAATGCAGAATATAGTGGGACAATTACTTCCCTCGACCTGGAAACTATAGCTCTGTTTATGCAGCCCATGCATTTGCCTTTTTTGCTGCAGCATCACACTGCTGGGTCATGTTCAACTTGCGATCCACTACAATTCCAAGGTCCTTCTCACACGCACTACTGCTAAGCCGGGTATTTCCCATCCTGTACCCGTGCATTTTGTTTATGTGGCCTACATGCAGAATCCTGCATTTGTCTTTATTGAATGTCATTGTATTAATTTCAGCCCAATTTTCTAGTCTATCCAGGTCCCTTTGGATTTTATTCCTGTCTTCCATTGTGTTAGCTATCCCTCCCAGTTTCGTATCATCTGCAAACTTCATAAGGCTTCCCTCCACCCCATCATCTAAGTCATTGATAAAAATGTTGAAGAGTATCGGCCCCACGACAGAACCCTGTGGCACTCCACTCGAGACCTCCTTCCAGTCCGAAGCAGAGCCACCGACAACCACTCTTTGAGTACGGTTTTCCAACCAGTTGTGAATCCACCTGACAGTATTTCCATGTAGTCCGCATTTGATGAGTTTGCTAATCAAAAGGTCGTGGGGGACTTTGTCAAACGCCTTGCTGAAATCTAGATAGATGACATCTACAGCATTTCCACCATCTACTAAGCTAGTGACCCGATCAAAAAAAGAGATGAGATTAATTTGACAGGATTTTTTCTTGACAAACCCATGCTGGCTCCTTCTAATCACAGCATTGTCATCTAGATAGTTGCCAATGGACTCTTTTATTATCTGTTCTAATATCTTTCCCGGTATTGAAGTCAGACAGACCGGCCTGTAATTCCCCGGATCTTCTTTTTTACCCTTTTTAAAGAGCGGGACGACGTTTGCCCGTCTCCAATCCTTCGGCACCTCTCCCATTCTCCAGGATTTCTCAAAGATGATGGCAAGAGGTTCCGAGAGTACATCCGCAAGTTCCTTCAATACTCTGGGATGCAGTTCATCAGGCCCTGGAGATTTGAACTCATTTAGGTTAACTAGGTATTTCCTGACTATCTCCTTATCAATCTCAAACTGCAGTCCCGACCCCTTACTAAGATTGCTACCGATGCAAGGTTGCACACTGTTCCCTTTTTGGGAGAAAATGGAGGCAAAATAGGTGTTGAGCAGTTCTGCCTTTTCCTCGTTATCTGTCAACATTTTGCCATCCTCATTGAGCAGCAGTCCCACCGTTTGCTTGGTCTTTCTCTTGCTTCGAACATATCTGAAAAACCCCTTTTTGTTGTTCCTTGCTTCCCTCGCCAGCCTCAGCTCATTCTGGGTTTTAGCTTTCCTTACGCTATTCCTGCAAGCCCGAGCCGCTCGTCGGTACTCTTCCTTGGTGATGCGTCCTTTCTTCCATTCTTTATACATTCTCTTTTTTACTTTTACCTCCTCCACCAGTCTTCCGTGTAGCCACACTGGCTTTTTTCGATGTCTTCCATTTTTCTTCCTCTTTGGAATTGTTTGCGATTGTGCTTTTTGTAATACGTTCTTCATGAACTCCCACGCTTCTTGGGCTCCTTTTTTCTTTAGTCTATCTAGCCACGAGATCCTACCCATCATTTCCCTGAGCTTGCTAAAATCGGCTTTCCTGAAATCCAAGGTCCATGTTTGACTATATTCTTCTTTGGCTTTCCCCAGAATCTCGAATTCCAGCATTACGTGGTCACTTTCCCCCAAGGTACCGACCGCTTTAATTCCCGTGACCAATTTGTCCGTGTTAGTTAAGATCAAGTCCAGGATTGCCGATCCCCTTGTTTCTTCTTCTACTTTTTGAAAGAGGAAATTATCAGCAAGGCCCATCAGGAATTTGTTGGAGGCTTTGTGCTTTGCAGAGTTTGTCTCCCAGAAGATATCCGGGTAGTTGAAGTCCCCCATCACTACTACTTCTTGCCTCCTTGAGATTTCAGAGATTTGTTTGAGAAAGGCCTCGTCTACCACCTCTTCTTGGCCAGGGGGTCTGTAGTAGACACCTACTACCATGTCGGTTTTATTTGTTTCTCCATTTATTTTTACCCAAATGGTCTCTATCGGACCACTTTGTTCACTCTCTTGGATTTCCATAGAGGTGTATTTGTCTTTGACGTATAACGCTACTCCCCCTCCTTTTCTGTTGCTTCTATTCTTTCTGTAGAGTTTATATCTTTGAATGGCTATATTCCAATCATGGGAATCATTCATGCTCCAGTAATATGTGTATGCTAGTGATCACCCATATCCACAATGAATTTCAAATGCTTTTTGAGAAATACTACCTTGCCTGCTGTTCTTGGGCATACTTCCAATTAATTTTACTGGAGTTGATTACTTTGTGTTACAAAAAAGATTAATAGACAATCTTCTCATAACATGACTCTTCAAAACTATATCCCAATGGATGTCTCATCGCTATATTATGGCGTTGCCTAATAGTTTAATCTCCAATATGAATCCACAATCCAGTATGAGTCCACATCCCTGATCATTTTGCAAAAATAATGCTATTCTCAAAAAGACTCTTACAGTTAAGTGTTAGGACTGCAAAAAGGCTAACAGATTTTAAAAACATGCAGAATACAGGTTTCAGTTATAGACTTTTAAAGTTTAGCTAGATATAGGCCATGCTTGGACAATTATATTTCATCTTAATAAGCTGAGATATAATCAAGCCTTTTGCCTGCATACACAGGCCCTTTGTGTAAGCTATGTTTGAACCAGAAGTCTAATAAATCTCATTTTATGCAAAATGGGAGCCGTTTCCAGCTTCAGAACAAGGCAAAATTCTAGATTAACCTCAACCTGTGGACCTAGTTCACACAATCAAATCCTGGCTTTAATAGGCCAGAATATGCAAGAGTTTCATACACCTGCACATCACCGCTTTGCTCTTCCATTTGCACAACTGGGTAAACAAACCAGGAAGCAATTAACCATGGCTTCCACTGCATGAAAACTAGGACATAGTAACTACTTGAATGGGCAAAAGGCTTTTTTATATCACAACTTGTTCAGCAGCAATACAATAATCCAAACTGGGCCACATCATCATTCTGAATAGATTTAGGTTTTGTTTTCATTTCCCCCCTTTTTAGTTATTCATTCAAAATCCAAAATCCAATTCAAGGAAGTTTACAAGTCACGACAAAGTTATATTGACAAAATCAAAATCCTACAATGAAATGCATACCAAAAACTAAAAACTAAAATGCATACCAAAAACTAAAGAAGCAAATCATACTAGCTTCCAAATGAGTCAGAATGAAAACATATTTTCAGTTTGCCTAAAAGTACACAATGAAGGGTCTAAGCATATCTTTATACAGAAAAGTTCCATAGTTGTGACCTTATCACAAAAGAGGCCCTATTCTGTACATCCACAATTTAACTTCTGGAGGATATGAGATCCAGCAGAATTTCACCGGCTGATTTTAACAGGAAGGTAAGTTATAATCTAAAATTGTTCCCTAAGATACACTGGGTTCAAGCTCAGGAAGTTGGGGATAGGATCCCCCCCCCAAATGTTCCCTCAGATCAGAGCTGTCATTATACTTTGTTTGCTGTCATGTTGCCTGTAACTACACTTTGTTCCCTACATCCTCTTAAGAGATCTAGAGCAGAATAATGCACCCTAATACGAAGAGAATTCCTTCTCATAACAATCTAGCAAAAGATTACCTGCTCCATCTAGTACCGAACATATTACTTGACACATGTCCATCAACTGTATTTGAACCCTACTTTTCCAGTTTTATTTCATGATTAGAGTTAAATATCAAGTATTTCAGAATTCAGTAGCAGCATGCATGCCTATCCTAAATTAGAAGCCAAGGAAATAGCTTTGGTCAATATTTAACTAGCCAACTGAAAGACCGTTTTGACCGATCAAATGTTTAACTTACAAATTCCCATCTGTAGACAGCTGTTTGGAATCAGACAATAAGACAATAACAGTAGAAAGGTAGGAGGGGTGCTTGTGCTAACTGGGACTGAAGCTGCATAGATATAAGCTACTCACCTTTAAAATACTTGGATAGGAAAAGCTTTACTGACAACGTTTTTCCAGGAACCATCATTCCTTTTACAAAAAAAAAAAAAAAAAGATTCGAAGTCCAGTAAGTAGCAAGTCTGCCCACAAGCAGGATTTCCACAGGTATGCTAGGACTTCCTGGTACAAATTTCCTAGCTACTACAGTGATGGTGGCTGAAATAGGGAGGAGAAAAAAGATGCAGAGGCTTGCCCCACTGACAAGTGGAGTTTGTTATCAGTCTGACATCAGCACTTACATATCATGACTAAACCTACACTCTCTGCATTCTCATCAAGTCCTGCCAAATACGAGTTTTTAGCTGAATTCTTCCCATAGCCAAACATTACCTTCAGGAGCCCAGGAGCTACATACAGAACATCCTAACATCACTACTGCTGAAAAACATGCAAGGAACTTGGAAAACAATACCATCACAAAAACGAAGTTCAAAGGCTTCAACTGGAACTCCATCTCAGAAAGCTCAAGGCATGCTGGTACAATGGGAATACATCATAACAGTGAACAAGTCATGGGGCACTTTTGTAAAATTTTGTTTAGCTCTGTAGGCAACATGTAACACCTCACACATTAATTACAAGTTTCTTTCTGTAGTCAAAGATCTGCAATAAACTGTTACCTCTGAAGTATTTTCTTTATAAAGCTTTCCTATGAATCCTTTAAAAGGATTATTTTCAAGTATTTTAGATAGTTTTACAAAAACTAGCTTTATTAAACATGTATTCACCACATATATACAAGCTCAACATTCTAATATGGTTACCAAGGGGGGTACAAGAATAGTCTGTGATGTCATTAGAATGTTCAGCTATCTCTTAAAGAAAAATTACACATGGCTATTTCTCACAATCAGATTGTACCAAAAGGTTTTGTCACACACGCTCTGCTCATTTCAGTGCACTGTGGAGAATAATGTTTTAGGTAATAGAAGTGGAAGATCAGCCAATTTAGTCACAATTTCAAACACAACAAAGCCACTACAAACAGTTTAACTGTTTCTCAGTCTAAGCCACCTCAACAGATTGTTGGGAAAATGGGGGGAAAAGAACTTGTACTTTGTTTCTCCAAGACAGCAGAGAAACTGGGTGCTTAGACTCTGATCCGTTTGATTTTTACAATTTATAATTGCTTATATGTTTGTTTCAAAGAGGCTTGAACTGACATTAAAAATGCAAGTGTCTACAATTTATATTGAGTTTACTTGGAAGCATTCCTTATTGAAACATGAAAGATTGTCTTACCCCTTATATACCCAGTCAATAACTGCATTCTGCAGGTGAGGGCCTCCTGCAGATACCATCTTATCAGGTCCATTCTGCACAACATAGGAAACAGACCTTTAACATTGTGGCACCTACCCTTTGGAATTCCCTTACCTTAAATATTAGACAGGTGACATAGGAATATAGGAAGATGCCTTATACTGAGTCAGAGCAGTAGTCCATCTGGCTCAGTATTGACTGGCAGCAGCTTTCCATGGTTTCAGGCAGGAGTCCCTCTCAGTCCTACCTGGAGATGCCGGAGATAGAGCCTGGGACCTTCTGCACGCAACTCACTCTACCACTGAGCTAAGGCCCTTCCCCTGAGGTCATCTCTGTTATCTTTTCGGTACCTACTGAAGATCTTCCTCTTTTAACAAGCCTTTTAAGTAGAGACCTTATCCCAGTCTGTGTCTATATTGGAATTGCTTTTTAATATGTTCAAGATTTTAAAAAAAATGTTTTTAAGATGTTTTATTTTTAAGATGTTTTGTTTTTTGGAATGTGTTAAGTGTTTTGTCCCTTGTTTGCTGCCCTGGGCTCCTTCTGGGATGAAGAGCAGCATGGAAATTTAATAAATTATTATTATTATTATTATTTCCCCACTGAAAAATAAAAAAACAAATATATATGGTTGTATGCAATGCTGTGTACATGGAGCTCCTCTCCTCTTCCCATGCATTTCCATATTTTGCTCTGGAGGGTCTTCCAAACCTCTGGAGCAGATGAGAGTGCAGAGCAGCCTGCAGAGGAAGCAGAAAAGGTTCTCTTGCACAAGTGGAAGTCTGCTGTGCTAGTGGAACAGCAGTGTTGAATACAACCCTATGGATTTATTTCAGTAAGAATTATCCACCCCTGCATCATTTTATCCTTATCAGCATTTTAGAAGTTGCTTTTAACACTGCCTTCCTAGAAGTCTACTAAGACGTAAGTCCCATTAAGTTCAATACAGTTTACTCCCAGGTAAGTGGGTGCAGGACTAAAGTCTAAATATTCTTTTTACCAAATTTTAAGCAAGACTTAATCTCAATCCCTCTATAGTTTATTACTTATTCTGTAATAAGCTAGTATTGTGAATCATTGGCTTTTAAGTATGCCAGAACATGACAACGGGTAATTTACTTGGGACATGGCTAGTTAATAAAGTTTATACCAGTACACAAAGAACCTCAGAACCCCAAATACCATTTTTGAATAAGAGACTTCAATGACAGGCAAATAAGGAAAAAGGGGGGGGTGAAGCACCTAAACAACTCTCCTCCAAAACCCTGCATATTTTGGCAGCTTTCCTCAAAGTCTGAACATTTCAGCTGTTGTATTTGAGCAAGTCTCTGATGAACCTTGATGTAAGGACACACTGTTTATTTATTAAATTTATATCCCACCCTTCCTCCCAGAAGGACCCCAGGGCAGCAACTAATATAACTACTGTTATAAAGATCAAACAAGGGAAGTGCCAGCATCACTCAAATGTTATGTTCATTTTTTTTTAAGTTCATGCTGATATTTTTTATTTCCTTCCATGCCATACAAAGTCTTCACATAACTTTGTATGGCATGGAAGGAAATAAAAAATATCTCAACTCCAAGCACACTCTTGAGGAATCTGCCCTCTTGGGGAGGGATCATAGCTTATGCAAAAGATCCCAGATTCAATTCCTGATGCCTTCAATTAAAAGGGATCAGGTAGCAAGTGATGAGAAAACCTTTCTGCCTGAGAACCTAAACAGCTGAACATACTGGCCTACCCCAACCTGTTATGAGGCAGCTTTCTATGATCACATTGGGGGTGGGGGAGTCAGTAGGATCAGTGATCATTTGTCACTATCCTCTTGGTCACTTAATATTGTTTTTAACAATTTTAACTGCTGGTTAGATTGATTTTGCAGCTGTTAACATCCTTTTACATTTTTAAAAGACACCACAAAGACATTTTTCTGAAAGGTGGGGTCAACATTTTTCAAAATATTTTCTATCAACATTATTTTCTGAAAAATTCCCAAGTTATCACTTATAAAGTCAAATATGAAACTATACAAACAGAAGCAGGTAAGAAATTCAAAGTATTAACTGTGACCTAATATCCATCATATTTATATTAGTCATACATCATTTTGAGTTAGCCAGACTCCCCCCAACTCATTTGCACTACCATCACTTGTAGGTCCAGTTGTGAACAAGACGCCTATCTTAATGCAAGAACAAGGATTCACAGTTTTTGGTTAGCCAGCCAGTTAAGCCAAAAATTGTGGTCGAGGACCTAGACCAGCATTTCCCAACCAGTGTGCCTCCAGATGTTGTTGGACCACAACTCCCATCAGCCTCAGCCAGCATTGCCAATGGTCAGGAACAATGGGAATTGTGGTCCAACAACATCTGGAGGCACACTGGTTGGGAAAGGCTGACCTAGATGGTCCTGCCCAATAGTGCCCTGCTAGCCTTCACTATAGTAAAGGCTGACAAGGCACTTGCTAATTTGGTTCATCCATGGCAATAGGTACTTCACAACCCTCAGCCTTTTCCCCAAGCTAAGGAGGGGATAGGGATCACTGAGCAACTGTAATGACTATCACACACCTCTGCAAATCAAAGATTGGGAAGAAGGCTGGTCACTCATCATGTTCATCACCTGGCAGGACTGACAAGTGAAAATATGGATCTATTTTACAAAATATTCCAAACAAAATATAGGTGTTAAAGTACTTTCACATTCCCACTATTTGTCTGAGTGCCAGCAAAAAAACTTCACCAATCAAACTAAATGAGCAACAGGCAGGTGGGAGATTGCATACATGCACTGTACGTGTGTAAAATGAAGGGGGGGAAACTATCCCCATTGACTTTTGACTTTGGCCATGCCCACCTCAGGAATGTGGCACCAGAGAGCTTTCCAATGTGGGAATGAGGCTGAAAAATGTTCCCTGCTCCTGTTAAAGCATAGGTCACCAGCAGCTAATATTATAAAAAATTACAAAGTTATTGCACAGTGATATTATACATCTTTGTGTTTGTAGAAAGTTTAGATTATGACTTGACAGGCACTAGAGATTAAATGAAGAGATTTTTGGCACATTTGACGTTTGTGTCTGATATTATAATTTGAAGTATATTTTAATTGTAAGAACCTGTCAATGCTGCTGCTTTGTTAGGCTTTTAAGGGAAACACATTTTAAAATGTGAACTGATTTTAATGGGGCTGTAGCTCCATATTCTAGAAAAATAATAAAAAAAGAAATATTGCCTCTAGCACCCAATGATGAGTTTATGGATAAAAAAAGTTTGGAATACAAAGGGGGGAAATCACTAGATGAAAATTATTTCTTCCTCGCAAGGCAAAAAGGTATTATAACACATTAATGTAAAAGGTAATATAATTTCATCATCATCAACAAACATTGTGTGCCTTATAAAAAACACTGCTGCTGAATTGATAGGAAACTGACCTAATTAAAGGAGGGGGTGCCCAGAAAGTCCCATATGAAAGCTACATTATGCAAACCCATTGTTGACATTGGCTAAACTGCCATGTTACAACAAGGAATGTGGCTTGCTGCCAAAGCAGGTGGGTTCACCTCTATAGTCAGTGGCATTGATTTCAGAACTCCCCAACTACTTGCTGAAATGCAAAAGGCCAAGATTTGCTTGCTTATCTGGGTAGTGATACACCACCACAACTATTTGAAGGTTGAACCAAGTGACAGATAAAACTAGGACTGGAACACAATTTATACACTAACAGAATTATCTATTATTGAACCACAGAAAAATACTGCCAGCTATTTCATGAAGCCAAGAATACACTTACATGGTTGGCAGTCTGCCTTTTTACTTGTATTATATCATGTTATATCATAGCAATGCCTCAAGTGAAAGTATTTCTCCCCAGGTTCAGAACAGCCATATACTGCATACACACTCACTTCATTTAGGAACAGGCAACCAAGCTGTGCACTATAAATTAAACGAAACATAAAAACTGGTTGTCCCCCCCCTTTTATTCCACAGTGGAAAAAGCAACACACAACAAAGACTCTTGTGGCACCTTAAACAGATTTATAGCGATATAAGCTTTTGTGAATTAGAGACCACAGTCAGATGCATGTATGCTCTAGTCCCTGAAAGCTTATGCACATTAAATCAATTTGTCTTTAAGGTGCCAGAAGATTCTGCTAGTTGCTATGTTAGTTTGTTTCAAAAGTTTCTAATTGTTTGAACTATCCTTGGGGTTTGACAACAAACGCCAAAAACTTTTCATTCTCAAATAACATTCATGTGCATTTAACTTGCACAACACAGCTAATAATAATAATTTATTACAATTTTTAAGGATTCAGTTTGTTTCATAACCATTATGCTTTTGCTCAGTGGTACAGCATCTGCCTTTCATGCAGAAGGCCCCAGGTTCAAATTTTGACATCTCCAGCTAAAGCTGGGAGAGAACCCTGTTTGAAATTCTAGAGAACCGCTGCATATCAGTGAGGGCAATACTGAGCCCAGGACAGACAAATGGTCTGACTCAGTATAAGGTAGCTTCCAAAGTTCCTAATTAGCAGGCCTTTGTTTCAGTGCCAATATATTAATGCTCTACATAATTGGAACATAGGAAGGTGCCTTATACTGAGTCAGATCATTGGTCCATCTAGCTCAGTATTGTCTATACTGACTGGCAGCGGCTCTCCAGGGTTTCAGACAGGGAGTCTCTCCCAGCCCTACAGAGACAGCAGAGACTGAACTCAGGACCTTCTGCATGCAAGGTAGATGCTCTACCACTGAGCTACGGCCCTTCCCCACTGTTTGGAACACTGTACCCATAGGGTTATATTCAGCATAGCAGAGTAAAGTAAGCAGCTCCATAAATGCTGTCATGAGCCCCACAGAACAGGGGTGGAGCAGCAAGAACTAGGAGGTGGAAGACTCTGATTGGGGTTAAGGTTCCAGTGATGAGCCTACAGGCACACCAGACTCTGAAAGCTCTCGCGTCATGGACAGTGACAGCTCTGCCCTATAGCTCCAGTTATCAACAAGGAATCTCACCCTAGTCAGGCAGCTGCCTTTCCACCTAATACCACCCTTCAACCTAAGGTCCTGGGGCAGGTTACAACAATTTAAAATTCAGTATTTAAAACAGTTTAAAACAAATTGCAATCACAGGAATAGTGTGGGTCTTAAAAGCATATATCTCAGGTGTCAAAAGCCAGGACAATTAAGTCCTTATCAGCCACAATGGATGTTTCCAAGTCTCAGCAGCTGAAAAGAATAATAAACAACAACTAATCAACTAATATTAGTGTGAAATACTCGCATTTCAGATACTTACTCTTCAAAGATTTCTCTCATCTATTACTTGCAAATTGCCCCAACATGCTATCATTTACTTCATCATGAATTTTATTGCTCTGATGCTAACAAGGTTTTTAGAGTTTGTAGAAATGGTTTTAATTTTTTTTTTAAAGCATGTGTTTATCTCATTTTTATCTTGTTGTACACAGCTTTAATGGCTTTAGGCTGTGAAGTGGTTTATAAACTTGTAAATATATAAATACAAAATAATCATATGACAGCTTGTTATGCAGCATGCAATGTAATACTATTTTTTCCTATTTGACTGGAGGAGTTTATGCTTTTACTTTGAGTGAAACAGAGAAAGCACACAACAGCTACATCCAATTGGCTACTTTGCAAGGGCAAAAATAAACATCCTTGTGAGCACATAATTTGCACAACTCAGTGTTCAGGACACCCTGTAACACAATTGTTATTTTTTGTGTATTCATCATCAGCAAGGCTGCATTAAAAAGACAAAGACCACTAGAGTTCATACAAAGCAGTATACAGGATTCTGTAAATTAGTACGCAGCCAAGGAACTATGTTTTGCCTCCTCACAATTCAACCACTTTTGTAGGAGATGATTCTGATCAAAGGCAGTCAAAAACTAAATGTTTTTCTATCTATTGCCAAAGTTAGTATTTGCCTCCATATTTAGAGGCAGTATGATCTGAGTAACAAATACAAGGAACAAACACAGAAATGTTACATCCAACATGTCTTGAAATTGAGCATCTGAGGTATATCTAGTAAACTGCTACTGTTTTTTATTGCTTTTTTGCCATCATATCCCACCTTTCCTCCATCATGGAATGCAAGGTGGCACATCCATAGTTCTCCAATCCAGGTGATAGAATCCTAGGCGAGATGGACTATTGAATAAGTGGACACCTCCACTAAGAGAAGAGAAGGAGAGATGTTTTTCTCCAATTCCCCTCCACCCCTGCCACCTTCCATGCTGTTCCAGAGCTGATTCAGGGAGCACTGGTGGTTGTAAGGAGGAATCAGCAAAAATCACCAACTTTTTCTTCTTCTGTTAGCAGAGGCATCCACTGGATCAAAAGCCCATCTGCACATGCAAGGACACCAACTGGATTCTATGTTGATACTGACTAAGCTTCCGACACAGAAATGGCATCAAAGAGTGATGAACCAGTTTAAACCACAGCATGAGATTTTTCCTTGTCTTGATTTTATCAGTATCAGGCTCCAGTTTAGACACACATTAACCCAGCTGTGAGAAGACCACTTGTTTCTAGAACTGATGTAAGATCTGTTCAAACACTGTAATCTTGTGTATAATTCAAAACATTCCCAGCAGAATCCTGCCCACCACTTTCATCCTATGTTTTATTTCTAATCTTTGGGGGAGAGTACTCATGTAGTGAAACCTGCAGCACCATGCACTAGAGGAAGGTATCGGCAGACTCAGGGGAACATTGGAAGTTTGTAGAAGTACAAATAATATTAAGAAAAAACTTAACTCCCCTAAAAAAAAAAAAAGATCAGTGGGCATGGAATGCTGACTGACTGTTGGGGGAGAGGAAGGGGAATGGAGTGACTAAAAAACAAAGACAGAGGAAAAGTCACATAGATAAAAAGGGGAGAGACCACTTAATTTTTCTGGTTAAGTATTTCCTACTTCACACCCCCAAAGCTATTTTTAAAATGTTCCCAGGAACACATGTGGGAGTGGCCCACAGAAATCCAATATTTTAATGTAGCAGGGATTGGTGCCAGTGTGTCCACCTCTCACCAACTCCCCCCCCCCCAAAAAAAGAGAGCTGCAAAGAAATGCATTTCTGCCATTTATAACTCCTTCCTTACTTGGTGTAAAACATTTTTAAAAACAATCCTGTTAATGTAATTACCAAAGGAAATGTATTCATCACGTCTGTATTGCAGGTTGGAAAGGGCTGTGGCAGGGAGAGAATGACTTATGACAGCCTGAAGTATAGCTCATACTGAATACCGCAAGTAAGGTTCTGAGTGATTTACAACAACCCTACAGTGCTGTTCAGTAGTATTAGACCACTATTGCAGGTTGGGCTGAAGCCATGACAGCACAGTAACACTGCAGGGTTATCTTCTGCTTTTGTATTCACACCGGTCCCCAAGCTTGAAAGAGTCATATACAATGTAGTTTGCAACGTAGTTCACTATTATAGCCTATTGCAGATTAGATCGCTGTGCTGAGAGTAGCTTACAGCAGCCCTGCAATGTAGTCCAATGTAGAGGTAAGGCTGAAAAGCAACTGGATTCCCAGTCAAAAATTTCCCTAAACCTCTCAGGTTGCAGCAAAGGTGAATCTACTTCAATTCCTCCTCCAATTTCCTCCCAGGCCAAAATCAAGCACTCTGTGGCACACAGAATTTTCATGCTCCAGCTCCACTGACATGTATGCAGAATGGTTATAATTTTACTGTTTAAAAATTAAATACAATTTGCACAATTCAAGCTAGAGCAACCTTTGATGTTAACTTTTGCTTTTTCAACCGTCTCAGTCACAGGCTCAGGTAACACACACCCTAGGGATAAACTGCAACATTTTGTTACAGTGCCCTACTAATAATATATTATTGTCTAAGTGCCAATCCTTAGGTATTCAAAATGGCAGCATCCACACTCACATGATTAGGGAAACCCCGTGGCTTGCAAAAATACTAAAAATGCTTAGGAAAAAATCCTCTATGGTGGTGGGGACCCCCCAACATAGCCCAATCATGACTGAGCATGATCAGTGGACACAGAATGCAGACTGACTAGTGGTGGAGGGGAGGAATGTGAAACTTGGAGGGGGGGAGAAGAATGGAGCATCCTAGAAGACACAGCTGGTACTCTGAACAGGAACACTCGACATTGTAACATTTTTGCAGGTCCTAGGTTTTTCCTTTGAAACCCTCATGGAAGGAAACTTCTGTAACTTCTTAATGCAACTTGCTAAACTGCTGATGAACTCCTCTAATACAGTAATCCTGTAGTGACCAACGTAACATTCATAAGCTTCTTTACATAATATTTTGTGTTGTAGCTAATATTATTTGAACTCCAATTAACATTAAACTGGTTAACTTGATTGATTCCCTACAGAAGGAAATCATGAAGTATGCCATTGGTAGTTTACATATTTCTTTTTATTGTATTTTAAAAGATATGACCAACATAACAGTTTTGCAACCTGAAGAATTTGTATGCAACTTAGACAACTATGTTCTCTAAAATTATTAATAAAAAACCAATTCCATTATGTTTCATGGGCGTGTCAAACTTATGGTAATATTTATTGGAAACTGAAAAGAAGGTTTTCTGGCAAATGACCTGTGACCAACATAACATGACCAACATGTGACAATTCAATGGCAGACACCCTCAAATGCCTCCAAACCATGACCCTGTGCATATGTCACTTTACTATGCATTCACTAGTGGCAAGGTCAACATCAAGTCCATGTGGGAAGGTGTAAAACCCACAGGAATTTAAAATAAATAAATAAAAAGCAGCAATAAAAATACAATTAAAAATCAATATGAATATTTTAATATGACTGATGGATGCGTCTGTTATTTGATGTTCAGTGTAATATTTGTCAGCTTGAGTCCATCTTTTTATATAAACTGACAACTCCCACTGTCACTCTTTTTGTTCCATGTGCTTTCTCTACCCCCTTTCTAGCTGCTTTCTACATTCTGATGTATTGACTCTCCATTCCTTGTAAGTGCCTGTAAGTCTCTTTTCCTCATTTGGGGCCTTCCCCCCATCTTGCTGCCAGCCGTGGCTTAATTCCTCTGAGGAAGGCAGAGCCTCTTCCCCATCATTTCCGGTCTGTGTAGCTCATGCTCCAGGTGGACCACTAGGTTGTAGGAATGACAAGCAGTCGCTGAGCCCATTGTTCTTCATATACACATAACCCCTGAGTCTGCCATTCCTCTACCTCTCTCTCTCTCTCTCTCTCTCTCTCTCTCTCTCTCTCTCTCTCTCTCTCTCACACACACACACACACACACACACACACACCATTCTTCAAACACAAGTAATTACACTGCTCCAGAGTCACACTGCCATGGACGATTTAGATGAAGCTTATGGACCACTGGTGGTTCCAAATCACACTCTGGGAACAACTCATAGCAAGAAGAAATATTTCCAGGAAGCAAAGTTTGCATCTTGGCTTCGCAAGTACACTCTTTTGACATTTGTGATTAAAAGAAACACATGTAAAGTCTTTTCCTGCTTCTCACTAGAGCAAGAGATATAAACCAAACATTAGGATGTGAGCAAAAGAAATATCTGTACTTCCACAACAGGAGTCGGGAAGAGTGTGTTTGAGTACAACTTATCCAAGTTACACTTCATAAAACCTCTTCCACCCAAAAAGCACAATTCTATTTTTGTTAATTTTTGTCAAATGTTTTAGGTTTATTAATAATGGATTAATAATGGTGGTGATGACAACTAACAAGCCATATTCACATCTGTGGCTTGCTAAGGACCAAGAGTCCAGAATTACTACTGTGAGATCTTGAAAGCACAATGCAACACAGACAAGACCCAGCCCTTCTCTTGTTTTTTTGGAGGGGAGGGGTGATGGGTCAATTCCTCATTTGCTCTATGCCACAAGCCCTCCGAAACACAATGAAAATGCAAGGACATCCCCAATTCAATTCCAATTCCAATCTCAAGAGGAGTGCTGGGACTCATGCTTGTTATATTGTGCTACCAAAGGACCCTGTGACGATCCCACAGCTGGCTCTACCTGTGATACTCCCACCAAGGCCACCACCTGTCAGGATCTCGGTTTTTATTTGTTCTCTCACACACTCTAGCACAGATCTCACAAGATCCCACTGCTAGGCAGCACTACCAGCCACTTCCTGTAAACAATACTGCCTGAGACTTCGCCTTTAGTCTCCTTCTGGCTTCTTGTTACTATGTGTCTGAGTGCCCTTGCCATCCACAACCCCCCTGTACTTTGTCTATAAAGTATACAGCCCTGGGTTGCTCTATATCAGTGTTTCCCAAACTTTCAACATGCGCGTACCCCTTTTGAGACATTGATTTTACCGGCGTACACAACTTTCACAAAAATAATTGGGAGAGGGGTAAGATATTATAACACATCCATAATTCCTATAATTTTATATGAAATGTTTGTAAAAAAATTAATACAAAGTAAGTATTAAACATTTTTATAATAGAAATAATATTTATATAACAAAAATATATATTCAAAATATAGAAATAATTCATATACTAATAATTAAAATAACTATTATTCAAACAAAAAAAAAAACATTCTGGAAATAAAGACTCGGAGGGGACCCCCCAAAACCGGAAACTCCAGCCGAAAATCATGCAGCATGCAGCGGGTTTACAGAGGCAGCGCTTGCCTGGGCTGGAGGTTTCAATCTCCCGCTCTTTGGCTGCAGAGCGGTTTTCCCCCCATCCTGCCTGGGAAGCCACTCAGGCACGCAGCCCAAGAGCAGGCAGGGGATTCAAACCTCCCGCCTAAAATTCACAGCTGATGAGCGGGCAGGCCAGGCAGGATGGGGGGAAAAACCACTCTGCAGCCAAAGAGCAGGAGATTCCCCAAGAGGGAAGTGGCTGGCGAGATGGCCGCTGCAGGGCTGAAGATAGAGAAAAAACCCACTTCCCCGCTTCCCGGTGTGAACATTTTTGTAGTCAAGCATACGCATAAATATCTTTGTGGCGCCATCTGTCTGTTTGTAGAAGCATTTTTTGGTGGCCAAAGTCATTGCGAGGGAGTCCAAGTCTTATGAGAAACTGGAGGGGTGCATGGAAAGACAAGGAATGCATTGAGAGCGAAAGAGACTGTGCGTTGAATAACATCGGGACAAATCACTGTTATTATATTGATCTTCCCTCACATGATTGTGTGAGAAACTGGAAGAATCACAAGAACTGTATTTTCTCTTAAAAGAACACACACATACATTTTTTGCCACTAAAACCCAATGATAAAGTACAAAAAAACCCATTCAGCTGCATACCCCTTGAAACCCTTTCGTGTACCACCAGGGGTACGAGTACCACACTTTGGGAAACACTGCTCTATATGCTTGACAATGTTACAATATCTCTCTCTTCACCGCTGCCACCATTTGATACTGTTTCTCTCCAGCCTTTGGTATTACGCTGCCCACCCTTCTGGTCTGTATCAACCCCAGCCAAGGATCAGGTTTTTGGTAAACCAATAAAATATTTATTTATAAACACCAGGAAATAACAAGATTATGTAAGGTAGATTTAACAAGCGTATGGTTTCATACAGTGTCACTCTTTGTTTCTGGTCATATATAATTTGCCTAAATATCAGCCAAATACAATCCAAGCCTCCCTCAGAACTCTGCCAACCAACTCATCCAAATAACTCTCCACTAACCACACTCACAACTCCCCCCAACAACTCCCCCCGACTCAACTGTCATCCTCTCATTTATACCTTCAGCCATTCAAACACTCAGCCAATCATCATACATCATTCTCCAGCATTCTAGCCCATGTACTCCCCCCTCTCACTCAGTCACTTACCATATATCGCTTAATAAACCCGCACTTACCATATTTACAGATATTAAAATACAGGGACATCACAGACCCCAAAGTGGGAATAACTCCCTCCTTAATGGTGAGATATTTTGAGCTTGACTGGGTAGCAGAGAATTGTTCCCAACCTAAGTGTGTTTCAGGCAGGGCTGTGGAGTCAGAGTCTGAGTTGTGGAGTCGGAGTCAGAAGCAATTTTGGGTGGAGCCAAAGTCAGTAGAAATGTACCGACTCCGACTTTAAAATAAAAACTTATAATAATATAACAATATATGGTAAATATATCATTTTATACTTATATTTTATACTTTTTTATTTTTCAGGAAAAATATTTGTAATTTTGATTTGACAATTTTTTAAAAATATAAATTCACAATGTCAAAGAAGTATCCCATGAAGTCAGCTGTATCCAGGGCTGTGGAGTCGGAGTCGTGGAGTCGGAAGCAATTTTGGGTGGAGTCAGAGTCAGACAGTAGAAAAATAGAGGAGTCGGAGTCGAAGGTTTGGCGTACCGACTCCACAGCCCTGGTTTCAGGG
This sequence comes from Rhineura floridana, assembly GCF_030035675.1. Taxonomy (NCBI): domain Eukaryota; kingdom Metazoa; phylum Chordata; class Lepidosauria; order Squamata; family Rhineuridae; genus Rhineura; species Rhineura floridana. Next base: position 108,545,088 of record NC_084486.1, read on the forward strand.
GTAGAGTGCAATGTCAAGGATTTAGACCCCCACTTCCTTATCTACCAAGGTGAACCAGAATTTGTGGGCTCCTGCTAAGTGCCAAACTAGACATGGCAGTGATAGTCACGGTTTTTCTTACATCTGTTGTCTTCACTTATCAAGTGGTGGTAAGAATCTACATGTTACAGCAAAAAAGGGGGTGTACGGCTGAAAGCAGCTGAAACCTCCTTTCTCCTATATCTTACATCCCAAACTCTACATTGCTTCAGGCTCTTTTCTCTAAGCTTGGTTCTAATGCCAGAACTGAGCTAGGCCAGGGACAAAGATTCTTATAACAGCAGGAAGCAAGGAGATGAGATGCAGGAAGTTCAACTCTTGTCATCCACAAGCCCCAGCCTTTGGGGGTAAAAAGTAGACCTTCCTGTGAATGGGGCAGACATGCAAACAAACAATCCCTGGCTACCTCACCATGTATATTTTAGAACAAAAAAATGCATTTTGTAGTCTCAAAATTAAAAAACAGGAAGTAGTTTAGAATCTTGAGAAACACACAAGTCTCACACAAAACAGTAATGGATTTTTATAGAATCATAATGGAGATTTTTGAAAGCAGCTGAAAAGTGGCTTCTGTCAAACCTTATTATAGATGCACAGTAATATCTCACTTAAAGTACATGCGTTCCTGGACATTTCTTCTTTAACAGAAACTTTGGTACCAGAGGTAGGAATTATATGGAAAAATAGGATAGGTTCCTACACCACAAAAAAGAAGAGCAGTTCAACATATCTGAGCAAACTTTTCATTCAAAAATAATAATACACATGTCTTAAATGAAACAACCAGGACACGTAAGCCTTGCATACATACCACTTGAAAGCTTCTTCCAAAATGCATCCAGGGATACTTTTTTACTTTGCTACTGCAAGGTGCTACATGATAAATCTAAAGCTTTGAGCACAGTTCTCTCTATAAACTCGAGCAGGGAGAAAGGTGCACCCACCACCCTGTGCTTGGTCTCTCTCTCTCTGCCATTGTCCCCTACACTCAAGCACATATGTCTGCAGTAAACAGTACTTTCAGGGCACCCAAAGCACTGTTTACTTCAGAGGTGTGTTCGCCACCTGGCAAGGAGCACCATGACACGCAGCTCTATTTCTCCTTTTCATCCTCCTCAGGTGAGGCTGTTAACGTGCTAAACCGTTGCCTGGCCGCGATAATGGACTGGATGGGAGCTAACAGACTGAAGCTCAATCCAGACAAGACTGAGACGCTGTTGGTGAGTGCCTTCTCTGCTCAGATGGTGGATGTTCATCCTGTTCTTGATGGGGTTACACTCCCCTTGAAGGAACAGGTTCGTAGCTTGGGAGTTCTTTTCGATCCTTCCCTGTCTCTTGAGGCCCAGGTGGCCTCGGTGGCACGGAATGCTTTTTACCATCTTCGATTGGTAGCCCAGCTACGTCCCTATCTGGACAGTGACGACCTCGCTTCAGTTGTTCATGCTCTGGTAACTTCTAGATTGGACTACTGCAACGCGCTCTACATGGGGCTGCCCTTGAAGACTGTTCGGAAACTACAGCTAGTCCAGAATGCAGCGGCCAGATTGTTGACGCGGACCAGAAGGTCCGCTCATATAACACCTGTTCTGGCCCGTCTGCACTGGCTTCCTATTTGTTTCCGGGCTAGATTCAAAGTGCTGGTTTTGACCTATAAAGCCCTACATGGCATGGGACCGCAATACCTGATGGAACGCCTCTCCCAATATGAACCTACCCGTACACCACGCTCAACATCTAAGGCCCTCCTCCGAGTACCATCCCATCGAGAGGCTCGGAGGGTGATGACTAGAACCAGGGCCTTTTCAGTAGTGGCCCCCGAACTGTGGAACAGTCTCCCTGATGAGGTGCGCCTGGCGCCGACGCTACTATCTTTTCGGCGCCAGGTGAAAACCTTTTTATACTCCCAGGCATTTTAAAGTGTATTTTAAACAGCATTTCCGTATTTTGGATGTTGTTTGGTTCGTTATTGTTTGTTTGTTGGTTTTTATTATTTATTGTATTTATATATTGTGCTTGTTTTTATCTTTTTGTACACCGCCCAGAGAGCCTTCGGGCTTAGGGCGGTATATAAATTAAACTAAATAAATAAATAAATTCCAGCCATGTGTGAGAGGGCAGCAGCTGCAATCCAACAGACAAGGAGCCACATTCTGACTATGCAATGTCAGAGTGCGCACCCCCTCCACACCTCAAAAAGACTTTGTTAAAAGAAGCTTCTTTCCTGGAGGATTTGTTTACTGAGGTATTACTGTATTATTTCTACAGCATCAGCAGCATGCCTGGTGCTTTACAGAACTTCATAAGTAAAACACAGGTTGTTGTCTCAAAGAGCTTACAAACTAAAATTTAGATTATGGAGAGGGAAGAGAAAAGAGAGGGAAGGAAGGGAAGGGAAGGAAAGACAAGGGATAAAAGCAAATAAATAAATACATACTTCATTTTAGTAGGGGATAAAGTATAATTTACACAAATTAGAAAACTTAATTTTCTCAATACATACAGTAGGGCCCCACTTCTCAGTGCCCTGCTTTTCGGCGTTCAGCTAATATGGCACCAGCAGGGCAATCAGGCTGGAGCTCCCTGTGCTCCAGCTAACCTCCCCAGAGGAGGGGAAGTTCAGCTGCAGCATGCTCCAGCTGATCTTCTCTTCCTGCGTGATCAGACTCCCACGCTCCAGCTGATCTCACCAGAGGAGGGGAAGATCAGCTGTAGTGCGCTCCAGCTGGTCTTCTCCTCTTCCTGCGTGATCAGACCCCCGCACTACAACTGATCCTGCCGGAGGAGAGGAAGATTTCCTCCTCTGGCACGATCAGAGGGTTAGGTTCCAGACCCCCACGCTACAGTTGATCCACTTTTTGGCATTTTTCGCTTTTCGGCAGGGGTTTGTAACCTAACCTGCCGTATGAGTGGGGCCCTACTGTACGTGGTAATTAAGAAGCTAAACTTTGACTGGGTACTACATTTTGGCTGGGTCCTTTGTCAGAAACAAATTCACAGATTTTTATATATAGGACAAGGCTCTTTTAGGCCAAAATTGGAAATTATTTAATTGGACAAAATACACTGGAGGAAAACACTAGGCTGAGTTCAGCACTGAATATTGCACACTCAAGTCTTGCCCCCACCACATCAAGCGAGAGGTAAGTTCTAAAGAGTGCAACCCTAAGTGAGATTGGCATGTGTGCAAAGTGGCAGATTTATCACCACTTCAAAATCCCTGTCAACTCATGCCAACCAGGACAGAACGGCAGGGAGACAAATTTACCTCTTTTTTGCTGTGTGGATCCTGTTTTCTAATCCCCCCAGTGATTCAAATATCGGGGGGGGGATAGTTACACCAGCTCCAGACACAAAGGGAGGGCCCAATCCCAGAGCCTCTCCAACGCATGATGGGACCTTGGATCCAGGGACTGCTTCTGTCCTGCCCCAGGAACACTCCATTTCAGGGGCTAATGCTGGCTACCACTGGTAGAAAAACCACCAGTGGTATTTCTATACTCACAGAGCTATCCACAGCCATAGCGGGGTTCCTCCAAGGCAGACTAGCTTCTCAGCTGGCGAAGCTCTTTTGCTACTGGACAGACAACTCTATTCCTTCCTAGCTCTCTGCATTCAAACTGAAACAGTGAAACTATCAAGTATACTAATCCCTGTAGTGGGATGCAGGACACCTCATGAAGTAAGAGCGGAAAAGGATTTGGAATTGAACTAATGAGTCACAGCCAGGAACAAAAATTTCACCTTTTAATAGATAAAATATTTAAATAAGACACAGACAGGCTTCAACTTAAACAATGATAGAATGCAGCACTGGGTGATATGGGTTCCTAAATATAAACTTTAGAATTTTTAGGATGACAAGAACTGGAAAAGCCAGCCAGTCCAAAACACTTCCTTTTTTGTGATACAATTTACTATCTAGACTGTAAGGCACTGTGGACTTTTTTATACTACACTATGACAGAAAAGGAATTCTCATCCTTCATCTGTCCCACTCTCACTCACACAGTCGCAGTTCTATGATTTTTGTTTGCCTGCTTGTTTTTTGCTGAGGGTGGTGAAGATTATTCAAACACATGAACTAGCCTAAACATTTGGCCTCTTGATCTACAAGAATTATACAGCCAACTGATGTGGTTACAAATCTAGCTAAATGGAAAGACAAGCTACAGAATTCTTATCAGGTACGATTCAAAAGAATCTGAAAATTTATCACAATGTATGTAAGTGCATTTGCCGTGTGTGTGTTCCAATCCCAAGCAATTAGAGACAGAGTGGCACTACCATTTCTCTCACATGTTAAACTTTCACTGTGCATGTCTACTTGTGGTACATACCGGAATGATCAATATGCCTGGAGCAGTGTATCTTCTATTGTTGCTTGACTTGGCCACTCCCTACAAAGAAAGGCTATCCTTGTCCCTGGAATCCCTGTCTGGGGTGGAGGAAGGAGGAGAAAAGCTTGTACCCACCAGGTCATTGAACAACACAGGAGGCCTATGCCTGGCTATCTGTACTAGTCCCAATGCTGAATCAAGCAAGGGGAAAGAGAAGCAAGTATGGTTGGGCTTAACCACAGCTGGGACACTGGGAATGAAACACTAGGGGGCACAATTATCATTCTGGATAGGAGCAAAGTTGGATCTCTGCTGCCACCCCAACCATTACTTATCCTTTCTGAGGTTTACTCCCAGGGCCGGTTCTAAAGGGCAGCCAGGTTGGGCACTGGCCCGACGGCCCCTGGAGCTACAGGGGGTCCCTCAGCCACCCCTCTGCTCCCCTTCCGTGATCCACAGCCCCCCCCACTTACCTGTCTGCTGTCTTTTACCATTGCCCTTAACGAAGTTGGCGGCCGCGGTTTCCCTAAGGTACTGAAGCCCCTGCCACCATCTTAGTTGATGGCAGAGATGCGCATGTGTAGCACGCACGCGTGCCATCAACACAGATGGTGGCAGAGGCGTCATCCCCTTAGGGAAACCACGGCCTCCATCTTCGTTAAGGGCAATGGTAAAAGACAGCAGACAGGTAGGGGGCGTGGGGGGCCGCGTGCGCACACACATACACACACTGGGGCCCAGGGCAAGCTGATGCCCAAGGGCCCTGGCATTCCTGGAGCCGGCACTGTTTACTCCTTTGCTTTATGGGATAGAGAGACTTTCACCATCTACCCAATTTCTGTTGGAGCAGAAGAGCATTTATTCATTATATTTATATCTGCTTCATTTGACACGTGATGGACATTAGATTATATAATGGGCGCTGAACTAATAAGCAGGTATTGGGTTAATACACACCTGTATGTCATCAATACTGTATAAGGACTTGCAAATCAATTCTATGCATAGTTGGGTGTTCATAAGTCCACTTAAACTAGATTTAGACTCTCAGCCTTAGAGGCCCTTAACTCAGAACATAGTTTGGCGCACATTTGTCAAAACAATGATCTCATGCTCAAATTGTCCAATTTAAAATTGCAACATTGTTCGGTACAAGGACACACAAACCGTTCCAAAAATGTACAGAAATTATATGGGGGGAAATTATTTTAAAATGAAATCTTTCTGGCTTTATTACCATATTGAACTTGGAACAGTTGATCCCTTAGCTCTCCCAGTGAACTCCTGTATGAATGCTACAGTCAATTTGAAAGCACTTTATAAGTCATTAGGTGTAACCCTAGCTTTAACTTGGGTTGTGGGGCCAGTGTGGTGTAGTGGTTAAGGTGCTGGACTACGATCTGGGAGACTAGGGTTCGAATCCCCATACAGCCATGAAGCTCACTGGGTGACCTTGGGCCAGTCACTGCCTCTCAGCCTCATGAAAACCCTATTGATAGGGTCACCATAAGTCAGAATCAACTAGAATCGACTTGAAGGCAGTACATTTAATTTTTTAACTTGGGTTAACTTGTTGGCCTTACAGGCTCCTTCCAAATCTACTATTCTATGAATCCATCAAACTTTATTATGTGTATCACAGGACTGTATGCTGTTTGTACACAAGTGGAACAGAAGGCTGGAAGACCCTCTACAGCAGACTTTGGGAGTATGCAGGAGGAAGGGAAAAAATATGAAGTTCCACTGCACAAATGAATGTCTACTAATGCAATGCTGAATTCTGTCCACAGAACTTTTACATCCCAATAGCACAAATTCAAAACTTTAATCAACGCAATCCAAGGAATAATTAATATGGAATAAATAAGGTTATTTCATAACTACTACATTTTTCATGTACTACATTGTACATACTTTATGTATAAACTAGTGGATCATGGTTAATTATATCCATAATTCACCTTTGAATAGTGAGCATCTAGAACATCCTTTTGTTATTCCTCTTGGTTTTCTAACACTGGTTTGTTTGTTTGTTTGTTTTGCTGATTAAGTTTCACCACACTTGGTGCCCATGGCTCATTTGACCATGTGCATGAAGATCTTTCCTTGAATATGTAGCTCAATGACAGGAAACCTTTGCCTGCTGGTCAGCCCTCACCAGTCAAATTACTTAGGAGCATCCCTTCCCCATGATATTCTGAGACTAGGAAGACACCTCCACCCCCAGGTTGAAACATGAAGGGTTTGTTTTGTTGCACATAGGTACTTACCACATCAGGAGCTCCCAAATATTGCTTCCTTGGCACTGGCCACAAAGAATCACGACAGGATTAGAGTGGCCTACCAGTTGGCCATTTATGACATAGTGAAAAGATGTTTTATAGATAGATTTTATATGTATGTTGTGATTTTATATGTTCATATGTTCACTGAGTGAAATTTGTCCCTGCCTTTTTACCTACAGCCCCTGATGAAAGCCTAAATATACATGGCTGAAACGCGTCGGGTTTGAATCACGAATAAAACATATTTTTCTAGCATCTTGGTTTCTCCCCCTCATATTTTCGGTTTTAGATGCTAGCCATGTTCTTTTGTTGCATTTATGACATAGACCGTAAAATAATCTTTAAAAACACATAGTATAAATGTAGGCAGAACTCGGAGGGTAAAAAACGGCAGCATATATACAGAAAACAACCCAGGGCCCACACCAGGTTGCATCTTGATCTAAGGTGAGTTACAACTGCACCGTATTGTATATAATGTAGAAAAATAAGAAATGGGTTCCCAAATGCACAGTTGGGTTAAAGGTGGGTCCCAAGTCTGAAAAGGTGGACTACTGGTAGCCTACAGTGATAATAGTTATTTAGTGATCTTCAGTTTATGCTGTCTATGTAACCTCCCCACTAAGTAAGTCTATGAAAAACTCTAAGTATAGTTATATTTAACATATTTATATAAATAGGGACAAAACTATAACAATTGCTAACAAAAACCAGTTTTATGGTGGGAACAATAATGATATGTTTTATGTGAGAAGACTGTGAAGATTCTTCATACACTAAAATTTTATAGGCTCATCTGCCCCACATATACTGAAATGTTTGAAGCATAGATCTAATTATCCAAGAAACACTTGTAGTATACATTATGATAGCATTTCATTGCTGTTCAGGCAGTCAACTCCACTAGACATTTCAAAATTAGCTTAACTAGCTTATTTAAATACTAAATATATTCAACGGCTCCCAAGAATGCACCACTTTATTTAAAAACACAGATCACTCAAATATGGAGTGCTTATTGTCTTCAGCATCTATTAAAATGCCATAGCCACTCTTAGCTGAAAAGCAGGGTACATATATACAATAGAGAGGTGTTGCTGTCTTTAAGCAGAGTTGATTTGCCTAATCTTAACTATGCCTACTTGGAAGTAAACACTAATGGTTTCAATTGGGCTTCTGAGTAAACAGGATTGGGCAGTAATAAGTTTAAACCTTACAGATATAAAGAAAAGTTAATTTCAAGGATGGAGCTGCAGGTTGATCAAATGCTGACAGTGACAGTTGTTAATTCATTCACATAAACAGGTATAGCCAGTTTCTTTGTGAAGGCAACAATTATTTGCCACTAGTTTTCTGTATCAAACATAAGAAAAACTTTTGCTCAGGCCTAAAAAAAGTGCAACTAAGCATCTCCTTCCAAGCAAATATATATGTATATTCACTCTAGAACTTTAGCAACCAGTGAGATGGATTCAAACATCTTTTTAAAACAAAACCTTCATATACTACAACACCCCCCCCAGGTCTTGAGCTGTGCATCTGTTTGTTTTCAATCTTCAGCTGAAAACTGTCAGAAAAGATATGAGGCAACTTAAGGTAAAAATCACCACAGAATGCCCCCAACATGACAACTAACCCCACAGGGAAACATTCAAAACAGTCGGGGGCGGCGGGGAGAGAAAATTTGCTGTGTTTTCAGAGTGTCAGAAAATCAAAATCTCTAATGTCAAAATCCCTACAATATACAGTTTAATTTATTGACACTGGTCAGACCAAAAAGCAAGTTTCAGGTCGAGCCTAAACAACTACGTCGCTGGACTCTTCGAGTACGCGTACGCGCACTTCAAGACTGTGACACAATCTGTTATCTTATTATTGTTTAAAAACAAGAGTAGTACTAGGCAGGCCTTTGCCAAAGGCTTTGAGAGCAACCCAGATCTCCCCACATCCCCTTCGCTGAGGGCCCAATGGCAGGCCCTTTAACCACCCACTTCCTTTCCTGGGACGGGAACGTGAGCTCCCCACCCCCTTCCCAGCAGTGACAGCCCTTCTCGAGGGGCTCCCAAGCGGGCCTCTCCTCAGTGCCGACTTCCCCCTCCCTTCGCCGCTTCCTATACCCTGTGACACGCCAGATAGGGGGAGAAAGAGACGGGGCTTCTTCTAGGCAAGGCCGAGGCTGGCGTCCCGTCTCCCCGCCAGGCCCGGCCCGGCAACATACTCTCGCTCGCTCACTCACCGGGAAAGCTCGGATCCTCATCTTGGTGTCCTTCCGGCTGCCCGTCCCCTTGCTCAGGTTCGACATCTTCGGGCCAGGCGGGAGCGGAGCCCCCTTCCTGAGGGGCGGGGAAAGGGAAAAGGGCCCGGGGAGCAGCCCCCTCAGGCGGCGGCGACCTTCACTTCGAGGGCGGGCGAAGAGCCCAGGCGAGGCAGGCCCAGGCGGCGGTCTGTTCTCAGTTGCGGCGGCGGCTCCCTCAGCCTCCTCCTCCTCCGCCGCGATGGCGGCCAAACATCGCTCAGTGCGCAGGGCCAAGCAGCCCCCCCTCTCCTCCTCCCCACACACAGACAGATCCGGCGGGGGCGGCAGCGCGAGAGAGAAGGGGAGGAAGGAGGAAAGGGGAGGAGCACAGCCGGCGGGGAGGAGGGATGAGAGGGCAGTGGAGAGGAGACGACACGCTAGCGGGGGGAGGGGGGTCCGCAAATCTCGTGAGAGCTCCAAACGGCTCCCGCGATAATAGAAGGAAGGGGGAAAGAGTGTTGTCTTTCTTCCCGCTGACCCTCTAGGGGGAGGTAGGAAGGGGAGGGGGGCAGGCGAGGGGGGCTAGTGATTGGAGGAGGAGGAGATAATTTCGTTGTCACGTGGTAGAAGCGTAGAAGCGAGAGCGACAAAAGTTCTCACGTAGCGCTTCTAGTCAATTGTTTCGGTTAAACCCGCTTGTGGTTAACATGTGTTCGAAGGTGCACTTTTGCCAGTACGCATCTCTTAAAAACGACTCAGACGTTCTCCTTCAGGATCAGGCCAATGGTGTTCGGTTGGCAGAGGACGAAAATGAGACACCTTGTACTGAGCCCTCCTGTAAAATACACGCTCGTTCTTTCGCGCACACAGACCCGTACATGTTTGGTTGTTGCTGTGTCAGTCTTAGATTAGGGGTGTGTCGCTGAGGTTTTTCAGTCATCCTGGACTCCCAACTCCCGTCACCTTTAGTCAGCATGGTCAGGGATGATGAGAAACGCACCATCTGGAGGTCCACAGTTTGCCCACCCTTGTTTCCCAGGCCAAAGGAGACATAATACAGCTACGTTTGGTAACGAAACAAAAACCCAAAGTTCCCGAAAATAGGAAAGTCTATTTTATTACAGTTCTTTAAGATATTTGTATACTGCCTTATAAATCCACCTGATTTATCATACTTAATAAAATAGAAAAAAACTGATAAAGGAGCTGCGTAATATATAAAATATATAGATGGGTGTGTTCATTGGACCTAATTAAAGGTAAGACAAGATGGTCTTTGTAGGACAAAGTCAAATAATATAAAAAGACTACATAAAGTATCTTTAGAATACACAACAACTCAACAATTCATTAAATAGCAATTTACTAATAGCAACAGCAACTAAACCATTTATGAGATCAAACGCTCACCAAAAAAGGTGCCTAAAACTATAAATAGAAGAGGTCAGATGTACCTCAATAGCGGGGAAATTCTACATGCAAGGAGCTGCCACATCACAAACTTCATCTTGCATAGGGACCACAAAGAGAGCTTCATTTTTGCTATTTTATTATTTATTTCATGTATTTATATCCCACCTTTCTTTCATCATAGAACTCAAGGCAGCATGCATTGTGGTTCCCAGGTGGTGTCCTATCCAGACACTGAGCATACCAAGACCTGCTTAACTTCAGCAAGGTGGTGACCTCATACGCCTTCAGACCATAGCCTGACACTTTGGTGGTGTACCTAGTCGCAAACATGGCTGCTTACACAAGGCTTTCTGGTGACCAAAGGGTGAAGGAGAAATTTGCACAATCAGGAGGCTGGTGCACGTTAAACACACAACCTTTTTCAGAGACTTTCTGGCACAGTGAATTATATGCTAATAGATGTTCTGCTTTTCGCAAGATTTATGTTGCAAGTTTTCAATTTTTTTAAAAAAAATTGTTTTCAATCTGCCAAAAAGCATGCTTGATTATGAGGATGCTGCTAGAGGCAATCCCTTCACTTTAAGAGGTTGAGTACAGGTCACACCAATATGCCTATCACTATAATAAGAACTTTTTGTGAATAACAAATTTTGCAAGCTAATGTGACTATAAATTGTGGACTCCTGTCCAAACTAAACGTAAATGACTCACAGGAAGTTTTCAGCCTATGTCAAAGCAGAACAACTATTTTGGGGCTTCTGCATATCCTTGAACTATAATAGCAAGATTTTTCTAACAGCAGTAATCACACCTCTCACTCCAGAGTAGTGTTACTACACAATCAGAGAGACTGTTCCAGGATAAACACTTTGATATTTGTAGACATAATCTGCATTTAACCATCAAGTCTTTAAAGGGTAGTGAGCAACATATGGTCAAGAGGTCCTTTTGGCCATAAGGTGGGGTATAAATAAATAAATAAGAACAGTATTTTTGTGCAGTTCATGAGCTCGACAGAATTCTGAAAGTGAAGTATAAAGTGCCATCAATGTAGATAGCAATTTACGAGCCATGTAAGACAAAGCAAAGCACACTCTTCCTCCAGTATAGAATTCAAATTTTGAGAATGTGAGAAACAATAGAGAACAGAGAGAAGGCTGGACAGACAGAGGTTCTTTTATTTATATATTTTTTAAGTTCCCAGTTCATAATTACTAACAATTTTGAAAGATACATGTGGGTCAAACTATGCATAACTGAAAAGTTGCATATAGGTTGGCACAGAGGAACACATACATCTATTTGTACATTAACTGTGTGGTGCTACCAGTTTCCCTATTCCATCTGGATTACTGATTCTGGCATGGCAAGTGCCCACATAATCCTGACTATGTATGCGATCCATACCAGGTGGGTTGGACTATTGGGGCTGGTTGTGGCCAGAGCCAGTGATTCTTGGGGCCTGGGCTATTCACACACACATTTGCTCTCATTTACATACTTCTCACACACAGTCATCCCAATCAATGGAGTGGCTCAGCTGGGCGAGCACAGTTTACATGGAGGTGATGGCATATGGGGATGACCCCTCATTGCAATTATGCTCGACAGGGAGACAACAAAATTCAGCAGGAGAGAAATTTGGCAACAGGGGCAGCTTGGGCATCCATAAACTCTGCGTTAAGAGCCTCAGAGAGCAGTGATCTAGATGTTATCAGTGCCCATAAGTGATCTAGATGTTATCAGTGCATTGCAATGATGACTTAGCAATGGCATCTATAACCACAAAAATGGCATGTAAATTATGGGGGTTGTATCTGAGTCTAAACTCTCCCTCAATTCACACCCAAGGCAATAAATAAACATCCACAAAGTGGGTAAAAGTGCAAATAAAACATTAAAACAAGAAAGAACAGTAAAACAAGAATCAAGATGGGGAAATAAATAATCAAAACTTCCAGGTAAAAACTTACATGTTAAAAGGAGACCAGGGAAAGGAGAGAGCATTATTGCCGCTAGTAATCTCTGGTCCAGAAGCTGCAGCTGGTGCAGAATGCTGTGGCCAGGTTGATGAGTGGAGCACTTGGACATGCACATATTATGCCTGTGCTGACTGAGGTAATTTCACTGGCTGCTGATTAGGGTTGGCAGGTTCATGGCCTGAGACTGATCCTGTATCTTTAGGAGAAGAGAAAGTCAGCCAAGTGCAGGTGTTCTTGCAACTCTGTAATGGGGAAAACCACAAGGTGGAATCCTCCCTTCCCCCTGCACAACTTTTAAAGATACAGAAGACCTCTTGGTTGCCAGGCCCGGCCTCCAAGACCTGGCAACCCTACTGCTGATCAGCTACTAGGCTGTGTTGAAGGTATCATTAACATATCATTTTTTACAGGAGCCCTGGGCTCCTACTGGGACGAAGGGTGGGATATAATAATAATAATAACAACAATAACAACAACAATAAATAAAGCAGCAGCAGCAGGAGCCCTTAACAACTTAGGACCAGGTTATCTGAAAGACCTCCTGTCCCTGTATAGATTTGTAAGATCACGTAGATCTAGGGAAATTCTACTCAAGGTACAGCAACATCCAAGATATGAGTGTGGGAGTGACCTGAAATGGGGATTTTCTGCTGTTGCCCCTGTACTGTGGAATGCCCTTCCCTCTGCCATATGTGAAGCAGCAGTCATCACTTGCTTATCTTTAGAAAAAAAGGCTTTCCGTGAATCATAAGATCGGACCCTCTTTTCATCTGTTTGAATTCCTGTTTTTATATGCCTTTATACTACAGTTTTACTGGTTTTATGTTGTATTTTTGTTTTAGTGATATTGTCTACAGTACTGTTTTTATTGTTGTACACCACTTAGAGATTTTTGAAATATTAAGCGGTTTATCAAGATTTAAATGGTTAACGACTGTGCCAAGGTATTGATAATCCTTGACAAGTTCAATGTCCTCATTGTCAACTGTAAAGTTGCATAAATCTTCTGTTGTCATTACTTTAGTCTTTTTGACGTTCAGCTGTAGTCCTGCTTTTGTGCTTTCCTCTTTCACTTTCATCAGCATTCGTTTCAAATCATTACTGGTTTCTGCTAGTAGTATGGTATCATCTGCATATCTTAAATTATTGATATTTCTCCCTCCAATTTTCACACCTCCTTCGTCTTGGTCCAATCGTGCTTTCTGTATGATATGTTCTGCGTACAGATTAAATAAATAGGGTGATAAAATACACCCCTGTCTCATACCCTTTCCGATGGGGAACCAATCGGTTTCTCCATATTCTGTCCTTACAGTAGCCTCTTGTCCAGAGTATAGGTTGCGCATCAGGACAATCAGATGCTGTGGCACCCCCATTGCTTTTAAAGCATTCCATAGTTTTTCATGATCTACACAGTCAAAGGCTTTGCTGTAATCTATAAAGCACAGGGTGATTTTCTTCTGAAATTCCTTGGTCCTTCCATCATCCAACATATGTTTGCGATATGATCTCTGGTACCTCTTCCCTTTCTAAATCCTGCTTGGACGTCTGGCATTTCTCGCTCCATATATGGCAAGAGCATGGGATATTGAAGGCAATAGGTCGATAATTACTGCATTCCCTGGGATCCCCTTTCTTTGGAATTGGGATGTATATGGAACGCTTCCAGTCTGTGGGCCATTGTTTAGTTTTCCATATTTCTTGACAGATTTTAGTCAAAATTTGGACAGATTCAGTCTCAGTAGCTTGTAGCAATTCTATTGGTATGTCATCTATTCCTGGTGATTTGTTTCTTCCAAGTATTTTAAGAGCAGCTTTTACCTCGCATTCTAAAATTTCTGGTTCTTCATCATATGGTTCCTCCGTGAATGAATCTGTCATCCTGGCATCTCTTTTATAGAGTTCTTCAGTGTACTGCTTCCATCTTCCTTTTATTTCATCTCAGTCAGTCAGTGTGTTCCCCTGTTGATTATTCAACATCCCTACTCTTGGTTTAAATTTCCCTTTCATTTCTCTAATCTTTTGGAACAGGGCTCTTGTTCTACCCTTTTTGTTTTCCCCTTCTATTTCTATACAGTAACTATTGTAATAGTTCTCTTTGTCCCTACATACTAGTCGCTGTATTGTTGCATTTAGGGTTCTGACCGTGTTTCTGTCTCCTTTTGCTTTTGCTTTCCTTCTCTCTTTAACCATTTTAAGAGTTTCTTCAGTCATCCATTGAGGTCTTTCTCTCTTTTTAACTAGACATATTGTCTTTTGCATTCTTTTCTGATAACATCTCTGATTTCATTCCATAGTTCTTCTGGTTCTCTGTCAACTAAGTTTAAAGCCTCAAACCTGTTCCTTATTTGATCTTTATATGTTTCTGGGATGTTTTGGCACAGTCATTAACCAAAATGGAGACCATAGTCAAGAAATCAGAAGGCTAGGACTGGGGAGGGCAGCTGTGAGAGAACTAGAAAAGGTCCTCAAAGTAAAGGTGTATCACTGAACACTAAAGTCAGGATCATTCAGACCATGGTATTTCCGATCTCTATGTATGGATGTGAAAGTTGGACAGTGAAAAAAGCTGATAAGAGAAAAATCAACTGATTTGAAATGTGGTGTTGGAGCTTTGTGGATACCATGGACTGCAAAAAAGACAAATAATTGGGTGTTAGAACAAATTAAACCAGAACTATCACTAGAAGCTAAAATGATGAAACTGAGGTTATCATACTTTGGACACATAATGAGAAGACATGATTCATTAGAAAATATAATAATGCTTGGAAAAACAGAAGGAAGTAGAAAAAGAGGAAGGCCAAACAAGAGATGGATTGATTCCATCAAGGAAGCCACAGACCTGAACTCACAAAATCTGAACAGGGTGGTTCATGACAGATGCTCTTGGAGCTCACTGATTGATAGGGTTGCCATAAGTCGTAGTCGACTTGGAGGCACATAACAACAACAACAAGATTTAAATAAATAAATAAGCAACTATCAGTTGAGAAAGAGAAAGGTTAAACTCAGTTATGTCATTTCATGTGTTCTTTTACTAGACTTTACCAGGATTATGATTGCGTGTCTCCAAATGTACCTAGCCATGCTTTGAGATCATCATCAGAAGCTTTTCCCCAGGTTCCTTCACCGTCAGAGATGTAGTGGGAGACTGCCAGGGAGAGGGACTTGTCAGTGGGGGCACCTTGCCTTTAAAATTCTCTTCCCAGAGAGATTCACCTGGTGCCCATTCCAATGTCTTTCCAGCTTCAGGTGAAAACTTTATTGAAAAAAATCCAAGGCTGTTTAATTTGTGTTGTTTTGATTTATTCTGATTGTTTTGGTATTAACTCTAACACTGCTCTTGTATATTTCCCATTTTTAGCTTATTTTTATTTATTAGGTATCTTAGGGTATAATCCTATAGGTATTTACACCAGGCTGAGGGGTGTTAGGATATGGCAGGTCTCTGGCTGAGCTGGCTGAGTGCCGGCATATCCCGCTTGGCTGTCAAACCCCCGCCCTCCCAGCTCAACCAAGTTAAGCTGGCATAAGTCCCCAAAAATGGGTATTCTGGGGGTGTGGTAGGGGCAGGATTGTGGGGAGGGGTACTAACTTACACCATATCCTACATCTGTTCACCTTGGTCATGTGACTGCCAGTCCCAGGGTAAATTAAGCCAGGATAAAGGTCTAAGTAAAAACATAGAATAGCTTTGTTTTTTGCTGCTTCTATTTTCTTTCCACTGGGCTCTGCCAGCTGAGCCGGCATTCTTCCCTCCCAAGGGCTCCTAAATGGAGTTAAGAGCTGGTATATGTTAAACAGCCATAACATCAGCTGGTTTATGTTATGCTGGCTTTCTCAATGTAGGACTGCTCTGTTAGAGTATTTTTAATATTTTCTTATAAGCCACCCTGATAGTGGGCTTGAAGAACAGAGTGTGAATCTTAATAAATAAATGAAATCTTGATTGGCAGCTGCTGTACTTCACTCCCATAGGGCCATATCCAACACTTCAGTTCTGCTAGTGCAAAGGACTTTGATGTGCACAACAGAATTCCTCTTGATTCTCGTAGCATCTAGTTGGGCCTTCGGTCTGCTACTATTTGTCCATGTGGATTCCCCAAATTATTTTTAAAACTTCCGTCTTTGTGCTAAATTTGAATTATGACACCCATAGAATGTTAGCCTCCACACAGATGACAAGATTATTCATTCATATCACAAAGTACCAAAATTCCATCTGGTGTAAATAGAAACTACATATAGTTTATATGCAGGCTAACTTGTCAGCCTAAGCATTTTTCATGTTTGCAAGAGGCTTTATACCAAGACTGTAAAAACAGACTGTTGTTTGTTTCAACATGCCAGTATAGAGCTAAGCAGTACAGGTCTAAACATAAATGAGGTATTAATTGAGTGCAGGTATAAATTGCAATTCACAATAGGGCGATACCTTTATTAGGACTAACTAAAATGTCAAAAAATAGTATTGCCCTACTGAGACTTTTGGACTATTTTTCTGAGGAACCAACATGGTTGCACATGTTTTTTAGATATAAATTGGTGACTGAGAACATAGAAGGCAGCACTAATGTTCCTGCTGAAATTTGCATCTAAAGATCGTGCAAGGGGATTTCATAATGTGAAAATTGATGGCAGTTAACAGTGTTGTTCCATATGCACATATAATCATAAGAATTGCAGTATTGAGTGAAGACTCTTATAAATGTGCTTTAAATGGTATAGTTAGGAGCAGCTTCAAGTATATACTTTGTCAGTAGGGAGTTGGGGAATTTGTGTGTGAAGTGTAATGTTACGAAAGGATTGTAGGCCTGTTTCATATCTATATCAATGTTAAGACACTTTGGGGGCAGTATGAAATTTGAAGTGATGGTGCTGATGCATGAGAACACTTGTTTAAAAAGTACAGTTTGTCAGGATTATTTGTTGTTGTTGTTATGTGCCTTCAAGTCAATTACGACGTATGGCAACCCTATGAATCAGTGACCTCCAAGAGCATCTGTCGTGAACCACCCTGTTCAGATCTTTGTCAGGATTATAGAGAATGAAATTGCAAGAAGGTTTTAGCTACTGACATAAACTACATTTCACTTTGTTATACTGGGTTGTATCCAGCTAAATTATACTCAGAGTAGACCCATTGAAATTACTGGACATAAGTGAGTCATGTTGGGGGGGTTGGACTTGAGGGCCTTATAGGCCCCTTCCAACTCTACTATTCTATTATTCTATATTCACTATTTTCAATGGGTCTACTCTGAATAGGACTAACATTGGATACAACCCACAGTAGGCATTATACCCATTTACTTATGTGAATGTCAATCCTGTGGTAATCGGTAGGCCTATTTAGGCTTTGTCTTGAAGTGTGCAGAAAAAGTGAAAGGGAACAGTGCTAGCTCCACTGCCATGCCTCATTGGTATTCCCATCGTCCTCCAGCTCGTGGAGAGCAACAGTCTGAAGCAGGGAGCCTAGGATTATAAAATGTACAGGAAGCCTACAGTACAGCAGGCTCACCCTGCTCCAGACCCTCCATGAGTTGGAAGGCAACAGGAACGACAACGAAGGGGACGGAACTAGCACACTCAGCCTTGCTGCACGCCTCCCAATCTGGTCTCTGCACACATAGTAATAACCCCTGAATAGGGCTATTGAGATTGCATTTACATATGTTTAGGAGTGGTCACTCCATTAGTTTTGAAAGAGGAAACAGCAAGAGGTTTTGTGGTGCACAGAAATCATTACCTAGCATGTATGAGCATTATCCTCAAATTATTTTATTATAAAATTTGTTCTTTTATAATAAAGGTGCAAATTCAGGAAGCTATATATATGTTACTCCATGCCTTTTAATGAAGGTGGAAACAAATGAAAATCAAAGAAACAGAAATTTAGAAAGAGGGGGGAAAAGAAACAGTAACAGAACTTTATTTCCTGATGGAAATGTTTTGGGAGCAAACTGTATTCAGCAGAGATGAGTAGGACTTGCAACAAAATGCTCAAGTGTGGTGTTCTTGGTCAATGTGCCAGCCAGCCATACCCTTTTCCAAGAAACTCTATTTATCTACCCCCACTTCGAACTCTTGTTTTCCATCCCCCTCACCCCACAGTCAAGTCAGCCTTCTACAGCCACTGAGCAGCCACTCAGTCCTCATTGGGATGTTTCCTTTCTGATTTTTTTTGTACTTCTACAAACCTTGGGCTTTCTCCAAATGTTTCTCCAAGCCTGCTGATATTTCTCTCTTGTTTGTGGATGTTGCTATTTTTGGCTACATAAGGATTGGCACTCAGAGAATGAGTTTGTTGCTATATATGATATCTTAAACTGTGGGATGAGTCCAAGGAAGGTTTTACATCAAGCATCCTAGGAATGGCAAAGCTGTGGCCCTACCGAAAACACTACTGATCAGCCTGCTTTGCTTGTAGTCCAAAACATTTGGAGGGAACCACATTGTGGAAGGCTGAACTAGGGTGAGATGAAAGAGCCACCTGTGGTAAGACCTTACAAGGAAGAGAGAGTGATATCCAGCAGACATGAGGTCCAGTACCCATGATTTTAGACAGTAAGAATTGTTTGTAAGTGTGAAAGCACTACATATATGAAAAAGCAGTCTTCAGGCTTTCAAAGATGGATGGGCATGTGTCATATTATTAATATGAGCAGCACTGACTTCAGTGAAAAAATTGTTTTGCCTGAAGTTAAGTTTATATTTAAGTGTTTGTAACTCAGGTTTGTTCATAACACATATACAAAGTCTGGCTTCCTGTTATTTGAATCTGAGGGTGCATATTCAAGATCACACCTGTAAAGTCTGCTTTAAAGAACTCATAATAACTAACTAGCACTTCCTGGTTTCCTGCTTGTTATTGCTGATATGGATCAGAATCTCCACATCACTTATAAACACACACTGAAAGAGTAGAAGGAACTCCACCCTTTTAATTACTCAGGTTGATGGGTCAAGGTTGTTAAGGTCTACCTAAACCATGTTAAGGGATTTTGGCTCTGCACTCAGCTTGGAGCTTGCTTGAGTTTGCACATTCTTTTAAAGTGACAAACAATAACAAACATTATTGCCCTCATGATTCTCATTCTGTGGTCACATGAACACAGGGAACTGCTTTAAATGCTTACCTGGGCTCCTACTGGGAGGAAGGGTGGGATATAAATCTAATAAATAAATAATAAATAAAATAAATAAACTGCATCAGGCCAATAGACCATCTAGCTCACTGTTCTTCAGCCTTAGGGCCCCAGATGTTGCTGGACTACAACTCTCATCATCTTTGGCCATTGGCTAAGCTAGCTGAGGTTAATGGGAGTTGTAGTCTGACAACATCTGGAGACCCAAAGCTGAAGAACCATGATACAGCTCAGTATTGTCTATGCTGACTGGGAGCAGCTCTCTGGAGTTTCAGTCAGGGAATTAGCAAACTCTGTCTGGAGATGCCTGGGACTGAACTTATTTATTTATTTATTAAATGTATATCCCACCCTTCCTCCCAGTAAGAGCCCAGGGCAGCAAACAAAAACAATAAAAGCACTTTAAAACATCTTAAAAACAGACTTTAAAATATATTTAAACAAACATCTTTAAAAATATACATTAAAACAAAAATCTTTAAAAACATCTTTTTAAAAAGAAAAAAAAGTTTAAAACATATTAAAAAGCAATTCCAATACAGACACAGACTGGGATAAGGTCTCTACTTAAAAGCTTGTTGAAAGAGGAAGGTCTTCAGTAGGCGCTGAAAAGATAACAGAGATGGCGCCTATCTAATATTTAAGGGAGAGAATTCCAAAGGGTGAGTGCCACTACACTAAAGGTCCATTTCCTATGTTGTGCACAACACACCTCCTGATAAGATGGTGCCTCACCTCAGAGCCTGGTGATCACCTGGATATATAAGGGGTAAGATGATATTTCAGATATTCTGGTCCCAAGTTTTGTACATCAAAACCAGAACCTTGAACTTGGTGCAATAGTTATGGGCAGCCAGTGCAATTCTTTCAGCAGCAGAGTGACATGTTGGTGATACCCTGCCCCAGTGAGCAGTCTCACCACCACATTTTGCACCAGTTGCAGCTTCCGGACCAACCCCAAGAGGAGCTCCACATACAGTGCATTACAGTAATCCAGCCTAGAGAATACCAGTGCATGGACATCAGTGATCAGGCTATCTCAGTCCAGAAACAACTACAGCTGTCTTACCATCTGATGCTGATAAAAGGCACTCATAGCCTAGGGTTGCCATATTCCAGTTCCACAAATCCGGGCAGGTTAATTTGCATATTATGTAAAGTATTCGCATATTATGCAAATTATTTGCATATTATGCAGATATTTGCATATTAATATTTGGATTGTCCAGTTGTTTTGTTTTTGTGCCTAGGAATTACCACCAAAAACTGGGGAAAGATGTGAGAAATCTTTTTTTAAAAAGCAACGTTTTTAGCCTTAAATGCCTAGACTCTAGTTTCCAACACTATGGAGTATTGATTGATTGATTAAGAGAATTTATATCCTGCCCGTTTGCTGTTAAAAACAGAGCTCAGCACAGCTTACAAATATAATAAAAACAATAAAAATACACAATCAATATAAAAACATAATAAAAACACAAACTAGCAACAAACATAAAGTAAGTCAGGGCAGCAGTACGGTTAACCATATACGATATATTTCAAAGATGTGGTGGGTGGAGAAAAACAAGAAGCCAAAATGTTAGGAAAAGGAGTCTTTCACACAACATGCTCAGTTGTAAATACTGTTGCAGCATGCTTTACAAGTTCCTCCAGTATTCCACTGGTGCAGGCACTCAGACATTCAAAGTATCTGTATGTTTCTTAGGTTTTATAAAAGCAGAGCTTTGCTTAACTCAAAATTTCTTCTTCCTTTGATCAACCACATCTACACAGGTTCCACCTCCATACTCAAAATGAAACTGGGCCTGGAAGTGTGCAACAACCCCACACATACCTTGCTAATTAGATTACCAATGCCAGGATGTCTGTCTTATCGACTACTCTCCTGCTCCCCCCCCCCAGGCATCATGAAAGACCCAGTCCTGGGCTCAGAAAGAAAATAAATATCTGGTCCTCTTCAAAGTATTGATAAGCCTCTTGTTTTAATTGAAATAATAATTATAAATTCTTGTTCTTATCACTAATGGGAGTTAATTATCTTGCATATGCTGCTGTTGCTTCTATGGCTGTAACGGAGTGAGGTTAAAGATAAGTGAAATGCAAATAGGAAAAAAACAACACAAAAGGAAGTAACACTTTCCTAAATGTAATACCATACCAACCACAACAAGATTCCTATGAGTAAGGCAGAAAACTAAGCATCTCACAACCAGTCAGGATTCCTAACCAAAAACCAAAAATATGATAAATGAAGAAATATTTATATAAAAGCATGACTATCAAATATATTTATTATTTATACAAACTGTAAAGATATTTATAGTGCAATCCTAGGTTTATTTATTCAGAAGCAAGTCCCAGCGTATTCAGTTGGGCTTACTCAAACAGGGACAGAAATGCAACTTCAAGTGATAAGCAACTTCATTCACACAACCCAAATTTCCGAATCATGCCAATTTACGCAGTTTTGCAACTGTTTATACTTGTTTTTATGGTTATTGGATTTTAAATGGCTTTATTTCTTGTTGTGAGCTGCCTTGGTTTCCAACCCTACCTCACAGGGGTGTTGGAAAAACTCCATACACGCACACGCACACACTGCAGATGTATAAATACATACAGCCCATATAATAGTTTATTGTCAAACCAGTTGGTCATTGCAGAAAAATCAGTATTAGTTTTTAAAAAATCAGTATTACTTTCCTACAGAATAAAAACTGTAATACCTAAGTAAGCCCTGCCTACTTGCTTTAAAATAGGACTGGAGGGCACAAACACAATTCTTTTTTACATTCACTGCAAAGTCCCATTGATTTTCAGCACATTCATAACCATGTCTACTCAAAAGTAAGTCCTATTGAATTCAATGGGATTTACTCTGGGCATATGGGATTAGCATTGCTTTTACAAAAAGCAAGTACTGGGAAGGTTTTCAAAACACTGCCCAAGATCTGACTCCTGCACACAAGAGGAAAAAAAACTGAAATGTATATACTTACCCAATTTATGAGATTTTCAGATAAACAGGGGGTGAAACCACCATTTTGTTTTCTAGACACTGCCTAAGGTCAATGAAACTGAAACACAATCCCTGATTGGCTGCAATCCTGAATGGGCGGGGTTAAAGCTGCGAAGTGCTATACAGTACTGTTTAAAGAAAGAGTTAACAGTCAGGGGGTAGCTGACGTTTTTATGTATATTTCGAGAACCGGACCACCTAGAAACTTAATTTTTTTTTAAATTAAAGCTGAGAATCCGGGCCACCTAAAGGGCTAGCCAGGCGCCGGGTGGCATGCATAGAATCCAGGTAAAACCCGGCTAACCGGGCAATATCGCAACCCTATCATAGCCACTGAGGTCACCTGGGCCTCTAGCATCAAAGATGGATCCAGGAGCACCCCCAGACTACGGACCTGCTTTTTCAGAGGGAGTATGACTCCCTCCAAAGCAGGCAACCGACCAGTTATCTGAACTCAGGAACCACCAACCAGAGCTTGGAAGTAACTAGTTACAAGTAACGAATTACTTGTAATTCGTTACTTTTTTGAGTAACGAGTGGGTAATTCCTTTACATTTTGATTGTAATAGAACTAGGAGTAATTTTACTACTTTTGTGGAGTAATTGTAACGTTTCCAGAATTACTTTTGGGCATTACTTGGGGGGAGCAGGGGAAGTCTTCTACTCCTCTAATTTGTGGATTAAAATCATGTTCCTCAAACTGGGCTTCTGTGCAGTGTCACTCTTTCCTCATGCTCTGTGGATGGGTAGGAGGCGACGAGGGAGGAGGCAGAGAGTGAGACGGGGTGGAGTGGAGAAAACAATTATTTTAAAAAACAGATAGTAGTGGTGAAGAATAGAGTGGAGGGAAAAAGGATCCAGAGGTCAAGAACATGGATAAAGGAGGAGAAGGAGGCAGCAGCAGAATGGAGATAAAGAACCGTGGAGGTGAAAGATGACAACATTTGTGTTTGTTTGTGTGTGTGTGTGTGAATACTGTGTTTGCACTTGGCACACAAAGTGGCCTCCACCACCCTTTCTGGCTACTGTGCTGTACTTGCAGTATTTTAACTTTTTTGCATCTCAGGGGATCCCTCCCCACCACCGTTGCTATCTTATGAATTAAAAGAATTACTCTACTACCTCTGTATGTCTTTGTTTATTTTTAATGTTGTTTTAGGCTACTTAGATGTGCAGCAGCCAAGGCCAGCACCTTGTAGGTGGTTTTTCTAAAGTAACTGAAATGTAATTGTAGTGATTACTTTGGAGGAAAAGTAAAGTAATCAGTTACTTTCAGAGCAATTGTAATTGTAACGGTAATTACTACTTTTTGGGCCATGTAACTGTAACTGTAATTTATTACTTTTTAAAAGTAATCTTCCAAGCTCTGCCACCAACCCACAGTGCCTCCATCTTGCTAGGATTCAGACTCAGTTTATTAGCCCTCATCCAGCCCACCACCGAGTCCAGGCACTGGTCCAGGGCTTGCAGAGCCTCTCCCAATTCAGATGTTACAGAGAAATAGAGCTAGGCATACTGCTGATACCTCGCCCCATATCTCCCGATAACCACTCCCAAGGGCTTGATATAGATGTTAAACAGCATGAGGAACAAGATGGTACCCTTTGGCACCCCACAGCGCAACTGCCAGCTGGCTGAAAGACAATCACCCAATGCTATTCTCTGAGAACAATCCTGGAGATAGGATCGGAACCACTGTAAAGCAGTGCCTCTGATACCCATCTCACCAAGTCGTCCCAGAAGGATACAAGGTCAATGGTATCAAAAGCCATGGAGAGATCAAGTAAGAATAACAGGGTTGTACTCCCTCTGTCCTTCTCCCGATAAAGGTTATCCATCAGGGCAACCAAGGCCAATTTAGTCCCATAACCAGGCCACAACTGAGATTGGAATGGGTCAAGATAAACTTGGGACCTTTTGCATGCAAAGCATGTGCTCTGTCACTATGCTGTGGCCCTTCTCTAAAGAGTCTCGAGATAAGAGCAGTAGTGGATGGCATGATGGGGCTGCACCACTTACCTGAGCTCTCTCCAGTTGAGGTGGTGCTTCATACCAATATCAGGAGGGGCAAGGCAGCAGCGAGGTCAGTCCAGTGCAAACATGCTTGCAGGAGTACCACTCCAACCGCTTTACTGGCCGCCTTACTGACCGATACAAACAAAATAATAATGGAAACAGTTGCTAGAATTCTCTTGTCAGTTGCACAGTCTCCTAGCGGAATTTTGTAGGGTTATTGTGTCTTGGTTTGCTTCTGTCCTTAGTTTATGTACATAGCATATGTACTCAGTGTATGTTAGAAATTATATGGTTTTGGTGTTTTAATTTGTTTTTACTGGGTCTATGACTATATAAAAAAATGTGTTATTAAAACAATACATAGGATTGCACTGTTAAGTTTCCCAGGAAATATTCTTACTGATGCTTTATGCATGTACACTTTTGAACAATTTGGTAACACGCTTTTTCCCTTTTCAATGTGTAGATAACATTCATATGCAAAAATGCTGAATGTATTTTGAAAAGAGACTATAAAAATCTCATTGCCTAATTTTCAGCATAATTGATGTTAAATCACAAAATAGTTGTAAATGTCGAATTTTCTTGTGTGGATGAGGATTCAATCCAGTGCATAACTAACTTGTAAATCTATGATATATGCTTGAAATTACTGTTATAGTTCATTTCTGGAATTTTCAATAAATGTTATTTATAATTTTAAAAATCCAGTGCATAATTCAGGACACTTTAGGCTTCAGTCCTGTGGGCACTTGGAGATGTTACATTTAACTCACTGGGACTTTGATCTGGAGATGCCATGTGTCCCCACCCCCGAATTTTTCAGATTTTTTTCCCAGGCCTTCACATCTCTGCTTAAATCCATGTAAACATATATAGGATAATGCTCAAAAATCCAGTTGGAACTACATACACACAAATCTGTACTTGAGTGCATATGTCAGCTTTATTGGTACATCATGCCCTAGTTTCATTGACTTAATTTGGCAAGGCAAGCCAAGCTAGAGAAAAAACTATGTCCATCTTGTTGTACCAGATCTTGTTCTACTAGGTATCTGCCATATTTTGAACAATTCAGGGTGGCCTGCTTCCATTTAGTATACTTTGAAAGGAAAGGCTTAAGATTACAATGATGTTATAATTACACCATGACACATTTTCAAAACAAGTCTAGCAGGAGAAAATCTGTAACAATGAAACACATGGGTGGAGTTTGCCTTTTGGTGTCAGCACGCCATGCTCCACAAGTTTGTTTGTTTATTTATTTATTATTTAATTTATATCCCGCCCTTCCTCCCAGCAGGAACCCAGGGTGGTAAACAAAAGCAGTAAAAACACTTTAAAACATCATAAAAACAGACCTTAAAATACATTAAAACAAAACAACTTTAAAAACATTCTTTAATTCTTTAAAGAAGCTTTAAAAACATAAATAAAAAGGGTTAAAAAGGGTTAAAAACATATTGTTTAGGGAAAAAATGTTTTAAAAAACATGCTAAAAGTAATTCCAACACAGACGCAGACTGGGACAGGTCTTAACTTAAAGGCTTGTTGAAAGAGGAAAGTCTTCAATAGGCGCCGAAAATGTAACAGAGATGGTACCTGCCTAATATTTAAGGGGAAGGAATTCCACAGGGTAGATGCCACCACACTAAAGGTCCATTTCCTATGTTGTACAGAACAGACCTCCTGATAAGATGGTATCTGGAGGAGGCCCTCACCTGCAGAGTGCAGTGACCGACTGGGTATATAAGGGGTAAGACGGTCTTTCAGGTATCCTGGTCCCAAGCTGTATAGGGCTTTGTACACCAGAACTAGAACCTTGAACTTGGCCCAATCGCAAATGGGCAGCCAGTGCAATTCTTTCAGCAGTGGAGTGACATGTTGGCGATACCCTGCCCCAGTGAGTAGTCTCACCGCTGCATTTTGCACCAGCTGCAACTTCCGGACCAACCTCAAGGGCAGCTCCACATAGAGCGCATTACAGTAATCCAGCTTGGAGGTTACCAGTGTATGGACAACAGTGGTCAGGCTATCCCAGTCCTGAAAGGGCTGCAGCTGTCTTATCAGCCAAAGCTGGTAAAAGGCACTCCTAGCCACGGAGGTCACCTGGGCCTCTAGTGACAAAGATGGATCCAAGAGCACCCACAGACTCCGAACCTGCTCTTTCAGAGGGAGTACGACCTCATCCAAAGCAGGCAACCGTCTTGCTAGGATTCAGACTCAGTTTATTGGCCCTCATCCAGCCCACCACCGAGTCTAGGCACCGGTCCACAGCTTGCACGGCCTCTCCCGATTCAGATATTACAGAGAAATAGAGCTGGGTATCGTCAGCGTACTACTGACACCTTGCCCCAAATCTCCTGATGACCGCTCCCAAGGGCTTCATATAGATGTTAAACAGCATGGTGGACAAGATGGTACCCTGCGGCACCCCACATCACAACTGCCAGGGGGCCAAAAGACAGTCATCCGATGCTATTCTCTGAGAGCGACCTTGCAGATAGGATCGGAACCACTGTAAAACAGTTCTTCTATTACCCATCTCACCAAGTCAGCCCAGAAGGATACCATGCTGAATGGTACCAAAAGCCGCTGAGAGATCAAGTAAGAATAACAGGGTCGCACTGGCAGGAGGGGCAACCAAGGACCGCTCCCCAAATAATGCATGGATCTTTGAAAAAAAATAGTTAACATCTTTGACACACATTGGGTATTATAAACATTTTGTTCTGTCTTCAGGACCACTTTTTGTTATTGTGGCTTTTGCTAGCCTGTTGTGAACTTCCAAATGTTACTTCCTTCTGTACAGCAGAATTCTTTCATGTTTCTGGCTAGTGCATTTGAAGACATTGGTTTGCCAAGTCTTAGAACTACATACAAACAGCTAAACCATCATACTATGTTGGTGCCACTGCTCAATTTCTCATTTAAGGACTCTCCCATCACTTGGTTTACATCACATTACGTGCAACTGCTGTGAGTAATGTATGTTAATAACACGCCCATACTTGTTAATGTCTACATGAAGTTAATATAGCATCATTTATATATTCTGAAGATCTGGAAGTCTGGCTAAACTGGAAAGCTATTTGCAAAGCAATATGCTATCATGGACTACAACTGTAAGGGCAATATGCCCTGTAAGGGTTTATAAATCCTTTAATTAATAAATGTCTAACTAAGGAAAGAATCCTGTGAGCATTTACCTAGGAACATAGTGGCACATAGTGGCACCATAGAACTTAGTGGCACTTCCAAATAAACATGCATGGGCTTGCACTGTAAGAGTGTAAGTGCCATCCACCCTGCTGCCCGGCGCATCTTCTCTGACCAAGCTGGTGGAAGCTGTCTTGACTGTAGTATTGGAGGAGCCCAGAACGATAGTCCTGGCTGATTTCAGTGTCCATGCTGAGGCTGCCTGTAGTGTTCCAGCTTGGGACTTCATAGTCTCCATGACAGCCATGAGGCTGTCTCAAGTTGTCACCGGCCCAACACATAGGGCAGGGTACACTCTCAACTTGGGTTTTGTTCCAGATGGAGGAAGGGGTGGTCTGAAGATGGATGTCACCCCATTGTCATTGTCAGACCACTTTCTGGTGAAGCTTAGACTTATGACTCCAGTCCTCCCCTGCAGGGATGGTGAACAGATTAAGATGGTCCAACCCCAGAAACTAATGGAATCCAGTGGATTCCTGAATACCCTGAGGGAGTACCCAGTAGATATAGCAGGTGACCCTGTTGAAGCCCTTGTCACTCTGTGGAACAACAAGGCACATCAGGCTCTTAACGCGGTTGCTCCTGAGTGCCCTCTCCAGCATGGTGGAGCCCTGTTTGCATCGTGGTACACTAGTGAGTTAAGGGCAATGAAACAAGCTGGATGATGGCTAGAGTGCAAGTGGCAAAAGATGTTCTATGAGGCTGATCGGGCACAAATAAAACATCATAACGGTGCCTACTATGTGACGGTGAGGACGGCGAAGAAGGCCCACTTGTCTGCCACCGTCACATCTTCATGTAGCCATCCAGTGGAGCTTTCCCATCTTGTAAGGGGTCTTTTGACATCAAGTCCAGGAAATGGAGTTTTAGACCCTTTGGAGGCCCACTGTGAATTGTTTGCTCCATAGCAGTCTTGATGCCCCATCCACATCTACTGTAGCCCCCAGTGAGGTGACCAGTGCAACGTCTGCTACAACCTCTTGAGAACTGTTTCAGTTGATGTGGCCTGATGACGTGAACAAGGTGCTTGTGATGATGTAGCCAGCAATGTGTCCTCTTGACCCTTGCCCTTCTTGGCTTGTTAAAGCTTGTCGAGGGGGTTTGACCAGGTGGATCCAGAGTGTGGTCAACATGTCATTGTGGGAGGGAGTGGTTCCAGCTGCCCTGAAAGAGGCGGTGATCCGACCACTCCTGAAAAAGCCCACCCTGGACCCATGGGTTTGTGACAACTACCAACCGGTTGCAAATATTCCCTTTTTAGGGAAGGTGATTGAGAGGGTTGTGGCGCAGCAACTGCAAGTACTCTTGGATGAAACAGATTATCTTGACCCATTCCAACCTGGTTATGGGATTGAATCGATGGATGACCTTTATCGGGAAAAGGACAGGGTGGGGGAGTGTGACCCTGTTATTCTTACTTGATCTCTTGGCAGCTTTTGATACTATTGACCATGGTATCCTTCTGGGCTGACTTAGTGAAATGGGTATCGGAGGCACTATTTTACAGTGGTTCCTATCCTACCTCTAGGGTTGTTTTCAGACAATAGGATTGGGTGATTGTCTTTCAGCCTCCTGGCAGTTGTGCTGTGGGTTGCTGCAGGGTACCATCTTGTCCCCCAAGCTGTTTAACATCTATATGAAGCCCTTGGAAGCAGTCATCAAGAGATTTGGGGTGATGATACTCACCTCTATTTCTCTGTAACATCTGAATCGGGAGAGGCCATGCAAGCCCGGGACCGCTGTCTGGATTTGGTGGTGGGCTGGATGAGGGCCAATAAACTGAGTCTGAATCCTAGCAAAATGAAGGTGCTGTGGGTTGATGGTTCCCGAGTTCAGATAATTGGTCAGTTGCCTGCTTTGGATGGGGTTCTACTCCCTCTGAAAGAGCAGGTCCATAGTCTGGGGGTGCTCCTGGATCCATCTTTGATGCTAGAGGCCTCAGTGGCTAGGAATGCTTTTTACCAACTTCAATTGGTAAGACAGCGGCAGTCGTTTGTGGACTGGGATAGCCTGACCACTTTTGTCCATGCACCGGTAACCTTCTGTTGGATTAATGTAATGTGCTCTATGTGGGGCTGCCCTTGAGGTTGGTCTGGACCTGCAACTGATGCAAAATGTAGTGGTGGGGCAGGTTATTGGCAACATATCACCCCACTGCTGAAAGAATTGCACTGGCTGCCCATTAGCTACCAGACTAAGTTCAAGGTTTTCGTTTTGGTGTATAAAGCCCTAAACAGCTTGGGACCAGGATACCTGAAAGATCATCTTCCTCCTTATATACCCAGTCGATCACTGCACTCTGCAGGTGAGGGCTTCCTGCAGATACCATCTTATCAGGAGATATGTTCTGCACAACATAGGAAACAGACCTTTAGTGTGGTGGCACCTATCCTTTGGAATTCCCTCCCCTTAAATATTAGACAGGTGCCACCTCTGTTATCTTTTTGGCACCTGAAGACCTTCCTCTTTCAACAAGCCTTTTAAGTAGAGACCTTATCCCAGTCGGTGTCTGCACTGGAATTGCTTTTTAATGTTTTTAAAGCTTTTTTAAAAAAGATGTTTTTAAAGATATTTTGTTTTAATATGTTTTTAAAGATGTTTTGTTTTAATCTATTTTAATGTCTGTTTTTATGTTTTAGAGAGTTTTACTGTTTTTGTTTGCTGCCCTGGGCTCCTACTGGGAGGAAGGGTGGGATTTAAATTTAACAACAACAACAACAACAATAGGACAATTTTGTGCAATGGGTCATGGCTATATAAATGGTGTTCTGTGCACCCCAGTTCTCCAAGCACTGAGAAATTCTAGGTGCACAACACTTACCCAAGGCTGGTGTCCTTTGGAATAAGGCAACAGGAGACTTACGGCATTGTAAAGCAATTTTGTGCCCCAACTCCTGCATGAGAGTGGCCAGTCACACTGGCAACATTCAGCCAGCAATTTCTACCACCCTCCACCTTACCTCTAACGCTGGCCAGGAGGGATGGCCCAGGCAACAAACATGGTAGTTCCCCGAGTGAAGCAGTAACCAGTGCTCCCCCTCCTGTCTCTACAGCACCAGGAGCCACTTGCTTTCCTCAGGATTCCCAATATACTTGGATGGATGGCATGAAGCCAATAAGCCTAAACACAAAGGAGGACATAGCCCCTTTGCCCATCACAAATAGTCTCCAAACCCAGCACCAAATTAAAGGAAGATTCTCGTAAGAGTAAGAGAGCAAAGGGAAAAGACAGAATGCTGCTTGAAGAAAATGAACAAACATTAAAGATCTAGCTAACATATGGAAGACTAGGTGGGACAGTCCAATCCACAGACAAGGTTACCTCAGCTGTAGTAACTGTGTGCAGCATCTTTAGATAGCTGAAAATAGGAAAGAAGGGCATAGAGGCCCCATAGCTATAGTCTGTTCAGCCAGGTGACTTTGATTGACAGGTTGCCAGGTGTATCCAATGGGCTCAGTTGCACATAGTTATGAAATGCATCTGCTGGGGGTGATCAAGGTGTCAGTTAAGAGGGGTTTGCCCAGTATCTTCCTGACTGGGTATCAAAGGAATGTTCTGATGATGGTATACTCAAAGTTGTGGGAATTATGTCTTATCTGCTTAGAAACAATGGAGAAGGGGGCAGAGAAGTTGTATGTCTTAAAGAGGCATACTTTGGCAAAGCAGATCAGTGTCACAGATATTTTGTAATGCTTATTTATTTACAGATAAATAGATTGAATAAAGGAGGAAATTTAATACATAGCTTCAATTCTCCAATCGATGCTCAAAGTCTATTACTCTCACATCAGAACTCTAGGAAGGCAGCCAATTTCTTAAGATACTCCCAGAACCCACAAATAAGGTCTCTGGATCTGACAGAGTCTGCCTCAAGCTGCAGCCCCAGTTTTACACACAGAGACACACACACCGTGCTCCCTTACTCTGGCTAGAGGATTCATCTCTGGCCATCACCATAGCCTTCTGGTCTTCTTACCAGATTCAGACCCAAGTCATGATGTTACCACCAGCCAAGTTTTTCCTTCTCCCATCCCTTGCTTTGTCACCATCCACCCTGATGAAGAGTTCTGGAGGACTTATACACTTT
The DNA here is from genome assembly GCF_030035675.1 of Rhineura floridana. NCBI lineage: Eukaryota > Metazoa > Chordata > Lepidosauria > Squamata > Rhineuridae > Rhineura > Rhineura floridana. The sequence continues at coordinate 108,576,876 of NC_084486.1, forward strand.
CTAAATATATATTGAGATTGGACTTCAATCTGACTGCTGGGGGTGGGGAAAACTCAGTTAGGGTAGTTCAAAACAAGCCAGATGACATGATCTCTTTAGCTGTTGATGCTGAAACTGGATGGACAGGTGCCTTGCTTTCCCCATTCATAAATAATATCTCACTCACAAATGTTTTATTTTAATTTAGCACTTCATGTTAATTAGGAATATTATACACCTCTTGTTCATATCTCTCTCTGAGTTGCCAGCCTACTTCAAGGACTTAATTTCTCCCATCATGCAGTGGAATTAAGTGAAGCTATTTGTCAATCTCCTTATGAAATTCCAGAGGCCAACTCTGTAACAGAAAGGAAGCTGTGGCTCAACTTACGTTCCTGAAATATTGATCAAAATCTTTTTTACGATTGTTCCTCTTTCGCTCCTATAACCTACATGCTGGTATCAGTTTGATCCAATAATTTAAGGTTCTGCTTTATTTATACTCAGGGTAAACTGGGCTCCTACTGGGAGAAAGGGCGGGATATAAATCTAATAAACAAACAAACAAACAAACAAACAAACAAACAAACTGAAATTGTTCCTTAGCACATCAGGGTAGATTGCCTTACAAAGAATTTGTTGTTTAGCCTCTCCAGGCCTTCAAAGGGAGAGCCTTTCCAAAGTGCTGGTTTTGATCTATAAAACTTTACATAGCTTGAGGTCTTGCATCATCTCTTCCTCTATGTAACTACTCAAGCCTTAAGGGCTGTGTACATGTTCCCATTTACTCTCCATTCAGTCAGTGTGCTCCTACTGCTGGTTTGGGAAGCAGTGTACACCCAATTTTAGCCACACTGGATATCTATCTTGTTTTGTTCCTGTCGTTTCTTGTGAAATACTGCATTTTGATGTGTTTTCCCCTAAACCAGGTTTGATCCCAATTGAGAAAAAGAACTACCTGACTATGTTTTGAGCTAGCAATGCTTACACGGCCAAGATCATCAATATAGGCCATTATGTGAGTATTCCCTCATTCTGAAATATGAAGTGTGGCTATGAGGGAGAGACCCTTTTCAGGGGTGGATCCCCAATGGTGGAAAGCTGTCCCTAGAGAGGCTTATCCAGCTCCTACATTAATATAACTTTGGCGACAGAATAAGACTTTTTTTTTTGTTTCCCCATGTCTTTTAACATTTTATGGTGACAAGGA